>NC_059161.1:89627449-90240449 GCF_019923935.1 Bubalus bubalis | reverse complement strand
CCGTCAGGTACTGACTAAAGGATTTTACCTTATTATTTTGTGTAATCATCTAAGTAGCTCCAAGTGAAAACAGATGAGAAACTGAGTTATAAGATTAAGTTACTTGCTCAAGCCTAAATAGCCAAACGTCTTTCTGGACTTCTATCAAAACTCTGAGACTGACTCCCCACGAGGCCATAGAATCTCCCTTCAAGAAGGAATGGTCTAAGCATTTGTCACTGGTTTCAAAAGAATTTGCAACAACAAATGCCTGAATTTTGCAAAAATTACACAGTCAACATTGTAGGCAAAAGAATGATGGGGTTTGACCACAAGTTTTTTCAGAATTGGGTGGAGTCCCAAAAGGAAAAGATTGATGTGAAGCTTGGAAATTTTACTTTGGATTACTTCTTAGATCAAATAAGACTCAAAAGTTTTTAAGACCCACGTAAAGTCTACATAAGCCCAAATCATCTACATGCAAACTGCAGGATGCTGTGGTTAGTCAGGTTACAGCTCTGATAACCACCATCATGTTCAGAGTAAACATATAGCGATTCTGGGGCTTGCAGAGAAGCCATGGAAAACCCTGAGAGGGGCTTTAACTTTGAATTAAAGGCAACCATAAGCCACCAAACTGCTGACTATCAACATGTTTACATTTTGTGTGATGGGGGGTGGGGTGAATGCAAAAGAGTTTGAGTGACTCTCAAAGCTGCTGCCTGTGGTGTGGTCAAAGCAGCCTAACAGCGTCCAGGGAAAGCATACTGGGGGAAATGCAATGAAAGGATCCAGCTACACACAGTGAGAGGCTCAGACGGTCCAAGGAGAACTTGAACTTGGGTTGGGCAGGTATTACCATCTGTTGGGCACGTGAGTGGAAGGAAGGGACACTTAAGTCAATAACAGGTCTCACTCAGAGCAACATAGGGTGTACAGAAGATTGCCAAAAGTCTGGTTTATGATCATCAAAATTGTCTGTCTAAATATGGGGAATGGATGACAGAATTCTGTTGAAGATTTCTCACTAAATGTCACACTGAGTGTCTTGGGGTAGAATGGATTGCATTGAGTAACAGAGAAAATGTTATAACCATCAGAGAGAACTTGGAATGATACACTTCAATACCTAACACTTGCTAAATTCTACCATTCTAAGTAAGATAGAGTGTTGAGATAAGCAAATATCCCCTCTCCCCCAGGACTGGGTAATTCAATGGGAGTAAATGAACCAATAGGAAGTAAGCTCCCTGCTTCCTGGGAAGCAGGCTAAGAGGAGCAGGGGGAAGAGAGAGTGAGGAAGACTATAAGAATTCAAAGCTATGCCCACAGACCAGGGCTCCGGTGATTTATGTGACATCCATCCTGGGCACATGACTCCCCTGGAGTTTATCCCACTCTTTCTACACTTCCCAGAGCCTTGACAGAAACTGGAAGAGCTGAGATGAGATCTAGGAGGACAAGTCACATCATAATCACTGCCATCTGCTACATCCATTCATAGGGAAAAGATGCTGGGACCATTAGGTATACTGCCCGGGGTTAAGAGGTCAAAGAAAAAAGTTTTCATAATGAGTGCCATTTCTTTCTTTGTTCACTTTGCCTATTACATAGTTTATTTACTTTTTGAAGTGTCTGATGCTGAGTATGAAACTCAAAAGAACCATGATCGTGAGTTATAGAGGAAAGGTAACATTCCTCTGGCTAGTTCCTAGAAGCTATTTTGCAACATGATGCAATACTTTGTGTTTCCAGTTAATTGGACTGTCTACAGTAGAACCCAAACTGAGAGATGGGTGGGTATGGAGGAAAGAACTGGGTGCATGATTTCTACCCAAATATTCTGGGGTTTGGAGCAAGGATCACCTGAAGCCAGAGCTAAAATATTAGGCAAGAAAACTGAGGCAGGAGTCCAACTGTATGGATTTTGGCAACACAAGAAGATTAAGGAAACAGTGCTCACAGTCAGAGAGCTGAGGATTGAAATTCAGGCTGTCACTTCCATTAGTGTAACCCTTGACAAGTGCCTTAATTTCTCTAAGGCTCTGTGTCTTCATGTGTAAAATGGGCACAATAATAATGTCATAGGTATATGTGAGAATTAAGCTATATAAAGTACATTGTTGTTATTTAGTCGATAAGTCACCTCTGACTCTCTTGCAACCTCATGCACTGTAGTCCACCAGGCTCCTCCATCCATGGGATTTTCCAGGCAAGAATACTGGAGTGGGTTGCCATTTCCTTCTCCAGGGATCTTCCCAACTCAGGGATCAGACCCACAACACCTTTATTGGTTAGCGGATTCTTTACCACTGAGCCACCTGGAAGCCCATAAAGTATATAGGTTGAAAATAAACACTTCTTTCCTTTTATAAGCTCCCTGACAAACCTAAAGTCAACAGAGAGAAGGAAATAATAAAGATCACAGAGGAAATAAATTAAATAGAGATTTTAAAAAAAGAGAAAAAAATCAATAAAACCAAGAGTTGATTTTTTGTAAGGGTACACGAAATTGACAAACCTCTGATCGGGATCACCAAGAATAAAAGAAAGAGGACCCAAATAAACAAAATAAGAAATTAAAGAGGGGAAATAATAACCAATACCACAAAATAAATAAATAAATAAGAGAATACTATGAACAATTATCCAACGAATTGGACAACCTAGAAAAAAAATAAACAAGTTTCTGGAAACAGCCCACCAAAACTGAATCAAGAGGAAACATTTAAGTTAAACAGACCAATTACTACAAGTAAAATAAAATATGTAAAAAAGGGGGAAAGAAAGAAAACAAAAAACAAACAAACAAAAAAATCTCCTTGCAGACAAATGTCTAGGACCAGATGGCTTCACTGGGGAATTCTACCAAATATACAAACAAGAACTTATACTGATCCTTCTCAAACTCCTCCAAGAGACTGAAGTGGAGATAACACTACCAAGGTCATCCTATGAAGCTACTATCAGCCTGATACCAAAACTTGACAGAGACGCTACCAAAGAAGAAAATTACAGGCCAGTTTCTTTGATGAATATATATGCAAAACTTCTCAAAAAATGACTGAATCTAACAACACATGAAAAAGATCATATACCACAATGAAGTTGGATTCATTCACCCCTTGGACCCAGGGTCTTAAGGATGGTTCAATATATATACAAGTCAATCCATGTGCTACATACACCACATCAACAAAAGAAAAAAAAAAAAACACATAATCATTTCAATAAATGCAGAAAAGGTATTTGATAAAATTCAACATCCATTCCAGAGAAGGCAATGGCAACCCACTCCAGTACTCTTGCGTGGAAAATCCCATGGATGGAGGAGCTTGGTAGGCTGCAGTCCATGGGGTTGCTGAGAGTCGGGTATGACTGAGCAACCTCACTTTCACTTTTCACTTTCATGCCTTGGAGAAGGAAATGGCAACCCACTCCAGTGTTCTTGCCTGGAGAATCCCAGGGACGGGGGGAGCCTGGTGGGCTGCCGTCTATGAGGTCGCACAGAGTCGGACACAACTGAAACTGCAGCAGCAGCAACATCCATTCATGATGAAAACTTCTACCATAGTGGCTATAGAAGGGACATATCTCAACATAATAAAAGCTATTTATGACAAACCCACAGCCAACGTAATACTCAATGGTGAAAAGCTGAAAGCCTTCTCATTAAAATCTGGAACAAGACAAGGATGCCCACTCTCATCACTTTTATTCAGCATAGTCTTGGAAGTCCTAGCCAGAACAATTAGAAAATAAACAGAAATAAAAAGTATCCAAATTGGAAAGGATAGATAAAACTGTCATTATATGCAGATGACACGATACTATATATAGAAAACCCTAAAGATACCATGCAAAAGCTATGAGAACTGATAAACGCAGAAAGGTAGCAGCATACAAGATTAACATACAGAAATCAGTTGCATTTCTTTACGCTAACAATGAACTATCAGAAAGGGAAAGTCAAAGAACAATCCTTTTTAAAATTGCATCAAAAAAATAAAATACTTAGGTATAAATCTGACCAAGGAGGTGAAAGGCTTATAGGCTATAACTATAAAACATGATAAAGGAAACTGAAGGTGACTCAAAGAAATGGAAAGATATCCCATGCTCTTATATTGGAAGAGTTAAAATTGTTAAGATGGCCATACTGCCCAAAGCAATCTATAAATTTAATGATACCCCTATCAAATTACCCATCCTAAAATTTATATAAGCCCATTTAAGACTCAGAATTACAAAAGCAATCCTGAGGAAAAAGAACAAAGTTAGAGGCACAGCCTCCCAGACTTCAGACAATACTACAAAGCTACACTAATTTAAACAGTGTGGAATTGGCACAAAAACAGATATATGGATCAACGAACTGAATAAAGAGCCCCAAAATAAGTCCACACACCTACGGTCAATTAATCTTTGACAAAGGAGGCAAGAATATACAATGGAGCAAAGACAGTCTCTTCAGCAAGTGGTGTTGGGAAAGCTGGACAGTTGTATGTAAACGAATGAAGTTAGAACACTCCCTTGCACAATACACAAAAATAAACTCAAAATGGCTTAAAGGTGTAAGTATAAGACGTGATACCATAAAACTCCTAGAAGAGAACATAGGCAAAACATTCTCTGACATAAATTGCACCTATGTTTTCTTAGGTCAGTCTCTCAAGGCAAGAGGAATAAAAGCAAAATAAACAAATGGGACCTAATCAAACTTACAAACTTTTGCACAGCAAGGGAAACCATAAATAAATGAAAAGGCAGTCTATGGACTGGGAGAAAATATTTGCAAACTATGCAACCAACAAGGACGTAACTTCCAAAATATATAAACAGCTCTTACAACTCAATAACAATTAAAAAAAAAAACCCACCCAATCAAAAAATGGGCAGGAGAGCAGAATAGACATTTCTCCAAAGAAGAAATGTCATACAGATGGCCAATAGATACATGAAAGATGCTCAATATTACTAATTATTAGAGAAATGCAAATCAAAACAACAACTGAGATATCATCCCACATCAGTCAGAATGGCCATCCCCAAAAAGTCTACAAATAAGAAATGCTGGAGAGGGTGTGGAGCTAAGAGAACTCTTGCACTATTGATGGGAACATAAATTCTCTCTACAGAGAACAGTATAGAGATTCCTTAAAAAACGAAAATAGAGTTATCATATAATCCAGCAATCCCATTCCTGGACATATATCCAGAGAACAGTCTTAATTTAAAAACATACATGCATCCTAATGTTCATAGCAGGACAATTTACAATAGCCAAGATGTGGAAGCAACCTAAATGTCCATCAACAGGTGAATGGATAAAGAAGATGTGGTACATATATAAAATGGAATACTACTCAGCTATAAAAAATGAGAGTCCCTTGGACTGCAAGGAGATCCAACCAGTTCATCCTAAAGGAGATCAGTCCTGAATGTTCATTGGAAAGACTGATGTTGAAGCTGAAACTCCAATACTTTGGCCACCTGATGTGAAGAGCTGACTCATTTGAAAAGACCCTGATGCTGGGAGGGATTGGGGGCAGGAGGAGAAGGGGATGACAGAGGATGAGATGGCTGGATGGCATCAGCGACTCAATGGACATGAGTATGGGTGAACTCCAAGAGTTGGTGATGGACAGGGAGGCCTGGCATGCTGCGGTTCATGGGGTCGCAAAGAGTGGGACATGACTGAGCAACTGAACTGAACTGAACTGAACTGAAAAAAAAATGAAGGAAAAAAAAAGAGTGAAATAAGGCCATTTGCAGCAACATGAATGGGCCTAGAGATTATCATACTAAGTGAAATAAGTCAGAGAAAGACAAATATCACTTATATGTGGAATCTAAAATATGATACAAATGAACTTATTTACCAAAGAGAAACAGACTCACAGACATGGAAAACAAATTTATGGTTACCAAAGGGGGAAGGTGTGGGGGAGAGATAAGTTAGAAGTTTGAGATTAGCAGATACAAACTACTATATTTAAAATAAACAGCAAGGTCCTACTGTATAGCAAAGGGAACCACATTCAATATCTTGCAATAAACTATAATGGAAGAATCTACACATACACACACACATACACATATATGAATCACTTTGTTGTACACCAGAAACTAACAAAACATTGTAAATTAACTACTTTCATAAGAAAAGAAAAGGACTTAAAAGATTATAAGCTCCTTGAAAGCAAAGAATGAATCTTAGCAGCACAGCAATGGCTGAATAAAAAGAGTGTTAAGTAAATGATTACTAATAAATGAAAGAAGAAAAACCAAATCCAATGTATCCCAAGACCCTTCCCCCAGGTAAGACTAAGGTTGCTAGTCTATACCCATTCTCATTCTTACCACTCAAACTGAAGTTACGAACCCTTGACATCATCTGGGAACTTCTTAGCAACACAGGTTATCTAACCCCAGTCGAGGACTAATGAATCAGAAGATCCACTGTGGCCTGATCCCCAGGAGATTTGTTTACAGGTGACACTTTGAGAAGCACCGCTTAGCCAGGAGTAATGGGAGGAATGAGCAGGCCTGAGTCTCCTGGAAGAGGGCGCCTGTGGCTCCAGCCGGGAGGGAGCGGGAAGACAGACTATGTCAGGTAGTGTCCAGAGTGATTTCTCAAATTGTGACCACTGTCCATCAGGGCCTGGGCTGATGGCAAGATGGCTCTGCATCAGAGGAGCTAGGACCTTGGGCTGGCTGGCTGCAGACTGCAGGAAAGTGTGAGCAGAGGTCGGGGCGGAGGGCGGGGTACTTCCCAGATGGCGCTAGTGGTAAAGAACCTGCCTGCCAATGAAGGGGACACAGGTGATGCAGGTTTGATCCGTGCATCAGAAAGATCCCCTGGAGAAGAAAATGGCAACCCACTCCAGTATTCTTGCTTGGAAAATTCCATGGACAGAGGAGCTTGGGGGTTACAGTCCACAGGGTCACAAAGAGTCAGACACAACTGGGTGACTGAGCATGCATGCCCATGGGCAGAGGTGGAGTTACAGAGCCTCAGCCCGGGCTCCAAGGCAATGTCCAGAGGTCAAGGAAGTAAGAAGTCAAGTCCAGGGGTATCAGGTGAGAGAATCTAAAACCGGTTATGCTGGTGCACAGAGCCAGAGTCTAGAGAACAGAAACAGACACTTCTACTAATACTCAGGGCTTTCCCAGTGGCGCTCATGGTAAAGAACCTGCCTGCCAATGCAGGAGACGTAAGACACACAGGTTTGATTCCTGGGTTGGGAAGATCCCTTGGAGGAGAAAATGGCAACCCACTCCAGTATTCTTGCCCGGAGAGTCCCATGGACAGAGGGGCCTGGCAGGGTACTGTCCATGGGGTCTCAAAGAATCGGACACGACTGAAGTGACTTGGCACGCATGCACTAATACTCACTGAGCAGCTGACGGGTAAGACAGTGAGCTCTCCTTTCAGGAAAGCCTGCTCCTTGTTCTGGGTCTCCCCACTTCAGTGTGTAGGTGGGCGTGCCTTTGCAGCTCTGTTTCTGTAGTCCACGTGACGGGGCTCAACATTACAGTGAGGGCCGGCGGGACACCTGCTAGCAGGTTCCTGTTCTGCTGATTGAGAGACAACAGTGTGGGAAATTGAACATTTCAGAGACTAGCTTTGAAATTTTTGCGAAAAGCTGGGTAGATATTCCCAGGGCCTTTTGCTCACACCCTGCTGCTGCTGCTGCTAAGGCGCTTCAGTCGTGTCCGACTCTGGGTGACCCTATAGACGGCAGCCCACCAGGCTCCTCTGACCCTGGGATTCTCCAGGCAAGAACACTGGAGTGGGTTGCCATTTCCTTCTCCAATGCGGGAAAGTGAAAAGTGAAAGTGAAGTCGCTCAGTCGTGCCCGACTGTTGCTCACACCCTAGCCCTGTGTGTTTTCAGTCAGGAGTGGGCTGCGCTTCAGGAGATAATAACCAACGCCCCCTAGTCACCCAGATACACTGACTGGTATACGACAGTGGAAGTTAAAGATCCAGGTAATGGGGGAAATGTGTTTAGGAAATGCAAAATGAGACACACTTAAAAAATGTTGGTAGGTCCATGGGCTAGCTGCCTACGCAGGGGTCACAGGGATTGGCAGATGTTTCTTATGATGACAGTTTTTTCAGACCTCATCCTGACCTTCTGCCACACTCAGTTCAGTTTAGTTCAGTTCAGTCGCTCAGTTGTGTCCGACTCTTTGCGACCCCATGAATCGCAGCATGCAAGGCCTCCCTGTCCATCACCAACTCCCGGAGTTTACCCAAACTCATGTCCATCTAAGAGTTTAGAAAACATATGGCCACTATGGAGGATAATAGGAAGATCCTTAAAAAACTAAAAATAGAACTACCATTCCGCTCAGTTTAGTCACTCAATCATGTTCGACCCTTGGTAACCACATGGACTGCAGCACGCCAGGCCTCCCTGTCCATCACCAATTGCTGGAGCTTGCTCAAACTCATGTCCATCGAGTTGGTGATGCCATCCAACCATCTCATCCTCTGTCGTCCCCTTCTCCTCCTGCCTTCAATCTTTCCCAGCATCAGGGTCTTTTCCAATGAGTCAGTTCTTCACATCAGGTAGCCAAAGTATTGGAGCTTCAGCTTCAGCATCAGTCCTTCCAATGAATATTCAGGACTGAATTCCTTTAGGACTGAATGGTTTGATCTCCTTGAAATCCAGGGGACTCTCAAGAGTTCTCCACAGTTCAAAAGCACCAATTCTTCAATGTTCAACTTTCTTTATAGTCCAACTCTCACATCCATACATGACTCCTGGCAAAACCATAGCTTTGACTAGATGGACCTTTGTTGACAAAGTAATGTCTTTGTTTTTTAATATGCTGTCTAGGTTGGTCATAGCTTTTCTTCCAAGGAGCAAGTGTCTTTTAATTTCATGGCTGCAGTCAAAATCTGCAGTGATTTTGGAGCCCAAGAAAAGTAAGTCTGTCACTGTTTTCATTGTTTCCCCATCTATTTGCCATGAAGTGATAGGACTGGATGCCATGATCTTAGTTTTTTGAATGTTGAGTTTTAAGCCAGCTTTTTCACTCTCCTCTTTCACTTTCACCAAGAGGCTCCAGTTCTTCACTTTCTGCCATAAGGGTGGTGTCATCTGCATATCTGAGGTTACTGATATTTCTCCCTGCAATCTTGATTCAAGCTAGTGCTTCATCCAGCCTGGCATTTCACATGATGTACTCTGCATAGAAGTTAAATAAACAGGGTGACAATATACAGCCTTGACGTACTCCTTTCCAGATTTGAAACCAGTCTGTTGTTCCATGTCCGGTTCTAACTGTTGCTTCTTGACCTGCATACAGATTTCTCAGGAGGCAGGTAAAGTGGTCTGGTATTCCCATCTCTTGAAGAATTTTCCCCAGTTTGTTGTGATGGACACAGTCAAAGGCTTTGGCATAGTCAATGAAGCAGAAGTAGATGTTTTTCTGGAACTCTCTTGCTTTTCCTATGATCCGACAGATGTTGGCAATTTGATCTCTGGTTCCTCTGCCTTTTCCAAGTCCAACATAGAAAAGGAACTTAGATCTGGAAATTCATGGTTCACGTACTATTGAAGCCTGACTTGGAAAATTTTGAGAATTACTTTACTAGTGTGTGAGATGAGTGCAGTTGTGTGGTAGTTTGAACATTCTTTGGCATTGCCCTTCTTTGGGATTGGAATGAAAACTGTCTTTTTCCAGTCCTGTGGCCACTGCTGAGTTTTCCAAATTTTCTGGCATATTGAGTGCAGCACTTTCACAGCATCATCTTTCAGGATTTGAAATAGCTCAACTGGAATTCTATCACCTCCACTAGCTTTGTTGATAGTAATGTTTCCTAAAGCCCATTTGACTTCACATTCCAGGATGTCTGGCTCTAAGTGAGTGATCACACCATTGTGGTTATCTGGGTCATGAAGATCTTTTTTCACATAGTGCTTCTGTGTATTCTTGCCACCTCTTGTTAATATCTTCTGCTTCTGTTAAGTCCATACCATTTATGTTCTTTATTGAGCCCATCTTTGCGTGAAATATTCCCTTGGTATCTCTAGTTACCATCAGAACTATCATAAGACCCAGCAATCCCACTACTGGGCATATGCCCTGAGGAAACCATAACTCAAAAAGACACATGCACCCCAGTGTTCATTGCAGCACTATTAACATTATCCAGGACAACGGAAGTAATTTAACGTTCATGGACAGATGAATGGATAAAGATGGGTTACATATATACAATGGAATGCCACTCGGCCCTTAAAAGAAACAAAATTGGGTCATTTGTAGAGACAAGGACCTAGAGTCTGTCATACAGAGTAAAGTAAGTCAGAAAAACAAATGTCGTATATTAATGCATACATGCAAAATCTAGAAATATGGTACAGATGAACCTATTTGCAAGGCAGGAATAGAGACGCAGAAGTAGAGAACAAACAGATGGACACAGGGTAGGGGGCAAAAGGAGGGTGGGATGAACTGGGAGATTGGGATTGACATACATTCACTACCATGTGTAAAACAGATAGCTAGAGGGAAACTGCTGGATCCAACCGGGAGCTCAGTGGTGCTCTGTGATGGCCTAGGGGGAGGGTGGGGGAGGTGGGAGGAAGGTCCAAGAAGGAGGGACTATATGTGTACGTATACTGTATACAGATACAGCTGATTTGCTTCACCGAACAGCAGAAACCAACACAGCACTGCAGAGCTACTGTACTCCAATAAGAAAGGAAGAGCTCTTAACCCCAGTAACCATGTTTGACATTAACATTAGGTAATCTTCTGACAATGTAACAGGGAATTATTCACAACTTACCTGATGACAAAATACAGCCGTAAAACATAGTGTTTGGTATTTCTAAGGCATCTCTGTGGTGGACGAATAAATCTCTCCCAAAAGACCCATCTAACAGGGGAAAAAAAACACCAAATAAATATGAATTAACATTGTGCTAAAATTTTTCTGAATATGCAAGAATTTAAGTAGACAAGTTCCAAAACTGGCTCTCCTTCTTAGTATGTAGGTAGTAAATTACTAAGGAAAACTCATTATGTCTTGAGATAGTATTACCCCCAAAATTACTTTTACAAGCATTGTAGAATGATTCAGCAGGTTAACTCGACACTCTGCTTAAGTATCATTTTATTTCAAGTAACACTTCCTGGTAAATAGGTTTTTAATTAAAAAGGAAAATTATATTTCCATCCCTGAAAGATAAGAGACTACAGGCTATTTAACTATCTACAGTTTCTGTCTTTACTTATCTTTGGCACCAGTTACAAAGGAAAACTACCTGCAAAGGATAATTTCTCCCACAATAATCCCTTCCAGGACTTAACAATTTATAGTGTTCACACATATGATTTCATTTGATCCTCTCAACAGTCCTGTAGGGCAGGTATAACAAGAATTAGCATTAACTTCATTTTATACGTGAGGATGCTGAGGAAGCTACATGACTTGCTCATGGTCATCCTGCAAGTGGGGTTCATCCAGATCTTGAACCCCAAGTTGCTGACCCCAGGTCTATCTCAGTGTTATTAGCATCAGGTAAGCCATGGCTAAGTCTACCTGATGTCTTAGGTCACACTGCAGAGGGACCTTGAGAGTCTTCTAGAGCAGTGATTCTCAAACTTTATTTCTTAGAAACTTAAAGGTCCACAGTGATACTTGGGAAGCCACTCTAGGAAAGTGAGAAGTCTGGGTCCTGGGCTACTATTCCAAACGAGCTCTGTGTTTATGTCTCCTATACTGGTGTCTCAGGTAAAATTTCTTTGGAAGGAAATATTCCACCGCTTTCAAAAGATGTTTGAAACTCCAGAATACTAATCTAAACTACTCATTTTATAGATTGGAAAAGACCCATAAAGATCACATAATTTATCTTTGTTCACACTCAACTAAGACTAGAAACCAGTCTTTTTGATTGGGATAAAAGTTAATCCTCTCAGTATGGTGCTTTGTCCGCCTCTGAAGTTCTCTAACTTTAGTTTGTAATCAGGAACACCTGCAGGGCTGGTCACAGCATTCTGAGTCCTCTCCCCCGCCTTCCTCCACTGACAGAGCTTCTATTCAATAGGGCTGGGGTCGGGTCTGAGAACTTGCATTCCCGGTGACTCTGATGCTGCTGAACCAGAGAACACATTTTGAGAACGACTTGTCTACAGGATATAAAACAACAGAAAAGTCAACTGCATTGGCCAGCTAATTGTTACATTTCATCCATTTTATTTCAATCTGCTGCTAAGTCACTTCAGTCGTGTCCAACTCTGTGCGACCCCAGAGATGGCAGCCCACCAGGCTCCCCCGTCCCTGGGATTCTCCAGGCAAGAACACTGGAGTGGGTTGCCATTTCCTTCTCCAATGCATGAAAGTGAAAAGTGAAAGTGAAGTCGCTCAGTTGTGTCCGACTCTTCTCAACCCCATGGACTGCAGCCTACCAGGCTCCTCTGTCCATGGGATTTTCCAGGCAAGAACACTTAATGGTAAAAAGGAAGTTCCTCCTTCAGAATTTATAAACCCATTGCTTTCACCATATTACTACACATTCCTCAACAGTTAGCATTGATATTCTATCACATCAAAGATCCTAAATGATCCATGTAGCAGATGGCATTGGTGTTCCAGCCCACAGCCCCTTACCCAGCTTCTGAGTTCATCTGCAATTGCTCTGGGTAGTTTGCATGCTCACTGCCAGCTTCCCACCTCAATGGCTAACATTTCTTTATGTCTCTGCCTGGGGACTTTCTTTAGTCAACAAGACCATGCTCAGTCCACAAGCACTGTGTGTGTGTGTGTGTGTGTGTGTGTGTGTAATTAATATCCCCACTTTCCAGGGTGACCTTCAAACAACGAGGCCATGACGCTGCAGAAAAATCCTCCAGAGTCACCATCCCTCTGGGAGACAACTGTGAAGCTTGTTCAAATGACTCCTCAGAGGGCCCCTAGTGAGACTGAGTCCCAGTCTCCCACAGCATCAACTTGCTCATTAATGCACCCTTTCTTGGCATTTCTCCCTTTCCATCCACTCCTCCCCCTTCCTTACTTGTGTTTCCAGGGATCACTTCCTACATAAACTATCTGGATCACAAGCTCTTATCTCAGAATCTGCTTTCGGAGAAATACAAGCAAAGACACTCTAAGTTCTTCACGAAATTCATGGAAGCATCACCTGCTGTCAGACCCATATCTGCTTTTTTTCACCTCTCCATTCTATGCCCTAAGGCTTTATTTGCAGGTTTTGGGGCTGGCTAACCCAAGTTCGCAAAGAGTTGGACATGACTGAGCATCTGAACTGACTGAACTGAACCCAAGTTCAACAGTGTGTTGCAAAGCAGAAACATTACTCTGCCTACAAAGGTTCATATAGTCAATGCTATGGTCTTTCCAGTAGTCATGTATGGTTGTAACAGCTGGACTGTAAAGAAGGCAGAAGGCCAAAGAATTGATGCCTTAGAACTATGGTGCTGGAGAAGACTCCTAAAAGTCCCTTGGACACTAAGGAGATCAAACCAGTCAATCGTAAGGAAGATCAACCCTGAATATTCATTGAAAGGACTGCTGCTGAAGCTGAAGCTCCAGTATTTGGGTCATCTCATGCAGACAGACAACTCATTGGAAAAGTCCCTGATGCTGGGAAAGACTGAGGACAGAAGGAGAAGAGGGCAGCAGAGGATGAGATTGGATGGCATCACCGATGCAAGGAGCATGAACTCTGGGTGATGGTGAGGGACAGGGAGGCCTGGCAAGCTGCAGTCCATGGGGTCGCAAAGAGTCGGACAAGACTGGGAAACTGAAGAACAACAACAACAAACCGAAGTTCAGTGCACTCAATGGGTGTTAAATAATACAACAGTTGTTGCTGCCATAACAGTAGCAAAAATACAGACTGTTGAATCACATGCAGATACTCATGGCTCATTAATTGTACACTTAAGTAGTCACTCTTTAGAAAGAGGCCCAAGTTCATGTAGTACCAGATCTGTGAAGGATGACAGCTGAAAAAACCTGGCATTATGAATATTTTTCAGGCGTGACTATAAAAAGCAACCATCAATTCTGAAATGGAGATAAGTTTCCTTTTGTGCTGTTAAAGCAAGATTAACCTTCAGCAAATATTTACATTTAAGGAGTGGAGTTTCAGCAGTGATGACATCAACATTTGTCAAACTGCAGTTTGAATCTCAATTTAAAAAAAGAACTATCTCAGAAACAATTAAACTGTCCTCAAATTGGACCCAAATAGTGGAGACAGATCCCTTTGGTTTAAAACATAATTAAATTAATCAAATATTATCCTAAATAATAAAGCTATTTCATCTATTTAATTCCACTTATTGTTGGTGGCTTAATTTTTTAAAGAAAACAGCCTCATTGTGGCATAACTGACATATAATAACAGTACAAATTTTGACATATGCATGCACCCAAGAAACCAATGTACTGGCTTGGTTTTGAAAGCAAGTCTACCTAATTTTAAGTGTATATCATTTTAAAACCCAATTTCTGGAATAATCTATTAATTATATAGTGACCATTATGAACTAAAGCTCTTTACATTACTCCCTATTTTAAATGGCTATGTGAGTATGCTCCAAAGTACATAGGTGTAAAACAATAAATAAATTCTAATCCCCAGAATTTAGAGGCATATCTCGCAAATAGTATTAATTATAAGAGCTACCACTTACTTGAGTTAGACAAGGCTGTGGTCCTTGTGATCAGATTGGCTAGTTTTCTGTGATTATGGTTTCAGTGTGTCTGCCCTCTGATGCCCTCTTGCAACACCTACCATCTTACTCAGGTTTCTCTTACCTGCGACGTTGGGTATTTCTTCATAGCTGCTCCAGCAAAGTACAGCTGCTGCTCCTTACCTTGGACGAGGTTGCCCCTCCTGACCTTGAACGTGGAGTAGCTCCTTTCGGCCCTCCTGCGCCCATGTAGCCACCGCTCCTTTGACATGGGGTAGCTCCTCTTGGCCACCGCCCCTGACCTCAGACCTGGGATAGCTCCTGCGCCATTGCACCCTGGTGCTCTCAGTCGCCTGCCCTGACTTTGGGCGTGGGGTAGCTCCTCTCAGCCGCGCTTCTGTGTGGTCCGTTGCAGCCGCCACACTTCAGAAAACTAGCCAATCTGATCACACGGACCACAGCCTTGTCTAACTCAATGAAACTAAGCCATGCTGTGTGAGGTCACCCAAGATAGACGGGTCATGGTGGAGAGGTCTGACAGAATGTGGTCCATTGGAGAAGGGAATGAAAAACTACTTCAGTATTCCTGCCTTGAGAACCCCATGAACAGTATGAAAAGGCAAAATGATAGGATACTGAAAGAGGAACTCCCCAGGTCAGTAGATGCCCAATACGCTACTGGAGATCAGTGGAGAAATAACGCCAGAAAGAATGAAGGGATGGAGCCAAAGCAAAAACAATACCAAGCTGTGGATGTGACTGGTGATAGAAGCAAGGTCCGATGCTGTAAAGAGCAATATTGCATAGGAACCCGGAGTGTTAGGTCCATGAATCAAGGCAAATTGTAAGTGGAGTGAATGTCGACATTCTAGGAATCAGTGAACTGAAATGGACTGGAATGGGTGAATTTAACTCAGATGACCATTATATCTACTACTGCAGGCAGGAATCCCTCAGAAGAAATGGAGTAGGTATCATGGTCAACAAAAGAGTCCAAAATGCAGTACTTGGATGCAATCTCAAAAACGACAGAATGATCTCTGTTCGTTTCCAAGGCAAACCATTCAATATCACAGTAATCCAAGCCTATGCCCCAACCAGTAACACTGAAGAAGCTGAATTTGAACGGATCTATGAAGACCTATAAGACCTTTTAGAACTAACACCCAAAAAAGATGTCCTCTTCATTATAGGGGACAGAATGCAAAAGTAGGAAGTCAAGAAACACCTGGAGTAACAGGAAAATTTGGCCTTGGAGTACAGAATGAAGCAGGGCAAAGGCTAATAGAGTTTTGCCAAGAGAACACACTGGTCATAGCAAACACCCTCTTCCAACAACACAAGAGAAGACTCTACACATGGACATCACCAGATGGTCAACACTGAAATCAGATTGATTGTATTCTTTGCAGCCAAAGATGGAGAGGCTCTATACACTCAGCAAAAACAAGACCGGGAGCTGACTGTAGCTCAGATCATGAACTTCTTATTGCCAAATTCAGACTTAAATTGAAGAAAATTTAAGGGAAAACCACTAGATCATTCAGTTCAGTTCAGTCGCTCAGTTGTGTCTGACTCTTTGTGACCCCATGAATCACAGCACGTCAGGCTTCTCTGTCCATCACCAACTCCTGGAGTGCACTCAAATTCACGCCCATTGAGTCGGTGATACCATCCAACCATCTCATCCTCTGTCATCCCCTTCTCCTCCTGCCCCAAATCCCTCCCAGCATCAGGGTCTTTTCCAATGAGTCAACTCTTCACATGAGGTGGCCAAAGTATTGGAGTTTCAGCTTCAGCATCAGTCCTTCCAATGACTTCCAGGACTGATCTCCTTTAGGATGGACTGGTTGAATCTCCCTGCAGTCCAAGGGACTCTCAAGAGTCTTCTCCAACACCATAGTTCAAAAGCATCAATTCTTTGGTGCTCAGCTTTCTTCACAGTCCAACTCTCACATCCATACATGACCACTGGAAAAACCATAGCCCTAAATCAAATCCCTTATGGTTATACAGTAGAAGTGAGAAATAGACTTAAGGGACTACATCTGATAGACAAAGTGCCTGATGAACTATGGATGGAGGTTCATGACATTGTACAGGAGACGGGCTCAAGACCATCCCCATGGAAAGAAATGCAAAAAGCAAAATGGCTGTCTGGGGAGGCCTTACAAATATCTGCAAAAAGAAGAGAAGCGAAAAGCAAAGGAGAAAAGGAAAGATATAAGCATCTGAATGCAGAATTCCAAAGAACACCAAGGAGAGATAAGAAACCCTTCCTCAGCAATCAATGCAAAGAAATAGAGGAAAACAACAGAATGGGAAAGACTAGGGATCTCTTCAAGAAAATTAGAGATACCAAGGGAACATTTCATGCAAAGATGGGCTCGATAAAGGACAGAAATGGTATGGACCTAACAGAAGCAGAAGATATTAAGAAGAGGTGGCAAGAATACGCAGAAGAACTGTACAAAAAAGATCTTCATGACCAAGATAATCACAACGGTGTGATCACTCACCTAGAGCCAGACATCCTGGAATGTGAAGTCAAGTGGGCCTTAGAAAGCATCACTATGAACAAAGCTAGTGGAGGTGACGGAATTCCAGTTGAGCTATTCCAAATCCTGAAAGATGATGCTGTGAAAGTGCTGCACTCAATATGCCAGAAAATCTGGAAAATTCAGCAGTGTCCACAGGACTGGAAAAGGTCAGTTTTCATTCCAATCCCAAAGAAAGGCAATGCCAAAGAATGCTCAAACTACCACACAATTGCACTCATCTCACACACTAGTAAAGTAATGCTCAAAATTCTCCAAGCCAGGCTTCAGCAATATGTGAACCGTGAACTTCCAGATGTTCAAGCTGGTTTTAGAAAAGGCAGAGGAACCAGAGATCAAATTGCCAACATCCGCTGGATCATGGAAAAAGCAAGAGAGTTCCAGAAAAACATCTATTTCTGCTTTATTGACTATGCCAAAGCCTTTGACTGTGTGGATCACAAGAAACTGTGGAAAATTCTTCAAGAGATGGGAATACCAGACCACCTGATCTGCCTCTTGAGAAACCTATATGCAGGTCAGGAAGCAATAGTTAGAACTGGACATGGAACAACAGACTGGTTCCAAATAGGGAAAGAAGTACGTCAAGGCTGTATATTGTCACCCTGCTTATTTAACTTACATGCAGAGTACATCATGAGAAACGCTGGACTGGAAGAAACACAAGCTGGAATCAAGATTGCCGGGAGAAATATCAGTAACCTCAGATATGCAGATGACACCACCCTTATGGCAGAAAGTGAAGAGGAACTCAAAAGCCTCTTGATGAAAGTGAAAGTGGAGAGTGAAAAAGTTGGCTTAAAGCTCAACATTCAGAAAATGAAGATGATGGCATCTGGTCCCATCACTTCATGAGAAATAGATGGGGAAACAGTGGAAACAGTGTCAAACTTTCTTTTTTTGGGCTCCAAAATCACTGCAGATGGTGATTGCAGCCATGAAATTAAAAGATGCTTACTCTTGGAAGAAAAGTTATGACCAACCTAGATAGCATATTCAAAAGCAGAGACATTACTTTGCCAACAAAGATCTGTCTAGTCAAGTCTATGGTTTTTCCAGTGGTCACGTATGGATGTGGGAGTTGGACTATGTAGAAAGCTGAGTGCCGAAGAATTGATGCTTTTGAACTGTGGTGTTGGAGAAGACTCTTGAGAGTCCCTTGGACTGAAAGGAGATCCAACCAGTTCATTCTAAAGGAGATCAGCCCTGGGATTTCTTTGGAAGGAATGATGCTAAAGCTGAAACTCCAGTACTTTGGCCACCTCATGCGAAGAGTTGACTCATTGGAAAAGACTCTGATGCTGGGAGGGATTGGGGGCAGGAGGAGAAGGGGATGACAGAGGATGAGATGGCTGGATGGCATCACTGACTCGATGGACGTGAGTTTCAGTGAACCTTGGGCGTTGGTGATAGACAGGGAGGCCTGGTGTGCTGCAGTTCATGGGGTCACAAAGAGTTGGACACGACTGAGCAACTAAACTGAACTTGCCTCCTTTTTAAACCTCCACCATTTTGGGAACTTGCATTCTTATTGTTTGTGGGAAACCTTTGTTACTGCAATTCCCAGGTGGTGCCAGTGGTAAAGAAACCACCTCTCAATGCAAGGGATGCAAGAGACACAGGTTCGATCCCTGGGTCAGAAAGATCCCCTGGAGTAGGAAATGGCAACCCACTCCAGTATTCTTGCCTGGAAAATTCCGTGGACAGAGGAGCTCGGTGGGCTACAGTCCATGGGGTCGCAAAGAGTTAGACACGACTGAGCGACTGAACACATGCACACATCTTACTCTTCTTTGAAACACCCCTTCGGTGCTTTAGGAAACAACTTCAAAGAGAACGTAACAGGAAGGGGCAGACTTTGATTCATTCACCGCAGTGATTTCTCAGTCGCCAGCCAGCCCAGTCAACTACAGCGGAAAGCTTCACACGGCCCCAGCGTCTGTCCTGTCCGTCACACCATCTCAGTCTCTTTCCTCTCTCTCTGTTCCCCAGCCTCCAGCCTCTTCCCACGCCATTCCGTCTAAACATCAGCATTCCACGTCTCTCTCTGCAATTGGGCTTTCAGCTTGCTGGGAAGTCTCTCCTCATGGCTCGACAGTGCCCGCAGGAGAAAGTCCACGCTCCGGGAGGCGGCCTTCGTAGGCTCCACCTGCTCGTCCTGCTGCTGAGGAGCAGCTGGGAGCCATCTTCCAGGGCAGAGCCCAGCTCTGCCCGCGTGGACTTTGGGCATTTCAGGTTCCCTGGCCCGGGCACAATGTGTGGAGTGACTGGGGACTAGACGAAAGACATTGGGACCATACTGGTCGCAAAGGGATAAAAATGCACACCCTAAGCTTTGTCTGTTGCTGTTGTTTAGTCACTCAGTCGTGTTTGACTCTTTTGCACCCCCACGGACTATAGCCCACCAGGCTCCTCTGTCCATGGAATTTTCCAGGCCAGAGTACTGGAGTGGGTTGCTGTTTCTTTACTCTAGGGGATCTTCCTGACCCAGGGATCAAACCTGCACCTCCTGTTTGGCAGGCAGATTCCTTACCACCTGGGAAGTTTTACTTAGGAAGTCTAATTAGGCCCTTTGTTGGCATTATTAAGAAATAGTGATTTATGTGAGTGTGGGGATTCAGACTTAACAATAGTTAGAGCTTTTGTTGCTGGCTGTGTTAATTTTTTTTTTTGTCAAATACAAAGCATGACGTGACTGGGTTCCTTTCTGAAAGGATCACATTTCATTTATCCAAACATTCACTAAATATCTCTTGAGCACCTATCACATATCTGGCTCTGTGCTAAGCCCTGGTGGTACCCTGGGGAAGCAGAGCGGTGCCACCCTTACAGAGCTAACAGATGAGTCGATGACTCAGGCCAGGGCAAGGAGAGCCACGAGGAGATGAGACGCCTTCCGGGAGCCGTGGGGACATGGCTGGCCCGCCCGCGTCCGCTCAGCACCCACCAGGCAGACGGAAGGCTCCTTCCCCGCAGGAGCGCCTCTGACCACAGTGAACAGGAGCTCGGCCCTCCCCTGGCGCAGGCTTAACCGCGGGGGAGTCAGGACCCCCTGGGGCCGCCCTGAACCAACGGCAAAAGAGGACTGAGAACTAATCACCCCGCTCCCCCCGGGGGCGCCCTCCGACAACTCTGAGGCTCTTCTCTGCCGCCTTAGCTGGAGCTGCCAGTAACAAAATGCCAAAAACAGCAGCATTTTTTCTCTCAGTTCTGAGAGGCTGGGTGGCTGAGATTAGGCTGCCAGCATGGCTGGTTTCCGGTGAAGCCTCTCTTCCTGACTTGTGGGCAGCCACCAGATCTCTGTGTGCACACGTGGTCTCTTGTGTGACCCCAGAGGAGACAGAGACAGAGGTCTCCAGCGTCTTCCTTGTATTTTTTAAGTATAGTTGCTTTACAATGTTGTATTACTTTCTTCTGTAAAGTGAATTGGCCACATGTATATATATATATATATATATATATATATATATATATATATATAACTTCCCCAGTGGCTCAGACGGTAAAAGCGTCTGCCTACAATGGAGGAGGACCCAGGTTCGATCCCTGGGTAGGGAAGATCCCCTGCAGAAGGAAATGGCTTCCCTGGTGGCTCAGCTGGTATCTGCCTGCAATGTGGGAGACCTGGGTTCAATTCCTGGGTTGGGAAGATCCCCTGGAGAAGGGAAAGGCTACCCAGTATTCTGGCCTGGAGAATTTCATGGACTGTATATAGTCCATGGGGTCATAAAGAGTCATACATGACTGAGCAACTTTCACCTCATATATATATAAAATATTTATTTAAATATAAAATATATTTATTATATTGATTTTTTATATATTTATATACATATATCGCCTTTTCCTTGGAATTTCCTTTCCATTTAGTCACCACAGAGCAATGAGTGGAGTTAGGTTCTCATTAGTTATCTATTTTATGCATAGCAGTGTGTATATGTCAGGGGCTTCCCTGGTGGCTCCGTGGTAAGGAATCTGCCTGCAAAGAAGGAGACCCAGGTTCGATCTTTGGGTCGAGAATATGCCCTGGAGGAGGGCACAGCAGCCCACTCCAGTACGCTTGCCTGGAGAATCCCATGGACAAAGGCGCTGCAGTCCATAGGGTCGCACAGAGTCAGACACAACTGAGTGACTAAGCAGCAGCAGCAGCAGTTAGTAAAGGTCAATCCCAATCTCCCAGCTCACCCAGCTCTCCCTTCCCGCCTTGATAACTAGCCATACGTTTGTTCTCTATGTCTGTCTCTATTTATGCTTTGCAAATAAGTTCATCTATACTATTTTTATAAATTCCACACATTCTATTTATGCTTTGCAAATAAGTTCATCTATACTATTTTTATAAATTCCACACATATGCATTAATAGATGATATTTGGTTTTCTCTGACTTACTTCACTCTCAATGACATCTCTAGGTCCATCCACATCTCTGCAAATATGGTGCTTCTTTTCATAAAGACACTAATCCTACTATATCTAGGCCCCACCTTTACCATCCCACTGTAGGACCTTCTTGATTTTTAATTACCTCCTTATATGCCCTATCTCGGAGAAGGACCAACAACAACCCACTCCAGTATTCTTGCCTGGAGAATCCCATGCACAGAGAAGCCTGGCAGGCTACAGTCCATGGGGTCGAAATAGTCAGACACAACTTAGCGACTAAACCACAACCACCACCACGCCCTATCTCCAGACACAGTCACAGTTGAGGTCAGGGCTCCAACATACACATTCTGGGGGAACACAATTCAGCCCACAGCATATACCATCTTCCAGAGTTCTCCAGTGAGCCTGAGCCCCAGTTATCCATCTCCCAGTAACCTGCTCACTAATGCACGCTGAATTGGTTTCTTTTCCTTCCCTCTTCATTTTCCTGTCTTCCCACCAGAGTGTCCTGAGACTACCTCCCAAATGGACAGTTTGCACTCAAATTTCAATCTCAAGGTATCCTTCTAGGAGAACCCAACCAATGACACAATGGTGGACCTGCCCTAGACCTGATGGGATTTTAGAAAGCCTTACCAACTGTGTCAGGAATTCTTTCCTAAGGGCTCTGTAGGAAGCCACTTAAGGTCTTAAGCAAAGGACTGAATCTCTGGAAGGATGTAGAGAAAGGATTAGAGGAGGTGAAAAGTCAATTCAGGCAAATAGTTGGGAATCTATTTCTTCAGTCAAATTAGGACTAAATTGTGAGCCATATTAGAAAGGAGGCAGTGAAGACAGAGACTGGCTTGGTGCCTGGTCCATAGTGAGCCACTCAACAAATATTTTTGGATGAAAATTAATGAATGGGCTCAATCTACCCAATCTCAGGGTAGACTGACAGAAGTCAAAGACTGATTAGATCTGGGGCTGGGGGGAAAGGAAGGAATTGAAAATGCTCCCTGTCTGCAGAATTAAATAGCTAAGTGGATTCTGGTTCTATTTGCTGAATATGGATATAGCCTCGAGGAGCAGGGGCAGACTACAGGGGGTAGGAGATGAGTTTGATGCATGATATACATGTGAGACATCTAACTGATGTTGAGTAGGCAGTTGACTATACAGGTTTGGAGCTGGGTAGGAAATCAACCTGAATATTCATTGAAGGACTATTGCCGAAGCTGACGTTCCAATACTTAATGCCACCCAATGCGAAGAGCTGACTCGTTGGAAAAGACCCTGATGCTGGGAAAGACTAAAGGCAAAATGAGAAGGAGGTGGCAGAGGATGAGATGGTTGGATGGCATCATGGACTCAATGGATGTGAATCTGAGCAAACTCCAGGAGATAGTGAAGGACAGAGAAGCCTGGCATGCTGCAGACCATGGGGTCGCAAAGAGTCAGACATGACTCAGCGATAACATCAGAGATGCCTATTTGGGTCCCACCAGATCAGCCAAATATGACCCAGAAGATCTCCACTTCCCTGACTTTCTGGAGTTCTCTTTAAAGTAATATTTTAGAAGGACTATGATGGAGTGTGAAGGAGTATTCCTGGGTTGGGAAGATCCTCTGGAGAAGGAAATGGCAACCCACTCCAGTATTCTTGCCTGGGAAATCCCACGGACAGAGGAGCCTGCACTCAATGAGTCGGACACAACTTAGTGACTAAACCACCACCATGATGGAGAAGCTACTATGTGCCAGGAATTGTACCAGGTGTCTATTTAATCATCAGAAGAGTATGAAACATTATCTCCACTTATAGATGGGGAATTGAGGTGCAGAAAAATGAAGTAACTTACGCAAGGTCACACAGCTGGTAAGCAGCTTCAGAAAAATCCTGGACTATCTTACTTCAAATTTCATGGTCTTAAAGAAAATAAGCATCAACAAAGAGTGGTTCTGTATCCTACATCTCTCAGCCTCACTGCACCCAACAATGAGCAATTTCCAAAGTCAGGTGCATTCACTAGAAGGATCTTTCCATTTCAGGGCCCAAAGGCTCTCTGCAGTGCCCTGTTGAGCGACTCAGCAGTCATCTGGACAGTTCTCTCTCCAAGTGGTCCCCCTGCTGGTGACCCTACTGTGTACAATTCAAACTGAGGCCTCAATTTCTGTCTGTATGTAGATTTGCTTTTTCTGGACATAGCATCTAAAAGAAATCACATCATGTGGTTTTTTGCAAGGTTTTCTTAGTGCGCTGTATAAAAGGTAAAATATTTAGTATTTCTTCAACACCCTATGAAATGTAGGGAATAATCCAAAGCCTCATTGTTTCATTTTATTTAAAAATAGAGCACACTACCTTGGATTTGCTAATATTAATATATAGTCCTGAAAATGCCCCAACTATTTTCTCTTCTGCAAATAAATGTTTTTTTGTAGATCTGCATTAAACTTAAACATTTATTTGGAAAGGACTGACATTGACATTCTTCAGTGTTATATATTTTCTCTTTAGGTACATAGTATTTCCTTTCCAATGAAGTATGCTAAGTCAAAAGTTTTAAGAGCTTTAATATATATATATATTATTTAGGTTTTGAATATATATTATCAGTATTATAAACTCTGTGATATTTTTATATGGCATATTTTCCCATAGTCTGTTCTAAATCATTGTTTCTGATAGGAAAGCTATTGAATTGTGAATTAAAATTTTGGAAAACAGTATGGAGGTTCTTCAAAAAATTCAAAATAGAACTACCATATGATCCAGCAATCCCATTTCTGAGTATTTATCCAAAAGAACTGAAATTAGGATCTCAAAGAGACATCCGTACTTGTAAGTTCACTGGAGTATTACTCACAATAACCAAAATATGGAAACAGCGTCAATGTCCATTGATCGATGAATGGATAAACAAAACATGGTATATTCATTCAATGGACTGTTCAGATCAGTTGCTCAGTCGTGTCCGACTCTTTGCGACCCCATGAATCACAGCACACCAGGCCTCCCTGTCCATCACCAACTCCCGGAGTTCACTCAGACTCACGTCCATCAAGTCAGTGTTGCCATCCAGCCATCTCATCCTCTGTCGTCCCCTTCTCCTCCTGCCCCCAATCCCTCCCAGCATCAGAGTCTTTTCCAATGAGTCAACTCTTCGCATGAGGTGGCCAAAGTACTGGAGTTTCAGCTTTAGCATCATTCCTTCCAAAGAAATCCCAGGGCTGATCTCCTCCAGAATGGACTGGTTGGATCTCCTTGCAGTCCAAGGGACTCTCAAGAGTCTTCTCCAACACCACAGTTCAAAAGCATCAATTCTTCGGCGCTCAGCCTTCTTCACAGTCCAACTCTCACATCCATACATGACCACAGGAAAAACCATAGCCTTGACTAGACGAACCTTTGTTGGCAAAGTAATGTCTCTGCTTTTGAATATGCTATCTAGGTTTGTCATAACTCTCCTTCCAAGGAGTAAGTGTCTTTTAATTTCATGGCTGCAGTCACCATCTGTAGTGATCTTGGAGCCCAGAAAAATAAAGTCTGACACTGTTTCCACTGTTTCCCCATCTATTTCCCATGAAGTGGTGGGACCGGATGCCATGATCTTTGTTTTCTGAATGTTGAGCTTTAAGCCAACTTTTTCACTCTCCACTTTCACTTTCATCAAGAGGCTTTTGAGTTCCTCTTCACTTTCTGCCATAAGGGTGGTGTCATCTGCATATCTGAGGTTATTGATATTTCTCCCGGCAATCTTGATTCCAGCTGGTGTTTCTTCCAGTCCAGCGTTTCTCATGATGTACTCTGCATAGAAGTTAAATAAACAGGGTGACAATATACAGCCTTGACGAACTCCTTTTCCTATTTGGAACCAGTCTGTTGTTCCATGTCCAGTTCTAACTGTTCCTTCCTGACCTGCATACAAATTTCTCAAGAGGCAGATCAGGTGGTCTGGTATTCCCATCTCTTGAAGAATTTTCCACAGTTTCTTGTGATCCACACAGTCAAAGGCTTTGGCATAGTCAATAAAGCAGAAATAGATGTTTTTCTGGAACTCTCTTGCTTTTTCGATGATCCAGCGGATGTTGGCAATTTGATCTCTGGTTCCTCTGCCTTTTCTAAAACCAGCTTGCACATCAGGATGTTCATGGTTCACATATTGCTGAAGCCTGGCTTGGAGAATTTTGAGCATTACTTTACTAGCGTGTGAGATGAGTGCAATAATGGACTGTTATGTACCTTTAATAGAAGGAGGAAATACTACTGCTTGCAACAACATGAATGAACCAGAAGGACATTATGCTAAGTGAAATAAGCCAGTCACAGACGGACAAATACTCTATGATTCCACTTATAGGAAATACCTAAAATACTCAGACTCATAGGAAGGGGAAATAGGGAGCTGCTGTTCAACAGGAATGAAGTTTCAGTTATGCAGCTGCATAAATGTTAGAGATCTGCTGTTAAACAGAGTGCCTATTGTTAACAATATTGTTATTATACACCTGAGATTTTAAGAGGGCATATCTCACGTGTTCTTACCTCAGTAAGAAAACCAAGTGAAAACCAATTATACAAATACTTCTAAAAGATGTATAATAGCTTCTAAAAGATGGAAGCTATTATCTGTAAGGCCCCATTCTCCATATGGAGGCAGTGTCACTCCACATGTTCTGATTCCTTTAATATGTTTGATAGAGGCAGAGTTTCATAGATGACTTTCTGGTGCGGGGGTGGGCATCCCACCTGAGGCTCAGAGAAGGCTCCAGAGATTGGGCAAGCTGATAACTTGAGCCCAGGAGATGAGCTCATTCTTTCTGCCAGTCACTGCCCTCTGGCAAAAGGCAGAGCCTGAGAAACTAGACCTTAGGTGAGAGGCGCTGAGGCAGAAAAAGACGTGGTCAGTGGAGTTCATCCTGGAAACTGTCTCCATCTGACTTCCCCCACCCTCCTCCACACTGGAGCCAGCATGAACGCTTCTGATCGTACAAGGGTGTCTCTGCTGGCTCACCCAGCCTCCCCTCTCACTCCGTTCCTCTCTCTGAGACCCTAACCATTTCTCTCAGCTCCATAAGGAGCTGACTCATCATGCTCATTTCTACCTCTAGGCCCTGGGACACGCCTGTGTCTCTGTCCCAGCCCCTCTCACGCCCTAGCCTCCAAAACAACTCATTCCTGCTCACTGTCAAGTCTGGGTTTAGACCTCACTTCCTCTG
The DNA here is from genome assembly GCF_019923935.1 of Bubalus bubalis. NCBI lineage: Eukaryota > Metazoa > Chordata > Mammalia > Artiodactyla > Bovidae > Bubalus > Bubalus bubalis. The sequence continues at coordinate 90,213,635 of NC_059161.1, read as the reverse complement.
GGAATTTTTTCCCTGAGTCTCAAGACTGGGCTGGGTTTTCCCTTAACTCTCTGCTTTCACCCCTGTTCCAGGGGTTACCCAACCCTGCTTCTATTGCCCCTTCCTCTCCCTAGACTGAAACCTCCTCTAGGCAAGAGTCAGAATCTGTCCAACATCTGACCTCATGAGATACCCCAAGTTAGAACTGCCCAGTCAACTTGCTCCTAAATTCCTGAGCCATAAAAAAACTGTGAGATAGTAAGTGATTATTGTTGTCTGAATCATTAAATGTGGGGTAATCTGTTATGTAGTAATGGACCATTAATGCACTATCAAAACTCAATGGTTTTAAACAACCATATCCCAGACTCTGTAGGTTAGTAACTGATGATCCCCTTGTGGCATCAACTGAAATCAACTCAGCAATACTCAGCTGATAGATGGGCTGGTTGGGAAGATCCAAGTTGGTTTCACTCACATGCCTGGCACTTTTCAGGCTGGAAGGCAGAACTCAGCTTGTTGACCACGGAGCATACACTTGGTCTATCTAGTATGGTCATCTCAGAGTGGACTTTCTACAGGCAGCTGACCTCCCCCACAGCAAGTATCCCGAAAGAACCTGGAAGAAGCTGCCTGTGTGTTTATGATCCAGCTTTGGAAGCAACATAGAGTCATTTTTGCCATATTCTGTTGGTTGAAGCAGGCATAAGACCACCCAGATTCAAGGAGAGGAAACAGATCCCATTTCTTGATGAGAGGAGTTGTGAAATAACGTGTAGCCATTTTTAAATTAACTTTAAACACATAATCTATATATGATAGAACGCACCCATTTAAAGATAATTTGATGAGTTTTAACAAATACATACACCCTTGTAACCACCACCACAATCGAGCTCTAGAACATTTCCTTCCTCCTGAAAAGTTCCCTCCTGTCCTGTTATAGTCAATCCCTTCATCCCCCCCCCCCGCCCCCACCCCCATCAGCATTCAGTAACCAGTGATCTGCTTTCAGAATTTTCTAGAATTTTCTGTGATATGGTATATAACTTTTCACGTTTGACTTTTTCACTTAGCTAAATGCTTTTGTGACCATCATGCTGTTGGATGTATGGATAGTTAATTTCTTTGTTTATTACTAAGTAGATTCTATTGTATGAATGTAAACTTTTTGCTTGTGCAATTACTTACTGATGGACATCTGAGTTGCTTCCAGATTTACATTATCATGATAAAGCTGCTTGGACATTCATTTTCATTTCTTCTGGATAAATATCTACAGGTATGGTGGTGGTTTAGTTGCTAAATTGTGTCCAGCTCTTGCGAGCTCATGGACTATAGCCCACCAGGCTCCTCTGTCCATGGGATTTCCCACGCAGCACTGGAGTGGGTTGCCATTTCCTTCTCCAGCAGATCTTCTGGACCCAGAAATCAAGCCTGGGTTTCCTGCATTGCAGGCAGATTCCTGCACTGCAGGTGGATTCTTTACCGACTGAGCTACGAGGGAAAACAAGGGTGTGGTAGCTGGGTCATACAGTAGATATGCTTAACTTTATAAGAGATTGCCAAATTGTTTTCCAAAATGGTTGTCATCTTCCTCTTCCACCAGTAATACAAGAAAGTTCTAACCGCTCCACATCCTTGTCAACACATAGTATTATCAGTCTTTTTAAGTTTAGCCATTCTAATGGGTAAATAGTGATATCTCATTGGGGTTTATTTTGTATTTCCCTTATGACTAATGATGTTGAGCATGTTTTTATATACCAGTTGGCCAATGATATATTTTCTTTTGCAGAGTATCTGTTCAAATCATTTGGCATTTATATCCAACTATTCTATTTTCTCATTACTGAGCTTTAGAAGTTATTTATAAATTATGGATACCAGCCTTTAGTCAAGTATATAAATTGAAAATATTTTTCCAGATTGTGGTTTGCCTTTTCATCTTCTTAAAACTAATTAAAGACTAAATACCTGGGAATTTTACTGCTAAACATAAAGTCGCTCATATTTGGTAACAGAACAATTTTGCAAAATCCAGTAAATAAGTATGTGGTCCCTAAACTAAGGTTCCTAAAGTCTTTCTCAGTCTGGGCAGCAGTGATCATACAGTCTTCAGGCATGCAGATCCATCTCCAAATGAAACCTCGAGCAGGAAGGAGCCTGACACCTAAAACTGAGCTTGTGTGATTGACAATGGGCTGCAGCAACCTAGGTGAAAGAGGGAGCTTGTCTGAACTCTTCCCAGAATAATGCACTGAGCGCTGAAAACCCCTCCGCTCTCACTTCCCCTTCATCCCTAAGGACTGTGCTCAAAGTTCTTTTCTTCCCTAGTCCCCTTCTCTCAAATCTATATTCCTCTTCTGCCATAAAATTTATTCTTTTTCAATGTATGGGGGCCCCAAGATACTTCTGGACACAAACATGGGGGATTTTTTTACAGTGCCAATGAAATGTTCCACGATCGCCTAGAACATTCTTGAATTTGACTTGACTTTAAGGAACCAGAAGACAAAATACTGTGCATGATGACTCTTTGTTTTGAAACTCATGTAACTATTTCTTAAGAATTCCTGCCTGTTGACCTTAAAAACATACCATGTGAGTGATTAAAATTCCATTTTCTTTTTAAAGAAACTATCTAAAGAGCAGAAATATTTAATTTTGATTAAGTCCAAACTATTATTCTATTTTTTTAATTTAATTTTATTTTATAAACTTTATATAATTGTATTAGTTTTGCCAAATATCAAAATGAATCTGCCACAGGTATACATGTGTTCCCCATCCTGAACCCTCCTCCCTCCTCCCTCCCCATTCCATCCCTCTGGGTCATCCCAGTACACCAGCCCCAAGCATCCAGTATCATGCATCGAACCTGGACTGGCAACTCGTTTCATACATGATATTTTACATGTTTCAATGCCATTCTCCCAAATCTTCCCACCCTCTCCCTCTCTCTCAGAGTCCATAAGACTGTTCTATACATCACTGTCTCTTTTGCTGTCTCGTACACAGGGTTATTGTTACCATCTTTCTAAATTCCATATATATGCGTTAGTATACTGTATTGGTGTTTTTCTTTCTGGCTTACTTCACTCTGTATAATAGGCTCCAGTTTCATCCACCTCATTAGAACTGATTCAAATGTATTCTTCTTAATGGCTGAGTAATACTCCATTGTGTATATGTACCACTGCTTTCTTATCCATTCATCTGTTGATGGACATCTAGGTTGCTTCCATGTCCTGGCTATTATAAACAGTGCTGCGATGAACATTGGGGTACACGTGTCTCTTTCCCTTCTGGTTTCCTCAGTGTGTATGCCCAGCAGTGGGATTGCTGGATCATAAGGCAGTTCTATTTCCAGTTTTTTAAGGAATCTCCACACTGTTCTCCATAGTGGCTGTACTAGTTTGCATTCCCACCAACAGTGTAAGAGGGTTCCCTTTTCTCCACACCCTCTCCAGCATTTAGTACTTGTAGACTTTTGGATCGCAGCCATTCTGACTGGTGTGAAATGGTACCTCATAGTGGTTTTGATTTGCATTTCTCTGATAATGAGTGATGTTGAGCATCTTTTCATGTGTTTGTTAGCCATCTGTATGTCTTCTTTGGAGAAATGTCTATTTAGTTTTTTGGCCCATTTTTTGATTGGGTCATTTATTTTTCTGGAGTTGAGCTGTAGGAGTTGCTTGTATATTCTCGAGATTAGTTGTTTGTCAGTTGCTTCATTTGCTATTATCTTCTCCCATTCTGAAGGCTGTCTTTTCACCTTGCTAATAGTTTCCTTTGATGTGCAGAAGCTTTTAAGGTTCATTAGGTCCCATTTGTTTATTTTTGCTTTTATTTCCAATATTCTGGGAGGTGGGTCATAGAGGATCCTGCTGTGATGTATGTCAGAGAGTGTTTTGCCTATGTTCTCCTCTAGGAGTTTTATAGTTTCTGGTCTTACGTTGAGATCTTTAATCCATTTTGAGTTTATTTTTGTGTATGGTGTTAGAAAATGTTCTAGTTTCATTCTTTTACAAGTGGTTGACCAGAGTTCCCAGCACCACTTGTTAAAGAGATTGTCTTTAATCCATTGTATATTCTTGACTCCTTTGTCAAAGATAAGATGTCCATATGTGCGTGGATTAATCTCTGGGCTTTCTATTTTGTTCCATTGATCTATATTTCTGTCTTTGTGCCAGTACCATACTGTCTTGATGACTGTGGCTTTGTAGTAGAGCCTGAAGTCAGGTAGGTTGATTCCTCCAGTTCCATTCTTCTTTCTCAAGTTTGCTTTGGCTATTCGAGGTTTTTTGTATTTCCATACAAATTGTGAAATTATTTGTTCTAGCTCTGTGAAGAATACTGTTGGTAGCTTGATAGGGATTGCATTGAATCTATAGATTGCTTTGGGTAGTATACTCATTTTCACTATATTGATTCTTCCAATCCATGAACATGGTATATTTCTCCATCTGTTAGTGTCCTCTTTGATTTCTTTCACCAGTGTTTTATAGTTTTCTATGTATAGGTCTTTAGTTTCTTTAGGTAGGTATATTCCTAAGTATTTTATTCTTTCCATTTCAATGGTGAATGAAATTGTTTCCTTAATTTCACTTTCTGTTTTCTCATTATTAGTGTATAGGAATGCAAGGGATTTCTGTGTGTTGATTTTATATCCTGCAACTTTACTATAGTCATTGATTAGTTCTAGTAATTTTCTGGTGGAGTCTTCAGGGTTTTCTGTGTAGAGGATCATGTCATCTGCAAACAGTGAGAGCTTTACTTCTTCTTTTCTGATCTGGATTCCTTTTATTTCTTTTTCTGCTCTGATTGCTGTGGCCAAAACTTCCAAAACTATGTTGAATAGTAATGGTGAAAGTGGGCACCCTTGTCTTGTTCCTGACTTTAGAGGAAATGCTTTCAATTTTTCACCATTGAGGATAATGTTTGCTGTGGGTTTGTCATATATAGCTTTTATTATGTTGAGGTATGTTCCTTCTATTCCTGCTTTCTGGAGAGTTTTGATCATAAATGGATGTTGAATTTTGTCAAAGGCTTTCTCTGCATCTATTGAGATAATCATATGGTTTTTATTTTTCAATTTGTTAATGTGGTGTATTACATTGATTGATTTGCGGATATTGAAGAATCCTTGCATCCCTGGGATAAAGCCCACTTGGTCATGGTGTATGATCTTTTTAATGTGTTGTTGGATTCTGATTGCTAGAATTTTGTTAAGGATTTTTGCATCTATGTTCATCAGTGATATTGGCCTGTAGTTTTCTTTTTTTGTGGCATCTTTGTCAGGTTTTGGTATTAGGGTGATGGTGGCCTCATAGAATGAGTTTGGAAGTTTACCTTCCTCTGCAATTTTCTGGAAGAGTTTGAGCAGGATAGGCGTTAGCTCTTCTCTAAATTTTTGGTAGAATTCAGCTGTGAAGCCGTCTGGACCTGGGCTTTTGTTTGCTGGAAGATTTTTGATTACAGTTTCAATTTCCGTGCTTGTGATGGGTCTGTTAAGATTTTCTATTTCTTCCTGATCGAGTTTTGGAAAGTTGTACTTTTCTAAGAATTTGTCCATTTCTTCCACGTTGTCCATTTTATTGGCATATAATTGTTGATAGTACTCTCTTATGATCCTTTGTATTTCTGTGTTGTCTGTTGTTATCTCTCCATTTTCATTTCTAATTTTATTGATTTGATTTTTCTCCCTTTGTTTCTTGATGAGTCTGGCTAATGGTTTGTCAATTTTATTTATCCTTTCAAAAAACCAGCTTTTGGTTTTGTTGATTTTTGCTATGATCTTTTTTGTTTCTTTTGCATTTATTTCTGCTCTAAGTTTTAAGATTTCTTTCCTTCTACTAACCCTGGGGTTCTTCATTTCTTCCTTTTCTAGTTGCTTTAGGTGTAGAGTTAGGTTATTTATTTGACTTTTTTCTTGTTTCTTGAGGTGTGCCTGTATTGCTATGAACTTTCTCTCTCTCTTTAGATTCAAGCTCTTTGCCTACCTAAGGTCACAAAGATTTTCTTCTATGATTTACTCTAAAAGTTCTATAGCTTCAGCTTTTATGTTCAGATCTATGATTCATTTTAATTTTCTTGTGTATGGTCAAGGTAAGTCTAATTTTTTTCTCACCAGATACGTAATTGCTACAGTAGCATTTGTTGAAAATAGTATCCTTTTGTTAATTACCTTGGCATTTTTGTCTGAAGCAACTGGCTATATGTATTTCCAGATTTTTTTGTCATGTTCTATTTACTTGAATGGTGTTTCCCAGGCAGCACTAGTGTTAAAGAACCCACTTGCTAATACAGGAGACACAAGAAACAAGGGTGTGATCCCTGGGTAGGGAAGATCCCCTGGAGGAAGGCATGGCAACCCACTCCAGTATTCTTGCCTGGAGAAAAGCCCATGGACAAAAGAGCCTGACCAGCTATGGTTTACAGGGCTGCAAAGAGTCGGACATGACTGAAGTGACTTAGCACGCACGCATACATTTACTTGAATGTTTATCTTATGTGGTCATGTTTGAAAATGGCCTGAAAGCTAAAATGCTCTCGTGTCACCACACACTGAAGCCTTCAAGCACCATGTGCAGCACCTGGCTCAAGCTCCTGGGACATGACCCTCTGTCTCCAGCTTTTAGCATCTTGGGCTCCTCTTCCCCAGAGAGAACAGAGATCACACAATTCATTTCCAAACTTACCCAGAGGAGATCAGTGGGAGAGAAGAGAAGTGACTTCTTTTTTGCCAGAGCACTCTTCATTCAACTTAAACTTGGTTTGAAGAGATGAAGAGACATAGGCTGAAGAGCCATACCTCCAGCCTGAAGGGAAAAAAAAATATGGAACCTTTATCCCCTGGAGGAGGAAATGGCAACCCCCTCCAGTATTCGTGTCTGAAAAATCCCATGGACAGAGGTGCCTGGCGGACTACAGTCCAAAGGGTAGCAAAGAATCAGACATGACTGAGCAGCTAAGCATGCATAAATAAAGTGGAAACAACCCCATTTTATAATCATACCAGTGGATGACAGGTCAAAACATTATCCCTTCAATGAGCTTGTCACCATGACTGCTTAAAGGTGATGTAAACTTTTCCTCAAGAGAGCATTTTACTTCATGACTTTTTTGCAAAACACCAATTTAACTGCTTCCAATTTTTGGAGAACCAAGTTTTTGGATAAGAAGTTACACCAGGGCTTTTCCAGTGCTTAAAAGTAATTTTGTTAAAAAAAAAAAAGAAAAGTAATTTTGTTGTCAGTTAAAACTCTGATTTACCAGAAGTCTGAACTGTTTTACAAAATCAGTGGGTTAATCACTAGCTCATATTTCTAAAAATTATTGTGAGACTTAATACATTTTGTTGACTGCCTTATGGTTTATTTGCAGAGGTAATGAAAATAAGTTTAAAAGTATAAAATGTTTAGCCACCGAAATACCAAACAAATTCTTTGCGTTTCTGCCAAAATCAGACAACATTTGGCTTTTTCTACCACAGACACTCTCCTACCTCTATTTCTGCATCATTCAACATGGCGAGGCTAACAGAAAATCAAGGCCAAATGAAGAAACTCAGCAAATGGTTTTTATCTGGCTTCACTGTTTGACCACCAACTGGCAAACACCATAAGAAAAACTGCACAGGAGATAAATGATAGGGTAAAAATACATTTTGACCATAGGCCCAGACTCTAGCAAAAGAAGCTGGCCTAGGATTTGGGAAGGAATTCAAAGTCCTGAAGAATCACAAAATTGTTTTTCCATTTAACAACAACAACAACAAATCCCCATGCTTTAAAAATTGGGATGGTGGTAACTTTTTTCCTCTTATACCTGTACTCTATTCAATCATTTTACTCCCCAACTTCTTGCTGCTCTTCTAGAGAAGACCAAGGAACTAAAAACACTTTATCAGATGTGTAGAACACAGCAAATTAACACTGAACAAATATAAAACCCTAGAAGAATAAAGGGCAGTTTGAACAAGGTAGAAGACATAAATGACCTCAAAGAAGCTAGGTTTCAGGTGACTTTTTACTTAGAAAAATTACCTTAATCAAAGGTAATTAATATTTGTATTCGCTGCTTCAGTTCTCCTCCATAAGCTCTTAATATGTATTCATGTAACAGCATTAATCATGAAATACATGAAAATGTATTTTTAAAAAATCAAATTCAAGGATGCCAAATGTTAGACTTACAAGACAAAAAGGATACCTACTTGACTCAAATGTAACTAAGTGCTCTCAGAATATAAGAAATTGTCTTCAGGCAGGAAATGAGAAGGAACCCAGGTGAGGAAACAGGGAAATTCACGAGTTGTAGGTGTATATTTTTCCCCCTTGAAATTAGGAGTTCAGTTCAGTCGGTCAGTTGTCAGAATCAGGTTCTTTTCCAGTGAGTCAGTTCTTCACATCAGGTGGACAAAGTATTGGAGTTTCAGCTTCAGCATCAGTCCTTCCAATGATATTCAGGACTGATCTCCTTTAGGATGGACTGGTTGGATCTCCTTGCAGTCCAAGGGACTCTCAAGAGTCTTCTCCAAAACCAGAGCTGCCAAAAGTGGAAAGAGAGGGAAAGACGAAATCTATACGGGTTTTCTTGAGGTTTTGGAGCCAAAAAAAAAAAGATACAACGAGAAGGAACATAAGCAGGATCAAGGGCTTTTAGAGCTGTGCTGCTGCTAAGTCGCTTCAGTTGTGTCCGACTCTGTGCGACCCCATAGATGGAAGCCCACCAGGCCCCTCCGTCCCTGGGATTCTCCAGGTAAGAATACTGGAGTGGGTTGCCATTTACAGTTACCTTAAAAGCATTTAGTCCAGGGGTCTGCAGTTCTCCTTGGAGTTAAACCCGAGAAAATGCTTACACAAAACGAAAGCAGGCAGGAGAGAGGCCTCCGTGGAGGAAGGGGCGGGGTGCGGAGAGGCGGGCAGAACGCACATCCCTTTCCCATCCTACAAGCTGTCGGAAAACCACGGTCCAATCCTGATGTCTAACTTTACAACGGAAGAAACAGGGAGTAGCTTGCAGTCACAACACAGAGCCTAGATCTCAAGCCTCTGCACCACTTGCGGCCTCCCAGTTCGCCTCGCGAGGGAGTTAAAAGTGGGCGAGTGAGTCTTGGAAGAAAAGTTATGACCAACCTAGACCTAGACCAACCTAGGTTAGTTATGACCAACCTAATATGCTAGACAGCATATTAAAAAGCAGAGACATTACTTTGCCAACAAAGTTACGTCTAGTCAAGGCTATGGTTTTTCCAGTGGTCATGTATGAATGTGAGAGTTGGACTGTGAAGAAAGATGAGCGCCAAAGAACTGATGCTTTTGAACTGTGGTGTTGGGAGAAGACTGTGGAGAGTCCCCTGAACTGCAAGAAGATCCAACAGTCCATCCTAAAGGAGAGATCAGTCCTGGGTGTTCATTGGAAGGACTGATATTGAAGCTGAAACTCCAATACTTTGGCCACCTGATGCGAAGAGCTGACTCATTGGAAAATAGCCTGATGCTGGGAAAGATTGAAGGCAGGAGGAGAAGGGGACGACAGAGGATGCGACGGCTGGATGGCATCACCGACTCAATGGACATGAGCTTGAGTAAACTCCAGGAGTTGGTGATGGACAGGGAAGCCTGGCGTGCTGCATCCCATGGGGTTGCAAAGAGTTGGACACGATTGAGCGACTGAACTGAACTGAACTGAGGGAGTCTCGGTGCAGCTACGCGAGTTGAGACGGTGAGAACCGGGTAGGGAGACAACTGGAGCGCGGACCCTCGACCTGACTGTTCCCCGCTGCGGCCACCAGGGGGCGGGCCCGGCCCGCCGCTCGCGGCTTGCTGTGGTGGAAGGGGGAGGCCCGCGCGCGCCGGTCGCCTTGGAAACGGAGGGCGCGGCGGCTGCCCTGGAGTGAACTGGCCGGGTCCGCCCGCCGGCCGTGCGCGCTGCCTTCGGGTCCACTGCTGTGTATCCGCACCCGGAAGCCGTCCAGGGGAGGTCAGTACACTGCCTAGCCTCCTTGCTCGGCCCCGGCTCCTTCCAGTCTGACTCTGAAGACTTTTTTGAGCATCTCCGCCCGGTACCCACTGGCCCTGCAGCTGGCTCCGCACAAAACGGGCCTGGGGTTCCGACTTTCCGGGGGTCCAACATCGAGTGAAGTGCTGGGCGGTTAGGAGCCGCTAACCTCCTAACCTTTTCACTCAAGAGACACAAAGGGAGGAAGAACTTTTTGGATCCGATCAGAATACTAACGCATCTCTCTTTCCGCCTCACAGTAGAACCCCTGGATACGTTGCTCATTTGCCTTACTGAGATCTCAGTTCCGGAGAGCAGGATCTGACTTTGACTCAGGTTTGTAACCTTCGTGATGCCCTCAGCCTCTGGCACACAACGGATGCTCAATAGACTAATCATGCCTTCTGTTCGTATGGGGCTTTATCGCTTGGCAGTTTTCCCAAAGCATTTGAGCCTCATTAATAATCATGACAGGTAGGAAAGATGGAAGAGAAAGCGAGGGTCAGAGAGGTCTAGAGACCTGTCCGAGGTTATAAAACTCCTTCATGGAGGAGCTAGGTCTAGACTCCAATCTCCTTAATGCTCTTCTCGCTGAATCCGCAGTCTGGTGAAAGGCTTTAGATAACAGACCCCGCAAATCTTTGCGTCCTTAGTACCAGCATGGAGCCCTCCCGCTGCAGGAGCTTTATAAGCTCTGGGTGTGGCGTTGATGGCTCTTCACCCTCAGCTTCTTGCCCTGGCTGCTGGCAGCATCCTTCTAAATAGGACGCTTGGCTTCTTTCTTTTATTAATCTGTTAGATTTGTATCGCAGCTTGTTTGTCTCCTCATTCCCCTTCTTACCCCATAATTCTCTGCTGGGTGGAGAGAGTTGAGAAAGCAGTTGGGAGGTGAGAGAACATGTCACATCTGATGACAAAAAAAGAGAGAAAGCTTCCTGTGAAGGCAGAGAAGGAAAAGAATAAGACTAGGTATTTATCAACATGTGTAATAATTGCTCATTGTTTTCTTTCCACCACCCCCAAGACCCAGCCCCAGTTGGCATGCTTTATTCACTGTTCAAGGAGAGAGGTCTTTTCATTCTCCTTCGCCATCAGAGTGTGGAAAGTCCTGCATGTATATATGTCCATTATTCTCACCATATTCTCTTCATGGTTATGTTTCTTTTCCAAATTGGCTGTATCTTACATTTTAAAGTTGTTTGAGGCTATATGTGTATGATCTATACAAATGAGGTGGGTCTGAAATTTTGTGAGACTAAATTTAGGTGATATTATCACTACTAAGAGCCTTTAAATGCATTCAGGTGTTTTTTTTTTTTTAATATATGCTGGAGAGCATTTCCACAACATTTTAGATTGTATTAAAAATAGTATCCTAGCCTAACTGAGAATTTGAATTTAAAAGTCATTTTACTTTCCAATCAGGGTATATACAATATTATGAGCAAATAAATAGGACCATCAGGAAAGAAAGTGACTGTGCATATTATTTGCCAGTCGGGCATTTGAATCAGATCTGAACACCCAGTTTGTGCCTATGGGAGATGGTGACCTATATGTTAATATCTGTTTTTGAATTCCCAAAATGAGTTGCTGAAGTGGTTACCTTTCAGTATTTGGGGAGTTATACTTTGTTGAAGATGAGTGCCTTAATGGTTAGATGTCAGATTGTTCGTTAACAAAGGCTTTTGGAAGTACTGCATTATTACAGCTGTTGTTAGACTGACATAATCTTATAGCTTGTTAATGGCAAAGCCATGTCTAGACTTCAAGACTTCCAATACTCATAGAGGGATCTTTTCTTAACTAAATCATATTCTCAACCCCTGATGGAATCTTAGTCAGAACTTTTATCATTACTGATGCTATTAAGTAAATATCCACCATTTCAATCTATATATGAAACATTAGCTAGCAAACATCAGGATCCACTTCAAATGTCTAGAAAGGCGTTAGGGCAGAACTGCCACTCCCAGCCTCCATAGAACTACGAAAGGAGTCATTAGGAAGCTTCTGGATATTCATGGCTCCACAAAGTCATGAGGAACTTTCTAGGTATTGAGCCAGGACCCTGAGACCGTGCAGGAAAGGACAGACTCCTTGTTTGGGGGATAATGCAGAAGGTAAAGAATCCACTTGCAGTGCAGGAGACCTGGGTTTGATCCCTGGGTCAGGAAGATTCCCTGGAGAAGAGAATGGCTGCCAACTCCAGTAGTTCTGCCTGGGAAACCCCATGGACAGAGGAGCCTAGTGGGCTACAGCCCATGGGGCCGCAAAGAGTTGGACGCAACTGAGTGACTAACACACTTTACAGAGTCAAAGCATTATGGGATGAGAGGATATTTGAAGAAGATGGCTTATTATATACTAAATAGACTTCTTACTTTTCACTGAGAAGCATTTGGGGAATACTTTTTGAAACATTTCCTGATAGAAAATGATTATGGAATAGTCTCTGAAAATGCTGGATACCCAAGTCCTTCAAACCCAGCCTCTTCACCTGCCCTCACTGGGTGTGTGTATTTGTGTGTGGGTGTGCACGTGCGTGCACTCAGTACTGTCCAACTCTTTGTGACCCCATAGACTGTGGCCCACAAGGCTCCTGTTTCCATGGAAATTTCCAGGCAAGAATACTGCAGTAGGTTCCCATTTCCTCCTCCTGATCCACTGATAGAACTGGTGTCTCTTACATCTCCTGAACTGGCAGGTGGGTTCTTTCCACTAGTGCCACACCCATAATGTATGTTATTGATGCCCCAACAGAGTTGGGAGAGGAAAAACAAGCACAAAAGATCATGCCCTGGGGAAGTAGCTCTCTAGCATTTATTACTTGTATGGTTTTCTAAACCTTTTAGAGTTGCTCTCTCTCTCTCTCTTTTCTTTTTTTAAGTTCTATTGGAGTATGCTTCTTTCTTCCTATCAGCCTAAGTAGAAGTCTCACCTCTTTTATATTTTATAACTACAGGCCAGAAAAATTGCCACAGACGAACAGGCCCTTAATAGATGTTTGAAGTTACTGACTAATCCAGGCAAGTATTCGTTTGTCAGGAATTATTTTAAGTGAAATCTTCTTGGAGGATAGTTATTTTATAGCTGTTTTTTCTAGAATTCTCACCTTTTCCCGAGGAATCCTCTAGGTGGTCAGGAACTGTAAATCCTTGTCAATGTTTATTAAAATCCCCATTGTTTGTAGGACATTATCTAATGCAAAAGTACATTTTGATGGAATGTCATTAGGTCACTGCAAAAAAGCAACTGTTAAGCAGGTGACCCAAATGGCTTTCTAATTTTCTGTAAAGTATGTGAAACAATGAATCTTAATATAGTTTATGCACAAACCACTTATGCTTAATGGATCCACATTTTCACTCATATTTTATTAAAATCTTTTGCCTTGAGCTGCAGTTAAGTAAGTAACTGTACATTGGTCAGAGAGTCATAAACATAAGAGCCAGGTAACTGGAGTAATTGAGCAAAATGAGGTCATTTTTCCTCCAGCACCAGATGGGTACCACAGGTGGGAACTATAACACTTGATCTCTTCCATATGACTCAGAAAAAAAATTAGAGATTAATGTTATTTGTTTCAGCTTTTAAATAAAATATTTTATAGTAAAAGTTTTTGTTAAACACTAAGTTCTTATAAAAAGCAACCCTTGACAGCATGCTATGGTTTTGTGTAGCTGTTAAGTTAAAAATCCTAATTTTAAAATAGAAAGTAATATAAAAATACAGTTTTCCTGAAACAAAAGATAGCAATTTTGTTTTCCTAGTGCTGTTTCTGTGAACTGTGCCAGTATGCGGCCTATGGAATCATTCTCAATACTTCCACATCTGAGACGATAACACAATATATTAACCTGTCTTAATGAATTTAATCTTTTTGATATGTCACCTTTGTGGTTTTCAGTTAAAAAGTATTGTAGTATATTTGCATTCACAAACCCTAGAATCTATTAGGATACAGAGATGAACACACTTGGCTAGAAAAGTCTTAGGCACTAAGACTGAACCTCGCTAGAGGTCTGGTTATGCAAACAGCAAGTCTGTAGGGGAAAAGTGTGTTTTTATTTCAGAGAGTGTTTCCATTGTGGATCTGAATGATTTGTGTAGATTGCCTATTCGGTGATCCAAATCAGTGATGAAGGCTGATGGTCAAAAACCACATGGATTCGTCTTTACACCTCACCTCATACTTGGCAGTAGGCAGACATTCTTCTGCTTTAGTTACCTGAAATTTACCAGATTATGCTTCTGGAGCCATAACTAAAGGGGCAGAAATACTTACTAAGTTCTTTCTATATGGCAGACACTATGCCAGGTGCTTTAAATATTAACCTGTTTCATCCTTACCAGTGTTTAAAATAAGAATTTTGTTCTCACTTTACAGATGATGGAACTGAAGCTCAAAAAGATTAAGTAGCCTACTCAAGGTCACCTAGATAGTGGGTGGTAGATCTAGGATTAAAATATGTCTACCTGATTCATCCATCTGATTGTTCACTTGACAAGAACCACATCTACTGTGCTAGGTGGGGAAATACAGTAATGTACAAGAATTACATCACTCCCACTCTCATGGAGTTTCCAGCCATTTAAACAAATAACTACAAAGGTTATGTTTTTCCTACCACACCCACCCACACCCACCTAGTAATACATTGAATGCAGGTTAGGTACTTACCTTCTTGAGATCTGTTGTTGTTGTTCAGCTGCCAAGTCGTGTCCAACTCTCTGCAACCCCATGAATTGCAGCACGCCAGGCTTCCCTGTCCTTCATTATCTCCTTACGTTTGCTCAAATTCATGTCCATTGAGTCAGTGATGCCATCCAACCATCTCATCCTCTGTCATTCCCTTCTTCTCTTGCCCTCAGTCTTGCCCAGCATCAGGGTCTTTTTCAATGAGTCAGAACTTCGCATCAGGTGGCCAAAGTATTGGAGCTTCAGCTTCAGCATCAGACCTTCCAATGAACACCCAGGACTGATCTCTTTTAGGATGGACTGGTTTGATCTCGTTGCAGTCCAAGGGACTCTCAAGAGTTCAGCACCACAGTTGAAAAGCATCAATTCTTCACTCAGCCTTCTTTATAGTCCAAATCTCACATCCATACATGACTACTGGAAAAACCATAGCTTTGACTATATGGACCTTTGTTAGTAAAGTGATGTCTCTGCTTTTATAATACACTGTCTAGGTCTGTCATAGCTTTTCTTCCAAGGAGCAAGCATCTTTTAATTTTATGGCTGCAGTCACCATCCACAGTGATTTTGGAGCCCAGGAAAATAAAGTCTGTCACTGTTTCCATTGTTTCCCCATCTATTTGCCATGAAGTGCTAGGACCAGATGCCTTGATCTTAGTTTTTTCAATGTTGAGTTTTAAGCCAGCTTTTTCACTCTCCTCTTTCACTTTCATCAAGAGGCTCTTTAGTTCCTCTTCACTTTCTGCCATTAAAGGGGTATCATTTTCATATCTGAGGTTGCTGTTATTTCTCCCAGGATTTTGATTCCAGCTTGTGAGTCATCCAGCCCAATATTTCACATGATATATTCTGCATATAAGTTAATAAGCAGAGTGACAATATACATTAATAAAAATCCAAAGATAAAAATCTGTCAAGAAAAACTATCATCTTAAAAGATGTGCATTAGTACTTATACCAAATTCTCCAAGTGTTCCTCTTTACCATAAAAACTAAAAACAGTGGGTCTGATTTTCCCTTTTAAAAAATATTATTTTTGATGTTTCTTATTATAACATACAAAAGCAATTAATAGCTGATAAACAGTCACTGGTAATGAGAATACATTATTTTTATCACCCTTATTATTTTGCATTTATAAACCTCTTAACCATTTAAAAAACATTTTTATTAAAGTCCTTATATTTGCTCTTTATAGCAACCCTGGCCAAACCTAGTTTCTTTGGATCCCTGTTCTGACTCTCGAATCCAAGTTTCCTGGTCCTCATAAAAGGTTGTGCTTTTGTTTCATCTTAATTTTTAATAACTAAAAGACATTTATTGAGCTGCTGTTATAGGCAGGGCACTCTGCCAAACACTGTGGAGACATGAAATGATTGAAAAAGTTAAGTTCTTGCTCTTAAAGAAGCTCAATGGGGGCAACAGTTGTTGATGGATCGTTGAAGAGAGTGAGTCTCAGAAAGTTTGGGGTCCTGGTCTGGACCTGCTCTAAGCATGGAACTCAGACTCAAGAATCCAGTTGATTCCTGATGACTCAGCATTATGGATGATGTCAGCTCTGGGGATACGGGAGCAATCTGGATGGAAGAGCCAGTTTAAAGTTAAGTCCCAGTAGTGCTTTATATGATAAACACAAGTAAAGGAACAAAGGATTTATTTATTTTTCCTGTGTCTCTTTTTTCAAACAGGTGTTCTTCTTACTAGCTAAGCAACACAATGGAAACCACGGCGAAAACAAATAAAAGGGATATTCAAGATGGGCCGCCAAAAGAAGTCAAATTGCCTATCAGTGAAGCACTTTTAGACTATCAGTAAGTTTAGATTATGGAATCCAAAAGTTCTCATACATAAGTGGCAAGCACTGCTAACACTCACATAACTCCAGCGGAACATGAAGCGCTCCAAAGCTGTCACGGAAGCTGGATTAGAGGCATAATTTCACTCTCGTGCTACGTGCATTTTTTTTTTTAGGTTTTGGCACGTTGGCAGTAACACAAGCCAAGCTATGAAACAGCATTCGTGAATGGGTCTTGGCTCCCTCGCCCCCTCCATTGAATTATTGGTCACCCTCCCTCAAATACACAGCAACTTGCTGGCTTACCTCTTCAAATAGAGCACACCTCAGTTAGTGTCCATTTACAAAAGAGTGAATGTACACACACTTCTCTTCTTCATTTAACTTTTTATTTCTAGACATTTCAATTTGCATTGTCCTCAAATGCCTACAAATGAAAACCAAATGATTTATAATTATTTTTAATAAAAAAGGGCTTCCCTGATGACTCAGCTGGTAAAGAATCTGCCTGCAATGCAGGAGACCTGGATTCCATCCCTGGGTTGGGAAGATCCCCTGGAGAAGGGAAAGGCTACCCACTCCAGTATTCTGGCCTGGAGAATTCCATGGACTGGATAGTCCATGAGGTCGCAAAGAGTCGGACATGACTGAGCAACTTTCACTTTCACCTTAATAAGAATATCTTAATCTTTCTATCCCAGGAGCTGGAGACGAGACTAGAGGTGATACCTGTTGTTTGTGTGTGTTTTATCTAACTGATGGAGAGTAAGCCCTTTGATAGCTTTTGAACTTCAACTTTGGGTCCCGGGTAGGTGTTTTAATGTGTAACACTTAGGAAGTGAATGAATGCATGTCAGTTTTTTTTTTTTTTTTTCTAATAAGAAGGTACTTCATGCCTATTGAGCAAGTATTTGAATGTTAACCAAATACATGCAGGCAAGTCCTGATCACTAGAGGGCAACAGTGAACAGGCCCACACGGTCCATTCCTAAGGAAGCACGGGAGATGGACGTTAAACACACAGTCCGGTCTTTCCTGAAAAATTGCATACCTCTAAAGAAGATGCTATGGAAGAACAGTGTAGGGTGCTCCGCAACAGCATAACTGAAGGACTGAACAGACTCAGTGCATGCTCGGTCATTTCAGTCGCAGGGATCAGGAAGAGCTCGTCTGAGGGGGCGATGTGGGAGCTGATCTCGGAAAGAGGAGGAACAGATGCATGTTACAGAGCCAGAGAGGGAGGGCCGGAAAGGCTCATGGAAGAGAGGGCGGGTGAGGAAGGGCGTGTTGCAGTCCAGGAACAGAGAGAAGGCAGAGGGAGCGAGAGAGGGCAAGGGCGGGGTCAGATTAGCAGATCCCCATGGATACATGGGTCTTGGGAGTAGGAGGCCGTCTATTGGAGGGGGACAAGGTTGAAACTGGGGAGCAATGCTGGAGACCAGGTCTCAACGACATTCAGGGAAAATCCAATGTCCTTCTTGTGAGACTCCGAGTCTGTATGTTCTTTTTAGAAGATGGTGAGCGAGAGGGTCAGAACACTGACAGCACCCACGGGAAGGGACTTTTCACCAAGTGCCCTTTTATTTAACACTGGAGGTAACATTAAGCGATGGCCAGATTCTCCCTGCGCTCGTTTTGCAGCGTAACTGAAGACTTGGCGCACTTGGCTTCTGAGAGGTGGGCAGAAAGTCCAGCTCCGTGACTGCAGTCTGGTCTCTCACCTTTTCCCCACGGCCCACAAGGATGGCATCCAGCTACGGCTCCTTCTCTCTCCTCTGGGTCAACCAGAGGCCAGTCTTTCTCCTCTTCAACAGAGGTTTCCAAACAGGCAAACATTTAAAAATTCTCATGATCTAGTACAAGGCCTAAGTTGAGCATTCCCATGCTTTCCGTTCTCTTCCTTTGTTGAAACTAAATAAACAGCCTCATGGACTGAACAGCCTGGGCCTTCCCGCGCCCTTCTGGTGACACTTCAGCTGTTCCCTGAGGTCCCAGGTGACGGGACTTTTGTCACATGATGAATAGTCAAGACGCCCCCCTCACCATCTGAGGAAGGATCATCCAAGGGTGCCTGGCAGCATCTTACATTTCTCTTATACGACCTCAGCCCCTAACAAAGAGCTCAGGGCCCAGAGTAGGTCGTCGATGACTTTAGAACAACTGAACTTTTCTTAATCTCTCTCAAGAAAATAAGGCCATAGACCTCTGTGGTTGTTGGCGAAGAACTGAGACTGCCATTGTTGAATCTGCAGAGTGATCACGTCTTAGTCACCCTTTTTCCTCAGGAAATTTGTTCCAAGACTCCCAAGGGATGCCTGAAATTATGGATAGTACCTAACCCTTTATATACTATGTCTTTTCTTCACATATATACCTATGATAGAGTTTAATTTCTAAATTAGGCACAGTAACAGATTAACAATAAATAATAATAAAATAGAACAGTTGTAACAATATACTATATTAAAGTTATGTGAATGTGGTCTTCCTCTCTCTTTCCCTTTAGCAAAATATCTTATTGCATAATACTAAATCTCTAGGTGACGGTGGTTTTTATTTTTTCCTTTATATTTATTCCCCACTCCCAACCCAGTTTTCTACAAGTATGGACATAGGTATAGCAATAGGTACAGATATAGTTACGGGTTTTAAAAGTATAATAAGTAAGAGTATAGATTCTTTTTTGGAACCCACATTTGTGTTCCTTCTCAGAATTTTTAACAAAATTGCATGGAGGAAGGAAGTTGACACATTACTATGTTAATACTCAATAAACAACCTATAATAAAAATAGGAAAGAGTTTTATTCAAGCCAAACTGAGGGCTGTAGCCCAGGAGACACAGATGGAAGAAGCAGTTGAACTGTGTTCCACTGACTGCAGAATGGGGAGGCTTATGTAGGCAAAAGGGCTTCCTTGGTGCCTCAGTGGTAAAGAATCCACCTGCCAATGCAGGAGATGCAGATTCGATTCCTGGGTTGGGAAGATCCTCTGGAGAAGGAAATGGCAACCCAGTCCAGGGTTCTTGCCTGGAAAATCCCAGGGACAGAGGAGTCTGGTGAGACACAGTCCATGGGCCCAAGAGTAGGACACGAATTAGTGACTTAACAATGACAGCAACATACAGGCCCAAACCACAGTTACGTGTTTGTCAAGAATTAGGGTTGGAATCGGTGAGAAGTAAGGGCTCAAAGTAAGGACTTTGAGGCCATAAAATTGCAGCTGGCTGCCCCTGGCAAAAATATTATTTTGAAAATGGCCAGTGGCATCTTTGAGTTTGATCCAGTTCAAAACAGAGTTCTCAGTGATACAGAAGTGTGTCTGAAACCGCATCCAGTGTGGCCACCCAGCTCCTTTTTGAATGCCTGAACCACGGTCACTCCATTTTCATGTTTAAATGCATTCTTTTCTGTCACGGTTAAAGCAGATGAACAATAGATGTTTGACAGGCCACAGGTTGTTCTAGTCAGCATAAAGTTCAAGCCAAATCAGGAGTAAGCCAGGATGACTTCCTCATACCTCAATATGTGAAAATTCCTTCCATCAACTAACATTTTAATAAGGAGGGAAGGGACAAGGTGCCAGACGCACTGCATTAGTGTTAATTCCGTATCACTGTGCTTCAAAACAGCACAATACCCTTTTCAAAGCACTTCAGTGTATATTAAGTGCTCAGTATAAACCTCATTGGTTTATTTTCCCACTTGCTTCAGCATTTAGTGTAACATGTGGGTTACTAGGGCACTGAGTAGATAAGGGAGATGGGAAAAGGAAGAAGTGTTCAGAGAACAGGGAGGCTTGAATTCCCACAGTGGCTAATGGTGGGGCGCCCTGAGGCTTAGCTTCCTCTGAAAGCATTAGTCATTCAGTCCTACTCTGTGACCCCATGGACGGTAGCCCACACCAGGCTCCTCTGTCCGTGGAATTCTCCAGGCCAGAACACTGGAGCGGGTAGCCTTTCCCTTTTCCAGGGGATCTTCCCGACCCAGGGATCAAACCCAGGTCTCCTGCATTACAGGCGGATTCTTTACCGTCTGAGCCACCAAGGAAGCCCTGCTTCCTGATAAATTCATCATCTCTGAGGCCCGCGGAGGCTGAAGTGAATTCCCAGGAAAGGCTAGGTGACGTTAAGCCTGCAACTACCGAACGCTCCACAAGGGGGCCGTTGAAGCAGCCAAACATTCAGGGCGTCTTAGAATCCACCCCGCCCCCAGGCTTGCTGATGCCTCTCAGACCTCTCCCAACTGCCCCCTGCAGAAGCAACTCAAGGCAAAGCCTAAAGGATTTGCTCATTTTAAAAATGCTTTTTCTCTTCATTTGGAAAGAAAGAGCTTTATTTTTCTCTCTACTAAGTTTCAATTCAGTTCAGTTCAGTCGCTCAGTCGTGTCCGACTCTTTGCGACCCCATGAATCGCAGCACGCCAGGCCTCCCTGTCCATCACCAGCTCCCGGAGTTCACCCAGACTCACGTCCATCGAGTCGGTGATGCCATCCGGCCATCTCATCCTCTGTCGTCCCCTTCTCCTCCTGTCCCCAGTCCCTCCCAGCATCAGAGACTTTTCCAATGAGTCAACTCTTCAAATACATAGAGCTGGGTGGGTGTTGTTATCTCTCTCTTGACAGCTTGGAAACTGAAGTTCAGAGAATTGACTTGTTGAGGTCATGTAGGTAAGAAGTGGAAGAGACAAGATTGAAAAGCAGAGTTTCTCATTCTGTAAATACTCCTCTGTTCACTACACCACAAAGATGCTATATATATATATATTTAATAGAGGCAAGGGATTTACATGGGGCTAGTTCTGTTCCTTTATTTTGGTCTCAGATTTAAAGTGGTAAGATTTATGAGGTAATAGAGATACCCTTAACTCTTCAAATAGATATCAAATTGCCTATACCAGAGTCTTTCCATGCTTTCTATATTTTATACCTAACAGACATTTAACAAATACTTGTTTGGTATTTAAAAAATGTACTTGTGTCAAGAAAGAAACCTTTTACAGTTTATAGACAAGATGGTATCCTAATGAACTTGACCAATAGGTCAGCCTGGCTTACCCTACTGTTTCAAGAAGCTGTGCTTGCCCCTGTAAAGTCTTTGTCTTGTCATTTTTGTCTGAATGTTTTTGGATTTCCAGGAAGCATGTTTTCTATATGCCCTTTCCTGGGTTCTTTTTATGCTGAATTATTTATAGATAATGAGAGAGTACAAAAGTTATGACTATGAAATAAAAATGGGGATTGATATTTTTTAAAACTTAAAGTTATCTCTCTAATACATATTTTAGTAAGTAAAATATACTCTTTACAACATCAGTAAAGATTATTATCCCTAAACAGGGTTTTATAGTATATTTAATACTTTATTTCAATTCAAATAGTATAATTTAAAAATTTTCTTTCATTAATTTTTCCTAAAGGAAATAATTGTAACACATTATTTCTGTTATTAGCTGTCAAATAAAGGAAAACGCACTGGAACGATTTATGGCTCAAATAAAGAAACTTAGAGAAAAGAATCAAAAGTATCATGAAAGAGTGAGTATAAAATATAAAGCCAATATCTAATCATTAAACATTTATGCAAATGCTTAAAAATTTTTTGAGTTATAATGAAATGAACTCTAGGAAATTATCTTCTTTAGTGCTTAGACCTGATTAGTTTACAATATATTTAAATGTATTTTTGTACATGGGAGGCAAGAGGGAACTGCTGTTTCTATTTATTAATTATAATGTCAAAGGAAGTCACCTTGAATTGTGTTATTTAGATCATGAGGACACTGAATCTTATGTTTAAAAATGTAAAGCTCTGCAACCCCATTTATCTTTTAATTTCTTATTTAACCAAACTATAATCCTGAAAGATGATGCTGTGAAAGTGCTGCACTCAATATGCCAGCAAATTTGGAAGACTCAGCAGTGGCCACAGGACTGGAAAAGGTCAGTTTTCATTCCAATCCCAAAGAAAGGCAATGCCAAAGAATGCTCAAACTACCACACAATTGCACTCATCTCACACGCTAGTATAGTAAGGCTCAAAATTCTCCAAGCCAGGCTTCAGCAATACGTGAACTGTGAACTTCCAGATGTTCAAGCTGGTTTTAGGAAAGGCAGAGGAACCAGAGATCACATTGCCAACATCCACTGGATCATGGAAAAAGGAAGAGAGTTCCAAAAAAACATCTACTTCTGCTTTATTGACTATGCCAAAGCCTTTGACTATGTGGATCACAAGAAACTGTGGAAAATTCTTCAAGAGATGGGAATACCAGACCACCTGACCTGCCTCTTGAGAAACCTGTATGCAGGTCAGGAAGCAACAGTTAGAACTGGACATGGAACAACAGACTGGTTCCAAATAGGAAAAGGAGTTCGTCTCTTTCTTGAATTTCCTTCTACTTCTCTGATCATTTCTTCTTTTTCTTTTTTTTTTCATTGTTTTTTTTCCCTGGAATAGGAAAAGTAACTACCGTTAATTGAGAGTCCACTCACCAACAAGCAATTCTCAGGCTCTAGTGGGGTGTCTGAGAGTTCACCTCAATTCTGACACTTACCTACCTGGAGATAGAATCACATTCCACAGGTAAAGGGCTCAGTCCCACAAGACCACCCTGCACTTCGGACGCCAGTTACCAGTCCAGGGTGTTACTTGTACATCTGGTTGACTGGCTATAAATCAGGGGCTCGCACAACCCCATCCTCCTCAGGTTCGATTAACTTGCTAGAATGGCTCACAGAACCAAGAAAACCCATTTACTCACTAGATCATTAAAAAGGTATTAAAGGCTATGAATCGACAGTCAGATGAAGAGATACAGAGACCAGAGTGAAAGTGAAAGTTGCTCAGTTGTGTCCGACTCTTTGCAACTCTGTGGAGTTCTCCAGGCCAGAATACTGGAGTGGGTAGCTATTCCTTTCTCCAGGGGATCTTCCCAACCCAGGGATCAAACCCAGGTCTCTGACATTGCAGGCAGATTCTTTACCGGCTGAGCCATCAGGAAGCCCCTAGAGAGCAAAGTACCAAACAAAGGAGCTTCTGCCCTTGTGGAGCTTGGGGCCTGGCACAGCAGCACATGGAAGCTGTCTGGGAAAGGACCAAAAGATGCTCCTTTTCCAGGTTTTAATGGAGGCTTCATCACATAATCATGATTGACTAAATCCTTGGCCAGTAGCAGTTGATTCCACCTCAAGTCCCTCTCCTGTCCCTGGAAATCAACATGAGGGACTGCAATCCTCTAATAACTTGATCAGTTCTCCTGGCAATCAGGCCCCCTCCCTTTCTCTCTCCCAGGTTCAAATGTCACTTTCATTAACATAAACCCAATTATGATGGCAGAAAATTCCATGGGTTTTGGTTACTGTGGGCCAGGAACTATGGTTGAAAATCATTTAAAAAAAATACCATAAGAATATGTCTAAGAAATACAGATATATATTTATCTATATATATATTTATATCATAAACTTATCATATCTATTTATGGTCTTTGGAAGGGAAGCTATGACAAACCTAGACAGTGTATTAAAAAGCAGAGACATCACTTTGCAACAAAGGTCTGTCTAGTCAAAGCTATGGTTTTTCCAGTAGTCATGTATGGATGTGAGAGCTGGACCATAAAGAAGGCTGAGTGCCAAGAAATTGATGCTTTCAAATTGTGGTGCTGGAGAAGACTCTTGAGAGTCCCTTGGACAGCAAGGAGATAAAACCAGTCAATCGTAAAGGAAACCAACCCTGAATGTTCATTGGAAGGACTGATGCTGAAGCTCCAATACTTTGACCACCTGATGCAAACAGCTGACTCACTGGGAAAGACACCGATGCTGGGAAAGATTGAGGGCAGGAGGAGAAAGTGGACAACAGAGGATGAGATGGTTGGGTGGCATCACTGACTCAATGGACACGAGTTTGACTATCAGGAGACAGTGAAAGACAGAGGAGCCTGGCGTGCTGCAGTCCTTGGAGCCGCAAAGAGTTGGACCCAACTTAGTGACTGAACAACAAAGAAATACATTTTGGTCACCTGAGTGACCAAAGATATACATACATATATTTCTTATAAATGACAGTATCACAACCATACACTAAAAAGAAAAAAATGTAAAAACTGGTGAAATAGAAATAAAATCTCTAGTTCAATTAATGACATTGTACCAATGTCAACTTCCTGGTTTTGATGCTGTGCTCTCATTAGATAAGATGTTACCATTTGGGAAAGCTGGGTGGACAGTAGACGGGAACTGTGTGTCCTATTTTGGCAGCTTCTATTCTTGTGAGTCTAAAAAAGTTTTTAAAAGGCCATGAGATGGCCTTATAACAAAAATAATCCTTCCTTTGTAGCTCAGATACTAAATCTCCTTTCTTCTATTTATAATATGATAATTAGTCTTACCTCAAATAATAAATTTACTTCACAAGGTAAATGTCTTTTTTTAAGCATATTGGTGGATATATTTAAATTTATTTTTCAGTATATCACTCAAAATAATTTTTCAGATATAGTGAACTTTGTAACACTGTCAGACACATTTCTTTTCTATTTGAAATTCATACAGGATTTGAAAGTTTAATATAGATGTTATTAAATGCATATGGCCTTTTAGATTCTTAGGAATACATAAGAGCTGTCAAAACTCCCTATGGACATCTCATCTCCAGTTTTCTTCTGAAGTTTTTTGTTTTGTTTTGTTTTGTTTTTTGGTCAGCTTGTTGTTTACCTCAACTTTTATTAACACCTCAGGGAGCTGTGGGCTTCCCAGGTGGCAGAGTGGTAAAGAATCCGCCTGCCAATGCAGGAGACACAAGAGATGCGGGTTCAATCCCTGGGTCAGGAAGATCCTCTGGAGGAGGAAATGGCTAGCTACTCCAGTATTCATGTCTAGAAAAGTCCATGGACAGAGGAGCCTGGCAGGCTACAGTCCATAGGGCTTCAAAGAGCTGGACACAACTGAGTGCACACACACACACATACACACACACACGGAGCTGTAATGTTCAACAACTGTTGATTGTTTTTGACAAGCCAATCTGGAAAAAGGCTGTTAAGATACTGGGTAAGCTCTGAGTCAGGGCAAATAAAGACAAGGCTTGCCAGTGGGATTTTCCAGGGAATTACCAGATAAGTCAACTAATGGCCCTTATTTAGGAACTTGGCTTTGCAAGAGTTCTGCCTCTCTTACTTCTCTCCCCAACCCTCAGCCACAGGCTGCTAGATTGCTGGATTTTGCCATAATTGTGGGGCTACTGGTTTTTAGGGTAAGTTTGAAATGCCACAAAACTCACTGTTCTTACTAAGATTCAACCATTTTTCTTACGTAAACACTCCCTGGAAGTTACTGCAAAGCCTTTAATTTCCAGAGT
This sequence comes from Bubalus bubalis, assembly GCF_019923935.1. NCBI lineage: Eukaryota > Metazoa > Chordata > Mammalia > Artiodactyla > Bovidae > Bubalus > Bubalus bubalis. Next base: position 90,187,794 of record NC_059161.1, on the reverse strand, counting down.
TCTGAAAAGTTGATTTTGCCAATTTTTGCCAATTTTTTCTCATTGCCTTTATGAAGAAGCGGATTTTCAGCAGTCTTACTCCACCACTTCTGTTTATGTCATTCTCTACAAGATTTTACAAAATTAGAAGGAAAGAAATTCAGTTTTCAGATATATATCATATCATGAATTCTTTGGTACTAAAAATTCTTCAGAGACAGAATTCAGATACTTTAGAATATTGCAAACAAAAGATCAGAGATGTTAAACTGTGGGATTTTGAATATCATATCTTTTTCATGTTTATTTCTATTTTTTTAAATCACTCAAAGCCTGTCCAGTCTGTCTTTTTGTTTTTTGGCTGTATTTATCATTACTGAGCATCATAAAGTTAATTGTTTGTTGCTTTTGTTCAGTTTATCAAAGTTTTACATTAAAATTCTAAAGCACTGATATGACAATCATGTCATACAGCCTGTGGAATGACTTAAAGAGCATTAAGTTTACATTAAAATCCTCTCAGGAGTTTATTAAACTAGTGTCTATTTTGCTAAACAATTTTAAGAAATCAAATTTTTCAGCCATCAGCTTTAAAGTTTGTTGATTCAATATTAAAGACCTGAGTTTTAGTAGGCTGCAGCACTATCAATAAATCACAAATATTTAGATTATCAGAAAAAATTTGGCTACCCAAAGTGTGGGTTGTGGGCCAGCAGGTTCGGCATCACCTGGAATATATGAGAAATGCAGAATTATAGGCATCACACCAAACTTAATCAGAATCTGCATTTTTAACAAGGTTCCCAAGTGCTAGGTATACACGTTGAAGTTTCAGAAGTATTGGCTTAGAGAATCAATTTTGAGAAAGAAAATATTATTATAGTAGAGTATCTATGAAGGTTGCTGCTGCTGCTGCTAAGTCACTTCAGTCGTGTCCAACTCTGTGCGACCCTATAGACGGCAGCCCACGAGGCTCCCCCCATCCCTGGGATTCTCCAGGCAAGAACACTGGAGTGAGGTGCCATTTCCTTCTCCAATGCATGAAAGTGAAAAGTGAAAGGGAAGTCGCTCAGTTGTGTCCGACTCTTAGCAACTCCATAGACTGTAGCCCACCAGGCTCCTCTGTCCATGGGATTTTCCAGGCAAGAGTACTGGAGTGGATTGCCATAGCCTATGAAGGTTAAGAGAATAAAAACATGAATATCAGAAATAAAATACAATATTGAAAAACTTATAGTAAAGAGAATGTTAAATTATAGGAAAATAAGTAATTTTTTAAAGTAGTATTAGAATATTTTAAGTATATACATTTTGTTAGGTTTAAGAAATTGAAGGAAAGACCCCAGGGAAGTGGGTATTAAAACTTAAAGGGAGAAAAAAAAAAGGAAGGCTAAGAAAAGTACAAGAAATATGTATTAAGTTCACACACAATAAAATATTTCTACATATGCATAATAAACTAGCAAGGGCAAAAATAAACTCTAAGTTGATTAAATAAGAAACATGGAAACATGGACAGGATATTCACAAGAAGAACACAGTTCATGTTTCAAGTGTGGAGTATTGGAATAGTGAGTGATCATCACCCCAGAAGAGAATTAGGGTCACTTGTGAGAAAAGCAAAAAATAATGTAAATCCCACAAGAGCAGTACTTTTGTCTGTTTTGTTCATGGATATATGCCTAGTGTCTAGATGACTCCTAGCATATGGTAGATAACTCCATAAATATTGAATAAATGAATGATGTTTCCTAGAAAAGAAAGATATTGGTGGAAGTTGAAGAAAGTGACCTCTGAAGTCTAATTTTAATGTTCATTGATCCTATGATAGGGCGATAGGCCGGCAGATTATTAACACAGGTTTTAAAATGGAACTGTCTCTTCAGTGATTACTGCATTGATGGATTTAATTTTGAGTCTTCCATCTTCTACATGCTCTTTGGAGATACTATTGAATAAATTATTTCATTAACTATTTATTGTTCAAGCCTCAGTGTGTGATTCTGTTTTGAGGGAAAACAATGGAGATACTTCAGCAGAGGTAATTAACAACTCTTTGATATTCACGACAGAATAAACGCTTAAAGGATGAACAGATTTGGCACATACGGAACCTACTAAAGGAACTCAGTGAAGAGAAGTCAGAGGGATCCGTAGTTGTAACAAGAGAGGAGGTTGAAAACGCAATGAAGGAAAAATGGAAGTTTGAAAGAGACCAGGAACAAAACTTGAAAGGTGATTTAGGAACTTAGAAAATTATCATAAAGCCATATCAAGTTATTTCTTGAATGTATCAATACTTTTGTCTCCTAATATGTTCAAAATGCCGTGGACATACTTCAAAGGGCATCATTACCGCCGCAACCACAAACCCACAAATGTAGGTAAGTGGGCGAGAGAAGGAAATATCAAAGTGGGTGGAGATAATGAAGCCAAGTGAGGAGGAGGACAAGCAGTGGTCAGAAACACAGACCAAAGCCCTCTGGCCTTTAACACCAGCCCGCATCCTGTGAGGCGCCACACCGAACTCCAGGCAGTGGTGATCTGCTCTTTTGCAGGGAAATTGTCTTGTTTGGTGTCTTCAATGGCTTCAGCCTCCGTTCAGGCTTGGGAATGGTAAGGGGAGTATAACACCTCCTCCCCAGCCCCAGTATCTCTAAGGAAGCTAAGCCCCCTATTTAGATGGGGAAAGAGGGATTGGATTTGGAAAAGGGGACGTTTACAGGACGTGGATAGAAATGATGCTGGTACAGAAGGTGAAAGACGCAGGACATAGTCTTGCCACGGGCTCAGGAGGTACCAGGGTCCTGAGAGCTGGACCCTCAGTGTTGACACACGCACTGAAAAAAAATTCCTATTCCTTCATCTTGAGCTTGCTGCTCAGATTTCTAGATTTTTTTTTTTTTTTTTTCGCCAGAACCTCTATAAATACCATCCCTGCCAGGAACCTGGAAAACAGGGGAGAGACTGGAGTGCTACCAGAAAGCAGTGTGAGAACCTGAGAGGCAAAAACGAGGGGCTAGATATTCTTGGATTTCCCCAAGCATTCTAGAGAGCCTACTTACTCAAGCACTTGGCCGGGAGCAAGCGCTCCATTCATAGAGAGTTGTCATTTTGGGTGAAATAGTTACCAAGGCCCCAGGTCAATCAGCAAGCTTCATTTTTAGGGGCTCTCCACCACTGCTCCATAAGCCTGCTCCGGCTGAGCCCCTGCAGAAACAGCAGTGACGTGGCGGCACGAGGTGGTGGATGCGTTTCCTGGCCAGGCCCGTCTCCGGGAGAATCCTGCTTCTGTGTGTAAGGGATGCTTTACAAACTCTCTTGAGATGGGTGTGAGACCTCAGCCGATGCTCAGACGTGCTCACTAAGCTGCCTTTGCAGGGAATGGTCCGGTTACTGGAGGCGTGCCCGTCTGCGGTCTGGGCTGGGGCTGGGGTGTGTGTCACCCAAGACCGGGGACGTGCTGGGTGACTAAGAACGGGAGGGCTGGGCATGTGCAGTGGTCCAAGGGAGAAAGAAGCCCATGGATGCTGATGAAGAGAGGGAGAGGGAGAGAACAGACGTGTCTACAAGGGGTCTCTGAGGCTGTCACGGTCGGCACCAGGCAGTCACCTGCAACTCAGTTGAGTTCATGGAACAGCGGCCGCAGCTCCGCCAGCAGCCTGGGACAGTGCAGAGCCTCTGAGCCGCGTCTGGACCTGCTGAGTCAGAGTCTGCATTTGGACAAGGTCACAGGGGGTTTCTGTGCACAGTCAAGTTTGAGAAGTGCTGACGAAACTCCCCTCTTCCAACGTTTACCTGGGATGCTTTCAGTTGCAAGGACAAAAATCCAACCCAGACTAGTCCAAGCATAAAGAAGATCAAGTAACCAGACAGAAAAGGCAGGGCGCTACTGAGCTGAATCCAGAGCCTCACATGCTGTCAGAGCTCAGCTTCCTTTTATTCGTCTCCCTCTCTTGCTCCTCCCCCCCATCACCCCCTCTTTCTAGCCCACCCTCTCCTTCCACACATGCCCCTCTCATCCCTCTTCTCTCTCTGTCTTCCCCTGGAAAGCTGGCTCCTTTTCCTGAGAACGTTCTCCCTGTGAGTCTAGAACTCTGACCACAGACACCTCTGAACGTACATCCTTATAACCTCAAAGTCGAGTGGAGACCAAAAAAGATATGTTTTCTACCAGTTTCAGTGAAAGCATTTCTAGGGAAGGACTCTGAGCCGAGGCCTAGCTTGGGGTGCACCCTCAGCCTTGGACCAATCCCTCTGGCCAGGAAAAGGGGCATCTGTAGTCAGTGTATTTACATGACGAGGGATAGGAGACATGTGTTACTAGATGAGAAGGGAGAGAGGGGTGCTAAGAAAGCAGAACAGCAGCTGCTACCCCCATCTGTCTTTCAAAAGCTTCAGTGACATCAACCAACCCTCCCCGCAAAGACTGAATGTGGTGCAGGGCTGAGTCTGGGGCAGTCTGCTCACAGAGGACAGCTGATCACTGGCGTCTAGTGTTCTTAATTGTTTAATAACAAGGACCACTTGTTAAGGGAATTAAAAAATGTATAATCTTATATTTTGAATATTAATATGTTAAGTATGTATTAAAAATGTATTATTATCACGGCTTCGACAAAGACATGTCTGGAGTCCTTCTGGATGTTTGAGCTGAAGAGCATCTCTCTGGCCTGAAAGAATGCTTTATTCATTTTGTAAATACTTACTGAGCCTCAACTAATGGCCAGATTCTCTGCCAAGTGCTGGGTTGACCGAGATGAATAAAATGTGGTCTTGTCCTCAGGAGCTCTCAAACAAGATGGAGCAGGGCAGTGAGTCAAACAGCCATTAAGTTCATTGTACCTGGTTTTGGTGATGCTTCCTTTTCCAGAATATTCAGCAGCTTGATACTCAGCCTAAAGACTGATACTCAGCCTGAAGCCTAAGTACACTGGGGCAGATTGGAAGTTTATATGATGAGACAGCTCCAAATTTGTACACATTTAACTGAGGAACTTAGCTTTCACTCTGAAGTCTTAACTCGGTGGCGACTGGGAAGAGCAGTGATTATGACTATCATATGCTGTCATTTCACACAAGGAAAGCTCAAAGAGTTGATCTGTAAATGATGGAATCAAACAGTGTACTTAACAAAAAAAGGTCACCAAGGACAGAAGAAGGATGTAAGTTGGAATTACTTTGCCCAGAGACATAATGACCAGAAAAATGACAATTTACAATAAAAAGTCTATGTGAAATAATACATTGTACAAAACAGGATGCTTATCAAGCTATCACAGGCATAATTTAAACTTGTGGGTCCCTAGGCATATAGGTTGATTGCATATTGTCATTCTCGGTCACAGCCCCAAACCACACCATCTACTTTAAAATTGGAAGTTTATTTTCACCAAGATTTTGAATCATGAGGGACAGATAAACAATAGTTTGAATAGTTTAGATTTCCCTAAATTGTAGATATAAAATTGTATTTAAGAGTTGATATTTTCATATCAGACTTTAACTTCACTAAATCAGAGTGCCACATAATGACGGCTGCAAGGACAACAGAAATGACCCCAGATCTTGATGTTCTTTCAACAGATATGCGCATCCAAATAAGTAATGCTGAGAAGCTATTTCTTGAGAAACTCAGTGAGAAAGAATATTGGGAGGAATACAAGAATGTAGGGAGTGAACAGCATGGTAAACTCATTACCTCCTTACAGAACGACATCAACAGAGTTAAGGAGAATGCCGAGAAAATGTCAGGTCAGTTGCAAGAAAACTGGTTCAGATTCAATTAAAAAAAAATCTTTAGGGGGCAGACATTTGGTGAAAGGAGGAAAGAGGTGCTCTGGGGTCACCCATCATGCTCTGCTGTCAGCATGAGCACATGAGTAAGGACACAGTGGAGCAAGTAAAGAGGCTATCCCAGAACTACCTGTTGAACTGAGGGGGGGAGGTGAAGGCATGGGTGTGTGGGCAGAAACCCTGCCACTGACTTTGAGAAAGAAGCTGCATTCAGTGGGTGGGGTCTGCATGCTCTCATACCTGGCTCTGGGTCAACTCCACCGCAGAAGGAGGGTCCGGAAAGGGGTCGTATTAGAGAAGAAATTCGCCTGAGGCCAGCGAGGGCAACCTACCCAGGCTGGACAACCAGAATCATCATAGAAACATGGCCAAGTAAATGCTAAGTTGTAGTCGGGAGAAAACCGGAGCACAAACACGGGACAGGAAAGGAAGAGGCTGGAGCAGGAAGGCATCAGGGATGACAGACCTTACTGGAGGCCACCCGTCTGTCCCTGAGGCCAAGCAGAGTGCCTTCAAAGAACACCAGAGACCCAGAGACACAGAGGTCATAGGGTAGGACAAACGGGAGAAATCTGGCCTCAAAGAGCAGTGTGGGTGGATGGCAGTTCTAAACCCAGCTGGTCTTGGAGGCTTGTTCTGTGGGAGGAGGGTTTATGTGGGTATCCCAAAATGCCCTCTGAGGCTCTGCCTGGTCACCCCGCTTCTGGACCAATTTTCAACTGTGTTTCTCAATTCAGGGCCTCTGCACCACATCAGTGGTATAAATTTGGCCCTAAATCAGTCTGCGATTGGAGTTAAAATGTTTCAAAAGGTTCTTCTCCCCCAAAAGAAGAGACACCCTCCAACACTTGTCTGTTCCCCCAGCCACTGAGATCCCCTTTCTAGATAGAAACGCCATTGCTAGTTCCTTATGTAACCTTTCAGAAAGATCCTGTTCATGTCTCAGAATATACATGTATATTACAAAACAGCATGCTACAGATGCAGTTTTTCACTTATTCATTCAAGGAACAATATGGACATCCTTACAGACCGGTACATGTTAATACTGCCTCATCCTCCCAATGTCTCCTTTGTTTTATTGTACTATAATTTTTTTAACTACTCCCCTACTCATAAGCATTTAGGTTATTTCCTGTCTTACTATTACAAAGAATTCTGCCATGACTGTCCTTACACAATCTCATTTTACTGCGACAAATATCCTTGTATATATGTAATTTCATTTATGTGTATCTCTAAAGGGAAATGGCTGGCCCAAACAGCCCATTCATTTTTATTTTGATAGGCATGGCCCCCTGTAGATGCTGTCCCAAGTGTATTCCTGCTGGTGTGGTGAGGGTGTCTGTTTTCCTGCTTCAACAACAAGAGACGTGATCCGCCCTTCTGTTCTTTGACAGTCTTATAGGTAGAAAGTGGTAACTCAGTGGAGCTTTAATTTCCATTTCTCTTCCTATAAGCGACAGTGAATATCTTTTCATAAATTCAAGAACCATATGGATTTCCTTTCTGTTCTCATCCTTTGTTCATTTTTCTATTGTGTGTGGAGCTCTTTACTTTTCAAGGAAATTAGCTCTTTAACTGTGATTTAAGGTGCAAATATTTTCCCCTTTCATTATTAGTCTTCTGTCTGTGTGGTGTTTGTATGAGGAAAATTTGCAGCTTTATAGTGCCCAATTTATCAGTCTTTGATTTTATGATTTGTGATTACAAATACATTCTCTAATATTTTCTTCTAGAATTTATTATGTCTTCATCTTTATATTTAAATCTCTGATTTTTTTGTGTGAAGTAGGACACCAACTTTCTTTTTTGCCAGATGGCTTTCCAGTTGTCTCAACATCATCTATTAAATGAGCCATTTTTTACCCTATGATCCACAATGATGACTTTATCACACTTTCATTTCCCATGTGTGTTTGGCTCTCTTTCTACATTTTCTATTCTGTTCCATGGATGTATGTATTTGTACAACAACGCCATAGAGGGAAGTCCCTGCCAGTCCAGTGGTTAAGACTTGGTGCTTTCACTGTGTGGGCCCAGGTTCAATCCCCAGTTGGGGAACTAAGATCCCACAAGCCTTGCAGCATGGCCAAAAGAAAATGTTCCTGTTCTGTATTTTTAGAAATTTTAATAGTTTTCCAGCAGTCATTTAATAATTTCCTAGCATTCCTCATATAAACTTAATCCATTATCCTTATCAAAAATTTGGATGATTTCTTTGAGCTGAAAATCTTCATGCTGTTGTATCTAACTTGGGGGTGGTGGTAATAAAATTTTTATGCTGCTGGTTGGACCTTGGTGTATAGCCAATTTTAGGTATCATGAGAAAATGGCTGTTATAGGCTGACCTTATTTAGGCACTTCTGAGAGACCTCTTAAGAAATCTATATGCAGGTCAGGAAGCAACAGTTAGAACTGGACATTGAACAACAGACTGGTTCCAAATAGGAAAAGGAGTTCGTCAAGGCTGTATATTGTCACCCTGCTTATTTAACTTCTATGCAGAGTACATCATGAGAAACACTGGGTTAGAAGAAGCACAAGCTGGAATCAAGATTGCTGGAAGAACTATCAATAACCTCAGATATGCAGATGATACCACCCTTATCGCAGAAAGTGAAGAGGAACTAAAAAGCCTCTTGATGAAAGTGAAAGTAGAGTGAAAAAGTTGGCTTAAAGCTCAACATTCAGAAAACGAAGATCATGGCATCCGGTCCCATCACTTCATGGGAAATAGATAGGGAAACAGTGGAAACAGTGTCAGACTTTATTTTTTGGGGGGCTCCAAAATCACTGCAGATGGTGACTGCAGCCATGAAATTAAAAGACGCTTACTCCTTGGAAGGAAAGTTATGATCACCCTAGATAGCATATTAAAGAGCAGAGACATTACTTTGCCAACAAAGGTTCGTCTAGTCAGATCAGATCAGATCAGATCAGTCGCTCAGTTGTGTCCGACTCTTTGCGACCCCATGAATCACAGCACACCAGGCCTCCCTGTCCATCACCAACTCCCAGAGTTCACTGAGACTCACGTCCATCGAGTCAGTGATGCCATCCAGCCATCTCATCCTCTGTCGTCCCCTTCTCCTCCTGCCCCCAATCCCTCCCAGCATCAGAGTCTTTTCCAATGAGTCAACACTGCATGAGGTGGCCAAAGTACTGGAGTTTCAGCTTCAGCATCATTCCTTCCAAAGAAATTCAGAATGGACTGGTTGGATCTCCTTGCAGTCCAAGGGACTCTCAAGAGTCTTCTCCAACACACAGTTCAAAAACATCAATTCTTCGGTGCTCAGCCTTCTTCACAGTCCAACTCTCACATCCATACACGACCACAGGAAAAACCATAGCCTTGACTAGACGAACCTTTGTTGGCAAAGTAATGTCTCTGTTTTTGAATATGCTATCTAGGTTGGTCATAACTCTCCTTCTAAGAAGTAAGCATCTTTTAATTTCATGGCTGCAGTCACCATCTGCAGTGATTTTGGAGCCCAGAAAAATAAAGTCAGACACTGTTTCCACTGTTTTCCCATCTATTTCCCATGAAGTGATGGGACCGGATGCCATGATCTTCGTTTTCTGAATGTTGAGCTTTAAGCCAACTTTTTCACTCTCCACTTTCACTTTCATCAAGAGGCTTTTGAGTTCCTCTTCACTTTCTGCCATAAGGGTGGTGTCATCTGCATATCTGAGGTTATTGATAGTTCTTCCAGCAATCTTGATTCCAGCTGGTGTTTCTTCCAGTCCAGCATTTCTCATGATGTACTCTGCATAGAAGTTAAATAAGCAGGGTGACAATATACAGCCTTGATGAACTCCTTTTCCTATTTGGAACCAGTCTGTTGTTCCATGTCCAGTTCTAACTGTTCCTTCCTGACCTGCATACAAATTTCTCAAGAGGCAGATCAGGTGGTCTGGTATTCCCATCTCTTGAAGAATTTTCCACAGTTTCTTGTGATCCACACAGTCAAAGGCTTTGGCATAGTCAATAAAGCAGAAATAGATGTTTTTCTGGAACTCTCTTGCCTTTTCGATGATCCAGCGGATGTTGGCAATTTGATCTCTGGTTCCTCTGACCTTTCTAAAGCCAGGTTGCACATCAGGAAGTTCACGGTTCACATATTGCTGAAGCCTGGCTTGGAGAATTTTGAGCATTACTTTACTAGCGTGTGAGATGAGTGCAATTGTGCGGTAGTTTGAGCATTCTTTGGCATTGCCTTTCTTTGGGATTGGAATGAAGACTGACCTCTTCCAGTCCTGTGGCCACTGCTGAGTTTTCCAGATTTGTTGGCATATTGAGTGCAGCACTTTCACAGCATCATCTTTCAGGATTTGAAATAGCTCAACTGGAATTCCATAACCTCCACTAAGCTTTGTTTGTAGTGATGCTTTCTAAGGCCCACTTGACTCCACATTCCAGGATGTCTGGCTCTAGGTCAGTGATCACATCATCATGGTTATCTGGGTTGTGAAGATCTTTTTTGTACAGTCCTTCGGTGTATTCTTGCCACCTCTTCTTAATATCTTCTGATTCTGTTAGGTCCATACCATTTCTGTCCTTTATCAAGCCCATCTTTGCACTAAATATCTCTGATTTTCTTGAAGAGATTCCTAGTCTTTCCCATTCTGTTGTTTTCCTCTATTTCTTTGCATTGATCACTGAAGAAGGCTTTCTTATCTCTTCTTGCTATTCTTTGGAACTCTGCATTCAGATGCTTATATCTTTCCTTTTCTCCTTTGCTTTTTGCTTCTCTTGTTTTCACAGCTATTTGTAAGGCCTCCCCAGACAGCCATTTTGCTGTTTTGCATTTCTTTTCTATGGGAATGGTCTTGATCCCTGTCTCCTGTACAATGTCACGAACCTCATTCCATAGTTCACAGGCACTCTATCTATCAGATCTAGGCCCTTAAATCTATTTCTCACTTCCACTGTGTAATCATAAGGGATTTGATTTAGGTCATACCTGAATGGTCTAGTGGTTTTCCCTACTTTCTTCAATTTCAGTCTGAATTTGGCAATAAGGAGTTCATGGTCTGAGCCACAGTCAGCTCCTGGTCTTGTTTTTGCTGACTGTATACAGCTTCTCCATCTTTGGCTGCAAAGAATATAATCAATCTGATTTCGGTGTTGACCATCTGGTGATGTCCATGTGTAGAGTCTTCTCTTGTGTTGTTGGAAGAGGGTGTTTGCTATGACCAGTGCATTTTCTTGGCAAAACTCTATTAGTCTTTGCCCTGCTTCATTCCGTATTCCAAGGCCAAATTTGCCTGTTACACCAGGTGTTTCTTGACTTCCTACTTTTGCATTCCAGTCCCCTATAATGAAAAGGAGATCTTTTTTGGGTGTTAGTTCTAAAAGGTCTTGTAGGTCTTCATAGAACCGTTCAACTTCAGCTTCTTCAGCATTACTGGTTGGGACATAGACTTGGATTACTGTGATACTGAATGGTTTGCCTTGGAAACGAACAGAGATCATTCTGTCGTTTTTGAGATTGCATCCAAGTACTGCATTTCGGACTCTTGTTGACCATGATGGCCACTCCATTTCTTCTGAGGGATTCCTGCCTGCAGTAGTAGATATAATGGTCATCTGAGTTAAATTCACCCACTCCAGTCCATTTCAGTTTGCTGATTCCTAGAATGTCTACGTTCACTCTTGCCATCTCCTGTTTGACCACTTCCAATTTGCCTTGATTCATGGACCTGACATTCCAGGTTCCTATGCAATATTGCTCTTTACAGCATTGGACCTTGCTTCTATCACCAGTCACATCCACAAATGGGTATTGTTTTTGCTTTGGCTCCATCCCTTCATTCTTTCTGGAGTTATTTCTCCACTGATCTCAAGTAGCATATTGGGCCCCTACTGACCTGGGGAGTTCCTCTTTCAGTATCCTATCATTTTGCCTTTTCATACTGTTCATGGGATTCTCAAGGCAAAAATACTGAAGTGGTTTGCCATTCCCTTCTCCAGTGGACCACATTCTTTCAGATCTCTCCACCATGACCCGCCCATCTTGGGTTGCCCCATGGACATGGCTTAGTTTCATTGAGTTAGACAAGGCTGTGGTTCTAGTGTGAATAGATTGACTAGATTTCTGTGAGTATGGTTTCAGTGTGTTTGCCCTCTGATGCCCTCTTGCAACACCTACCGTCTTACTTGGGTTTCTCTTACCTTGGGCGTGGGGTATCTCTTCACGGCTGCTCCAGCAAAGCACAGCCATTGCTCCTTACCTTGGACAAGGGGTATCTTCTCACCACCGCCCTTCCTGACCTTCAACGTGAGATAGCTCCTCTAGGCCCTCCTGTGCCTGCACAGCCACGGCTCCTTGGGTGTGGGGTTGGTCCTCCCGGCCACCGCCCCTGGCCTCAGGCTTGGGGCGTGGGGTATCTCCTTCCGGCCGCAGCCCCTGACCTCGGACGCCGGGTAACTCCTCTCGTCGCCGCCCCTGACCTCATCTAGTCAAGGCTATGGTTTTTCCAGTGGTCATGTATGGATGTGAGAGTTGGACTGTGAAGAAAGCTGAGCACCGAAGAATTGATGCTTTTGAACTGTGGTGTTGGAGAAGACTCTTGAGAGTCCCTTGGACTGCAAGGAGGTCCAACCAGTCCATCCTAAAGGAGATCAGTCCTGGGTGTTGGAAGGACTGATGCTAAAGCTGAAACTCCAATACTTGGGCCACCTCATGCGAAGAGTTGACTCATTGGAAAAGACCCTGATGCTGGGAGGGATTGGGGGCAGGAGGAGAAGGGGACGACAGAGGATGAGATGGCTGGATGGCATCACTGACTCAATGGACATGAGTCTGAGTGAACTCCAGGAGTTGGTGATAGACAGGGAGGCCTGGCGTGCTGCAATTCATGGGGTCGCAAAGAGTTGGACATGACTGAGCGACTGAACTGAACTGAACTGAGACACCTGGGTTCGATCTCTGGGTTGGGAAGATCCTCTGGAGAAGGCAGTGGCAACCCACTCCAGTACTCTTGCCTGGAAAATCCCGTGGACAGAGGAGCCTGGTAGTCTACAATCCATGGGGTCACAAAGAGTCGGACACGACTGAGTGACTAAACTTTCACTTTCACTTTCAAGCATGCAGCAGCCATTCTGCCTGGGGACAATTAAACCACTTTGGGGGCCACTCGTTGGACAGAATGAATATGAACAGAACGCCTAAATCAATTTGTCTAAAGTCTTACTCCTACCATCCCCTTTTTTCCCCACCTTCCCCCTTCTTCCATGACTTCTCTGAAATTCTCCTCCCACACCCATGACCATGGAGTTCGTGTTAGCTAGACAGCTTTAATTGCAAGGAGTTAATACTTTAGAAGAAAGGGTTTTTACTTTAGGTGAAATGGGATATTAAAATGAAACTTTTAAAATCTGTTTAAACCTGGGTGTCTATACAATGGGTGGTGGTTGTTGTTTAGTCACTAAGTAGTGTCCAATTCTTTTGTGACCCCATGGACTATCTGCCAGGCTCCTCTGTCCGTGGAATTCTCCAGGCAAGAATACTGGAGTGAGTTGCCATTTCCTTCTCCAAGGGATCTTCCTGACCCAGGAATCGAACCCATGTCTCCTGCTTGGCAGGTGGATTTTTTTAATCCTTGAGCCACCTGGGAAGCCCCCTATATAATGGATATCACATTCCAAAATAAAGTGAGAATGTGCTAAGCAGACTGCCAGTATGATGAGGCAGAAAACAGGTTTCATACCTTCAAGCACTGAATTCCAGTTTATAAAAGACATTGAGGAGACCATGAAAAAACTTAAAAATTAGGGGACAATTTTTGGAAAGAGCTCGTGGGTGCAGCAGGTTGTACACTATCCCCCAAAGGGCAGGTAAAGTGTAATTCTTCCTTCACCTCAAATCTAAATGGAAGGTCTTTAAGGAAATTCTTCATACTGTTCAACATGTATCCCCCACAGTTTGGGGGACACTGAGATCTAGTTTATGACTCACCCTGTAAAATCTACAGGATAAGCGACTGACTAGGTAACTGTTCTAAGAGCAGACTGTGTAAGAGGCATGTAGCTGCCCCCTGGGCTGGGCCTGTGTCTCAGTCTATTCGGGCCCCTATAGCAAAATACCATAGACTAGGCAGCCTGTATAGAACACAAGTTGGTTTTTCACAGCTCTGGAGGCTGTGAAGTTCAAGGTCAAGGAACTGACAAATGGGGTGCCTAGGGAGAGCTTGCTTCTTGGTTCAGAGACACTGTCTCTTTGCTGTAACCTGACACAGTGGAAGGGGCAAGAAAGCTCTCTGTTATAAGGGGTCTCTGTTATAAGGGCACTAATCCCACTCATGAGGGCTCTAGCCTCCTGACCTAATGACCTGCCAAATATGAGTACCAGGAGTTCAGGCTGCAATCTAACAATTTGAGCAAGGGGGCGGGGTCACAGACATTCAGTCTGTAGCAGCGTGCACTCCCGGAGTAGGTTGTGGCAAAGAGTGGGGTGTTTCCTGTGGACCTGTTATCTGAGAGAGCGCTGGTACACAGTCCTGTTAAAGTTTATCTGCGGGTTGACTAGAGGGGGTCAACCCACTCCAAAGAGAAATAGGCGCCTGTACATGTGGGAGGGAGGAGGAGACAGAACCAGAGGCCAAAGGGGCAGTCATCAGCCAACCTCCAGTAACAGCACATCCTCTGCACAAGGGCGTGCGGTGAAATGTAACCAGCGATGGGGAAGGTGGTCCTCCGGGGAACCTGCACAAACACCCCCGAGAGAGTAGCCTCAGTCTCGAATGCCAGCTGGACCCAGAAAGTGAGGCCTTAGCTTGAGATAGTGAGTCAAGTGAGATAGTCAAGGCCAAAGCTTGAGATCAGTCAGGTGAGGGCTATCTTGTCCTTCCAAGGCTCCCCTCCAGCCCTGAGGGGGGAGGAGGCATGCCAGCTCAAGGCAGAGGAAACAGTAGTAGGTTCAAGCTAGGAAGGGAACAGCCATAACTTTGAATGAAGCTTAAAGTTTTGATTATTACAAAGATTAGATATCTTAATTTCAGATTGGAAGATCTTCAGTTATCACAAAAGAACCAGAAAAAATCATAGGATTGCCATGCATGTTGTTGAGAGAGGGCTAATAGCCTCACAGTATGAATTTTAAAGGGAAGAGAGAAGGGACGACCCTGGGTGGTCCCATGGTTAAGGATTTGCCTTCCAGTATGGAGGACACAGGTTCGATCCCTAGTCAGGGAACTAAGATCCCACATGCTGTACCATGTGCCACACCTAGAGAAAGCCTGCATGCTGCAATGAAGACCCAGTGTGGCCAAAGCAAAAACAAACACACACAAAAAATGAGGGGGAAGAGAAAAACAAGGTTTGTCGGTGCCCCGTGGTCACGTTTGTTGGACACAAGACTTTCTGTGAAGGGCGGGAGGACAGAGGATGGAGACAGATGGCCGTCAGATCAGTGCTGGCTCCAGGGACGGGGTTCCTCCCTGTGCTTGTCGCCCGTGGTCTGTGACTGTCCCCTCAGGGCACCTCTACTCTGCTCTCTCAGCCTGTCCCCACTCCGTCCTTGCTTCCCGTAGACTAATTCTGAAGAGTGTCATCAAGATCACTACCTAGTCAAGGATGACCAAAGACCTCCGCCCGTGGCTCCTCGTGGGCCATCAGCTGGCCCCAGCACAAACCGCATTCTGGTTGGCTATCCAGCATCCCTGATTCAGCAGCTGCCCTGAGCCCTGGGGGCCTGGGGAGGGGGCACTTGGACCTGCCTCCCCAGACTTCAGTTTGAAGGAGATGTCACGATACTGGGTGCAGAGAACACACTCGCTGACATATCCAGGACAGGGCTCTTGCTCTCAGTAAAAGGAAATTTTAGATTTTTTTAAACTTCTTTTTAAATTGTTTTAATTTAAAATTTTAATTAAAAATTTTTTTAATGTTTTAATTTATTTAAAAAATTTTGGGGTTTTATTAAACCCTTAGATGAGTCCCAGGAATAGAGAAAGTATGGAGTTATTACAAAACAGCAGATACTAAAGTCACAGAGTTTTTCCTTTCATCCTTGACTGGGTGTGTGGGACAGGGATCCTTAAAAGTCTCTCTGGGCACTAACTGAGTTAAAAGGTGAGGCTTCAAGTCCACCTCTTTGAATGCCAGTTCTTCATCTGATCACCTCAGGGACCTCCACGAGAACTCATGGCCCCAGGACCTGCTTTCTTTCACCTTGTCTCATCTTACAAGTCCCTTTGAGTTAGATACCACTGTGCCCAGTTTAAAGATGAGGGAACAGAGGCCAGGAGAGTTCACAGCTTTAGACTCACAGATGTATGAGGTAGTGGAAATGGGAGGTGAACCCAGGTGTGTCAGACCCAAGCCTATAAGCTTCCAGTAGTCCTCCCCACTCCGTGACTCACCTAACACCCACTCTGCCTGAAGGAAGTGCTGTGTGGCCAGTGTTACCATCTGCCCCTGCTCAGTCCTGTCCAGAGAGGGGTCACAGGAAGCTAGAAGTGGGTCAAGAGCACACAACCGAAGCCCCAAAGCTTGTGGGGTGGAGCTGACGCAGAGCCAGACATGACAAGGAAAGGCGAGCAATGGAAGGCAAATTTCAGCTTCTGAGAAGCGACCACGTTGGACCAGGCATCTGAGCAGCCAGGAGTCTAAAAGCACAAAGTCGTAATCTCCCATTTGCAGGGTCCCAGACTTTTCTGGGGAGGAGACTTTTACATACTCTCAGTTTCTCTGGGGGGTATTCAACAATTGTAGGGTTAATCAGTTCAGTTCAGTAGCTCAGTCATGTTCAACTCTTTGTGGCCCCATGGACTGCAGCACGCCAGGCCTCCCTGCCCATCACCAACTCCCTGAGCTTGCTCAAACTCATGTCCATTGAGTCGGTGATGCCATCTAACCATCTCATCCTCTGTTGTCTTTTTCTCCTCCTGCCCTCAATCTTTCCCAGCATTGGTATCTTTTCCAATGAGTCAGCTCTTCACATCAGGTAGCCAAAGTATTGGAGTTTCAGCTTCAGCATCAGTCCTTCCAATGAATATTCAGGACTGATTTCCTTTAGAATGGACTGGTTGGATCTCTATGAAGTCCAAGGAGCTCTCAAGAGTCTTCTCTGACACCACAGTTCAAAAGCATCAATTCTTCGGCATTTAGCTTTCTTTATGGTCCAACTCTCACATCTATACATGACCACTGGAAAAACCATAGCTTTGACTAGATGGGCCTTTGTCAGCAAAGTCATGTCTCTGCTTTTTAATATGCAGTCTAGGTTGGTCATAGCTTTTCTTCCAAGGAGCAAGCATCTTTTAATTTCATGGCTACAGTCACCCAGGATTGCAATAATAGAAGGATATGGAACAGAAATCTTTACTCTCTGCTCTCAGAGTTTTCCTTGAATAGGGGAAGCGGTTATGCCAGTATGAAACACAATGAGGGCTGAGTGGCTCTAGCCTAGCCCCCTGTGCCCATTTCCAGAGCCTTAGTTTGCCTCCAAACAATTGAAAGACCAGACCTGCACATCTTCTTCCCTGTAGCCTAAGACCCCCAAGAGTTCTTAGAGTCAGCTTTGGCTGACTTGGTCTGTGGGGAAATTTTTCCCTTTGAAATAATGTCCTAAATAGATGCTATGTCCCACAACAGTCTCAATACAATAGTATTGTTTCATTACAGAATAAGTTAAATGAGTCGCTGTGGACCAGCCTAGAAATCTAGGGCTCTCCTTGTGGCTCAGCTGGTAAAGAATCCGCCTGCAATTCAGGAGACCTGGGTTCGATCCCTGGGTTGGGAAGATCCCCTGGAGGAGGGAAAGGCTACAACCATAACTGTCAACGTCATTTGTAGGAGACAATACTCTCTGACTTCCAAATAATTATCTTCCAAGGGTTATAAATAAAACACATCTAATGGGGACGTGTAACACTGATGTCATCATAGAGCACAACTCCGACAATTCTGATTTGGAGGGTACACTGCCCTCCTGTTGCACACGGCTAACTACATCACTGTATTCAGTCCTTACTCAGATATTACCGCCTCAAAAAAGCTTTCTCTGCTCACTCTATCTAAAATAGAAAATCTTAGTTTTTCGATTGTTTTTCCCTTTTTACTTTTGGCTGTGCTGGGTCTTCATTGCTTTGCGTGGCATTCTCTAGTTGCAGCAAGCTGGGGCTACTCTTTGTCGCAGTGGTCAGGCTTCTCATTGCGGTGGCTTCTCTAGTTGTGGAGCACAGACTCCAGGCACTTGGGCGTGAGTAGTTGCAGCACGTGGGCTTTGTATCTGTGGTCCCCGTAGTCTAGAGCACAGGCTGAGTGGGTGTGGCACACACACTTAGCTGCTCCGTGGCATGTGGAATTTTCCCAGACCAGGAGTCAAACCTGTGTCCCCTACAATGGCAGGCAGATTCTTATCTACTGCATCACCAGGGAAGTCTGAGAATTTTTGTTTTTCTTCATCACATGCCTCACCACCTAAAATATTATTCACTGGCTTCCCCACTAGGATGTATGTGTCATAAGGGCAGGAGTTTTGTCTCTCATTTGGTAATATTCCCAGTGTCTTAAATAGTGTCATGCACAGCAAAAGAACTCGATGATGATTTGTTGAATAAAAGAATGAACAAACGAGACTCATTTATCCAGATTCATTTCTCTCCGCTCCCTAAAGCAACCCTCATGTCACTTTATCTTGCTTTCCTTAAACAAAAGTGTTGATTATATGATCTCTCAGCATCCTTCAAGACCCAAAATTTTGTGATCCTTTGCTCTCTCAGTTCTGACATTTATAATGTAAGAAAATCTGCAGAGGACAGCGCATCCTGCTCTTTGCATCTCTGTTCTCCCCTCTTGCTCTGAGCCCAACTCAGATCAGGTCTGCTGACTTTCCCAGCCCCTTTACACCTCCCTCTCCTCTCCTCATTCTGTCTTTCCTGTCCCAGGAAACATGTGCCAAGAATATTGGAAATTTAGTTAGCTGACATTAGATGTACAGGATGCTACTTGAGTGTATAATCAACTCTTCATATTTATGTTGTGGAATCAGAAGTTGTCTCATATGAAGGGTAGATGGCTTCAGAGGTACTAAAGCATTGGAAATCCTTTAAAAATACAGACATTCATGAGAGATACCATCTCCAATGAATTCCCATTAAGGCATTAGTAAATTATTGGAGCATTTTGGCTAATTAGAGGTATTAGATTCTTCAGTAAGACGGTACTTTGAAAATTCAGGGGGGAAAAACATGAAGAAAGGAGAGGTGGGGATCATGGAACATAAAGTTTACAACTTAATAGTTTTACCCTGGATCTCAAGCTTTCTAATTTTCTGTTTAAAGAACAGTATAAAATCACCCTGGAAGATGCTAGAAAGAGAATAATCAGAGAAACTTTGTTGCAACTGGACCAAAAGAAGGAATGGGCCACAGAGGTATATGTCAATTTTCTTTTCTTTTTATAGTAGATTTTTATTCTTCTCGCACAGAACTTCAAAATTTTAAGTGAAATATAGTTGATGTATACTATTATGTTATTAATTTAAAGTATATTAAAAGACGCTTGCTCCTTGGAAGAAAAGTTATGACCAACCTAGATGGCATATTCAAAAGCAGAGACATTACTTTGCCAACAAAGGTCCGTCTAGTCAAAGCTATGGTTTTTCCAGTAGTCATGTATGGATGTGAGAGTTGAACTATAGAGAAAGCTGAGTGCTGAAGAATTGATGCTTTTGAACTGTGGTGTTGGAGAAGATTCTTGAGAGTCCCTTGGACTGCAAGGAGATCCAACCAGTCCATCCTAAAGGAAATCGGTCCTGAATATTCATTGGAAGGACTGATGCTGAAGCTGAAACTCCAATATGCTGGCCACCTGATGCGAAGAACTGACTCATTGGAAAAGACCCTGATGCTGGAAAATATTGAGGGCAGGAGAAGAAGGGGATGACAGAGGATGAGATGGCTGGATGATATCACTGACTCAGTGGACAGG
Organism: Bubalus bubalis; assembly: GCF_019923935.1. Taxonomy (NCBI): domain Eukaryota; kingdom Metazoa; phylum Chordata; class Mammalia; order Artiodactyla; family Bovidae; genus Bubalus; species Bubalus bubalis. The sequence goes on along the minus strand of NC_059161.1, from coordinate 90,168,077 downwards.
AGTTTGAGTAAGCTCCAGGAGTTGGTGATGGACAGGGAAGCCTGGCATGCTGCAGTCCTTGGGGTTGCAAGGAGTTGGACACAACTAAGCAACTGAACTGACTGAACTGAATTATGTTAGTTTCAGGTGTACTACATAGAGACTTGACATCTGCATAAATTCTGAAATGATTACCATGATATATCTAGTAACCATCTATCCCCATACAAAGTTATTATTGATCACATCCCTTATGCTGTACATTAAATTCTTATGGCTTATCTTATAATTGGAGGCTTGGACATCTTAATACCCTTCACTTATTTCACCCTGGTGGCTCAGAGGGTAAAGTGTCTGCTTGCAATGCAGGAGACCTGGGTTCGATCCCTGGATCGGGAAGATCCCCTGGAGAAGGAAAATGCAACCCACTCCAGTACTCTTGCCTGGAAAATCCCATGGACAGAGAAGCCTGGTAGGCTATAGTCCATGGGGTCGCAAAGAGTCAGACATAACTGAATGACTTCACTTTATTTATTTATATCACCCACTCCAAGACCCCTTCTCTCTGTATTTCAATTTCCTTAAAAAACAAAATCCTCCCCCTCCTCATACCCATTTCTTTCTTTGTGGTGTATTATGATCAAGAACGTGGGTTTTGAACTTAGGCATGCATGCTAAGTCTCTTCAGTCGTGTCCGACTCTTTGCAACCCTTTGGACTGTAGCCCACCAGACTCCTCTATCCGTGGGATTCTCCAGGCAAGAATACTGGAGTGGGCTGTGATGCCCTTCTCCAGAGGATCTTTTCAACCCAGGGATCAAATCCAGGTCTCAGTCTTCTGCATTGGCAGGTGGGTTCTTTACTGCTAGTGCCACCTGGGAAACCTCTGAAGTTAGTTTAGTTTAAATCACAGTTCCACCACTTGAAAGTTTGAAAGTGCAAGTGAAAGTCTCATCTGACTCTTTGCAACCCCATGGACTACACAGTCCACGGAATTCTTCAGGCCAGAATACTGGAGTGGGTAGCCTTTCCTGTCTCCAGAGGATCTTCCCAACCCAGGGATCGAACCAAGGTCTCCCACATAGCAGGCGGATTCTTTACCAATTGAACTATCAGGGAAGCCCAGTGTATAAATTGAATTTATACTTGACTTTTCTGGGCTTTGGTTTCCCAGTCTATAAAAAGGGGACAATAATAATACTAATATTTACCCTTAATGAATAGTATGAGGACTGAGATGATTTAAGTAGCATGGTGCCTCATAAGAGCAAGAGCTCTGGAAATTAATATTCAGTTATTTTTAAGTATAATGACTATACAAATTGTGAAATTTTGGATGATCTATAGGATGAAACATAATTTGTCTAAAAAGTACTTTCTTATATGTGCAAACCTAAGAGAGGACACTTTACATTGCTGGAGCTTTAAAAATTGAGGATATAAAAAAATGTTTGAGATATAATTTCCAATTCATCTTTTCTAATCTTTGTTTCATCCAAAATATCTGACTCTCTTTCCTTTCCACTGTCCTTCATCTTGCTCTTGGGCTTCCCTGGTGTTGGAGGAGTGGTGTTGGAGAAGATTCTTGAGAGTCCCTTGGACTGCAAGGAGATCCAACCAGTCCATCCTAAAGGAAATAGGTCCTGAATACTCATTGGAAGGACTGATGCTGAAGCTGAAACTCCAATATGCTGGCCACCTGATGCGAAGAACTGACTCATTGGAAGAGACCCTGATGCTGGGAAATATTGAGGGCAGGAGAAGATGGGGACGACGGAAGATGAGATAGCTGGATGATATCACTGACTCAATAGACAGGAGTTTGAGTAATGGATGCCCTTCTCCAGAGGATCTTTTCAACCCAGGAATCCGCCTGCAATGCAGGAGACCTGGGTTTGATCCCTGGGTTGGGAAGATCACCTGGAGAAGGGAAAGGATACCCACTCCAGTACTCTGGTCTGGAGAATTCCATGGACTGGATAGTGCATGGGGTCGCAAAGAGTCGGACATGACTCAGCACCTTTCACTCTTCATTATCATCTTGCTCCAGACTGTGTCCTAAATCTGTGAGATCCCAGCTGGGATTGTCTATCTGGAACATCCTTTCTTTGGAGTGATAAGCATCTGGCCTTTTCTAGAGTTCTTCACTGAATTTCAGTTGCTATTGTTATTTGCTTCCCCTTTTGTTCAATTGTTCTTTCAGTATTCCTATGCCATTGCACAGTTTTTACTGATTTTCACAAATACAGAGGATGTGGAGGGGAACTGGTCAATGGTTTTGCTTGCCCATGCAATTCAGCTCCTTTGTGACTGAATATGATTAAATGGTGAAATCAATAAGTGATCTGATCATAGTTAAGATGGTTAAAAATGCATATGTCAGTCAAATATCCTTTCAGGATGTACATTCAGTATGTAATGAAGACTGCCCCCAATACCGTTCCTATTATTTTACATTAAAATCTCTCAACAATCCTATAAGGGGGAGACTTGCTAATAAGAAGACAGAGACACAGAGAAAACTTGTGACTTGCCCAGAGCATGTGGCGGAATTGACATTTAAGAAGTCTTTTTCAGATCACTACTCTTAATCATTACACTGTACATTTTCTTTTCTCCACATAATGCCAAACACCCGCATAAGTGAATGAATTTTTCTCATTTTTTTTTCTGGCCATCTTATGTGGATGGTGGTGGTGGTGTATTCACTAAGTCGTGTCCAACTCTTTGCATCCCCATAGACTGTACCCCACCAGGCCCCTCTGTTCATGGGATTTCACAGGCAAGAATACCAGAGTGGGTTGCCATTTCCTTCTCCAGGGCACCGCCCCAACTCAGGGATTGAACCTCCATCTCCTGCACTGTGGGCGGATTCTTTACCGTTGAGCCACCAGGGAAGGCCATACTTCATCATGTAGTTAACTTCTAAAATCTACTTTTGTGCAACCTTAGCTGCTTATTTGGAGAAGGAAATGGCAACCCACTCCAGTGCTTTTGCCTGGAGAAATCCATGGGTAGGGAATCCTGGCAAGCTACAGTCCATGAGATCGAAAAGAGTCAGACACGATTGAGCAATTAACACACAGCTGCTTATTAGAGTCACTTGGAAAATTTGTTTAACCCATGTGGGTCCTGGGTCCCACCCAGGAAGATGCTCTTGTAATTGGCCTGAGATTTTGCCTGGGCTTTTGAATTTTTCAAAATATCCAGGAGATTCTAATATGTAGTCAAAGCTGAAAACACTACTCCATTGTTAGTGAAGTAAGTCATTAGCTAACTAAATTCATTTATGAGCTACTTCCTACTTTTGTTCAAAGAAAATTCTATGTCTAAAATAAACTTTAGTCTTACCATTTGGAGCTGAACCTTTATATGGTTCCTGGGAAATGAAGGTTCACTCTTGTTTGATTAACATGATTTAAAAAAAGGAATTTATTGCAAATCTTCCTACTCAAAACACTTACTAAAATTTACCTTTAATATAGTTTGCCAACAAAGGTTCATCTAGTCAAGGCTATCATTTTTCCTGTGGTCATGTATGGATGTGAGAGTTGGACTGTGAAGAAGGGTGAGCGCCCAAGAATTGATGCTTTTGAACTGTGGTGTTGGAGAAGACTCTTGAGAGTCCCTTGGACTGCAAGGAGATCCAACCAGTCCATTCTAAAGGAGATCAGCCCTGGGATTTCTTTGGAAGGAATGATGCTAAAGCTGAAACTCCAGTACTTTGGCCACCTCATGCGAAGAGTTGACTCATTGGAAAAGACTCTGATGCTGGGAGGGATTGGGGGCAGGAGGAGAAGGGGACAACAGAGGATGAGATGGCTGGATGGCATCACTGACTTGATGGACGTGAGTCTGAGTGAACTCCGGGAGTTGGTGATGGACAGGGAGGCCTGGCGTGCTGCGATTCATGGGGCCGCAGAGTCGGACACAACTGAGTGACTGATCTGATCTGATAGTTTTAAATTCTTTCAATCCATGTTTATGAGACAGAATATTTTTCTCAATGTCTCTTCTTTTGGTTGTATCCTTCAGTTACTTTGTCGTGTGGTATCCTGGTGGCTCAGACGGTAAAGAATCTGCCTGCAATGTGGGAGAGACTGGGGTTCGATCCCTGGGTCAGAAAGATCCCCTGGAGAAGGGAATGGCAACCCATTCCAGTATTCTTGCCTGGAGAATCCCATGGACAGAGGAGCCTGGTGGGCTATAGTCCATGGGGTCGCAAAGAGTCAGACACGACTGAGCAACTAACACTTTCACTTTCATCCATATAAAAGTACCTCACATATAAACGTGAACTGTTGTCCACTATAAAATTCCTTTGGGTGAAATTGTAAATATTTTAGTAACTGAAATGAAGTTACATCTTATGATCCTACTGATAAAGTAAGGCTTTCCCTGTTTGCTTCATTTAAAATGGTTTTCTCCAGGAGATGACCTAGCTACAGCCTGCTGCTAATGCTGCTAAGTTGCTTCAGTCATGTCTGACTCTGTGTGACCCCACAGACGACAGCCCACCAGGCTCCCCTGTCCCTGGGATTCTCTAGACCAGAACACTGGAGTGGGTTGCCATTTCCTTCTCCAGTGCATGAAAGTGAAAAGTGAAAGTGAAGTCACTCAAGTCACTCAGTCGTATCGGACTTTCAGCAACCCCATGGACTGCAGCCCACCAGGCTCCTCCGTCCATGGGACTCTCCAGGCAAGAGTACTGGAGTGGGGTGCTATTGCCTGCTAACCTGCAACTATTTGCTATTAGGTTTATAAATAGGTAAATTGTTGTTATTGACCTGCAGAAATGTTTCAGATTTAAAAGGCAGTTATATCATCTATCTTTGCTCCTGCTACATGTTAAATTATGCCTGTGACCATAAACTTGAAGAAAGTTTGATCACTGCAGTTTGGCCATCTTAATGGTGGAACAGGGCTTCCCTGTTGGTGAAAAGTCCACCCGCCAGTGCAGGAAACGTGGGTTCGATCCTTGATCTGAGAAGATCCCATGTGCGGTGGAGCAACTATGCCTGAGCCTGTGCTCCACAGCCCGGCGCTGCTGCTACTGAAGTCGGCACATTCTGGAGCCCGTCTCCGTGACCAGAGAAGGCACCACAGTGAGAAGCCTACAGGCCACAACCAGAGGAGAGCCCCAGCAGCGACGAAGACCCGGCACAGCCAAAATGAATACACAAAATTAATTCAAACATTTTAACAGTGAAGCAGGTCACTTCATGATTGATTTCACCACGGCAGTCAGATTCCATCACACTAGCGGCCAAATTGATTGGACAACCACCATCCAGTTCTTTCAATCATCTATGTTACTACTACTACTAAGTCACTTCAGTCATGTCCGACTCTGTGCAACCCCATAGACGGCAGCCCACCAGGCTCCCCTGTCCCTGGGATTCTCCAGGCAAGAACACTGGAGTAGGTTGCCATTTCCTTCAGTGCCTGGAAGTGGAAAGTGAAAGTGAAGTCGCTCAATAGTGTTAGGCAATCTAAATCAGGAAAACTAGCATGATAGGATAATAAACAACAATGGGACCCAATGTTTTTAGGCATATTTCCAAAGTTACTGGAAACCATGATTTTAAATGCTCAGATAAGTTGATTGCATATCATCATTGCTAAAAAAAAATGTGAAATGCTTTGTGGCAGCACTTCTTTAATACAGGGGAAAAAATCTTTTTTTTTTTTTTAGAACGCTCTTAGGTTCATTGACAAGGGCAGCTATCGAGAGATCTGGGAGAATGACTGGCTCAAAAAAGAGGTAAGTGGAATTTTAAAAAAGGAAAACAATTTCTTCTTTCTCATTTTTCTGAACCGGAAATGACTTTTATTTATGAGCTGAAGTCATGGGGAAAGCATGGATATGTGACTCACCAAGGTAAAATGAAATTCAAGTGGAGTCCTCATCTTATTACAAGCTGTTACTCAATGAACACCTTAAATTTTTTCAATAACCAGAAGTCATTTTTGGTGTCACACTTTTCACTCAAGTGTCTAAAACTTCTTGACATTCTAAACCTGACCCAGCCTTCCTCTGAACCCTGTTTGCTCCCAACTGATGGAAGCAAGGCTGAAGGATCATTCTAACCTCATTCTCTCCGGTTTTAAATTGTCTCTTCAGGTATTCAGATTGGTATGGAAGAGGTAAAACTGTCATTATATGCAGATGACATGACACTGTATATAGAAAACCCTAAAGACTACACACAAAAACTACTAGAACTGATAGACTAATTCAACAAGGTAGCAGGATACAAGAATTAACACACAGAAATTTCTTTACACTAACAATGTTGTATTTCTTTATAACAAAGTTGTATTTCTTTACACTAACAATGAAATATAAGAAAGGGGATGCAAACAGTCAATCTCTTTTAGAATCACATTTTTAAAATAGCTCATAGGAATAAACTTCATAAAGGAGGTGAAAGACATGCTGAGAACTACAAAACATTGATAAATGAAACTGAAGATGATTCAGAGAAATGGAAAGATGTCCTATATGCTCTTGGATTAGAAGAATTAATATTGTTAAAATGGCCATAGTACCCAAAGCAATCTACAAACGTAATGCCATCCCTATCAACTTACCCATGACATTTTTCACAAAACTGGAACAAATAATCCTAAAATTATATAAAAGACCCAGACTTGCCAAAACAGTTCTGAGGAAAAAGAGCAAAGCAGGAGGCATAACCCTCCCAGACTTCAGAGAATTCTACAAAGCTACAGTAATCAAAATAGCATGGCTAGGGCAAAATCAGACATGTGAATTGATGCAACAGAGTAGAGAGCCCAGAAATAAACCTGCATACCTATGGTCAATTAATCTTCAACAAAGGCAAGATATACATTGGGGAAAAGAGAGTCTCTTCAAGCGGTGTTGTAAAAGCTGGACAGCTGCCTGTGAATCAATGAAGGTAGAACACTCCCTCATACCATACACAAAATTAAACTCAAAATAGCTAAATGTAAAACTCAATATGATGCCCTAAAACTCCTAGGAGAGAACATAGGTGAAATGTTCTGTGACATAAATCATAGCAATATTTTCTTAGGTCAGTCTCCCAAGACAATAAAAATTAAAGCAAAAATGAACAAATGAGATCTAATCAAACCTAAAAACTTTCACACAGTAAAGAAAACCACAAACAAAATGAAAGAACAACCTATGGACTGAGAGAAAAATATTTGCAAATGATACAAACAACAAGGACTTAATTTCCAAAATATACAAATAGTTCATACAATTCAATAACTGAGTATTTCCACATGGATGTCACATAGGTACTTCAAACTCAACATACCTGCAATTTATTAAATTTCTTCTTGGAGCATCTTTTCCTGCATTTCCTTTTCACCATCTGCTCAGACACCCAAGGTAAAATTGTCACCACCAGCTTCATTTCTATTTTCCTTGCTCTCATTTGACTGAATAGAGTTGGTGAGTCTAACAAACAAAAGGTTTTTAAATAAATATGCTTTCTGTGATATTGACAATTATCTTAAAGTTGCTTTTATAAAGTCATGGTGAGTAGGAATTCATACTATTTCCAAAACTAATCAAGATGAATCCTCAATTTTAAAAAATAAGTATTAATTTAAACAAACTCAAGGTGAGCTCAACAGTTAAAGAATATTATAGAGGAACCTAGTTCTTATACTTTTATTAAATATAACAGTATGATCCCAGTAATAATAATTTAACAATTCAGATCTTAAATTCTGTTAAGATATCATAGACATTAGGTTCAGAGAAAATGACCACAAAAATTTATATCTGACTGATAAGAAAGACTGTTTGGTGCCTTGGTCCTTCCTACTAAAGCCACAAATTACATTTTGTTTTGTTTTATTTTTTAATTTTCATAATTCAGTGGAAATAAAAGACAGAAAGATGTCAAGTTTAATTTAATCATGAGCAAAAAGAGCTCATTAATCAAGAACAAAATCATTTTAAAGAAATTCAATATATTTAATTTCTCCTTATTTCAATAAATATTCATTATACTGTTATTAAATTTACTCACAAAATTAATTAAAACCATTTCTGGTTATAAGTACTATCACAGGAATTGAAAATTGCCTGGAAATAGAACAATGTATGCTAATTACTTTGAAGAAAGTTAAGAATGAATAACAAGGGATATTTAACACTGGAACTCCCCCAAATATTTCTCCATTTAACTATTCTTCAACAATAACCAAAAAGCTTAGATCTCTGGGAGGGATATTAGGTCTTATTAAATGGCTTTTATTATCTGAGTTTATTTAGCATGCTTATTAGAAAAATGAAGAAAATTCAAATTTCCAAATAACTTGAACTAACTTAACAAATGGAAAGCTGGAAACACTAGACAGAGATTCAAAGAGGTTAGCAATCGAGGTTTCAAATGTGAGGAGGCATAAAGCTAACTTGGTTCTTGCAGGGGAAAATTTTAAGAGCATACATTTTAATCAGGATCCTAGGCGCCTGAGTTATTCCTTTCCGATTTCTTAAGTACATTTCTTGGGTATCTGGGGAGAAGCAGGGGCTGGGAGGGAAAAGAGGTCTTCCATTTCTTTCTTTATACTTTCTTACCCCAGAAAAAGTGTGATAGTGTTAGTCGTTCAGTTGTGTCCTACTCTTTGCCACCCCATGGACTGTAGCCCACCAGGCCCTTCCATCCATGGGATTCTGCAGACAAGTGGGTTGCCATTTCCTTCTCCAGAGAATCTTTCCAACCCAGGGATGAAACCTGGGTCTCCTGCTTTGCAGGTGGATTCTTTACCATCTGAGCCACCAGTTAAGACCCTTACTGCAGAATCTAAAGGTATTGACATGGCTGTAAAAAGGGAATTTGTTTTCATTTCCCTAACATTTCAGAAGATTGAGAGGGAGACAACAATTGAGAACCTTACTTAGTACTCTAAAGGCATAAGGGATGTCACAGGTTATCTGTAGCTTGAAAGATTGGACTTAACTCCCCCAAAGGGCTCTCATTCCCTGCTTGCCAGAAGACCGAGAACTGCATGCTGCCTCCCAGCTATGCCAAGCCCTGAGGTCAAATTTTTCCGAACATTCTATTCATTCCTTCTTTTACAACCTCTAATTTCTTTCTCATCCTTTGACATTTGAAAATTATAAATTTTTCCTTAAGGCATTCAGGCTTGTAATCAAGCTGATAATCTCATAAAATATGAGATCCTAAAACACCAACCGCTAACTTGGTAATGTAGAGTTATGGACTTAAATTGTCTCGTGAAATTGGTCAGGATGCTGTTCTTTTCACTTTAAGCCTTTTCTATGACACTGGTATTGTTTTATAATTGTTTATGTATTTGTTCACTGGATTTGTAGAGGGAAGAAACCATGCTTTATTGAATTTTGTATCTGTCTACCTCAAGCAAGAACTTACCCTTAGTAAGAATTCAGGCATTTAATAAATGACTTATGTGAAAGAGATATGCATATGGTAATATACTGAATGCTTCCAAGATACAGTAACTTCAACTGCAAATCAATAATGTGTTAGTCATCTCTTTCTAAGTATTCATCTCAGTTACACTCTTGGCAACTCCTAATAAGAGATAATGCATACCTCTCCCCTGTGCCTTTCTTATTTCATCATGTTCCCTCAAGAGACATAGTACCTTTCCCAGCTATCTTTCTATCATTCTCACCAGCTGATCACTTTATATTTTATACTCTTAATTCTGCTATTTCCCATTAGCTATATCCCATCTGCTATATCCCATTAGCAGCACTCAATCCAGCACCTGCATAGCTTATGAAGTTTTTGGGGGCAGAGAGGTAAGTTGGGGGTTCTATCTAGTAACATTCTTCTATGTATTCTCCCCATGATCAAGCCTTCTTTAGACAAAAAATTATCAAAATACATTTCTTAAAGATTGATGGGAACTCTATCAACAGAACCAGCAAGTTGTGTTCGTGTTTGAGTTGGCCACATTTCTGCAGTTAGAGTTAATTAACCCTGCTATGCCTATGAATGGACCTACTGTCTAACCGGCAAGATAAAAATCAGACCTCTTCGCATTATTTGGCTCCCATATTTGTGCAGTTCCTCTACTACTTGTCCCCACACCCATTTTGTTTCTATCCGCAGCAAAATAGTGGTGCCTAATACGCGTGGTTCCTTCTGCCTAGAATATATCCTCTCTCGTCTGGCTAGAGAATCCCTTCTTTGCCTTCGAGATCCAGAATGGAGGTCATCTCTTCCATTAATTCTCCTTCACCCCCCACACCTGGCAGACATAGGGTGAAACTTGCCCTCCTCCCACCGCACCTGGATGCTCTGTTACTATATTTCATCATGCTGTCTTCTGTTGCTGTCACTCGCCTTCCCATTAAGCTAAGAGACCCCTGAAGGTTATTGTGTCTTGTTGATCCTTTGTTCCCAAAGTGCACTATAGTTTTTGATGCATTGTAGGTATACAGTACAATTTCATGAGTGAATGATTAACATCTCAGCTATCTGATATTTCTCAGAATGACTCCAGCACACTCAGAGAGAATATAGTTGTCATATAGAGGTTGATAGAAAGGACTCCTAGGCTTGTACTTCTCTTTTTTAAATGCCATAATACAGATTTTTTTCCAGTGCTATTAATTTTCATTCTGTTGTTTATCAATAACGTTTGATAGAACCTCATTTAAGTACTAATGCCAGACTGATAAATTAGTCTTATTTTCTTATTTATCTCTGCCTCCAGCGCACATAAATCCAGTGATGTTCCTGAAGAGTAGGAAAGGAAATTCTTGCCATTCAGTAATAACTGCCTAACCAGGAAACCAAGTTCTGCCTAAAATGACTTGGAATGAAGTCCGTCCCATCCCTTCCTTCTTAGAGCAAACACAGTAATAAATAATACAGGATAGATCTCCCTCTCCATCAAATGCATTTTTTAAAGTTAAATTTCTTGTGGAAAACTAACATCCATTCTCCTTTTCCTGAGGATAGATTGCAAATCACAGGAAGGAAGTGGAAGAACTGGAAAATGCTATTCATGAGCTGGAAGAAGAAAATTTGGTGCTTATTGATCAGCTATTCAACTGCAGACTTGTGGATCTCAAGATACCCAGGTGAGAGTCATTACGTAGCTAGAAATATTTTTTTAAACATCTGGGTCTGTAAAAAGTTATTTTTTTAAGATGACAATTCTTTAATAGTTGAAAAGAAAGACACTCACAAAATGGCCATGGGGAAACTGTAAGTTTATCACAATTGACCGTTGCTACAAGGCAAACTTTGACTTGCTTTTTCTAACATTGTGCTGTATTCATAATAGCAAACACTTAATATGAATATCACAACTGCTGTCCTTCAGAAACCTCTGGGCCAGCAGGGGAATTGGACATAGAAATAAATGAATAATAATACAGCAGAAGAAGTATGGGTGCAAAGCCGGAGCACAGGAGGAGGGAGTGATCAAGCTTGTGGGCGCTTTCTGGAGGTGTCTGGGACTTCAGGTTACCTTGTAGACTATAGAACGGTTTCCTCTGACAGTTAATTAAAGAGCCAAACTACTTTCTAGGTGTAGAAAATAGGCTGGCATTCCAAGTCACATTTATTCCTGCATAAGTAAAATCAAGTGTGTATATATATGACTTTGCATTTTAGATTACCACTTTTTCTTATCTGACAAAATAAGTCTTAATATACCAATCTTGATGGAAAATCAGAGCCCTGGAATATGGAATTGGACTTCCCAGGTGGTGTTTGTGGTCAAGACTCCACCTGCCAATGCAGGAGACGCAAGAGATGTGGGTTCAGTCCCTGAATTGGGAAGATCCCCTGGAGGAGGAAATGGCAATACACTCCAGTATTCTTGCCTGAAAAATTCCATGGGCAGAGGAGCCTGGCAGTCTACAGCCTGTGGGGCCTCAAGGAGTCAGACACAACTGAGTGACTGAGCACACATACAATATGGAATAAAAGCAAAGTGGCATTCATAATTTGAACAAAAACATGCTTAGAAAGATAGAGGAATTAAACCACTCAAATGTCGGGTGTACATGTGCAAGATGGGAGAAAAATATCTGGGTCTGGGCAGAGAAGTTCAACATGGTGGAAGGCCCAGGAAAACATGTGGTTTTCCAGAAAAAGTGGTTCTGTTGTTTGTGTGGCATGGAAAAAGTACTGTTTGAGACCCAGTAAATTATTTATTGATGGCAAACTTCCTAATGTGTTCCAGGAAGGGTGGATATGGGTAAGTTGTGGGTTTTGGTTTTGTTTTTGCTGAGCTAAATGATGGGTGTCAAGATACAAGACTGGAGAAGCTGGGAGACAGTAGGCTGACTTTATAGCCTGAACTCTGGGTGGGCAGGACAGAGGAAGAGTCACCTGCTCCCTTCCACAATCTGTGTGCTGCCCCGGGGCGGCAGGTACCAGTAGGCGAAGGGGGCGATCGGGCTGAATGAACTGGCTTCCTACAGGACTCCTGCACGTCCATCTCTTGAGCTGATGCCCTTAAGGGTCCCTAGGGGCAGGGGCCTCACTGTCCCCCCAAGGGCAATGCTGTCTTTTGCCAGCCTCCCTCGCTATGACACCTCTCCAGTTCCACACCCAGAGAGCCTCTGCCGCGCAGCACCTGCTGCCCGCATCTCTTTGTAATCACGCATCTCTGCCAGCCAGGCCTTCTAACCACCGCTCCACCTGTGCTCTTTTTCTCTCGTCCAAATCACCCAAACCTCCATAAAGAGCTACCCTGTAAACTGCAGACCTCACTTCCTGCTTCGGTCAGCTTGGTCTGTTGTTCCCGATTCGGTGCTGATGTGCAGGTGAAATGCTCATTATAATAAATGGGAATTCCTTCCCAGGATACAGAGTTTGGCAAGGACAGGAAGGGAGATGAGAAAGTTGTAAAGAGGGCTTTCATGGAGTTGTGTGCTTTGCTGTGATGTCATTTAGCCGTGTCCTCTAGCTCCCCTCACGGAAATCTTCAGTAAAACCCACATCGTTCATCTGCGCTTTGTGGGCTGGCTTTCTTTAGTGGGAGACATGAACGCTTAGTCTTGCTTCAGAGTTGGGAGAGATGAAATCAAAATCCATCTGAGGGGAAAGAAACAACACAGACTGTGTTTTTAAAAGGTGCCTGGTGTATGCCTCCAGGACACCCTGAACTTTTCCTTTGTAACTAGCATTTATCACACTAGTGATTACTTACTTAACACCTGCTTCCCTCCTAGACTGTAAATTCCTTCGAGACAAGTGTTTAGGACATTTTAGAATGACCACATACAGAAACAGAGATATGTGCAAACCCTTAGTTATCTGTTACACTGCTAATCCAGAAGGAAAATGTTGAGTGTCCTCAGGAACTTTTACTGTACCCGTTTTCAAGTCAAAATGATAAATAGCATGTAATTTATGACAACTGTCCATTCCACCTCTTTGTTGAGAGTTTAGTCCTGTCTATTCTAGTTGAGAAATAAACGTGAACTGTACCCAGTGAAGGTGTAAAAAGTTGTCTTCTTTCCTATTTGGATGAAGAATCGGGTATTCTAGCTAATAGAGTTATTAATCCTCTATTTCCCATCAGACCTCCCTCAACGCTTTCCTTCATGACTCCAATAAAGCATTGCAGGATTTGTTTGAAACATTAGATGAGATGAGTAAGCTAGAGGTGACTGCCCAGGGACCTCAGTGCCACAGAGCTGAGTCTAGGGGAACCAGTACCTCAAATCTATCTAACACTAGTCTCATATGATGGCGTTCTTTAAAATGTTTTCCGCACCATCAAATACCAAGCACTGCTGCACTGTGGTGGTCAAAGGTGACAAGAAACTCGTGATTAAGAGAGAAGCCAGACTCGTGAAGGTCACAGTGTTTAGTAAGATCTTAGTCATTCGAGAGGCCAAAACCAGGAAAGAAGAGAACTCTGTGGCCTCAGACTTGACCACCTGCAGGCCAGAGCTTCACTGAGACACACCTTCACCAAGGCTTAAGAAGGTTTTGAGAGATAACTATTATATGTAGTGACATGATTTGTTGGAGCTGTAAGCATCTCGGATGGCACTTTGTGTGCTTTAAGAAACTAACAGCCTGTAATCCAGGGGATTCGCTCAGGATGCTGGCTGGCTGAGCATGAAGGGTTGTTAGCGTATCTGCAAGGGTCATTTGGTTCATGCTGTCTTCAGGCACACTTCATGGAAATGCCACACACAGCTTTCAAGGTATTGTGTCTTCTGACGGAAAACTCCACGGGCCTCTGCAGCACGGAGAGCTGCAGCTGCACACGCATAACTCACCGGCTTGTAGCTGGAACACGCCACTCAGTGAAAGCCAGAACCGTGACGTCATCTTGGATTCCTACTGCTCGCTGTCGTGTCTTTTTCTCTCTCTTTTTTTTTTTCAAATCCATCCCATGCTGGCCACTGTCATTCCTCATCTGGATTCCTGCAACAGTGATGTAACTGGTATTATGATCACTCTCATTTCTCAGACTTTGTCTGTTATTCCCTTATCATGGGACGCACCCCCTACCCCAAGCTCTTCCTTGGCAAATATCTCTTGGTGTTTCAGGACTCAACTCAGATGTCATCTCCTCCTGGAAACCTTTCCTTACCTCCTAAGACTAAATCTGGTGCTTCTTCTCTCACTTCTTGTGTGTGTGGGTGTGCACATGCATGCACATGCATGGGCGCTCAGTCTTGCCTTTTTGACCCCATGGACTGTAGCCCACCGGGTTCCTCTGTCCATGGAATTCCCAGGCAAGAGTACTGGAGTCAGTAGCCATTTCTTCCTCCAGGGGATCTTCCCGACCCAGGGATCGAGCCCACATCTCTTGCATCTCCTGCATCTGTAGGCAGATTCTTCACTTCTGTACCACGTGGGAAGACCACAGCACTCCTGACACTGTGCTAATCACCCATCCTGGTACAAACCATCGTCATAAAACGCTGTCATCTTGTCTGCCACCTGACTGGGCCCAATGCCCCTTTTTCATCTGTGTATCTCCAGCTCCCAGCAGATAGACACTCCTGAGCAGGGGCTACAACATTTGTTGGCTGATAGACTACTTTTCTGATTTGTTTTTAGGCAACTGTATCTCACCCAGGCTGTTGGGCAGGAAGTACCACCTGAAGTGCCTTTGGAGTTGTCAGAAACACATAAAGGTATTATTTTATTGTAATGGTGATTTTTTTTTTAATTTGGCAAACACTTATTGAGCTTCTTATTATGGACAGGCACCTCATAGCTGAGAGTGATTCAGGGGGTAGATACCTGCCAGCTCCTCCACTTTCCTCTTGTCCTTGCAGAGCTGACCCAACTCGTCTCCTTTCCCTAGCCCTGTTTTCAAATCGAAGTCACCATGTGTCACAGTGAATGAACTGGAAGCTGGTGAAGAGGGACAGGATGATGTCTATACCAGCATGGTTTGCAGTTCAGTTCAGCCAACCAACCAAAACGCCAACATACCCACAGAACCCCGTACGATTATGTTAACTTATTAGCTGGCGCAGGGAAATGCACCTTAGACATGGTTGCAAACAATGGGATTCACTCTCACTCTGATACCTCGATTCTACATTTCTAATTCTCAAATTCATCTCCTCCTGGAGATTCTCAAAGGACTTTCAAATTCAAAATGTCACAAAGTATATGCCATATTTTTATCTGTCCAAAAGCTGTACATAATTAATTTCTTTGCAGTCATCCCAGAAAAGTCAGACTCACAACCTGTAGACATAAAAAGCAGAGACGTGTCAAGCATCTCATTTGGGAGCAGTGGTTTTCATCTTAGTCACAAGGACAGCAGATTCGGCCAGCTCCTGAAGATAGATGAAGAAGAGAGTTCAAGCATAGAGTTTGGAGCCTCTGATATGAAATACTTACTGTATGAGGATGAGCAGGATTTCAAGGTAAGATTCATGAGAAGACATCTTGACTGCTAGAGAAAATGTTGTTTTATTAATTAGTGGAGAAAATTAACCGAAAATACGGATACTGAAAAATTCTATTTGTAAGTTATTAGTTAAAGCGGCCCACCATCCACGCCGGTCTCTAAATACTATTTTCACTCTTTGCCCAGCTTGCTACATCTATGTATTGATAGAATTCCATCTCTAGTATATGGTATAAGGCAGTACATCTAGGGCCACGTGATAAACTACCTCAAGACTTAGTGGCTTACAACAATAACCATTTATTCTCTTTCAAGGCTTCTGTTGGTTAGGAATTTGGCCAGGTCTTCTGCGGACCGTCTTCACTTGAGTTCCGTAGCAGGCACACCCGCATGTCGCCTGAAGGCTGGGTTTGGGCAGGGAGACCCACCTCTGAGGAGGCTCACCAACCTGGCTGGCCAGGTGATGTTGGTGGAGCTTGGGCCTCAGTTCCTCTCCACACAGGTCTCCTCACAGACGCAGGTCTCCTTGATTGTCCCTTTGTTCTGGTATCTGGCTTCCCCCAAGCCATCAGTCCCAGAGACCAGATGTTTCCTATGACGTGGAAATCTTACACCAGCACGTCCATCATTTTCTATCTGTTGGTGTAGCTACAAATTTCCACCCAAAGGGAAATAACATAGCTCCTGCATCTTGAAAGAAGGTGGTCAGCATCATATTTTAAGAAAAGCATGGGACAGGATGTATATCAGTGTGACCATTTGGAAAGTACAAATGGCCATATAAAACCATTAGGCAAAACCTGGATTATCAAGCCTTTTAATTTTAAAACCTTCTTGGTACCTTCCAGTCACTTTCATATCCACCTCTTGCTGTTTTCCTTCTTGGTACTACCGATAACCTTAAAAGTTCTCCTAGAACTTAAAGTCTGATAGAAAGAGTGAATAAGAAAGCAGCGGAAACTGAATAAGTCAATAAAAACCATTGTGACTAAGTACAACTCAGTCCTGCCATCGAGTGACAATTTCAAGACTAAGGTCCCAGACTCTATAGCACACAAACCCATGTGCGTATCTTGGTATCAGGACACCTGGCATGCTACAGTGACCTCACGCTAGGGGACAACTGTCTACAAAGTTCCAAAATTCCACACCATTTGGTTGAGTGAAAGACCTTTTTACTTTTATTTTTGCCTTTATCCATTGAATTTATTTATTTTTCTAAATTCATGTTTTATTTAAGCAAAGCTGAATTACAACATTGCGTTCACTGCTGCTATACAATAATGTGACTGATATAGATATGTTCTTTTCCATATTCTTTTCCATTATGGCTTATCACAGGATATTAATATAGTTCCCTTTGCTATACAGTAGGACCTTGTTCTTTATTCATTCTATATATACATACCCGTTTGCATGTGCTAACCCCAAACTCCCCTTCCTACCCTCTCTGCCACCCCTCACCTGCTTGGCAGCCACCGGTCTATTCTCTACGTCCCTGATTTTGTTTTGTTTCTGTTTCATAGGCAGGTTCATTTGGGTCCTATTTTAGATTCCATGTATAAGTGACATCCTATGCTACTTGTCTTTCTCTTTCTGACTTACTTCACTTAGCATTAATATGATAATCTCTAGTTGCATCCATGTTGCTGCAAATGGTATTATTTTGTTCTTTTTCATGGCTGAGTAGTATTCCATTGTATACATGTACCACATCTTCTATATCTATTTCTCTGTTGATGGACATTTAGGATGATTCCATGTCTTCCACTATGGTGAATATTGCTGCTATGAACATAGGGGTGCATGTATCTTTCTGAATTATAGTTTTGTCTGGATATATGCCCAGGAGTGAGATTTGCTGGATCATATGATAATACTATTTTTAGTTTTCTGGGGAACCTCCATACTGTTTTCCACATTGGCTGCACCAATTTGCATTCCTACCAACAGTGTAGGAGGGTTCCCTTTTCTCCACACCTTCTCCAGCATTTGCTATTTGTAAACTTTTTAACGATGGCCATTCTGACTGGTGTGAGGTGGTACCTTGTTATAGTTTTGATTTGCATTTCTCTAATAATTCACATTGTTGGGTATCTTTTCGTGTGTCTATTGACCATCTGTATTTTTTCTTTGGAGAAATGTCTCTTTAGGTCTTCTGCCCCCTTTTTGATTGGGTTGTTTCATTTTTTTGTTGTCGTGCTGTATGAGCTGTTTGTATATTTTGGAAATTAAGCCCCTGTCAGTCACATCATTTGCAAATATTTTCTCCCATTCTGCAGGCTCTTTGTTTTGTTTATGGCTTCCTTTGCTGTACAGAAGCTTGTAAGTTGAAGTCCCATTTGTTTATTTTCATCTTTATTTCTATTGCCTTGGGAGACTGACCTAAGAAAACACTGGCACAATCTATGTCAGGGAATGCTTTGCTTATGTTCTCTTTTAAGACCTTCTTACTTTCCATGGAAGTTTTTGATGTCATGGAAATGGTATTGTATTGCTATGGACTCAACTGTGTTCCTGCCTCCCACTCCAATTCATATGTTGAAAGCCCTAACTCCTATTGTTACTGTTTCTGGAGATACAGGCTTTAGGAGGTAATTAAGGTTATGTGAGGTCATAAAGGTCCTAATTTGATAGGACTGTGACCTTATAAGAAGAGGTTTTGCTCTGTGAGACACTGTGAGAAGGCAGATGTCTGCAAAGGGGCTCTCACCAGAACCCAATCATGCTGGCCCCCTGACCTTGGACTTCCAGCCTCCAGGACTGTGAGAAATAAAGTCCTGCTGTTTCAGCCGGTCAGCCTATGGTATTTTGCTGTGGCAGCTCAGGCAGACTAATACAGGGTTTCACTTCAGAATCCTTCTCTAGATGGTTCTGAAATATATGGTACATTTCCATTAATTTGCTTTTCTTCTCTCATGCATTTATTGCAGCTCTAGAATTGTGTATTTTAAAAGTTAAATACAGTTATATGCATTTTTGAGAAGTAAAACATCGCCTTCCTTTTCCATTCTTTGATTCTCCTAAATTCTTATAAATGTCTACTGATAACCTCACAACATGCCAAGTACTTGTTAGATGCTTGAGAGTTTAAAGGGGAGAACAGGAAGAAGTATAGTCTCAAGATGCCCATGCGGCAGGCCCTACTCGAAATCACGTGTTGCTAGTAGAAAGCAGGTAAGACAATCACTGACTACTGTTCAGGAGGAATGTATACCTGTATCTGTCTCTGTGACCAGTCTTGTGCCCCAACACTTGGTACACATCCTGGCACATAGTGGGCACTTGGGAAAGGTTTGCTGAAGTGTTGAAGGAGTTCAAAAGGAAGAGGTATGACTTGGAGAAGCTTTCAAAAGGAAGGTGTGCACTGAACAGGGCTGGAGCTGTTTCAACCCAGTTTGGGGTTAGCTGTGGGATTTCATATCAATTAGACTTCCCATTCTGTTTGTTGATATGTTAAACTATATTTAGTTTGGCAGAATGTGGTAAGCTTTATACCTGCAGTAGATTCTGTGAAATGTGTAAAACTCATGTGGATTTGCTCAGTATTAAGATATTCGTTGTCAAAGATGTGAGCAGATTTTTCCCTTTGATCGTGAATAATATAGAAAACTCTGCTGTGGTTATATCCTGGCCAGCAGAGGGCTATATAAATGCAGGCAATACTTTATTTTACCGATTAAAGAGCTTGCAGAGGATATATCTCCCTACTCTATTGATGCCTCCCAACTCCACCCAACCCTGCCACCCCGACCTACTGCCCAAGTCCCCAAGACCCAAGCCTGCTAGCCTTGCTGCCTGCTCTTTGGGGGATCTTGCCTACCATGACCCAGTGGGTGTATGCGTTTACTGAGTTTTTTATTTACAGTAGCTCCTATTTTTCACGTGTTATACAGCATTCAGACAATTAGGACACAGTGTAATCTGCCAGATTAAAGGCCAACTATAATAAATAAAACCTGACCTCCAGAGGCTGGTAACTTGCTAACTAACCGCTCCTGTCTGCCCTGTGTCTGTTCACCGCAGGATTATGTAAACCTGGGCCCCCTGGAAGTGAAGCTCATGACGGTGGAGAGCAAGAAAATGCCCATCCACTTCCAAGAGAAGGAAACTCCAGTCAAATTCTATGAAGATGTCAGGAGCCCAGAAAGCCACATCACGTATAAAATGATGAAGTCTTTTCTCTAAAACTGAAAAGTGAAAACAACTTCCTGTACTTTTCTTTGGGGAACTGAGATGTATCAGTTGCCCATTTTATTTACACTTTGGTCCATTTTTAAAGCAGTGAATATTTCTAAAGGTCATAATTACAGCTAAAATCAAAATTCTGAGTATTCAGCTATTCATTTACTTGCATGGCCCGAGAGACAAAAATGAAAGTGCACTTCATATTTCAAGTGTCAGGAGCACAACAGTGGTCCCCCAGGGTGCTTACCATTTAGACATTTACCGATTGATCTAGGATACCCATATGAAATAGTTCGTTAAGAAATTTTCTGAGGAAAATTCAGAGGTTTGCATAGCGCTGACTATACATCTTTCCCTTTGAGGGTGCTGGATGATAGCCAGTCCACAATTCAAGTCCACTCTTCTTTACCCTGACACAATTTATAATGAATATCAGACATTTTAGAAACCCATTTGAGGGTGGTAGTTTGTTTTGTAGAAACAGTCCATCAGTAGGGAGGTCCAGGGCTTCTCTGGTAGTCCAGTGGTTAGGAATCCGCCTCACAATGCAGGGGACACAAGTTCGATCCTTGGCCGGGGAGGATCCCACAGGCTGCGGAGCCACTGGGCCCGTGTGCCACAACCACTGAGCTTGCGCTCTCAAGCCCTGGACCAGAACTACTGAAGCCCGTGTGCCTGAGCCGGTGCTCTGCAATGAGAAGACACTGCAGCGAGAAGCCCAACACACCGCCACGAGAGAGCAGCCCCCAGCCAAGAAAAGCCAGCAACCAAGACCAATGCAGCCAAAAATAAACAGAAAGAGAAAAAAGGATTAAAAAAATAGGGAGGTCCATCTCCCATCAGCAATATCAAATCTAAACTTCTGAGTCCCCTTCCAAGGCCATCATTACTTCCCTGTTACTGGTACCACAAAACAAGGACACTCTGACTGTACCTGGATTTGACCCTGGCATTTCATTTTCAAGCTAGTTCTACTTGTACAGCTTTTTACAAGAAACACATTTTAAATATAAGGCCACAGATAGATTGACCAAACATTAACCAAAAGGAAGGTGGTATGACTAAACTATTAAAGTAGACTTTAAGGTAAGAAGTGTTAAGAAAAAGAGAAAATGAAGCAAAATATGTCATGATAATAAGCAGATTAATTCATAACAATTCTAAATAATAACATAATCTCAAAATATATAAAGCCAAATTAACCAAACTAAAAAGCAATATGGTAAACCTTATGCTATGTATATTTTACCAAAATAAAAAAACAAAAAAGGCAGAAACAAATTCCAAGTCAGGCTTGAAGATCTTACCACACCTCTCTCAGTAACTAATAGACAAAAACAAGACAAAATAAAAAAAAAACCCAAATCATGAAGGATTTAAAAAGGTGAACAACTGTAGAATACACATATTTTTCAAATGTGCATAAAATATTTACAAAAATAGACTGTATCCTGGGAAATAAAGTAAGTGGCAACAAATATTCAAAAAGTTGAAATGTGTGAACAGTTCTCTGACCACGGTAGAAAATAACTAACACAACAACAATAACAAAACACTATAATTTTCAAGTAAGCAAGATACTTCTGAAAAAGCTATAGGTGAAAGAAGAAATCACAAGGAAAAATACTTTTCATTATAATGAAAAATATGACATCAAAACTTGTAACACCAGGTAAGTGTTGTTTAAAGGGAAATTTATAACCTTAGTTCAGTTCAGTCGCTCGGTCATGTCTGACTCTTTGCAACCCCATGGACTGCAGCTCGCCAGGCTTCCCTGTCTATCACCAACTCCTGGAGCTCAAGTTTATATATTAAAAATAAGAAAGGTTGAAAGTTCAATCATCTAATCCTTTATTTCAAAAATCTTAAAAAAAAAGCAGCAACAATTAAACTTAAGGAAAGTAGAAGAATGGAAATAAAGGGCAGAAATTAATTATATAGAAATTGGATGTATAAAAGAGAAAATAAACAAAGCCAAAAGGGTTAATTAAAATTGATAACCACCAGTAAGACTAACCAAAAAATAGAGAAAATAAATGAAAAAAAAAAAGAGACATCACTACAGGATTACAGACATTATTAAAAAGTCAAGAAGAATTTAAGGGAAAAAAAAAAGCTTTCCCAATAAATTTGACAATTTACATTAAATGAAAACATTTCTTGAAAAACAGGACGAAATAAAAATTCTGAGTAGGCCTTGATCTGTTTTAACAAATCAAATCTATATTTTAAATTTTTTCAGAGCCAGCTGGCTTGCTTTACTGGTGAATTTTCCCAAACATTTCAGAAAGACATAATATCAAACATACATAAAATCTTTCAGAGAATGGAAAAAAAAAGAAACACTTCCAAAGTACTCTATGGGGTCACTATAATCCTAATATCAAAAGCTGGCAATATCATTTCAGGAAAAGAAAATTAAAGGCCAATATCTCTCATAAATATAGATGTAAAATCATTCACAAATTATTAGTTTATTGAATCTAGCAATATATAATAATTAATATTTCATGAATAAAGAAAGCAGGGTTGATTTAATATTCAAAAATCAGAGTGGAAACATGAACAAGATCAATGTCAGTCCCTTGGTTGTGACATTGAACTAAATTTTGAAAAAAATGCTTATTTTGAGGGAAAATGGAGAAAAAGCCTGTGTGATCTGTTTGTATTATTTTCTACAATTGCATGTGACTCTACAGTTGTCTCAAAACAAAAAAATTAAGGGTATAATGAACAGAACATAGGTGGTAGCTCATACGATCATCTTAGTAGGTACAGCATTTGCTAAAACTCAATACTGAGATAAAAATTTACAGCAATATGATAAAGCTCTTAGCAAACAAGGAGTATCTTTTAAAATAAACACCTATAGCTAATATTGTACTTTATAGTGAAATATTAAACATTTTCCTACTGAGGTCAGGAACAGGACATATATATCCATCATCATGCTTGTATTCAACAGTGTTGACTAGAACACTGAAGTTTTCTAACCCAGCCGATAAAAGGCAAGAAAAAGAAATTTAAAACATAGAGATTAGAAATAAAGAAGCAAATTATCTTACTTATAGATATCAAGTTTTGTATGTAGATAATGCAAAGTATTTTACAAACTATTAGAATTTACAACTGAGTTTAGCAAGGTCACAGAGTACAAGGTCAGTAGAGATCTAATGTATTTACTAGCAACAAACAATTGGCAACAATAAAATATTTATAATAGCATGAAAACATCAAATATCAAGGAATTCTTATAATGAAAAATAAGCCAAATTTCTATACTGAAGACAAACATTGTTGAGATAAAAGACTTAAATGGAATAAATATATACACGATTCTCATGAAGTGGAAGATTCAAAATAGTGAAGAAGCCTGTTCTTTCCAACTTGATCTGTAGACTCAGTGAATCCAGATCAAAATTAAAGCATTTTTTATAGAAGTTAACAAGTTGTTTCTGACATTATTATGGAAATTTATAACATGGCAAAAGACCTACATTAGCCAAGACAATCTTGAAGAAAAGCAACAATCTGCAGCACTTAACAGTACCAAATTGCAAGGCCTCATATAACATTTCATTGGTTAAGACAGCGCCCCATGGGTCCAAGCATGAAGAATAAGTCCAGTGGAACGGAATAAAGAGTCTAGAAACAAATCCACACATCTACAGTCACTTGATTTCTGCAAAGATACCACTATAATTCAGTTAGGGGTGTGGTCTTTTTAATATTAATAATAAATGATGCTTAGGCAACTGTATGGCAAAAAATAAACCTTAACTCTTACCTCCTGCTGTAAGTAAAAATCAGCTCAAAGTGGACCAGAGACCTAAATATGGAAGGTAAAACAATGAAGCTTTTAGTAGAAAATAAAACAATATCTTCATGTCCCCCATGCATATCCAATAGATCCACAAAACCTATGCTTGAAATTTTAAATGACATTGGTACATGGGTAAATGTGGATTTAGCAATGTTCCACAAGGTCCCACCAAGCCTACTGCTCCCTAAATTAACCACCTTCCTGGGGAAAATAGAAATCATAATAGAAAATAACTCTTCATAAAAGGATTAATAAATTGCATTTTATTATGCAATTTTTACCTATGGCTGATTCATGCTGATGTTTGACAGGAAACAACAAAATTCTGTAAAGCAATTATCCTTCAATTAAAAATAAATTTAAAAAAATAACTTTTTTCATTAAATGGCACTGTTAAAAGTCAAAAGGCAAGCCACATACTGGGAGAATATATTTCCTATACATATATCTAACAAGTTCATATCCAAAATATATGAACTTGAACAAATAATAGATATTATAAAATAATATCTATTTTATAGATAATAATAATAGATTATAATCTATTATTATTATCTAAAATATTATCTACTATTATTATTATCTTAAAAAAATAAAGAACTTGAACAAATCAATAGAAAAAAAGACTGGAACAGACACTTCATAGACGAGCATATCTAAATAACTAAAAAGGAGATTAATACTATTAGTAATGAGGGAAAAGCAAATTAAAACCACAATATATTACACACCCACTAGAATGGCTAAAATTGTCAAGTTGAAACTAGTAAATATTGATAAGGGTACAGATTTGAACTCCTCATGGTTGTTGATGCTTCCCAGGTGGCTCAGTGGTAAAGAATCCACCTGCCAATGCAGGAGATGCAGAAGATGTGGGTCTGATCCCTGGGTTGGGAAGATCCCCTGGAGAAGGAAGTGGCAGCCCACTCCAGTATTCTGGGCTGCAGAATCCCATGGACAGAGGAGCCGGGTGGGCCACAGTCCATGGGGTGGCAGAGACAGACACGACTGAGCACCTACCACCACACAGTCTGTGACAGGAGGATAAACTGGCACAAACACTTTGGAATATGTTTGGCAATAATTATTGAAGCTGAACATATATGTGTGTGTGTGTATATATGCATACACACATACATACACATACACACACATTACAATCCAGCAATTTCACTCTTACCATAACATGGAACAGAAACAAGTGCTTATGCTTACCAGAAGACATGAATAAGAACATTCCTAACAGCTTTACTGATAATTGCCCAAAACTTGAAACAACCCAAAAGACTATCAGCAGTAGGAGATGTAAGTAAATTGTGTGATATTCACTCAGTTGAGTAGATAGCAGTGCAAGAATAAACAACTTCCATATGTAGCTATTAATATAGAGATCAGTCTTGACATAACATTGAGGTGAAAGAAGGCGGATAGAAAAGAGCATATCCAGTATGACTTCATTTACACAACATTCAAAAACAGGACAAGCATGCTAACCCTGATGACAGAAGAGTGGTTACTTCTGTGGTGAGGAATGATGAGAAGGGTGCATAAAGGAGTTTTCTGCTCATTTCATTAGAATGTCAGTTAACATGGATGTGTTCACTTTGCAAACATTCATCACTTAAGATTTGTGTGCTAGACTGATATGTTGTATAATTCAGAAAGATTTAAAAAAAAAAAGGTATCCCGCTAAATAACCATATTCCAATCTATTTCATGAACTTGACAGAGTGAATGGCAGGAAGAGCTTCCTGACAGGAAGACAGAATACTTTGTTAGGACAATCTTTCAAAAGTCAAGAGAAACAGAAATGTCCTTGAAAAAGTTAATAACAATATGGAGTGAACTGGCCAATTTTCTTTTTGTGAAAAAAAGGTAAACTTTTTATAGATAAGATTTATCTTTACATTTCTCGAGTAGGGAAAAAAAAAAAAAAAAAAAAACAACCTGACTGACTTTCCACTGGGACAAACCAAAGAACTTCCAGTAACTAACAAATATAGCCTGTATGACAGCTTGCTGGTTTCAGTAGGTCAGCAGAAACTGACATTGTTTTTCTCTCACACTTGGAAAGTTCAGAACATGAGATTATTAAAACAAGCCAGGCATAACATGGTAGGATTCCAGCATTAATTTGTTAGTTGTGGCAGTTTCTCCTTCACAATGTGAATTTGAATCAGAAGAAAATATCAAATGACTAAAACTCCTGTTTGCTGCCAAGATGCCAGAGTGGAAAAGGCATTCTTTGGAAAAAGAAAAGGAAGAATGTTCTTTTATTCTGTTAATATCATTTGTGTGTGTGTGTTTAGACTTTGCAGATAGTGGTATCTCTAAAACACATCTGGATCTTCCTAACAACCCAGATTCTTAACAGCTTGCTGCTGCTGCTAAGTCACTTCAGTCGTGTCCGACTCTGTGCAACCCCACGGACTGCAGCCTACCAGGCTTCTCCGTCCATGGGATTCTCCAGGCAAGAACACTGGAGTGGGTTGCCATTTCCTTCTCCAATGCATTAAAGTGGAAGGTGAAAGTGAAGTTGCTCAATCGTGTCTGACTCTTAGCGACCCCATGGACTGCAGCCTACCAGGCTCCTCCATCCATGGGATTTTCCAGGCAAGAGTACTGGAGTGGGGTGCCATAGCCTTCTCCCTCTTAACAGCTTAGTGTGGTAGCTTTCTTAGATGACTACATTACAAAGAAAATCTCAATAAAGTTGTACCCCCTGTGAATTCCTATCACTCTTAACTATTCAACAAGACATTTATGAAATGAGCCCTTGCATCCAGGCACTGTGTATATAGGACATTAGTAAAAGAAAGTGAAATGTTAGTCGCTCAGTCATGTCTGACTCTTTGCAACCCCATGGATTGTAGCCCGCCAGGCTCCTCTGTCCTTGGAATTCTCCAGGCAGGAATACTGGAATGGGTTGCCATTCCCTTCTCCAAGGGATCTTCCCGACTCAGGGATCAAACCCGTGTCTCCCTCATTGCAGGCAGATACTTTACCACTGAGCCACCAAGAAAGTTCCTGCATAGGACATTAGGGAGGCAAAATAAAATTGCCCCTTTCCTCAAGTTATTCATCATCCAGGAAAAGTGCCTGATGGGCAAAGGAGCCTCTCTGGGTTGGTACAACCTGCTCTCACTCTTGAACTCTAAAAGCAGAGAAAGAAGAAAGGAAAGTGGAAGATGGCAGAACAGGATATTGTAGGTGGTTGGGTGCTTGTGTTTAACTCAAAATATTCAATTTTTAACACCTACAGCAGTAGGTTTGGAAAAGAAACAACATGAGTTTTGGAGAATTTTTTGTAGGTTTCAGAGTAAACAAGCATGTGAGTTTTCTACATTGCCTTTCAAGATTGGGGAAGTAGCGACTGGGTGGTGGCAGCTTTAGCAACAGGCTGAGAAGCTACTTCTTGTGGCCCAGGAATGAGGTAAGTTTGAAGAAATTAAGAAGGTGTGCAGAGACAGTGGAGTATGGGGAAACACTCTGGAACCAGGCTGGCTGCCTTGAACCTTGGGTAGTTATCTTCACTTCTTTCAAGCCTGGTTTCCTCATCGTATTACATGGAACCTAATTCCTGTATTGCAGGATTGTTTCAAGGACTACAGAGAGTGCCTGTAACCTGCACACAGTAAAAATGCAATGCATGGCAGGTGAAATGATAACTGACATTTAATAGCAGTCTCTGGGAGGAAGGCCCAAGACGCCTGCCACTTGCAGTATATCCACCCAAGGTGCATAGAGAGTGCCTGTGTCTGATCCATCACATGCTGTAACGCACCGACAAAGCTCTGATGACAGCTGGGCCCTGAACGCTTGTAGCAAGGGGCTCACTCTGTCCTGAGGTTGTTACTAAACCAAATTTGGGTCCACTCACCTGGGTGGGTGCAGTAAAGCCAATCTGCTAACACTAGGCTGTGACAAAGTGAAGTACAGTGTTAGTTGCAGGGCCAAACACGGAAGATGGGCGGCTAACGCTCAAGAGACTCAAATTCCCTGATAGCTTTCAGGAAAGGTTTTAAAAGAGAGGGTGAGGGACAGGGTTGCAGGGTTTGTGACCAGCTTGTGGACATTCTTCTGATGGGTTGTTGGGATGGTGATTGGGAATCAACGTTATCAACCTTCTGGTTCCAGTCTGTCTGGGTTCTACATGCTTGTGGTCAACATGCAGTTAACTTCTTCCATCTGGGAGGACTTTCAGTATCTGCCAAACAGCTCAAAGATGTGGCTCAGAATATTATCTATAGCCCTTGAAGAGGAGCTAAAGTTCCTTGACTTTGTTTAATGCCTGACCAAGTTATTATTTTGTCTTGCTTGACTGTTTCCTTTGTTTCTGCATTTTCTCACTTCCCTGTACTCTTTGGGACTCTGGGAGAGCCTAGGAGTCTAGTTTTTCTACAAACAAGATGTAGGTGGAAGACATAGGAAGGGTCTGTCATGGGAAGGCCTCATAGGATCCTGCTCAGTTACAGTCTCCCCTTTCCTTTGAAACTCCTCTGTCTTGAGGGAGAGCAAGTACAGAATGAGAAAGGGAATATACAATAGTTTTGGACAGAATGGGTAACTAGAAATTGAGCAGACGAACTCAGTTTTAGCAGGGGACTTGTTTCAGGGTGTCTGGAGAGAGAGACTCCCTGATGTGAGGGTTCCAAGAAGTCATACCCTGGATCTGCTGATTTAATCAGGCTTGTAGGGACAAATAGTAAACCCAGTTCCAAAATTCTTCTGAGTACAGGGTAGGGAGGGCATTCCGCATTGTGGATCAGTGGTAACATTTTTGTTTCTGAGTCCTAGAGTTGGACACTGGAGCAATTCAGGGTCAGGGAGATCAGGGGATTTTTGTGGCAATAAAGGGCTGTTTGTTAAAGGCCTGCTTGATCCATGCTTGCTTTACTAGATCTCAACACAACAGCTCTCTGTATTTTTCTTGGAATAAAACTGGCTTTTGCACTAGACGCAAGGAACCGTGCCCTTGAGCAGCGGAGGCTTTCTAAACATTAGTGACTTTAACTCGATTAAGTATTTCCATTTCCTACTCCTGTGACTTTGCGAGGCTCAAGTTCCCAGAAAAGCTGCTTTTTGGACCGTGACTCTTTAGGTTGGTTACGTTTTAGTTCATTCTGTTCTTACAATCTGCATAAGGGCAAAAACCCGTCAAGATGCTCAAAAATTCTTCATATGGAAATGTTCTCAGATTTCCAGCCAGCAAACAAGTTTCAAAGGACTGCAGATTCAGATATCCTCAAAGATTCTTAGTAAAAGCTTTTGTCAGCATTTCCTTCCTCAAATCCTGTGCTCAGCTCACTGACCTCTTGCCTTCTTGGGTTAGGGCCATATTTTTGTATAGTCTCAGCTATAAAAATATGCTAGGCCTTGCAACATTCCCTTCCTAAGAGGAATGGAAATGAACTCTGTTGGATTCCCCTCGGCATGACTAAGAGGCCAGCAAGGCACTTTTACCTTCAAGCTCTCAGATACCAAATCAGAGGCATGGCGGGCTCTGGCCTCACTTGAGCTTCTGGTTTCAAGTGTGCAATTAACTTCAGATCTCTGATATTCTTTGACTGTTCCATGTCATTTTGCATGGGTCATTTTCTCCTAGCCACTTGAAAAGTGTCCTCTGTGGCTTTTGTGCTATTTATGTAACAATGTCAACGTGGGATACAGCTGGGCCTAAAATCTGGTGAGAAGGTACACATTTCAACATGCCTTGTAACATTGGCTGAGCACAAGCAGTTTGGATCAGCTTATTTTTCCTTTTATAAGCTTTTAACTTTTTTTTTTTTGCATTTAACTCCTTTGAAATATTTAAATTCTAAAGCTAGAAGCTATAATTCTCTTGAAGATATCTCAGATCTCAAGTTACAACATGTGACATGGTAGGGTTTTAAAGTCATTGAGCAGAAAAGGTTCAAGAAATTGGCGGTTCTTTTAATAGCTAATGTGTGACTATGATAGCTGCTGCTGGTTTTCCTTCAAATCTATTATCCCCATGCTCCTATAATAATACATTTAGCTGTTTGAGTTGAGAATATGGTCACTCCAATTAAAGTCTTATTTGAATCACTGTCAGTGTGAACTTTTTATTACATACAGCCAAACCTAATCCAAAAACAGAGACTGACATGAATATTCACCTCACTGAAGTCAATGTTTTCGATAGTACAGTGTAGTTTCCAGGACACTAAATAAGGCTTCAAGGTATCTATTCTTATAAATTTTATAAATTTGTTGTTACAAATTGTATAAATGTCACAAATTTTTAAAAGGGCTCAACCTACTTTAAGGCTTCCCTGGTGACTCAGTAGTAAAAAAATTCACTTGCCAGTGCAGGAGATGCAGGCTTGATCTCTGGGTTAGGAAGATTCCCTGGATGTCAGGAAGAGACACATCAGGAAGATTCCTGGCATGGCAACCCACTCCAGTGTTCTTGCCTGGAGAATCCCAAGGACAGAGGAGCCTGGCAGGCCACAGTCCATGGGATCACAAAGAGTCAGACATGACTGAAGCAATTGAACACACATGCACACAAATTACTGTAGAAAGTATTCTGCTTTATCTGAGGGCATCTGAAACTGCCAACCTAAGTAAACTTAGATTTGTGGGGCTCGCAGTTTTCAAAACAGTGTTGCCACCCCCAAAGTATAGTATTATTGAAGCTGCCTCAGAAAACATTCAGAAAACTAAGATCATGGCACCTGATCCCATAAGTTCAGTTCAGTTCAGTTGCTCAGTCATGTCCAACTCTTTGCGACCCCATGAAACACAGCAGGCCAGGCCTCCCTGTCCATCACCAACTCCTGGAGTTCACCCAAACTCATGTGCATCAAGTGGGTGATGCCATCCAGCCATCTCATCCTCTGTTGTCCCGTTCTCCTCCTGCCCCCAATCCCTCCCAGCATCAGAGTCTTTTCCAGTGAGTCAACTCTTTGCATGAGGTGGCCAAAGTATTGGAGTTTCAGCCTCAGCATAAATCCTTCCAATGAACACCCAGGGCTGGTCTACTTTAGGATGGACTGGTTGGATCTCCTTTCAGTCCAAGGGACTCTCAAGAGTCTTCTCCAACACCACAGTTCAAAAGCATCAATTCTTCAGTGCTCAGCTTTCTTCACAGTCCAACTCTCACATCCATACATGACCACTGGAAAAACCATAGCCTTGACTAGATGGACCTTTGTTGGCAAAGTAATATCTCTGCTTTTTAATATCACTTCATGGCAGATAGATGGGGAAACAATGGAAACAGTGACACTTTATTTTGGGGGGGCTCCAAAACCACTGCAGATGGTGACTGCAGCCATGAAATTAAAAGATGCTTACTCCTTGGAAGAAAAGCTATGACCAACCTAGACAGCATATTAAAAAGCAGAGACATTACTTTGCCATCAAAGGTCCATCTAGTCACAGCTATGGTTTTTCCACTTTTGGATGTGAGAGTTGAACTATAGAGAAAGCTGAGTGCTGAAGAATTGATGCTTTTGAACTGTGATGCTGGAGAAGACTCTTGAGAGTCCCTTGGACTGCAAGGAGATTCAACCAGTCCATCCTAAAGGAAATCAGTCCTGAATATTCATTGGAAGTGCTGAAGCTGAAACTCCCATACCTTGGCCACCTGATGTGAAGAACTGACTCCTTGGAAAAGACCCTGATGCTGGGAAATATTGAGGGCAGGAGGAGAAGGGGACAACAGAGGGTGAGATAGTTGGATGGCATCACTGATTCAATGGGCATAAGTTTGAGTAAACTCTGGGAGTTGGTGATGGACAGGGAGGCCTGGCATGCTACAGTCGATGGGGTTGCAAAGAGTTGGACACGACTGAGTGACTGAACTGAACTGAAGCTGCCTCAGCACCAAAGGCTCCTTGCTTGAGATCATGAGGAGTAAGGCGGTCGGGGTTCCACTCCAGAAGCAGCTCATGAGACCTCCACCAGCACTGGGCTGATATCAACTACTCAAAAAAAGCAGGGTAGATAGATACAAACACTGATAGTTTCAAAGTTCTTTGGTAACACTAATAATAGCAAACTCTTAAATGCATTTATGGAGAAGGCAATGGCACCCCACTCCAGTACTCTTGCTTGGAAAATCCCATGGATGGAGGAGCCTGGTAGGCTGCAATCCATGGGGTCGCTAAGAGTTGGACACGACTGAGCGACTTCATTTTCACTATTCACTTTCATGCATTGGAGAAGGAAATGGCAACCCACTCCAGTGTTCTTGCCTGGAGAATCCCAGGGACGGGGGAGCCTGGTGGGCTGCCGTCTATGGGGTCACACAGAGTCGGACACGACTGAAGTGACTTAGCATAGCATAAATGCATTTAAATGCACTTTGCTTATATTAACCTAGTTGATCCTTCACATAATCCTATGAGGAAGGATCTTTAATCATTTTCACTTCACACATAAACAAAGAGGCAGAGAGAAGTTTAGTAACTTTCCCAAATTTCCCCAGCGAGTAGAGGTCAGAGTCGGGATTTGGCAAGGATTTTGTCTCCAGAATCTAGCCTCTTAATCAGTCACAAGCTATTCTGCATCCCAGTAAGAATAGTACTTATGCACTAAACCTTTATCATGTGCCAGGCTATTTTTAAATGATTCCATTTATTAATTCATTAAGTACAACAGTCCTATGAGGTAGGCACCATTATACCACCTGGTGGCTCAGTGGTCAAGAATCCATCCCAATCCATTCTATTGGGTTTGATCCCTGGGTTGGGAAGATCCCCTGCAGAAGGAAATGGCAATCCACTCCAGTATTCTTGCCTGGGAAATCCCATGGACCGAGGAGCCTGGCAGGCTACAGTTCACAGTGTCACAAGAGTTGGACACGACCTAGGAACTAAACACCACCACCACAGATGAAGAAACTCAGGCACAGGGAGAGTATATAACTTGTCCAAAGTTGAAAAAGGTTGAAAGTGTTAGTCGCTCACTCAAGTCCGACTCTGTGACCCCATGGACTGTAGCCCACCGGGCTCCTCTGTCGATGGAATTCTCTACTTGTGTAAAGTAGAGGGCCACAGCAAGGCTGCAGAGTCCATAGCTACTACTATGCTTCATTTTCTCAAGTGGCCAGTGCTTCCCTCAATGATGGAGATGCTTTCAGAAAGGAAAGATGCTTTTCGAAAAAGACATTTTCTGCAAAGTGCCCTCTGTATGTGCCTGTATTCCAGGCTCTCCATTTGCCTTTCTTCCACCTCCACTCCTGACCACTCAATTCTTCCCTTCCTCCTGTTGATTTTGCAGTTTATTTCCTCTTTTTTTAAACTTTCTTAACTCCTACTCTAAGTAATTAATGCTATTAGCACATTCTTTTAACTTTATTGACATATAATTGACAAATAATAAAATTATAAGGTAATTACAGTGTATAGTATGATGATTTGATATATTACACATTGTGAAATTATTCCTACCATAAAGTTAACATACCCATCACCTCACATTCTTACCTTTTGGGAGGGGCAGGGTGAAAACATTTAGGTTCTACATTCTTAGTAAATTTCAATTATACAATACAATGTCATCAACTCTAGTTACCAGGTTACTCATTAGATCTGCAGACCTTATCCTTCTTATAACTAAAACTTTGAACCCTTTTATTAACCTCTCCCGACTTCCCCCACCCTTCAGCCCCTACAAATCAATTTTCTACTTCTCTGTTCCTATTTTTTTTTTATTCCACATATAAGGGATAGTATTCAGTAATTTTCTTTTTCTAGCTTATTTCACTTAGCAGAATGACCTAACAGTCTCATCTATATTGTCACAAATGACAGGATCTCCTTCTTTTTAAAGATAGAGTAATATTTTATTGTGTGTATACATTTATCACAGTTCTTTTCTTGGTCAGTTCATCTGTTGACAGACACTGAGGTGATTTCTATACCTTGGCTATAGAGAAGAATACAGCAGTAAACATGAGAAGTTAGCTGTCTCTTGAAGATAATGGTTCTGTTTCCTTTGGAGACACACCCAGAAGAAGAACTGCTGGACCATGTTCTATTTTTAACCTCCTGAGGAGCTTCCACACTGCTTCCCAGAGTGGCTGCACTAGTTTACATTCCAGCCAACAGTGCACAAGGGTTTCCTTCTCTGCACATTCTCACCACTGTTTGTCATCTTTTGTCTTGTTGATAATAGCCATCCTAAGAGGTGTGAGGTGATGTCATTGTGATTTTGAGTTTTGTTTCCCTGATGATTAGTGATGCTGAGCACATTTTCATGTACCTGTCAGCCATTTGTATTTCTTCTTTGAAAATAGAATTATTCAGGTCTTCCGCCCATTTTTAAATTGCTTTTTTTTGGATGTTTAGTGCATGGATTCTTTATATATTTTGGATATTAACCATCATCTAGTATCCGGAGAAGGCAATGGCACCCCACTCCAGTACTCTTGCCTGGAAAATCCCATGGATGGAGGAGCCTGGTAGGCTGCAGTCCATGGGGTCACTAGGGGTCAGACACAACTGAGCGACTTCACTTTCACTTTTCCCTTTCATGCATTGGAGAAGGAAATGGCAACCCACTCCAGTGTTCTTGCCTGGAGAATCCCAGGGACGGGGAAGCCTGGTGGGCTGCCGTCTATGGGGTCACACAGAGTCGGACACGACTGAAGTGACTTAGCAGTTTTAGTATCAGGATAATGATAGCCTCAAAAAAAAAAATGAGTTTGGAAGTATTTTCTACTCTTTTATTTTTGGGAAGTTTGAGAAGTGTTGGTATTCATTCTTTAAATGTTTGGCAGAATTCACCAGTGAAGCCATCTCTTGCACAGGAATCTTATACGTCGAGGTGCTAAATGTGGGATGCAAACCCTTTGCTCCTCAGAGAAAATTTCGATTGTATGGTACTGTGCTGGCCAGGGTGGAGTTTATGGTGAAACTGTGTCTCAGCCTTACCTGTTTGATGTGGGTATTTCCTCATTTACCTGATGTGTAAAGTTGTTCAGACGGCTTCTATGGTATCTCAGTGGTAAAGAATCCGCTAATGCAGGGGATGCAGGAGATGCAGGTTTGACCCCTGGGTTAGGGAGATCCTCTGAAGGAGGAAACGGTAACCCACTCTAGTATTCTTGCTTAGAAAATTCCATGGACAGAGGAGCCTGGTGGGCTATAGTCCATGGGATTGCAGAGTCAGACACGACTCAGCATACAAGCGTTGCTCAGCTGTATCTAGATTTCCTGTAGAGGTGCTTGCCCCGTGTGTTGCTGCACGTTCACCGTGCCGGCAGGAGGAGGGGTGTTCAGAAGTCTCCTGTCACCAGGGTCAACTTCCAGGACATTCTCCTTCTGCTGTTTGTGTCCTATCTTTGGCCAGCTTTTCCAGCCATACTTTACAGTGCCTAAGTTTTGTTCATACTTTAGAGACTATTACGATTGTCTCCTAACGATTTGCCATTCCTTCTTTTCTCTCTCAATACACAACCACAGTGATCTTTTTGCCAACAAACAGTCTTAAAGAATCCTCTGCTCAACGTTTGCAGCAGCAGCATCCCATCTCAGAATGAAGTCTAACCCTCAGGGTGACCTAGAAAGCCATGGTCTGCTGCCATCTCCCTGACCTCAGCTTCCACCACATTCCCTCTCACCCACTCTGCTCAAGCCTTCCTGGTATCATTGATGCTGCTCCGAGAAGCCCAGCACCGTCTCCTTTAGATCTTCGGTCTTTCCCTTTGCCTGTGTACGTGGAGAAGGCAGCCAGTCTCCACATCTTACCATCTTGCTTCCTCATGTCATATATTTTGGTTCAAACGTCATCTCATCCAAGGTTTTCCTTGATACCTTATAGAAAAGTATTACCATACTCTGTGCTACCTGTGGGAGAAGGCAATGGCACCCCACTCCAGTACTCTTGCTTGGAAAATCCCATGGATGGAGGAGCCTGGTAGGCTGCAGTCCATGGAGTCGCTAAGAGTTGGACACGACTGAGCGACTTCACTTTCACTTTCCACTTTCATGCATTGGAGAAGGAAATGGCAACCCACTCCAGTGTTCTTGCCTGGAGAATCCCATGGATGGAGAAGCCTGGCAGGCTGCAGGGTCATACAGAGTCGGACACGACTGAAGCGACTTAGCAGCAGCAGCAGCAGCAGCAGCAGCGCTACCTGTGGTGCTGGAAAAGACTCCTGAGAGTCCCTTGCACAGCAAGATCAAACCAGTCAATCCTAATGAAAATCAACCCTGAGTAATTATTGGAAGGACTGATACAAAAACTGAAGCTCCAGTCCTTTGGCCACCTGATGCGAAGAGCCAACTCACCGGAAAAGACTCTGAGGCTGGGAAAGATTGAGGGCAGAAGGAAAAGGGGGTGACAGAGGATGAGATGGTTGGATGGCATCACCGACTCAATGGACATGAGTCTGAACAAGTTCCGGGAGATAGTGAAGGACGGAGGAGACTGGCGTGCTGCGGTCCATGGGGTTGCAAAGAGTTGGACACAACTTAGTGACTGAATGCCAACCATACTATGATCACATCACTTATCTCGTCACCTTTTTTCCTATAGTACTCATCACGTCATAAAATTTGTCTATTCACTATTCTCACAGGAAAATACATTCCATAAAAGCAAAACTCTTTTTTCCCCTGCTGCAGGCACACTGTTTATTTGAATGACAGGCAGGAAGTGGTGGCAAGTGGGGGCTGGGCAGGTCAGCACTGCTCCCCGCGATCCTGCTTTGATGGCCACCCAAGCTGTTGGCATCTAGGTCAGAAATCCTTTCCCTCCTCTCCCAAAGTAAATAAAGAACATTCTTCTCCCCACAAGACCTGGGGAGACTTGTGTGCTGAGCTGAGTGCCCCATCACAGCCCACAAACCCCACTTTGATAGTTTCTCACACTTCGAACTACATGCTCATAGAAGGCACTCAAAGTGTCAAGTGTATGAACAAAGTAAATTTACCTTCATCTTAAAAGAAAACTCTTCCTCTGCCTGTATGCCCTGTTTATTGTCCTCGACCTCTTTAAGTTCGTAACTGAGCTTCTTAATGCCTCTGCACTTTTCCCATCTCCTCAGTTCCATGCACTCTGGCTTTTGTCCCTGCCAAAGCCTGGGTGTAGCTAGGGTAAGATTTATACTCCTACCTGCTCAGTCCAATGGGTAGGGTTGAGCTTTGTTTCACTTGAGTGGATCACTCTTGACTTCTTCATCTATATCCTTGACATCTCTTCCCTGGTTACTTTCTAGTTGACTGGTTTTTCCTGGTCTCCATGAACTCTTTCAGTTCAGCTCAGTTCAGTCACTCAGTCGTGTCAGACTCTTTGTGAACCCATGAAATTGCAGTACGCCAGGCCTCCCTGTCCATCACCAGCTCCCGGAGTTCACTCAAACTCACGTCCATTGAGTCGGTGATGCCATCCAGCCATCTAGCCATCTCATTCTGTTGTCCCCTTCTCTTGCCCCCAATCCCTCCCAGCATCAGAGTCTTTTCCAATGAGTCAACTCTTTGCATGAAGTGGTCAAAGTACTGGAGTTTCAGCTTTAGCATCATTCCTTCCAAAGAACACCCAGGGCTGATCTCCTTTAGAATGGACTGGTTGGATCTCCTTGTAGTCCAAGGGACTCTCAAGAGTCTTCTCTAACACCACAGTTCAAAAGCATCAATTCTTCAGCGCTCAGCTTTCTTCACAGTCCAACTCTCACATCCATACATGACTACTGGAAAAACCATAGCCTTGACTAGACGGACCTTTGCTGGCAAAGTAATGTCTCTGCTTTTGAATACACTATCTAGGTTGGTCATGACTTTCCTTCCAAGGAGTAAGCATCTTTTAATTTCATGGCTGCAATCACCATCTGCAGTGATTCTGCAGCCCCCCAAAATAAAGTCTGACACTGTTTCCACTGTCTCCCCATCTATTTCCCATGAAGTGATGGGACCAGATGCCATGATCTTCGTTTTCTGAATGTTGAGCTTTAAGACAACTTTTTCACTCTCCTCTTTCAATCAAGAGGCTTTTTAGTTCCTCTTCACTTTCTGCCATAGGGGTGGTGTCATCTGCATATCTGAGGTTATTGATATTTCTCCCGGCAATCTTGATTCCAGCTTCTGCTTCTTCCAGCCCAGCGTTTCTCATGATGTACTCTGCATATAAGTTAAATAAGCAGGGGGACAATATACAGCCTTGACGTACTCCTTTTCTTATTTGGAACCAGTCTGTTGTTCCATGTCCAGTTCTAACTGTTGCTTCCTGACCTGCATATAGGTTTCTCAAGAGGCAGGTCAGGTGGTCTGGCATTCCCATCTCTTGAAGAATTTTCCACAATTTATTGTGATCCACACAGTCAAAGGCTTTGGCATAGTCAATAAAGCAGAAATAGATATTTTTCTGGAACTCTCTTGCTTTTTTCATGATCCAGTGGATATTGGCAATTTGATCTCTGGTTCCTCTGCCTTTTCTAAAACCAGCTTGAACATCTGGAAGTTCACAGTTCATGTATTGCTGAAGCCTGGCTTGGAGAATTTTGAGCATTACTTTACTAGCGTGTGAGATGAGTGCAAATGTGTGGTAGTTTGAGCATTCTTTGGTATTGCTTTTCTTTGGGATTGGAATGAAAACTGACCTTTTCCAGTCCTGTGGCCACTGCTGAGTTTTCCAAATTTGCTGGCATATTGAGTGCAGCACTTTCACAGCATCATCTTTCAGGATTTGAAATAGCTCAACTGGAATTCCATCACCTCCACTAGCTTTGTTCATAGTGATGCTTTCTAAGGCCCACTTGACTTCACATTCCAGGATGTCTGGCTCTAGGTCAGTGATCACACCATCCTGATTATCTGGGTCGTGAAGACCTTTTTTGTACAGTCCTTCAGTGTATTCTTGCCACCTCTTCTTAGTATCTTCTGCTTCTGTTAGGTCCATACCATTTCTGTCCTTTATCGAGCCCATCTTTGCATGAAATATTCCCTTGGTATCTCTAATTTTCTTGAAGAGATCTCTAGTCTTTCCCATTCTGTTGTTTTTCTCTATTTCTTTGCATTGATCGCTGAGGAGTTTCTTATCTCTCCTTGCTATTCTTTGGAACTCTGCATTCAGATGCTTTTATCTTTCCTTTTCTCCTTTGCTTTTTGCTTCTCTTCTTTTCACAGCTATTTGTAAGGCCTCCTCAGACAGCCATTTTGCTTTATTGCATTTCTTTTCCATGGGGGTGGTCTTGATCCCTGTCTCCTGTACAATGTCACGAACCTCCATCTATAGTTCATCAGGCACTCTATCAGATCTAGTCCCTTAAATCTATTTCTCACTTCCAGTGTATAATCATAAGGGATTTGATTTAGTTCATACCTGAATCGTCTAGTGGTTTTCCCTGCCACTGCTACTGCTAAGTCACTTCAGTCGTGTCCGACTCTATGCGACCC
Source organism: Bubalus bubalis (assembly GCF_019923935.1). Classification (NCBI taxonomy): domain Eukaryota; kingdom Metazoa; phylum Chordata; class Mammalia; order Artiodactyla; family Bovidae; genus Bubalus; species Bubalus bubalis. Next base: position 90,128,868 of record NC_059161.1, on the reverse strand, counting down.
CCTAGACGGCAGCCCACCAGGCTCCCCCATCCCTGGGATTCTCCAGGCAAGAACATTGGAGTGGCTTGCCATTTCCTTCTCCAGTGGTTTTCCCTACTTTCTTCAATTTAAGTCTGAATTTGGCAATAAGGAGTTCATGATCTGAACCACAGTCAGCTCCCGGTCTTGTTTTTGCTGACCATATAGAGCTTCTCCATCTTTGGCTGCAAAGAATATAATCCATCTGATTTCAGTGTTGACCATCTGATGATGAATTCTTTACTAACCTCTAATGGAAATATTCTTCAGGACTTATCACTGACTTTATTCTTAGTTGACTCAGTTGTTCCTTTGGTAATCTCAATCACTGTAATATATTCATTTGCATAAAGTTTTTTCCACACTCTGGGTTAATTTCTTTAGATTTCCAGAAGAGGGATAACAGGGCAAACAACACAAATACTTTCATGGCTTTCTGAAAGGGCTGCCTAATTTATAGAGCCCCTAAAAATGATCAGAGTTGCTAGTTTTTCCTCCCAGGAGTGACAGAATTTGAACAGTCAAAATCGGTTAACCATATAAACGCAAAGGGGCAGAAAGCTCAAGTTCTATTCAGTGGAAAATCCTGAGCAGAAACATCAAGAATGGAAGCGTGAGAAAGGTGGAAACTGACGTAGACTTTAAAGCTTGGTGAGCAGAGAGCCACAGAGGCAGACTGAAGGATTCCAGCAGTTAACACATGCAGGATTGACAGGGAGAGGCTGGCCAACTGGACAGATGAATCCAGCAAGTACTGGGTAAACTCCACCCATCTCTGGAAGGTACACATTGAGGAGAAAATTGTCAAGTGTGGAAACTTTATGAAACATGTACACCAAGGCTTGCAATCTAGAGACTATGCCTGAGAAGCTACTTGTCAAGTGTGAAACTAAAAATGCCTTGTGGGCCCTCTAGTTGCCCCTAACATAGGACAAGTTTCCTGGGGGGTTCCACTTACCTTCTAAATTTCTCATGAAAGTAGAACCCATGCTGATGAACGGAAGCCCCTCTTCTCTACTGGGTGATGGGTAAGGAATCTTGTTCTCCTAAGCACATCAGACCAATATTCCTCCTGTCTTCAGTGGAGACACCTTCCCTCCGCCTTGTTATCAGCAGTCCAAACCTCCCCTGAGGGTTGAAACCATCTCTTACCTTTGGTTGGTGGGCCTGGGAATTGGCAGCACTTAGTAGTGTACACTGGCTTCTAATCTGGAACTGTAACAGTTAAGGTCTGAGTCACTAATTGTCCACTGTCTGCTGATGTGAACCATGAGACTCAGGTTGCTGTGTGTTGCAGGGGCGGTCTGGGGTGGTGGGGTGGCTTCCGGGAGGAACACAATTCATTAATCTGACCTCTTAGTCTGTGATATGGACAATTCCTATTTTTAAACTTACGTTTTAAACTTACTACACAACAATTGAGCACTTCCCAGATGGCGCTACTGGTAAAGAACCCACCTGCCAATGCAGAAGACTTAAGAAACAAGGGCTCAATCCCTGGATCGGGAAGATCCCCTGGAGAAGGGAATGGCAACCCACTCCAGTATTCTTGCCTGGAGAATGCCATGGAGAGTCTGGCGGGCTATAGTCCATGGGGTCACAAAGAGTTGGACATGACTGAAGCGACTTAGCACACACCCACAATTGAAGTCACCCAGCTAAAATCCCACCCCCAAATGATTTACCCAGATATATTTTCTGAAAGTATAATTACTGGGTAGAGGGTAAGATCTCAAGTGTTCTGACAACTTATCACCAATTTAAAAAAAAAAGGCTGTACTGGTTTATAGATACTCACTTCAGCTTTAGATTAGCAATCAAACTCTGTACTCCTGCCCATGGTGTTACACAGCAGTCTGACAGGCAGGCATCCGCTATGAATGGGTCCACTACCGCAGTATATGGCACAGTGGTTACGGCAGCTCTGGAGCCAGACTCTATAGGCCAAGGACTGTGCCCAACCCCTGAGATGTTAATGATCATTTTTTCATTGGTCATTAGATCTTTGGTGAACTGTTTATCATATCCTTCCCTTTTTCTACTTGACTGAGGTAAGTCACCTTACCTCCTTACATTTCTACTTTTTAACTCATTTGGAATTTATGTTGGTACTAGGTTGGAGGCAATTCCACCCTCCTTACCCAAATAGATACATGCTAGTAAAACTGACATATATTTTGAAATGCTCTCTCAATCACATAAACACCTTAGTTATTAGGCATATTATTTGTAAAAGAAAAACTCTTTGAGTGTCTCCTGTACTCTCACACAGTATGACACCAGATGTATGGGTTTTCCACACCAGTTAAGACACTGGTCAGGGCTCCTACGATTCTCATACTAACTACAGTTAGCACAGACACCATGGGTTCCAGGCTCAGTCCCGCAAGACTGCCTCTCCCTACCCTCGCTTACAGGCCAATTCTAAGTCCAGGTAGTCACCTGTACTTCTGCTGAACTATAAATCAGGGCTTCTGTGACCCCCTATGTGGTCCTGACAATTTGTCAGAACAGCTCACAAAAATGCAAGGAAACACTTAAATTTTACCAATTTATTATATTAAAAGGATATGATAAAGGACACAGAAAAGACAGGTGAGGACTCAGAGGGTAAAGCCTTCTGGATGCGTCACAAGTGCAGGAGCGTGTGCCTCCATGCAGTTGGGGTGCACCAGCTTCCTGGCACAGGGATGTATGTGTTCACCACCTGGAAGCTCTAAACTCCTTCAGATTAGCATTTCTATGGAAGCTTCATGGCATGGACAAGATTGACCCTTCAGTCTCTAGCCCCCTCCCCTCCCCTTTCCTGGAGGATGAGGTTGGGGCTGAAATTTCCAAACTTCTAAACATGGCTTTGTCTTTCTGATGACTAGCTCCATCTTGAAGCTATCTGGGAATCTACCAAGAGTTGCCCCATTAGAACAGAAGGCACTCCCATCACCCAGGAAATGCCAAGGGATTTATAAACTTTGAGTCAGGAACTAGGCCAAAGACCAACTATTAGAACAACAGACACTCTTAGTGCTCTCCTATGACCTGGGAAATAACAGAGTTTTAGAAGCTCTGTGCCAGGAACCAGGGGCACAGACTATTATTGCTGCATATATTTTCTGTCATTTCACATTATCCTATTCTGTTTGGCTTGCTTTTAAGTCAATATGACACTAATCTAGGTTACTGCTTTCAGATGCGGCTGTCATGCCTTCTTTGCACCTTGGACCCACAGTGCTGTCAATTCTGTCCATCGTGAATTCCAAGTCCTACCTATCAGTCAGCTGTCAGAAGACTGGCTCCTCCCAAGGGCTGCTGTGAGCACCAGTGGTGCGGCCGTTCCTCACCTGCCTCTGACAACCCTGTGGTTGGGCTCCTGGGGAATCTCTCACGGAGTCTTATCCCTCCTACTGCGGTGCTTCTGCCTCATCTGGGTACTTCAAGTCTGCCACCGATGAGTAATTACATGGGAGTAAAGAGCTTTTCAGTTCCTACCCTACGTCAAGACAAAACACATGTTACACCCATGGCTGATTCATGTCAATGTATGGCAAAAACTACTACAATATTGTAAAGTAATTAGCCTCCAATTAAATAATTTAAAATTTAAAACAAGATGATGAGAAAAGCAGATTTCACTGTGCCTTTTAAGATAGCCACTAGGCTAGGTGACAGCGCCAGTGCAGCGAGCCTGACGCTTCCATTTCAAGTGTTCTTGAAACGTCAGGTACACTAACTGCAAGCTCTGCACACCAGTGCAGACCCTGGAGGCCCAGTGTGTGAAGGAGAGGGGGCTGCTTCCTTCCCTTTGGACATCTCTTTGCCTACAGTCCCAGGAGCGGCACAATAGCCTGCTGCTCACTCATGGGGAGTGTACAAGACAGCTGCCAAGTGCCTGTGACCACGGCAGGCAGACAGGCGCCCGACTGAAGGAGCTCAGACAGGGTGACGTTTAGCTCCCCAGGTGACTCTCATGCAGAGGTTTCTATTTCAAAACCAACTTTGAAATCAGCTTTTATAGTAAAGGAAAAGTTCTTCTGAGTGAGAACTTATTAGGAAGCAAAGTTTCCATAAAACATTCTCTGCTTTTTGCTCCTTCTAGCTGAATGCCTACAACCAGCCTACCCTACTCTGCCACAAAACCATCACCTCTGCCCCAAAAATAACCACAGAAAGACCTTAACTTTTGACAATGTGGGGAGTTCCATATAGCATAAAAACGACACCTGCCTGCTACATCAGTAACAAATGGGGCATTTCCTAAGTGCTTTTAGCAAAACTAGACCAAAACACTAGCTAGAGACTTAGAAAACCCGATTGGTGACACACTAAACAGAATGCCACTGCTTAGTAAAAAGCAAGGAGTAAGCTTGCGGTCTTCTGAGAGAGACTGCATGTTAGATAACACAGCAGCCTTTCCACTCAAGAGTCTATTCAGACTGCAGAATTCTAGGTCTAGTCAGATCTATGCAAGGTAGCAAATGCGACAGAACAAAAGATCGAAGATAGATGCAAAGGACTCATGGAAGTTGTGAAGTCATCTTTTCTCAAGGAAAAAGATTATTCACCTAGATGACTGCTGGGGCCTCTCCACAGACTGTGAGCCAACCACTGCTGCACACACTGCAGCCACCCTCACCTTGACAAGACACCCTGGTTTCCTCCATGCAGTGCTGGAGAACAGGCATGACAACAGTAATCTGAATTCTTAAGAATTTGGAAACATGCTTATTAGTGACGGTAAGCAAGAGAATGGGGGGGGGGGGGGGGGGGGGAGTGAAAGTCATTCAGTCGTGTCTGACTCTTTGCAACCCCATGAACTGTAGCCTGCCAGGCTCCTCTGTCCATGGAATTCTCCAAGCCAGAATACTGCAGTGGGTAGCCAATCCCTTCTCCAGGGGATCTTCCCAACCCATGGATCGAACCCAGGTCTCCAGCAATGCAGGCTGATTCTTAATCATATAAACAACAGAAGAGCCTTGCAATTATTTTAGTACAAGGAGAAACTAATTCCATAAAGTCCTATATTCTAGGACTAATGTTTTGTCGGCTTGTGGAGAAGTAAACAATTCCTGCTCTAACATAATGCCTCTTCCTAAATACGGATTCTCATAGTCACTTATTAAGAAAAATGTATCTTAAGAAAATATAATGAATAGTAATAACGAGATGTTAAAAGCCTAAAATTTTGAAAATGATTTGGGATGGGCTAGCTTCCCTCTGCTAACAATCTCTGCAGCCACTTCCAACTTGCTACCTAGACTGTAAGATGGTGTGGGCATATACAGGTTTATAACCTGATTCAGTTTTGTGTGTTTTTATGTATTCAACAGCTGACTTACCTCACTTGTTACATTCTGATTATAAAGCTAACATGGTTGTGTGGTTTGTGCTTTTCCTTGTCAATCACGTCTAGACATCAGAGCAGGAAGTGGGAAATGTGCTCCATCTGAGAATAAACAGCGGTCATCAGGCTAGACCACAGAAGGAAACAATTCCCCTCTCAGTTCATGTAAGGCCTGACTCCCAGGTCTATTAGCTAATCGACCTGGGCAAGGCTCTAATTCCAATCTGTGAACTGGGTATAATGGAGATAATACCAACCCAACCAAGCCCCAAAGTTTGAACCGTAAGATGGAAATGTTTCTGAAGCATTTCACAAGCTTGAATAAAAAAAAAAAAAAAAACAAAACACAGTATAAAAGGAACAAACCATAGACCTCAACTATAACATCCACTCGAACACCAGGAGAGACAAATCAAAATCTGTCATAATGGTAAGGAAGTTAACTTACAAAAGTACATTTTCCAGTTTGTATGAAAATGGTTTAATAACAGTGAAACTTAAAAAAGTGGTAATATTCACAAAGTGTATCGGTTAAAGACTATTTTTTCCAACCATGGCAAATAGTATGCAGACACATTTATCAATGCAAAGCTTTTGGTCCCTCTACCATGTATTCTGAATCCTACTTACTATTCACTACGAAACACGATACAGTCAGAGACTTTTATGGCAGACAGATCACATGCATCAATACGTCAAATTCACAGCATTTTCTCCCTTAAACTTACCTGACTGAAGGCATCTGATCAAAATGCAAAAATGAACAATTTTAATAAATAGTTCAGCGTATCAATGTCTAGAAGGTAACAAAAGTACAAAGATAAAGCTTTTTGGAAATTAAGTTAAAACAGAAATAAATTTTACATTTTATTAAATCATCAAATATAATCACTGGGATATACTTTTATTAGCAAAAAATAATAATACCAATGATAAAGAAAAACGGAAAAAAGAAAATGCGCCTCAGACCAGAATACCATAACAAAAGTTTTGTGGAAGCTGCATTTTATTTGAAAATCCACCCATTTTTGCTAACATACATTTTAATATTGTAAACAAAAATAGAATCTGCAGAGACAATGCAACAAGTATGCTTAAACTCATGTACAGAATTGCTTTCCGACAACAAACTGTCCTTCTTAAGGCCCCTCTCAACCCAAATGTTAAGATGTATTTACACAAAGCACCGATCAACAGTGCAGTTTAATTCTTCATTAACTAAACTCTTGGCTAGACATTAATTTTAAAGATACTATTTCCCCTTATTTAAAAGGTACATGATCATAACATGGCATGAGCCAAATAAAAGTTCAAGGATTTTGTCCCCTCCCCTCCCCCTATAACACCTCCTAGAGTTTTACTGAAAAGAAGGAAAGTCTTGAAGTGAAAGCAATTCCTCACATTCATTTTGGAAAGGCCCTAATGTCAAATGGAAAATAATGACATGCCAAGCACAAAGCAGTAAAGTTCCTTCCCAATGCACTAATGCTGAATTTAAAATGTAGTGCTTTTCCTAGTTCAGTGAACTGTTCCCTTGCAAAATCCTAGGCACAGAATTGACTATAAGGATTAATGCATTTATAATGCTTCCCTAAATCCCATAGAGACTGAGAATTCTTAAGCGATTCAGACCTATGGACTTGCCTTAAAATATTTAGTGCTCTGTATGTCAGCTGAGAAGCATTCTGAATCAGGTTCATTCTTATGGATAACAATCACACATACTGTGTACATCCATACTCATTTTCATAAGGAGGTTTGATACAATATTAATGTTACGTAAATTGATAATCATAAATAAATACAAATACTTAAGGAATGTCTACTGCAAACTGAATATATAATTTTTTTTTTTTTTAAAGAAAAGTTAATTTTAGTTACTGTTTCTGTATCTGTGAGGACTGGAGAAAAGAAAGATACTGCATAATGAAGAATTATGATTTGATCCCCCCAAGAGTCCTGGTGCATTAGCGTAAAGGACACAGCTCTTCTCTCCAGGCAGCTTTTCCAAATACAAATTTCACACTTTCCAAATAAGGGCTTTTCTTGGTAGGTTACTGATTATGGGTATTAATAGGAGTTGAAAGAACTGAAGGGTTAGTCACCAAAAAGACAGCTCTTAGTCTGAAATCATGGTATTTCTTGGCTTTATAAACTGTATTGATACGTTCTCCTATAGACTAGTCCCAGTTTCCTTCATGGGCCTTTACTGGGTTACTGTAGCATTCTAATGGAAGAAGAGAGTTTAAGAGACAGCAGTTTGGATTTTGCTGGAAGTAAGTATTTGCCGCTTGAGCACTTTGTCTTTTTGGAATAATTCCATTCTCTTCCATCTAGTTACATAAACTGTATCTGGAAAAAAAAAAAAAAAGAGTCTGAGTTAATTCACTGCATTAAGAGATACCTTCTCATAAGTGAAAATGCTTTGTGTCTTTTACCATTCAACTTGCCCGGAAGTGTTCATAGCATGCTTATCACAAACCCTGATTACAAAACAAAGTCAGTATAATCAGCTTATCATGAGCCAGAACTCAGTATTTGAAGCAAAATTACAGGGCCTTCCAAGTTTCTTTCTAACTACTAAAAACCAAGGGGTATGGAAAGAAGGAAGATGAATGAACAATTTTTCCATGACAAGTTCAGAAAATCTCTCCATGAACACAAATATGCCACATAAAAATCTCATTTAGGCAACAAGCAAAATTTGAAATTTTACTTCTAAAGATTATAGCAAAATTAGAGATAATTAAGGGAACAGTATTGATATTTGCTAAAAATTTCTTTACTAATATAAATCAAAATCTGAAAGATCTACTTTCTATTCACTCAGATTCTTCATGCATAATATCCTTTAAACTGCTCATCCAAAGAAATTACTGGAATAGATATGCTAGTGAACTGTTGTGAAATCAGAAGAGTACAAACTCTCAAAGATCCACAAGGTGTATCTACACTGGGGCTCCAGCATCAAGAAGAAAAATGACACTGCTTCCAGGAAAAGAGGTGGTGTGGATTAAAAGCAGAATCTTTCTATCAAAAAGGGCATTATGTATTCACTTGCCCTTACCTTAGAAAAATAATAATAAGCTGGTTTTGGGGGAGGGGGAAAATATTACCATTTTAAAGTGAAAAGGCATACATAAAAAAAAAAACCCTTTAAAGAAACTGTTAAAAATTAATTCTTCACAATGAATCCTGGCCATTACATTAAAACTAAAGATGCTCCTTATTAAGCTTGAATCCAATGCATAAAATTGCTATTGTTCTCTATATCTTTTAAGACTGAATACAAACACCCAGTTTTTAATGGGTGGTGTTTGATCTCATCCATCTGCTGTGAGCAGTGGATGCTTATATGTACACATGTGAGATGGTCCTTTGGTTTCACACCTTCTAACAATGTTACAGACATTTTCCAAAAGCAGTTTGTCCTCATGCCCTATTTGGATCTATTACTCTTCACTGCAAGAACAGAGGAGGAGGAAGAGGGGGAACCTAGAGTGTTTTAAAAACGAAAAAGAAGAGCCATTTGTGCTTAATGTTTGGTAATTTTTAAAAGTTATTTCAGTCCCCGTCTCCCCCAACAAGCAGCAATACCTAAAGTGATTTATAAGAAATCCTCCAAAGAGAGCTCTGCAAAAGGGTCCTTTCCTGAAGCTCTGTGAGGACTGTGACTGGAGGGGCTGGAGGCTGCCGACAGCTGGGGGAAAGAGACAGAGAGAGGGAAAGAAAAAAGATCTCAGAACGACAGAACATGAAGGCAGAAAATGTAATGAAAGAGGAGGTGGTTTTTGTTTGTCATCTTTAATAAATATATAATGGCAGCCTTTGCAGAAAGCAGAATCATTAAAACAAAAGTTTCAGTCACATGTCAAGTTAAAGGGTATCCAATGGCATGTGCTTTTCAGAAAACAAATTCTTGTTTCTGAATTTCAAAGGAATAAAGTCTTTTACCCAAAAAGGTCGAAATGAGCTGACCCATGGTTAAGACTTTTATTATATGTGTGAGTAGGAGTGGGGAAGAAGGGAGCCAGAGTACAATTGTGAGCTGCAGATGGTGGCTTCCGGGGTGGAGGCTGTCTGTCAAATGGTGTGCAAAATCTGACCTCTGTCCAGACCCAACACATCTAGTTGCAATACTCTTTCCTTCCTTCCTCATCAGAGGTGGAAAGTCCTGTCCTCAGTGTTCACACTTTGGACAAGGAGTTGTCTCTTGCCTGTTTATATGGAGAAGCTGCAGCTGATGCTTTTATACTCTGGAGGGAGAAATGAGCTCAGAGGTGATTATCTACCATAGTCGAACTACCCACATACTGCCCTGAATACAGGGAATACTTAAGATCCTTGATTCAGCTTCCTGTTAGAATACATTTACTTGATTCTTGGAATTTGCTCCTTTTGTTTAAATATACAGTAAGGCAAATAGACTGCTGAAATCAATAAAATATTTTTAGTATTTCCTCAAGTAAAGACAACTCCTGAAGTACCATCCATATCTCCTTCATCAAGTCTACTTGAACAGTACTTTAAACCAAATATGAAGCTATTTTTTTCTCTCTTTTTAATCGCTAAGTCATGTCCGACTCTTGCGACCCCATGGACTGTAGTCTGCAGGCTCCTCTGTCCATGGGATTCTCCAGGCAAGAATATTTTGGAACAAACTTTTAATTTTTTTCCTCCACCTGCATTAGATTGCAGAGGCACACAAGCACAGGAATATTCAACTGAGCATTAAATCAAAGCTAAGTAGAAATAGTTTCAATTCATACCTCAACATTTGAATTCATGTAAAGGATTTCAAGGGTCAAAATCTCTTTGCTGGCTCAAAGTGATCCCATTTCTGCCTTTTATTTTTTTTAGCACTACAGAGCATGAATAGCCAGTGAGTTTTCAACAAATATTAATATTACACCTCAAGCATATGCCATTTGTTGTTTTGGGTGCCAAGATTAATTTACAGGTTTAGAAATCATTCTCAGTTATATTAGTGAAAGAAAGTGAAGTTGCTCAGTCATGTCTGACTCTTTGCGATCCCATGGACTGCAATCTACCAGGCTTCTCTGTCCATGGGATTTTCCAGGCAAGAGTACTGGAGTGGGTTGCCATTTCCTTCTCCAGGGGATATTCCTGACCCAGGGATGGAACCCAGGTCTCCTGCACTGCAGGCAGACGCTTTACCCTCTGAGCCACCAGGGAAGCCCAGTTATATTAGTGGTTGAGTCATTTTCTTAATCCAGATCTTGTTCTCAGAAATAAATGTTCAAAGACAATGGGAAGAGACAATGGAAAAGTTGATGGAATTTACACAAGCAGCTATGGACAGGAAGACAGGACAGTAGGTCTGGGTTTGGAGAGTCAAGTATCATCCAGGCTGCTGCTGCTGCTGCTAAGTCGCTTCAGTTGTGTCCGACTCCGTACGACCCCATAGACGGCAGCCCACCAGGCTCCCCTGTCCCTGGGATTCTCCAGGTAGAGAAGCTTAATTGGAAAGATGCTTCTCTTCCACCTTTCATATCAACCAGGACAACCATTCAGAAGCAAAATGATTTTAAGTAAAGTAATCATTGAGCTGGGAGTTAAAGATTAACTGGGTTTTTCTCCAAAACACGTTTTCTTTTTCATTTGACGTTAAAACAAAAGTCCCTGCTTACTGCAGAACGCCAATCATCCAAAATCTACAGTCCTGTATGAAAGCCTCTCGCTAAAACATATTCTTGTATCACATTTTCATAAGGGCAGCAGTCTGAGAGGAAAATGCACTCTGAAGAATATGGGAAAATGGAACACCAGAATTCTTTTCTTTTCCATATGTGAGCACACTGCTAGAGTAAAGTCCTAGAGGCTTAATAATAATGTTGAAGAGCATCAATTTTCCTTGGGGGAAAAACTGCTAGTTTCTAATACTTCTATTATTTGTTAAATTGGCAAAATAAACACATACATAAGTCTTCAACACCTATTTAAAAAATATGTAGCTACATTAAAACTTCAGAAAATAAGACTCAATAGCCCTGCAGTTAAGTTGCATATCAGCAACACCCATCTCAAGCAGATGGAACCTTGGCCCAGACTGGACAGGCTGACTGCACAGGGCGCCCAGGGCTGAGCCGCGCAGCAGTCCTTCACCGCCTGTCCCACCCTTCCAGCACCCACACCAAAGGACATGCACATCATGCACTGCTGAGAAAGCAGTCAGTTCAGAGAGCAAGCAAGGAAGCTGAAGGAAAGGAAATACACTGCAAGAGCCCAGTCACTGCTCAAGGAAAGAAGGAAGAACGGAGTGCACTAAAGGGCAACAGGATCCTGGTGGCTGAGAACCAGCAGGATTTAAGGAGCCTGAGAAAGTCACCCGAAACTACAAGCATTAGCTCTCCTTTACGTATCATTCTTGAGAGTGTGTTAAAGAATATGTACGGCTGCTACGTACTGGAGAGGGTTCAGGATGGAGAACGCATGTACACCCGTGGCAGATTCATGTCAATGTATGGCAAAACCAATACAATATTGTAAAGTAATTAGCCTCCAAAAATAAATAAATAAATAAATTTTTTAAAAATTAAAAAAAAAAAAAGAAAAATCCAATGATCTTTGTTAAATGCAAAATCACTGTATTTTACAAGGTAGCAATAAGACAAACTGTAACTGACCACTGCAGTCATATTCCACTACAAATACGCCAGCACACACACACATCCAAACAAAAGAAAGACTTTCACTTATTTAAGTCAGTAACATTCTCTATACCACAATTTCCACAGAGCTAAAAAAATTAGTACAGCCACCAGTTTGTTCAAATTAAACTGACCTATCCCACAACTAAATATGCCATTTAAACAAATGGTCAGTCTCACTAGTCTAAAACAGACATACTTAAGTTTTTTCTCATTTTATACGAAAATGAAATACTGAACAATGTAAGAAGAGCTGAATATAAATTAAAATACTAAAATGTACAGGTAATTGATGATGGCAACTCAGTTGATACTCCTTCACCCTCTTTCTCCACCTGAATCAACCTTTATAAAAATGCTGCAAAAAAGCAGATTTTTCCCCCCTTTTTGGCTGTAGTGTGTGTTTAGCATAGTAAAGACAATAGTACAGAAATCGTAAGTTAACTTCAAAAAAAAGCAAATATTCTAATAAAGGAATTTTTGAAAAACAGAGTTCTATCAATATACTAAAGACCATAAAATAAAAATGGTTACTACTCCTTCGTTCTACAATGTTCAACACCAAAGAAGAAAATTTCATGTTAGAACAAGAAAACAGCATCAGTCTCAGAAAGTGGGCCTAGTGCAACTGAAAGCTTATAGGAGAATAAAGGACTGGGCATTTTAGGACAAACTTCTTGAAATACATACTGGCTGTGTTTAAAATTCTTAGAGAAGGAGCAACTCTGCTACATCTTTACATCTGAATTTGAATTCAAAAGCCTGGATAGCAAATAGCAACACTGTAAAGACTCATTTTGTCTTTGCTCAAGAGACAAGTTAGGAGAAAAATGGGTGCACTTCTTTTGCCAAGGATGAGAGCACAGTTTTATGGAAAGATGGAGATGAATCTAATCCTGGCTCTTTCGTAAAATGGGGTTAAGAAAGACCCAATACCCAAACCTCCGTTAACAGCTGCCTTGAGGACTGAAATATACAAAAAGCACCCAGCTCGTTGAGTGGCATATATTAGTCACTCAAACATTAGTTCAGCCTTCCTTACCCACTACAATCAAATGCTCATCTAATTTTATATAATAGGATCAGCTCGAATCTCACTGAATCTGCATTGCTCTTTTAAGAGTTTTTATTTTACCATCAACCAGTCACTTGTGCTTCCATACTACACTCACCTTCAGGCTCCTCAAATGTACAGAAACATTAAGAATAAGAAATATATTTTGCCTCTTGTTCAGCAACTAGCAGTGACTTACACACAGTAAACACATTCTATAACATGCTAAGTTAAAAATATAAAACTTATAAAGTAAAACTAAGTAAAATTACACATTCTATAACATGCTAAGTTAAAATGATTTTTGATGATAAAACAAGCTCTGTATAAAAATGATCACCAAAGTGGCATATTAGAAGAAAATATTAGAACTTCCCTATTTTTACCCTCTTAAAATGTCTATTTCTCCACGTTTTTAATGTACATAACACTGCTATAAGAATACAGAAGTATAATACACTGAGGGTACATGCTTATAGACTACTTTCCTGATACTGCTGTGTAATCAAAACATTTTAGAAACCTAAGCCCTACTTAATATGATTTTATTGAGACATTACCTACAAAACTAACCCACAGAAAGATATGCTGATTTTGAATGTTACTGAATCCAGATGAGTAAGACATAAACACTGCAATATTTTATACTAAAGACAATGCTATTCTCAGCTGCCTCTCAGAAGTATGGCTACAAAGAGAAGACTTCTCTATTGCATAAGGTAAAGGGCCTGTCCTGGAGGCTGAGTCAAATACCTTTGATAACTGTTTCCTTGGGGTTTATGTTCAACACAAACCCATCATGGGCTTTGGCCCATCAATAACACCAAAAGTAATGCCAACATTACTGTCGCCTTCAAAGCGCTACTCATCTTGTTTTAGGGGCACAAAACAGTGACCTAAGAGGATTTCTCTTTAAATGTATGTTGTTTCTAAACCTCTTTACATAGAAGTAATGTTACTGCAAAACGGCATCTGAGACATCTCCTTAAAATCATGGCAACGTAAATTGACAAAGAATTAAAGAAAACCAAACTGCAGAGGGAAATGGATCGCAAGACTTCTTAAACTCATGGAAGGAAATATTAACTGCTAAAGCTAAAAATAAACATTTCCATATATAAGTAGTGTTTCCAGGGTAAGAGAAGTCTGCCTAAAGTTCAATTTGATGGATGGAAATCCTGAAAGTTGGCTCAGCTTATGTGAATAAAATGTTTACGGCTCATTCATATAAGACTTTAACTTCTTATCCCTTGAAAACCAAAGAAAATGAAAAGCTTAGGTTTATGTTAACTGGTACATAAGGAGACAAAATAGTAATTATACCTAAAATGCACTACTTATTTGCTATTTATTGAAAATATGGCACTTTTCTTCAGTCAAAAAAACTTTCAAACTGTGTTCCATATATGAGCTTGAGGCTATTAACTGATTTATCTACTACCTGATTTATGCTTTTACCTGATTTATCTACTAAGCTTCAATTTAAAACATCTATGGAGAGAGCTCCTTAGACTTGGACATTTTCACAAAAGGTTTGCTACTCCCACCAAAAAGGCGGGGGGAGGGGGCATATAAACTATACTAAATTGGACCAAATAAAAACTTGAATATAAAATCAAGTTTGGTAGTTTATGGTAACACTACCTCCACAAATGCTAAAATACATAAGGTAAAATCATCATTTTATAAAGAAACTGAGGCTCATCAAATTTCCAAGGGCAACTTTCTCTGAAACACCTGGTTAGTGGGAAGTCGAGCTGACGAATCTGTTGAACTATCCTCGCAAAAGGTATCAATATGTTGAAGTCCTGACCCCTATGAATAAATCTATGAAAGTGACCTATTTGGAAATAGGGTCTCTGCAGATGTAATCAAGTAATGATGGGGTCATTAGGGTAGGCCCTAATTCAATGACTTTCTATGAGGGAAATGCCACGTGAAGACAGAGACACAAGGAGAGCACCACATGCGAGAGGCAGAGGATGACTTGGGCTGCTAAAAGCTGGAAGAGGCAAGGAAGGGTCCTCCTCTAGAGAATTCGGGGAGAAGCATGACCTGCTGACACCCTATTACTGGTCTGTAAGCCTCCAGGATTGTGAGAGATGAAATTCCTGTTGTTTGAAGCCATCAACTTTACGGTTCACTCTGTTATGGCAGCCCTAAGACACCAATAACAGACTTGAAGCAGTCCCAGTTCCCAAAGCAGTGTGACTGCTTCCTCTCTAAAACTTGCTGTCTCTATTAATCTCCACTCAGCTAGAATTTATGGTTATATTTAATATACAGAAAAAAGTTTAAGATTAGAAAGATCATTTTTTAAAAAGGATTTCTCTAGTCGATGTCAGTCAGTACCCACAGTGTGGCTTCTACATTCACAGTGCTATACAGTCACTGACGTTCATCAAGAAGACTTTGTAGAACCTCACAGTCACCCAGGATTTTATGGATTTGTTCCAGTTTTGTTGAAAACAAGAATCCGATTTCCACCTTTTAGGGAAAAAAATGTCCTCAGCAAAAATCCAGCGAAAAGGCCTGGTGCTACATGTTGTCTTATTAATGATAATGGTCAGCAGATGGGACTCCTCCAATTTTTCTTTTGACTGATTCAGGTAGGCCCAGGAGACTACAGAAACAGTCTCACCAATGGTACTAAATCCCCGCCATGGGATCTTCTACTAAGCAAGGATGAATGACCACAACACACTGCTGACAAGGCAAAAGGCTCCACAGAAATGCAGCTGGGCAGATCAGCTGACAGAGAGGCACTGCCAATACCCACAATTAACACACCAAGAAAGTTAAAACAAACAAACAAACAAAAAACGTAAAGCCTAAAAGCAAAGAGAGCTATTAGTTCTCACACACAAGAAAGTCATTAAAAAGGCCTTTTTTTTTTTTTGGTAAGACTTAAATTATTCCAACAGCCAAAGCTAACAGTACCCCCATTTAGGCTGGTAAAAGGCACTCACAACCAGCCACTGTGTCCTTTCAGACACTCAACTGATGTCATACTTTCTTAGATCTGGCAGATACAAACAAAAACACAGCAGCCATTTTACATTTTATCCATATCCTCTACTAAAAAAACCCTCAAAGCCTCCCAATACCAATCAGAAAAACAGTAAAACTTTTAATATGCTTATTTTAAAAATCAGATATTCAAATATAACACTCTATGGTTTTCATATTGCTTTTTGGAAAACAGATTGATAAGGGGATCAGTATGAGATTCTCATATAAAAAAGTGGTAAGAACATAAACACAACGTCCCCCTCACCAAATCTTCAACATCTCAACTGTTTTATGAACATTCATTAAGACACTGTTACTTCACATCACAGTTAAAAAAAAAAAAAGAAAGCAAAACCAGGTTAACTGTCTTCATGCTTAGTAACATAATTGCTGCATTACTGCAACGTTGGAACGAGTTTACAAACTGTTAATCAGCAATATACATTTCAATTTATATACCAGTGTGTACCAGTGTTTATATAAAGCACAAGCAAGAGAGGGCAGTAAGAGTCCCCATTCTCCCCAAGTTAATAAACACCCTAGTAACTGGTAACAGGAAATCAAGTAGTGTGAGGAAGCATGGAAGAGAAGAAAAAAAAGCATTAGCCATACATACGGTTCTAGTATTCTCCATACAGTCAAACATACAGAAATATGCACTCGTGTAGAGCATTAAAAAAAAAAAAAGGCTACAACATTAGTCATGAAACAGAACATCTTTAAGCTGTGTGATAATATTTAAAAAAATATAGAATTAGCACAAAATGTGAACAGAACAGAGTAAGTGTATAGGTCTATAGGAACATTAGAGTATGGTCTATTAAATAAATTAAGAATATACTGAAGAACAAAATAGTCTGAGCTAACAGCCATGTGGAAGGTATTACCTACTTTCTTGTTAGCAGGCACTAACATAGCACTAAGAGAAAGCTAAATATAATTTACAACGCGCAACACATTGTTTGGAATACTTCATTAATGGTAATATGATAAATATATGTGGCAGGGTTGAGGTACCCTCAAGAATATTAACTTGGAAAAAAAAAGAGTATTAACTTGGTTTCATAGTAAGTAGGTAAGAGACCAGGAGCTATAAGTTACATCTTTAGTAAGTAATGGCTCCCAAAAGAAATACTTCAAGAAATAGGAAGACTTCTGACAATAGTAGAATTGGGATTTGATTAAAAGATTCTATTTTGATGGTTTGCTTATATTTATAAACTATCATTTATTTTATACTGTATAAAGGACATCTTTGCCTCAAAGAATTTTTATTAAACAAAGAAAGCATAGCAATGAGAGAACTAAAAGGTTTAAATTAAACATTAAGAAAAATTATTTTGTTTACTGCTACCACTGAACAGCCAAAGTTAATAAAAGAAACTAGCTTTGCCATTGTTCAGTTGCTCAGTCATGTCCAACTCTTTTGCAACCCCATGGACTGCAGCACGCCAGGCTTTCCTGTCCTTCACTATCTCCTGGAGCTTGCTCAAACTCACGTCCATCGAGTCAGTGATGCCATCCAACCATCTCGTCCTCTGTTGTCCCCTTTTCCTCCTGCCTTCTCTCTTTCCCAAAATCAAGGTCTTTTCCAATGAATCGGGCCTTTGCATCAGGTGGCCAAAGTATTGGAGTTTCAGCTTCAACATCAGTCCTTCCAATGAACAGCCAGGACTGATTTCCTTCAGGATGGGCTGGTTGGATCTCCTTGCAGTTCAAGGAACTCCCAAGAGTCTTCTCCAACACCACAGTTCAAAAGCATCAATCCTTTGGCGCTCAGCTTTCTTTATGGTCTAGATCTCACATCCATACATGACTACTGGAAAAACCATAGCTTTGACTAGATGAACCTTTGTTGGCATAAAAAGGTTCTGCTTTTTTAATATGGTGTCTAGGTTGGTCATAGCTTTTCTTCCAAGGAACAAGCGTCTTTTAATTTCATGGCTGCAGTCACCATCCACAGTGATTTTAGAGCCCAAGAAAATAAAATCTGTCACTGTTTCCATTGTTTCCCCCTCTATTTGCCCTGAAGTGATGGGACTAGAAGAAACTAGCTAAGAATTATTAAAAACTAAAGCATGAGAAAAATCTTTCCTACTCCAAAGATAGTTTAATTCTTAAATGAGTAAAAATATTCAATCATGAAATTAAAGGCATTTTCATTCCTCAGGTTAGTCACCTAACATTTTAGCTTACAGTCTATTAGCGAAGAATTTAAACCAATTTTGCACACTGCTTTAAATTACTACAATGTTTTTAAGTAAGTAAAAAGATATATCAATGAGAAACAGAGTAAGTGACACAATGGAAAATTATTTGTCAACCAAATTCTCTTGTTTGACAAATAATATTCAAAACCTGTTGAGTCAGGCACCATTTTAGGAACCATGAACATAAAAGTTATACAAGCTTGCCTCTGTGAGGGTTACAGTCTAATATAGGCAACTCTCACTAGATCAAATGGATGGAGGGAGCGATGAATGGACAAATAGACGAACTGACAGATGCTAAGTAATGACAAATTCTATACAGAAAAATAATGCAGAATAGGAAAAAGAACTTCAAATCTCAGGAGAACTGAAAAGGGATGAGAGATAACTTAGAACGAGCAAAGAGTAAATCCACTTTATGACAGACAAAGTTCTTCTAGAAAAGACAAAACAGCAGAACAACACTGGATAATTACAGGGAATTGTGAATGCATGGAGCTGGAAGAACATGAATGTTCTGCTTATTCATTATTATTTCAAAGAGGGAAATTCTGTGAGAAAGTTTTTAAGACAAAAGAAAAGCTGAGGGTATATCTTACATGTTGTTATATTAGATTCATCTCCTTAGATTTTTGAGTCTGGAGATAAGATGCTACAAATACTGCCTACAGAAGTTTACTCCAGTATCTACACATGGATTAAACTAGAAGGGCAAGAAAGGTTCCAATCTGGGTCAAGGATTATAGACTGCAAAAAGGGAGGGGCTAAGAATAGCAGAGGAATGATTAGTGGGACACCATCACAAGATACAGGGAAAACAAAGAGGGGAAAGGAATCAAAAGCAACAACATAGCATTTAAGACTCTGACTTTCAACTGGTTCAAATAACTCTGTAAGGAGAAGTCCAAAGCCTCTTTGAACCACTTCAATGCCACCCAGTCTTCTTTTCCTCATCATCAATTTGCCTTCTTCATTTGCTTTTCTCAACCAGTAATATTTAAAATTAACTACTGACTTCAAATTTGATTTCTCAACTAGAAGCTTGTTCCCAAATGTTCTCATTCTCTTCTGGGAGCAAGTACTTAGAAAAGGGCAGTTCTATCACTATTTCATTTATATACTTGGGAATTCTTGCACTGTTTTGGTGTTTTAGTGACAGTTAACATGGATTTCAAAAGGAAACAAAATATAAAACCTGTGTTAAGAACTGATGCCAGGGGGCTAGCAATTTTTAAGGTAGATTCTTTTTTACTAAGATTTGTTTTAAACTATATTAAAAACACACACACCAAAAACCCTCATGCATAATGTTTCAAGGTTAAAGTATTATCCAAAACTGTATAGGATGCTCTTGACAACTACAGCAGTTATATCTTAGATACATAAATATAGTTTATAATCTAACAGGAAACCCAAGGAATTAGCAGAGTGGTTCACCACGGGCACAGGAAGACAGCGGTGCCGTAGTGGCCACATGGCTGAGGAGCAGCAGTAGAGAGGTAATGTGGCGCAAGTGAGCACCGGACCAGGGAGGAGCTAAGGTGCATTTCACCACTTGTTTAGTTTAGTTGAAGAATCTTTCCAAATCTCAACTTTTTTAAAAGAAAGAATGGTGACACTAGTGATAGGAGGCTCGTCTACCTTAAACGTTATTTGGAGAATGAGGTAATGTATGTGAAAGTGTTTGCAAACTGTCAGGTAGCACCCAAGCTTAGTAACAATATATTCTGTTTCTGAGCTAGGAGCTTGCAAGACAAGACCCACATTAGGTGCTGGGTTTTAGCTATGCATCAGGGAAAATTAGGTAGGTAGTGGTTACCAGTAAATTTACAGCTCCAAAATATAGTTGTTTTTTTTTTCCTCTAAATACATTTAAGTTCTTCATCACTTGGTCTTGTAACAGTAAAAAACCCAAGGCAATTTTTAGAAATAAACTACATGTACCTCAAGTTCAAAATGTGGGTAACAAAGAAAAAACTAAAAAAACAACAGGAAGACATATAAACTAAAGGATCTACATCAAAAGTTAAGGAAATCATCAACAGCTTAATGTTATCAAAATCTATACATTTCTTTAACAGTATTCAGCCAATATTCAGAACTGCTGCTGGTAAAAGATGGAAAGGAAAGAAAACTATAAATACCCATAATCTAATTTATAAAAACAAATGCATAAGAAAGATAACTGCATCAATTACCTCATCTACCAACTAACTTCATTATGAATACTTAACTGTTAGAGGAGCAGGAAGAAAAGGTCACTTTAACATGGACAAATGGGGAATAAAAGAGACATCCGGGGAAATACATGAAATTCAAAGAACATAGATTTTACCTCTCAATCAGAATTAAATTCACTATCCACTCCCAGTCACTGGCACTGCCCAAGACATCAATTTATTAAATGATAAATACTCAAATTTATTAAATGATCAATACTCAAAAAGGCTGAAAAATGAAACGGTCTCTTCTGCTTCACTGGTCTATGAGATACATATAGACTAACTTAACTGGATCAATACAAACTAATTTTTGCAATATAACACTGTATACACTGGCAAGTATAAAACTACCTGCATTCCAGTGGAAAAGGAATAACAAGTCCATCAACAAACATGCTCACAAATGCTTTCAAACAGCATTAAATACATAAAATAATCAATCAGTTGGCACTGGAAGCCACGAAAGGGGGTAACTTTTACAATCACATGTCAGTACTTCCCAACTGTTAAACGATATGAGCAGGGTAATAGAGAGGGATAAGCCAACCTATCTCTTTACAAAGGTCTCATCCCACAGGATGTCATCAGAGAGGTAAACAACAAAGAAACTTCTTATCTCCTCTCCTAACCATAATGGGAGAAGCGTTTTTCAAAAAAAAATCCAGATTTCCCTGATGTTAACAATAGTGACATGAAAAAGAAAGAGTGAATATCCAGGTGAATTTTCATGAACTGAAGAGAAAAGTCCTTCCTGTGAAGAAATTAGGTCAGGATGGCAATTCAAGCTTTTTTGCTCTTTTGTGGGGAGAGGGTTATCTGTTTTTAAATATGATCTTCAGCAGGAGAAAGTTATCTAATGAAAAAATAGCATTCACAACTTTTGAAGACTTGTCAGGTTTCACAGACATCTCAACGTCAACACTTCATTGTGGCATTCAAGCCAAGAACTGAGTTCTGAGCTCAAGGTTTCTAAGGCCAACACAGGAGAGTGCACATCAGAATTGTTATCAGAAAGAAGGCTTCTTAACCTCTGGCCCCACCAACTATAAGTTATCAAGACTTTTCCATCTTTACCTGTTTGTAATCTGCTTATCCTTTCTTTCCAAATAGTCAACATTCCTAAAAGCTCTAATATGAGAAAGATTCACGAAGAAAGTATCATCCTCCATGAAGGGAAAAAATGCTAACAACTTGTTTTTTTGAGCTGCATAAAAGGATTTTTCGGTATTATATTTCTTCCACATCAAGCACAGTACAAGTTACGTGCAGCATGTTAATTAGTACCTGTGCTCCTGATACAGGGCCAAAAGGGTTTGGTGGTCTCATGACAGGTTGGCTGTATATTAAGCTTGGTTGTGTCATTACAGGTACACTTCCCATTTGAGGAGGCTAAAAAAAACAAAAAAACAAAAATTCTCAAGTTAAAGGATGCTGACTCACATTTTCCTTATTATGAGTAAGTAAACAAGAAGGATGATAATGATGTACTAGTATTAGTACATCTGAATTAACTCAAAGGGGAAATGTCTATAAATGCAAATAAGACTGACAGCTAAAAATTTTAAGAGAATTTTTTTTGTATGGAAAATCTTTCTTGTGCTTATTTTTTAACGTTTACCAAAAAACTCAACTTTTTCTATATGAATTGCAAAATTCAAACTACAATAAACAGACAAAATAATTTAGACCAAAAAAAATTTCCAAATTTGCCATCTTTAGACATAGGGAAACTTAAAACTATAAAATGGCTAAGACATTTCAAAGTAAATTGCCTTTGTTCATCAAATCCAGTTCTTATACCATAATGCAAGTAAGTACAAGGGAAAATAGTTGATTCTTTGAAGAAGTTTGCCTTCAACATTCTTTCATTTTATCTTAACACATTTTTAAAGAAAACCAAGAAGAGGCTTAAATTACAGACACAGAGGTTAGTTCATTCTTAAGTAATTGAAAATAAATCTCAAACAACCATCTCTTTAGAAATTACCACTCCACGATATAAAATTAACATAAGTGACAGAACAGAGTACACACACCATCACATTATTTTGGTTAAAATGCAATATTCTAAAATCTTATCTTTCTGCAAGTTCTATTTAACTTTTTAAGATGACTCCTATTTTCAGTGATTCACTTTATGAGTTTTCTGTGTAGATACCCTTTTTATGTAATGACTACTAATCCAAAAGCTTTTATGAAACTTTTTCATATGCAGGGAAAGAGCTACTTTCACTAAGACATAAATAAAGAAGTAGCCACAACAGCAATACCAATGGATGAACACTGCCTCCCACCAGCAACAGTTTCCCAGAATGTGTAGTGGGCTGAAGCTACCACACCTTCATTTTTATTTGAGTCTGCATATTAAGAGAGCTGGGAGAGTAAGAGCAGTTTATAATGTGGGTTGTGGGCAGCTTAAAAGTTTAAACACTGTTTCTGTACTATACCAATCATGTCATAGGAAAATTTCTCTGGCCTTTACTAAACTAAATTTACCCCCTACACAATGCAAGAAACATCAACTCCCCACATCCACTATAGTAGTATTAAGGTTATAAGACCTCACTGGTATTAATATAAGGTCAAAGCAACAGAGACTTGGAGTTAACATTAATGTTTAAATGAGTTCACAACGAAGCATAGATGCCTAACAGAACTTATGAGAGGAAAAATAAGCCGAGTAATACAGTTAACATTAATAAATGATATTTGTTGTACAATAACTGTTCTAGAAATACTTATGAAACCTATGCTGTGGTGCAAGGTTCTGTGCTAGTTACTAAGGGTATATGTGGCACGAACTCTTTTTTCAGTTAAGTTTGGAAATAAATACATGTTAAATGCAAGTCAATCGATTTTCGAAAAGCTGTGTTTGGAAAAATACTTACGATTCCATATCCTATCATGCCTGTTGGTGTAGTAGCAGGATAGGCCATTACAGGGGGGGCCTGACATGGTGAGAGAAAAAACAAACAAGCAAGTGTAACTCACATATGTCAATGGAGTCCAGGTAATTAATAGCTAAAAAGAATTGCTAAGACAGCTGTGATTAAAGGTGATATTTGTGTTCGTTAATAACTGTGTCAAGCTCAATGACAAAAGGTGTCTTGAAATTAGCAGAAAAGCAGATTAGAAAGAAAAAATACCATTTAAACTTAGATGCAACAGTGATCTAAGATTTCAATGTGCTTTTACAGCATTAAAAATATTCAGATTTTTAGAAACACTCAAATCCTGCAATGTAACGTCTGTCTCTCCCATAAAGATGTCTGCCCAGAAAAAGCAGCAGAGTGAATGTTCCTAGGTGCTTCACTTCTGCAGCAAAGACAAAACTTAAAGATTTCAAATCAGTGAACAACCTGATCTTCCAAAAGACTAGTTTCTAAGGACCTCATTCACTTCTTTCAAATAAGCCCAAAGATTTCAAACCACTATGGAGTATATGACTCAAGTTTATATGTAGAGTATGCATATTAATATTCTAATTTATTCTGTAAATTATTTAAAATATGTTCTGCAAAGCACCAATTCAGAGGAGTAATACATTTTCAAGTCTGTTTATGCTTAAATGTCTAAAAGAATGCTCTATCACTAAGATTTTTAAGGTCCTTCCTCTTCCTACTTCAATTCATGCTTTGAAATATACGACCTCAGCAAGAATCATTTTAGATATATTTGCTGTCTTAACAACATTCCCCTATGTGTTATCTTTTAATAAAAACTTAAGATGAATACAGGTGAAAGACCAATAACACTGCTAAAACATAAAAAATAAATTATATGGCAATTTGAACATACACATGGAGAAGTTAAATAAAGCATAACTAAAGTGAATAGTTAAAAGTTTAGTATTTGAGTGAGCATGTAGAACTTATTGGTCTCTCCCTACTTAAAGACCAAGAGCTGCAAGAGCAGTAGACAAACTGCCAAGTACAGCAGAAGCCTGTAAGATTTCATGCAATTGTTATTTTCAACATTACCACAATCACCATTTCCCTTCATTCATAAGTCATCAAGTGCATAGTGGAAGCACAGATACAAACACAGATGCCCAGCCATCTGGCAGCAAATGGCAGAATATTAAGCAAGAAAAAAAATTTATATTTCCCATGCTACCATCATCAGAATCAATTCTACAACAAACCCATGAGATCAGTAGATGCTAGGAAGAATTTTTGGCACATTGAAAATTTGAATGTGAAAACAAGTAATAGCTGGAAGGTTATGAGATTCTGCTACAGCAGTGGTTAATAGCATGCCAATTTATTGCAAAAAAGGCTAGTTTTTGGTCACTTACGTATTGTGGAAAATGCATGCCATTCTGTTTTTCCCAGGGAGAACAATTACATAATGCAATAACACTGGATTAGAACAAGTACTTACACAACAGAAAATACATAGAGAGCATTTTAGTTCACATGTACATTCATTAACTACCTAGAATTCCCTGTATTTCCAGTATCTAATGGAAGAACATCTATACCAAAACACTATCAAGGTTGACAAGGGAAATTTAGTCTTTGGCATCATCACCTTACTTACGTAGAATTACAAGTGTCATTAAAATATAAAACCTATCAGTAGTACAAACAGTGTAAAGTTCAGTGCATACCATAAACCGGGAATGCACTGTATAATGAATATCACAGAAAAAAAAAGCAAGCAGTTAAAAGAGTTGATAGTGTAACATCATTATATATTTTAATAAAATATCAATAAATTTGTTTTAAATTTTTTAAAGTTTAAAAACCTTGACAGTGTTTAAAGATTAATAAAAAGGTTAGAAATGTAAAGAAATGTCATAAGCAGCAGTTTATCTAGGTAGTGACTCACATCACCAGCCCTAAATGTTAGTCATTAAAAAGAACCTCTATGGAATACATACATACAAATATTTTAACCAAGTCCTCAAGAGATGACACACCTTACCATATACAACACAGCACCATAGATATGGTTTCTTATCAACATTCTAGATGGTTAGATGCCTATTACATTCTAACAGTCAATCTAAGGTCAAGTGCTATTTGCAAATTTCTACTATTTCATATAGATTAGTACTAATTTAATACAAAATAAGAAAATAGTCATTGTATTTTCGTATCAGCATGCGGATTTATATCATGGTTCATATGTTATATCAATGTATGATTCACACCTACAGGTGTGTTACAGTGGGAAAAACACTGGATTCAGAGTCAGAAGGGATGGATTTCAATTTAAATCTGCTTCTGAGCTGCTTTCCACTTGAGGGGAAAAAAAAAAATCACTTTACCCCTACAGTTGGGACAACAGCTGCTACCAAGAGTGCACTAATTATAGAGTCAGGATAGTGTGTGTGTGTGTGTGTGTGTGTGTGTGTGTGTGTAAAATGTAAACTATTTAAAATGTAAGGTTTTATTATTGGTGATGGTAGTGACCACTACCAGGAAAAAAGTTGTTGTTTAGTCACTAAGTCATGTCCAACTCTTTAGAGCCCATAAGGTTTCTCTGTCCATGGGATTTCCCAGGCAGAAGTGGGTTGCCATTTCCTTCTCCAGGGAAATGTTCCTGACCCAGGGATCAAACCCGTTATCCCCTGCATTGGCAGGTAGATTCTTACTGCTGAGCCATCAGGGAAGCCCAGAGAAAAAGTACTGATTTTAAAAGGTAGCTAAATTTTAGTATAAATTTCCACTAATGAAGACTGAGATTAATAAAACTCTCTAGATAATGTCATGGAAAACTTTAATTGCACACTATTTTTAGCTCAGCCGTATATTTAATTTTTACAATTAACCCAAGGAAAACAGCAAAACAGCAGGATGCTCTGGAAGAGATTTAGTAACAAAAGTGGCTATAACAAGGGTATGGGGGTCTCTTAACAACAGGAAGGACACAATGTGCAGCTTGCATAATCAAAATGCTGCTTGTTAGCCCAAGTTTGCAAGAAAGCATGTTTCAAATTTTTCTACAAAAAAGAAACTGGTTTTCTCTGACCCAGGAAGACATATTGGATTGATAAAACAGTAGCTGACCAAGGGTAGTGACAGCCACAAACTACTCAGGGACAACCATACCTTACGGTAATTAAAACCATTAGAACTTCTTTAGTATTAGATTCTAACTCATTGGTCCTCCCTGGAGGCTGACAGTGAAGAATCTGCCTGCAATGCAGGAGACCCAGGTTTGATCTTTGGGTTGGGAAGATCCCCTGGAGAAGGAAATGGCGACCCTCTCTAGGATTCTTGCCTGGAGAATCTCATGGACATTAATTATCGTACAATTAATTTTCATTATTCATAGATTCTATATTTGCAAATTTGCTACAAACTAAAATTTATTTGTAATCCCCAAATCAATACTTATGAAGCTTTTGAAGTCTTTCATATACATGTGCAAAGCAGTGAAGAATTTGTCACCAGATACATCCAGTTCTGACAAGAAATAACCAGAGGATGGAGAACTAGGGAAGACGCTCTGGCTCTGGGGCCAGGTGGGCAGGTCTGGAGTTTCAACTTAGGTACCAATTAGCGGGTTGGTCAACTTAACACCTCTGAATCTCCTTTTCTCTTTTGTAAAATAAAAGACTATACCATCTACTAGAATAAATTTATTTAGGATTTAAGATTATAATCTATGTGAGATGTGTGAGTGTGTATACATACACAGCTGAAGCTATACTTGCTTGGTTTTTGTTAATACTGTCATCTAATTTTTATAGCTGATTCTCCTTATTTGCTGCACTTAAGGTTCAAAAGACCCCGATGCTGGGAAAGACTGAAGGGAGGAGAAGGGGACAACAGAGGATGAGATGATTGGATGGCATCACCGACTCAATGGACATGAATTTGAGTAAACTCCAGGAGTTGGCAATGGACAGGGAGGCCTGGCATGCTGCAGTCTGTGGGGTCGCAAAGAGTTGGACATGACTGAGTGACTGAACTGAACTGAAGGTTCTTAAAGTCACCAGAACACTGAATTAGTGAACACCGAGCCATTTTTAGGGGAAACACTGTGTGTGTGAAATTAGCAACCGATTCAGTGTCAGACAAATAAATAACAGATTTGAAACCAGCAATAGAGAATAATGATTAAGAACATAGCCTCTGAGGTAACGCTGCCTGAGTTCTAAAAACCCACCCCATCTCTTTTATTTGGGCTCATTACTTAATAATCCTATGTTTCCATTTCCTTATCTGTAAAATGGGATAATAATAGTTACTACCATATAAGGTTAATTTGAGGATTATATAAAACAAAACCACGTTATTATGTTAGAATTGATGCCTGGCACAAAATAACCCTTAAGTAAACGTTAGCTACAAAAATGTACCTGGCAAATAGTGTCAACCCAGCTTCCTTTAGAAGC
The DNA here is from genome assembly GCF_019923935.1 of Bubalus bubalis. NCBI lineage: Eukaryota > Metazoa > Chordata > Mammalia > Artiodactyla > Bovidae > Bubalus > Bubalus bubalis. Next base: position 90,100,992 of record NC_059161.1, on the reverse strand, counting down.
TGAATGAAAGGAATAAAAATTACTTTTATTTCTTAAATTTTGTAACGATCTTTGCACTTACGCTTTATCACTGCTTTAAACACATTTTCACAGTACATATTCACCTAAATTATTCATATTAGTATATCATGAGATTTTCCAACTCACCATTGTCGCAGCATTCCACGCAGTTGTTGGTGCAACCTTTGGTTGCCAGTTAGATCCTCCAGTGAGCTTCTTTTCACCTGGCTGACTCCAATTTACATCACTTTAAATAAACACAAGTGAGATATAAATGTTTGTAATTAAGAAGTTTCTTTACTATAAATTTAGATTGAACAGAGCATTTAAGATGCAGATGACACTTATACACACACTTTCTTGAGATAAAAGCCAAACCAACCTCTAGATGGCACATGGGAAAAAAAATGCAAATTTAACACTCACTTCTTAGTGGTTCCATTTCCAATGCCAAGATCTAGGACACAAGAAAAAGAAAGCATTTAAAAACTAGACTCATTTTTATAAAACAACTTATTGTAAAGAAGACTCAAGAATTCAAAAAATACTTACTGCCCACGAGGTTGGCTAAGGATGAATCCAAGTCATCAGATACTAACTTGTTAGGTGGGAGTTTGGCAACGGGAAGACTCTGGTTCTGAGAGGCCACTGTTGGTTTGAGAAGTCCACCTAGTTCATCAAAGCCTTAAAGTTACAAACAGATGAAATAGGATTTTGTAAGGAACTTTATAGAGCTACAGCTTTCTAAAGGAGGTCTCTGCCTTTTCTCCTTGTTTGTTTAATGGAAAAATCCTCTAAGAAAATGGGCACCAATAAATGCCCTTAAGTGAAAAAGGAGAAATCCACCATTTCAAAGTAAATCGATTGAGGAGGCTGTATGTACTTTGGCAGAATTCATTTGTCTTACGTCATAACAAAATTACATTAAAGTTAAAGGAAATGAAGAAAGAAGCATTCAAGTAAACTACTCGTATTCCAAAACTGGGATGAGAAGGATGGAATTAATCCTCCCCCTCAGCTGACGAAGTCTTCTGAAGACTCACTCACACTTGAAGAAATACAAGTAAAAAATACATCTCTGAAAAAACGTTTCTTTTAAGAACTGTATTTTATAGACCTTTTTATACTCTTTAAAGTGAAGAATGTAAGGTATACGTAAAAGAGTATATTAGAATCAAGTGAAAATGAACCACTAGCTTATCTCTTTTTTTCTGTCTAAAAACAGCCTAAATTATACCTAAGAAATAGCTAAACTACACTCTAATTGTACAGAATCATGTAGTAAATTAGGACATTGCTTAAAAATAAAATCCCTTAAGGTTCTCTCCTGAAGGGTAAAAGGTAAAACAAATCCAATCAACCAAGCCACCCAACGACTCAACAGCATAACCTAGGAATACTAGAGAATTTGAAAAAGAAAGTCACCAAAAATGGGGGCTTAGAAAATATGAACTGGTTTCTATATCCTTTATCCTTCCTCCCAGTAAGACAAACTCAAGAGGAAAAAGTTAAATACATCAAAAATCATTGTAAACCTACCAGTGCACAGAAAAAAATGAATTTCTAGTCCGTAATACTCTTTATAAGCTTGCTTCTTACTTTTGTATAAACACGTATGATAACTATTAATAACTGTATATTATGAAATTAAGAGTATCTCAATGTTTAAATGGTCTGAATTTAATTACTACACTTACCACTCTACGATTAAGAACATAATTTAGTGTCAACTTTATAGGAATTCAATTTTTACAAACTTCAAATTAACAAGATACTAAATGGAAACCTAGCTCTATAGGTCTATAAAGCTGTCTTAAGACAAATGAACAACCACACTACAAAATGATTAAAAAAAAAAAAAAAAAAGCCCCTGCACCCATAGCTCTGATATTTAATTATTCCAGCCGTTTACTATACAGACTATTTCCATACGTCAAGGTACCACAGGTAATACTTTCCTAGTTTTCAAAAAAGCCAATTTTATTTCAGTAAAAGTAAAAATTATAGTGAGTAAAAAACAGAGCATTCTACACATAGTCACTAGTAATTGAGAACTCTAATCTAAGGAAAACCTCTTTTTTCTCTCTCTTAACAGCTCTGGGAGAAACAGAATCTTCCCAGATTCAAAACTGCCACTAAGAAAAGAATAAAGGCTAATAGTTGCTTGAAATTTTCTTCCAGTCGTTGAGGGAAGAGGACCCACTTCTTTGGCTATCCTAACTCCATCTATTTACACATGGTAAAAGTACCATTATCTGTGCTTACACAGACTCTAAACTAGAACACTAGAGTAAAGGTAATAAAGTAATTTTTTCTTACCCCCAGAATCTACAGTAATGTTGGTAGATTTATTTCCAAACACAGATTCAAAGTCAACATTAAGGCCAGCTGAAGGATGTGGCTGTGCAACTGGAGAAGGAGTGAACCCTAAGAGAAACCAAAATGGAAGAAGCTCAGTCTTTAGTAACTCTACATTTATAAATATCTAATAATGAAGAAAATAGAATGGAAAAAGCCCTAAATTCCCACAACAAAAAAACAAAGCCAACCCTTCAAGCAAAATGTTCCCTAGACTACCACATCTCCTTGTAGTGATTACATTTTCCAGAACAAAATCACCCCACTAAGAAAATAAAAAAGTAAAGTTGAATTACTAGTTTGTTTCATTACAAAATAACATTTTTGCTTATTTTTTACTTTAAATTTTTATGCTAATGATCTTTAAAAAACCAAACACATCTAAAATTCTAGGATCTTGTACGAAACCAAAATTTAAAGGATCATCTGGGAATAAAATAAGAATTCTGTGGTGTTTAAGAAAAAAATAACTTAGTATCCCAAAAAGTCTTTCTCCCTCTACCTACTCACCTTCCATATTTCTCGCCTCCCTTCCTTTGATGGTTAATCAAAAGCTATACGGTTTAAGTTCATTTGTGAAGTAACAGGATTCTTAAAAGTTATAACCCACTAATCCTTATGAACCCCTTGTGTCCAGGTGTTTTTTGAATATTAAAAAAAAAAAGAACTATTTTCAACCATCTTCTAAGTTCAACTTAACTACTTCCATAGGGGGCCGCCACATGTGTCATCAAATATACTGGTTTAACTACACTGAAACACAAGAACAGAAAGGGAAAATTTATTCTCTTCTGTCAATGTGACACTGATGCCAGTGGCATTCAGCCAAGACATCCAGTTTATAGAGAAACCAGGTAATGCTGAGGTAAATACAAGATTTTCAATTGTGTGAAGTTTTATTTTTGTGAAGTGAGGTTCTGAATTTCTACAGGCCAACTAGAAGAACCAAAATCATCTAGACCTATTATGGCTGTCACATGACTTGAGGAGTTTTCAATCACTGAGTATATATTCAAGTAGAGAACAGCCTAGCAAGGATCACAAAGAAGGGATTCTTTCACTTGTGGAAGGCTGGAATAAATGGCAATAATAAATTCCTTCCTTGTGGAAGGAATTCTCTTCCATCTCTAAATTTTATAAATTCATAATGTTAAAAAGTTTTAAATATCTGGTATTAGAAGATTAATAACTATATTAGAGAGAAATTAAACTTTTGAGCTGTAAACAAAGACCCTTTCTTCCTGTCCTATCTTTCTGCTAAAGGCAATTTCAGTCTGTAAGAATCTCACACTGAACTCTTAATGCACATGACCAGGATATAAGGAAGTATAATAACGCTGTACTAAAAAGACTGATCTTAAAGAAAAACTAGGACAAGATTTGTTGAGAAGTTCAAGAAGGTCCTCAAAGTCAGAGAAGCCAGAAAGGACTTTTTATTAACAGTGACTCACACAAGCTGGTATACATCAATGATACTACTGTAAAAGTAGCATTTTACATCAGAGTGTCAATATTCTGCAGAGGCAAAGATTTTTAAATGTACAAGTTTGATCTTTTGCCATAGTCATTTAGCCCGTAAAATACTCTTAACTCAAAGACACTGACCATACAATGAGAATACAACATTATCAAAATATAATTACATATACTGATTTAACAGTTCTCTGAAGTATACAAACTGTTTTAGAATATACCACAGGCTTGCCAGTTCTTCTCAAAGCTCCTTACAAAAGGAACAGATATATCTACTCAAGAAAGACAAAAATCTATCGTGCTTTATAATTACATCCCCATGCTAAACCATTACAGTGTAAGAAGCTTACAGTGTTCTTTAAATCCTGGAAACAATGTCTGAGCTATGGTATCACTTAATAAGAAAACAAAGGGAACAATAATTTGTAACTAGGACAGTATATCAAATTTCTATTTGCCTCTGATAACCTGCCCAAATTCTTTCTAGAATTTTGTTGGTATCAGAGATAAGCCTATCCTTCATAATAATACAAAAACAACTTCATAACTTTCTGTAAAGAGAGGAGCCGTCTCCTGAGGTCCCTAGGGGCACCAATCTGTGAAATTATGATGTTACTGCCTAAAAGTATAAAAGAGCTGAAAAGATACAAAGTAATCCAGAGCTAGTACCTCAAATTTCAACAGCTTCTACTAGCAGAGGAAAAAAGTAAAAGGGAAATTCTTAATAAATTATAATAGCTGATTAGATTGTCAACCTTTAATTTTTAAAACTGACTTAAAGCAAAGTTATAAAATATCACCATTTCAAAAGAGAAGATTTAGGGATTCCCTGCAAAAGATGAATAGGCTCGCCACGTTAAGGTTAACTTGATGAAAACTGAATTGCCTAACTCTTTCATTTCACAAAACCCAGTGTAAAGTCTATCACTGGCCACTTCACAGATCAACACTTATTAATACTGCACTGTAGGAACAATCTCAAGAGGAAAATAATAAGCTGACTGAAAGGTACAAGATGAACAAGTGTTGGGGACAGAAAGGTATTCCAAACACCCCTGAGAAAAATTAGATTGTTAATAGATTTTGGTGGTAGTTCGGTAATAAATAGGCCTCACACTTTTTTGAGAAAATAACTCTACTATTTATTAAACCAAGTTTTTTTTTTTTCTTACCAACTCATTTTAAGGAAAACAACAAAAAGAAATACCTCTTGCATAAACAAACTAATAAATTTTAGAGATTATTGTTACCTACCTCCAAATAAACCAGCTACAGTAGAAGGCTCATGGCACATAAAGGTAGTATTACGATAAGCTTGAGTGCCACAAAAAGTATCTGACAAGGCATATAAGGGAGGAAAAGAAAGGATAGGAAAAAGAGAGAAAAGTGAGAAAGTGAGGAGGAACAGCTAAGAGTGGAATGAAGTAATTAAAAGCAAAAACAGGAACAAAAACAAAAGAGAAAACAGAGGAGTCCAAGCCTTTGGTGTTCTTTAATTTACAACTTACTAAAAATAAGCACTTAACTTAAGGCTCCATTATGAGTACTATATTTAAAACATATATATAAATAATATTCACAACAAATTTTAAAAAACAACCAACACTGCATATCCTTAGATGAAAAAACATGAACCAGCTGGCTTGTTAACCAATACTAACATGTCTTCTAATGTCTTCTTCTGCAGATGAGGAAGGAGGCCTTGACAAAGTCACAAACATGGCACGGCTGGGACCATGATCCACTCACCTGACTTATACATCCCAGTATCCCTAGGGCTTTAATGAGAGCAAGCTACAAACTACACTGAGAACTATATCAAATCAAGGTCCTCCTCTGAAAGATCTGGAAGGTATCTACATATCTAACTCTCTGATTTTTCCTGGTCATGCTTAACTCTATAGAGCAGGAGCTGGCAAACTACAGCCTGTGGCCTATTTATATGGCATGAGAGCTAAAAATGGTTTTTACATGTTGAAAGGGTTTAAAAAAAAAAGAAGAGATGATGACTCACAGATTTTACGCATCATATAAAAGCCTACAGTATTTATTACCTGGCTCTTTACACTAAGTTTCCTGATCACTATTCTAGAGCAGCATGATCCAACAGAGCTTTCTAGTAACAGAAATGCTTTATAAATCTGCACACTATGCAGATATGTGAATACGGTACATTATGGTAGCCACTGTGCCACTGAAGAGTGGAACTGTGGCTAGTACAAGTGAGAAAGAAAAATTTTAATTGTATTTAACACTTAATTTTAATAAATCAAGCCTTAAAGGATGACATGTGGCTAGTTAGATGATGCAGTGTAAGCAATGACAAACCTTGGGTGGTCCTTTCATGCTCTTACTACTGAGTAAGAAACTACTAGGATTTTTATTACACAACTGTACTTCTTAGGAACTTTCAACTTGCACTGAAAGACTTACTAAAAGGCCTCTTCTATGACAGGGATCAACTATAGCTCCTTGTCTTTGTAAATAAAGTTTTATTGCAACACAGCCAAGCTTATGTGTTTGTGTCTTGCCTATGGCTGTTTTCATGCTATGTCAAGGTTCAGTAGCTGTGAAAAAGACTGTGTGGCTCACAAGCCAAAAATATTTACAACCTAACAATCTTTTAAGAGAAAGTTTGCTGACCCCTACTCTAGATTAATGCCTAATTGGTTGATAGCAGTGGTTTTTAATTTCCCCTTCTGTACTTTCATAAAAGTATGTAACAATAAGTTTTAGAAAGAAAGAGTATTTAACAATACTCTGTAACAATACAAAGAAAAAGTATTTAACAGTAAGTTAAGTCCCCTGTGTCTTCAGGGGACACAGATGTGACATCTTGAAGCCCATGCACTGCTCTGACTTAAAAGATGGAAATATACAGCCCAAATCAAAGTCATATCTGCTTCATATTCTCAAACTAAGGGAACAGACTTAAAAAGATACAGTTATATTTACTAAATACATACCATGGATATTCAGTAAATATGAAGAAAAGATACAACCTGTAAAAGACTATTGACAGAACACTCCAAAGATAACTCTTGTTACCCCTTATTACCAAGCAAAAAGGTACACCATCTGACATATTTCTAAGAGTAACAAAATGTATAATTTAGTTTCAACTGCTTTTAATCTAATTTTTAAATGTATTATAATATAATAAAGGAATTACAGCCACCAAATATTACCCTTTAGAACTATTAGACTAATTATGTAATTAGAGCACCTGCCTTGAAACTTTCTCAAATCTCCAACTACTGCTTTCCAGTCACTTTCTCTTCTTCTCTCTCAGATATAGCTAAGTATTCAGAATGTGGCCACCTGCTCTATCTAGGGTACACAGATGACTTTATGCATGCTGCTTCAATCAAAGATTTAAATTTGTGTCACCTTTCGCTGTATCTATGAATTGAATAAAAGCACTTTCATCATCTTTTAAGGGGGTTTAGCATCATTTTAGCAGGATTCAAAAACATTTATATATTTAAAAACTTACTCCTCCTAGTATAACTTTGGTATGAAATTTTGCTTTTTTTAATAGATTTTTATATCACAATTAAAGCTATTCAGTCAAGTTGCTTTTCATTTCCTATTTTTCATTTACCTCCAGGCTAACAATGAAGTGAGACCCTTAAGATTAGACAGAGGGTATGTACAGGTTTTAGACAATATAAAATCATACCATTATTTTGAAATTAAAAAGGGGGAAAAAGATTAAGAAAGCTACTAAGGGTGATAACCACCCTCTCTCTCAAACAGAAAGGGAAAAATGTAAGCACACATAAACATGTAAGTAAGTTCAGGAGATGTCACTCTTCATCCAACTCTAATAACCAACTCTCTGAACTATAAACAGGATGTAGCATGTGATGCTACAATATGACAGAGAACAAAACAAAATTCAATTTCAAAGGAAATTTTCCGTCCTAAAAACTTGCATCAAATAAAATCAGGGATACTGGTGTAAAAAAAAACCTCACTACACTACTGCTAGTTTATTTTAAAGTTTGTTATTAAAATCCAAAGTAATTATTGCAGTGCTTTAAAAATAATGGATACGTTAAAAAATACTTAGGCAGTATAAACATTAATTGGAAAGAAAGGTTAAATGGTACTTTACCAACAAACATTTCATGAGTAGGTGTCCTAGTAGTAAAAGTGGATACATCTGAAGAAATAGGAAGGTGAACATCACCACTACTTTTTGTGAGGAAAGGATTTAAGCTTGGAATGGCATCATCAACAGCATCTACAGTAGCAGAGAAAGGATCTGTGCAGTCCAAGTGCATTACAGCAAAATGAAGAAAGGAAGTAAATTAATTAGTATTGTAATTAGTCAAAAGAGGCAAAGTGAAAAGTAGTAGCTATTATCATTATTAATCCAAATGCAAATGATCAAATCTAATCACCAAGATGGAAGAAATGCATTTAACATATTTTAAAATGAACCCTCAGAAAAAAATACTTTTGTGTCCATAACAACAGCAGCAAACTAAGGATGGATCTGCTCTACAACATCAGAAAGACAACCTTCAGGTAGTTAAAAAAGAGAATAACAACAAAATGTTTCTATAAATGAGCCATCTAACCTGAACCGTGTTCCCCACCCAAGATGGGAGTGTATTGGCACTGGTGGCATAGCTATGCATACGTAAATAATTGATATAAATAACTGATATGAATATGGAATAAGTAGTTATTTCAAAAAGCCAAAAGGGATTAGGAGTTTCTAACATGTCCATATAACTGTTGTACAGCTTCAGATGTAGGAAACAAAATAATAAAGATGAAGCAAATGTCTAACGATGGAAAAAGAAATTTTGGAAAAATTAAGAACAGAGACAAAAGACTGGCCATGTAGTAGACTGGGATTAGCTTTGAAGGCCTGGCTGTAGATTTTAAAGCCTAAACGATTTGGTAGGAATAACAAATGTACTATTTCCTACTAGAATGTATCAAATACATACTATCATCAAGTGCTACAATTGAAGTTATTTTAGAACCACATATTTACTGTATCTATTCCTCATTCAAGATAGCCAACATTGTAATGACTGAAAGCCATTCATCATTCCTTAAGTATGGGGAGAAGCAAAAATAAAGAGCAGCAAAAATAAACTCTCATAATTTTATCTAGCACAACTAAAAATGAAAGGTACTCCTGTACTCCAACCAGTAGCCTATTTTTGTGTATTCTGGTTTGTGGTCCTAACTTAAGAATACAGTATTCAGCACTATTAATCTACTCTAAGGCTGTAAGGCAGAACAATAAGGAGGCAATGGCCAAAGAAACAGCTTCTGCATTACAATACAGGCACACTTTATCCTTAAAGTCAATAAACTGAAAGCTAGTGTTCTGCAAATGCTCCAACTGTAACTTCAAAAAGAAAAACATCAAAATAAAATTGAGGTCACTGTATTGAGTCTTACAAACATACCAAAACTCACTGATACACTATTCTAACTCAAATGATCATAAACATCTTTCCCATCCCTCCAACTCCTCAATAAATGGAAAAATGGGGGAAAGAATCAGAAAAAATAATTCAGAAACAAAAGTAGAAAAGAGTCAGAAATAAGATTCACTTTTTGTACTAAAATACAAATGCGATGATGACCACTCTAACTCCTTCTTGTATAAGAAAGGAGCTGCATTAAGTTTAGAGTTGATCAGTTCGGTTCAAAGTATTAATACTACTCTGAAATATCTGATAGTGGCATGGTGCTTTAAAAGTACATTATACTTTGTTGGACAAGTAAGTAACACAAAAACTCTCTCTAGTTATCCCTGCAGAAGCAACCATGAGAGAAGTCATTCAAAAAGAGTATGCACATTTCTACAACAGATTCATTAGGTTTTTGAGAAAAGACATGTTTGGAAAAAGTTACTAGTTATCTGCTACTCTGTTGACTGATACTTTTTACCTAAGCACTTAATATCAATCATTTCCTATTATATGAAACATCCTAAAGAGTATGCAGAAAAATGTAAGTGCATTTGTATATTTAGATCAATCACACAATAAGAAAAACCAGCTTTTAATCTACCTTGACAAAACACTTCTACTATGGTATAGTAGATTAACATCATTTAGATTTAATTATACCACAAAAATTAATTCAAATTCATTAAAGATAAAAAAAATAGTAATAATATTCCAGTTATTCCAACTTAAACTTTATCAGCCTGGCAACTCTAAAATTCTGTATATTTTAATTAAATACTTTTTTCTATTATTTTTTATCATTATTCACTTGAATGTTTAATTTTATGTAGAAAAATAATCCAAAAAGTTAAAATAAAGATTAAAACAGTACCAGTCATTTTTTTAGTTTTGAGATAAATATCTGATATCTACATTTGCACAAAGAAAATTGAGTGTTTTCATAATGTATTTTTAATGAGTGTTTTCACTCATTAAAAATGAGAAAGAAATAAATTAAACTTAAGAATGGGTCATTCTTTTTTGCCTGAAATAAATTTTGAAATCTTGCTTAAAATATACAACAGTGTACTAAGCTGAAAATAATGTGTATCTCTAGATCTGCTGTAACTCAGTTTTTAAGGTGGTAAAAACTGAAATCTCAGCTATTAGTATTCAATAGCAATTGCGTGTTCGACTCCAGACCATTTCTTGAAAAATCAAAGGCTCGTTAATAATGGAATGAAAGAAACAAGCGAGCTTGTGTTCTCTTCAATGTTCATTTTTAGGTACAATCTTACTTACATACCTTTCATATAAACAGGCAAATCTTACTTCCTCTTAACTCTGTTTATCACTAACCTAGCTGTGATTGGAAACACACATCATTTCTGTGGTGCTTATGATAAGAACTAAATTAAATAACAAATCTGTTGCTGACATTCATTTTCAGCAAATGAGAGCAATAAAAGCATTAAATAATATTTTAGAATTATCAAAAAAATCTAATCTTTGTTTTGTCACATGCTATAAAAGCATGATACAAAATGCTACATATTTCAAATGTTCAGGTAAATGGTTAACTTCAAAAAGTACCTTCTGGAATTTACTGTTATGATCAAAGCTTTATATAAAGGACTTATTATCTTAGTAACTTTAATTTTAAAAACAAAGGAAAATATCTTAATCTGAATGTTATGGATATGACAACACAATGAGTAAGTATTAAGAGTTCTTGGCTTAAAATACTCTTTGGCTATCTATGTATAAGTCAAAACTTTGAAGTTATTACCAACTCAGAAGCCAAATACAAGACAAAGTTCCATTTTTCTTAAATTGAGGGGCTTATAGTAAGATCACCATGCTTTCCTCATATATAACTGTAAGCTTTTGGAAAAACAGTAGTCAATTGCTACTGCTTCTGCTCCCAACTATACCTTATACCTGATAATACTTTTTTTTCAAAACAATTTTTTACAGTGCCACATTTAGATAGCAAGCCTAATGTTAAAATATGGGGGAAATTTTGACAAAAATAGTACATAAACCAAAATAACCTAAAACAGAAAAGTAAAACATAATTAAATGTACTCCAACATTCTATTCACAAACTGCTATCAGATATTTCTTCTAACAGATTATAAAACAATGTTTACATACTGAAATTACTTAAAATTATTCTCCCACAGTAACAGTCTATCTGCTTTCATATGTGAGCTCAACGATTCCAAACACTACAACTGTATATGGTATCCAGATAAAACTAACACCCAGTTCAGTTTCACTAAAATATTACATTAGTTCTCACTAAGTCTTCTGTAAAATTTTTCATCTCTCCAGTAATACAACTTTTCAGCCTTAATTTTAGAAAACCTATAGTTTGTTTTTTTAAAGGTAAGCAAACTAAAACTGCTTGAATGGTCATGTTAATCCTATTAATAGGCACTTCACAATAAGAAGGAAATAAGCATGCAAATTTTGCCAGATTAAAAATCCTAAAACTGGAATTATCATTAGGCTATTAAGAAATTCCTTTCTCTTAACCCTAATATGCTATCTACAGATCATTTAAATAATTCTAAAAAACTCAATGACTTTGAACTAGCTTACTCCTTTTAGAAATTACTCCCAGATCTTAAGATTTAGCTCAATTAGTTTTTAAAATAAAGTGATAGCTCACAAAATTCATCTAAAAACTTAGTATTTTAGTGTTTTACTATTCCTTTTCCCTGTCCTGTCCTGAACCAGAAATAATCTGCCTCCTAAAAGGAAAACATCTACTGACTCAAAAAACATTTACAAAGTACCTGTTTTATACCAAGAAATGTTTACTCCATCGGGGACATATCACTCAACATATTTTAGAGCTCCTCCCTTCACATAGTTTATGTTCCATTATATAAAATTGGGTCTTAAGAAATAACTATTAAAAAACCCAAAAAAGTTATTAACTCAAATTATTAAAAGAAAGGAAAAAAGTCTAATATATCATAAAACCCCACTAGAACAATGAATCCCTGCTCTGAGAGGTAAGCCACTCGTTAGACTTTACATGTGAGCCAGCACAAAGTTTAAGGTAGTTTGCCATTCTCTAACAGTTTTCTAGACAATGTCCTTTCTCAGAATATCTTCCCCTCTCATAAAATTTTTTGAGTGTTTGTAAAATAATATTTATATAAATACAAACAGAAGTACCAAAACCAAACAAAGGAAATGATTTGAAAACATACTAAATGTCTAACTTAAAAACTAACGTGGCTCACTCTTCAAAAATGCCGGGTCATGAACATAATATGTTCACCTTAAGGTCGAAGAACTACTCAAGGGCAGCAAACTTTCCTGTTGGTACTAGGGGAAAATTCTTTGAATACCAAAATCTGAATTAAATGAACATTTTAAATATAATTAGCAGAAGTTTGTCATGACATTCCTCTACAGAAGACAGTGCACTGCCTGATAATACTACCTGAACTTAATTAGAACTTCATTAGATGAGTTTTCCCCTCTGCAAGTAAATTTTTTTTCTATACCAAAAGTAAAATACCCATTATGTATTTCTCGGTAACAGAACAGAAATTCAACATGGGAAGAATTATTTCACACTTAAACATATTTGGTCCTTCTTCATTTGCATTAAATCTCATTTCGTAATTTAACTGAACACATATTCCAAAATTGTATTTATTAATAAATGAAAATGTCTTCAAGGGGCAAAATAACTTCACTGTCATATTAATATTTTTCAAGTTCTCATGTGTCAAGTGAAAGCAAGTAAACCCCACAAAATGGGGAAGGGAGATGCCTATACAACATACAAAGTAGATTCATTCATGCTTACCTCCCCATGTACTTGCTACCTGAGAAGCAGTTGACATTGAAAGTACAGGTGGGTGAAAAGTTGGCTGCTGCAAATCAAGCAGATCATTTGGTAGCTTTGATGTGCTAGAAAGATATTTTGAAAATATGATTTATTTATTAGACTTTGTTGTATTCGTCACTCCTCTCACCCATTCCAGTAAATAAAAACATTTTTTTAAAGTGAGAAAAAAGTCCCAATAAAATAAATCTCAAAAGGGAGAAGAGTTTCAGCAAGATAAGAGTTGCACGTCCCTCATATAACAGCATATTTCAAAGGAGACCTAGAAAATGATTCAAGTACCGTATCAAGTTTAGAGAGGATTCAAGTAATAATAGCCATTTTGGAAAGAATCAAGGTCTTGCCCAGGAAAAAACTAGTCTCTTTATTGAAAAGAACCTAGAACCTAAACAATATAATTCTAAATTATGAAATACATGACAAATTAGTTTTTCTAAAGAAATGTGTTTTTTAATATTTAAAGGACTCCAATTACATTTTCAATACCAAAACACCCACAAAATAAAATACCCTATTAACATTACCTCTATTGCTTCAAATATCAAGCATATCAGTAATCAGGGAAAAAATTAAACATGCATATATGATATAAACTTGTAACAGAGCCACCCCATTACACAATACAACTTATATATATCTTACCATGAGACTTTTACGTGATTAAGAAACAACTCAAATAAGATTCCAATTTCTAAGAATTGAGGCATTATTTGTACTTTAGCATAGTTTATTTTTTACTTACACTTATTCAAAAATAAAAAGTTTTGAAGATGTACCTTTTAGATGTAAAACATAGTGTTATAAGTAGATAAAAATACAAATGTATTTAGTGCTTTGGAGAAAAATACAGACTATGCAGTAAGTGTTACGTAATAGGTTGTAACATATGGAAATTACATGTTGGGGTTTATGATCTTGGTAAGTTTTTGATCTAAGGGAAAGGAGATGGCTTGCTGTGAATCCACCAGTGAGGAATGAGGAATTACATATGCATGTGCAAATATAGTATGTTTGAAAAGAAAATTTGCCCTTAATTACTACTAAAAAGGTGAAAATGTTGAATGTATTAAGTGAAAGAAAAATATTAGATCTTTATCAAATGATTTGTTTTATCCTCAGATATTTAACATTCTTTTCTATTTACCAGCATCCTCTTACCCTGCTTAGACAGGCTTCTAAGATCCCTAAGACAAAAACTTAACACTTAATGGGTTTGATGTTATTGGGGATTAAGGAGAGTATTATACAAAAATCAAAACAAACAAAAAGACAAAACTGAAAGAAAGAAAAACACATAACGAAATACAACATCTACTAAGACTTTTGGGAGCAGGCAGCAGTTGAGTTAAGTTACACTGAACTGTGACAGGAGTAGGTAAGTTGAAGGGAACATCGTTTAAGGATAAGTTAATAAGCTAAAACAGCAACAACAAAATCAAAGAAAAACAAGCAAGCATCACTCTCCATGTGGCATTTACCATGCAATAAGCACTGTGTCCATGGGATTAAACCAGTCAATCCCAACTAAAGAAAATCAACCCCTAATATTCATTGAAAGGACTGATGCTGAAACTCCCAATACTTTGTCCATCTGATGCGAACAGCCTGAGCACTGGAAAAGACCCTGATGTTGGGAAAGACTGAGGGTAGGAAGAGAAGAGGACAACAGAGGATGAGATGGTTGGATGGCATCGCTGACTCAATGGACATGAGTCTGAACAAATTTCAGGTGATAGCAAAGGAAAGGGAAGCCTGGGATACTATAGCTCATGTGGCTGCAAAGAGTCGGATATGACAGCAAATGAACAACAAGCACCATGTTAAACCCTATATTAGTGATCCTATGACCCTGACAGAGATGAAAATTCTTGGTCTTTACCCTACAGCTACTGAACCAGACACTCTAGAGGTGGGGCTCATAAATCTGTGATTCCGATGTTGGCTAAGACTGAGAAGCATGATCTGTACATTATCTTGTCTGGAAACTGAGATTTAAAAAAAAAGAGAGATATAAGAAATAAACAAACCAGGATTCTTATACTCTAAATCACTTTAAGGTAAAACACAGGAGGGATTTTTAAAAAGCCAATTATTTTAATTTGTCTGGAATTAAAATATTTCTATTGTTAAGTAGCTTAAACTAGGCAACAGGATTACTGAAGTTGGGTTGATAGGGTTCAATACCACAGAAATCTGGCAACTAACTCTTACTGTGTTTCAAGTTACCTAAGGGACTAGAAGTGAAAAACTTTATAAGTATCTAATGAAAGGATATTCTGAAATTACATATCATACATACATATCCAAGAGTCATACACAAGGTCTTGAACCATTAGAAGCTTCACAAATCTGTATAATAGTTCATTTTAATTTTTTTACAATGAAACATTTGCCAAGAGAAAAACCACCACTCTCTAACTGGTATAAATTTATCATTTAGCCATCTTCCATTTTTTAAATATTCAAAATATAAACTCTTATCACTTTGTATTTAGCTATTATTCACTACCACCGTTTACTACTACCTTCTTTGTGTGAATTCATGATTATGAAAATCTGGTATCAAATTAAACCTGAAAAGCTCTGCACAATTGATATAAATCTTTAAACCTAGGCATTCAAAGGTAAGCGTTAACCATTCCACCTACCTGTTAGAAGAACTAGGGGTAGAAAATATGTCAATGGCTGGTGCAGTCATTACACTCCCTGCTGAGGTGGACACAGGAGAGGCTGCAGTTGTTAAAGAGGTATGAGGTTTCTTTGCAAGTTCTTTTAGGCGCTGCTCCTGTTGAGAAACGGCACTACCATAAGGAACCTAGAAATGAGACTGATTTGTAAGGCCTTTGAAAGAAAGTATTCTCTAATTTTGTTTTGATAGCAGAAAGGTATTCTCTGTATTGTCAATTGTTCAATGTCAGGATGAAAAATTAAGACTACTAAATTTCATCTCGTTTGTACAAATATTTATTAAATACTGTTAGTCTGTATGGAAGTCCCAATTACTTTATGAGCACTTATACTTGCTTTTCCAAATAATTTAAGAGAATGCATACACCTACCTTTAAAGCTTTTAAACGAGCCTGTTCTTCCTCTAATGCTGCCTGCTTTTCCCTTTCATCCACTTTGGTAAGAGACAGGCCAGTGCTTGCCAGGGAAGAGACTGCGTTGGAAAGTGTTGTTGCCCTAGGATAATCAGACAAAAGTAATTCAGTTTTTGGCCAAACATTTCACATTACATCCTGGTTACAAAATGGTTTAGCAGGCTAGCCATGGATAGATACTACAATTATGAACTAAACCTATGGAGTCAACATCAGTACTTCAGAAGAAATATTCTACCCACTCATCTAAAGGATTATTAAGAAATTAGCTGATTTACACACACATTCATTTATTATTAATATTTTTAACTAAATGTTAGACTTTGGAAAGGATTTGGAAAGGATTCACAACAAAGGTGAAGGACACTGCCTCTTCCAAGCCCAAGGGAGGGATCCAATGCACTGGAAAAGAGTTCACATACCTCAGGGAAAACCCTGACAGGTAAAACATAGTGAATTTCTCATTAAGAAGTGACCTTCCACTAATTTACAACCTGGGTTTTGGCAGTACTACTACAGAACACGAAAATACAAGAACCAGCAATAAATAATGCATATGTAGATATGCTTCCCTTATAACATCCCCCAAAGATATCATTCCCAGAGGACCCACATTTTCTCTCAAAGGAAGACTAATGTCATCCCAGTCACCAGTCCATTTGGCACCTCCTTTCTATCTGCTACCCTTTTGCCAAGCTGGAATTTTCTTTTCAAACGTACTATATTTGCACATGCATATGTAATTCCTCATTCCTCACTGGTGGATTCACAGCAAGCCATCTCCTTTCCCTTAGATCAAAAACTTACCAAGATCATAAACCCCAACATTTAATTTCCACATGTTAATTCTAGGCAAAGTAAACATGTGTGGTAAAGAATTCTAACCTGAAACTACTCCTCAGTGACTGCTATTAATTTTCCTTTTATCACACACCAAACACCATTAATTTCTACTCTAAGTAAACAAGTAGAAAAATTATTTAAGTTTTATATAAAAATCAATTTTATAAATAAGCCAATATAAAGATAAAACTCTGAAGACAAAGGAAGAGTAATACTGTTCTAAAGAGATTTGAAAATATTAAGAGACTAAAAAAACACACAAGGTAAATCGGTATATCTGAAGCTACTTGGCTATGTTTTGCCATTACCTTCTCAAATAATTGGGCCTTGTATTTCTAAAAACCTATTAGAAAATCACATCAAAAAGAAGGAAAGTTCTAATCATAATTTATACAAAAGTTTTTCTTCTACTAACCAATACAATAACAACATTACAAGGTCAATGAGATGATCTATATTAGTTATGATTTGCCAGGTTCATTGGTCTTAGTCTTGGAAATCAGCTAAAAGTCTAACAGAATGATAAAAATATGTCACCAATCACCCCCAAGAACTGGCATTAGAGAAAGATGGTGAAATCTTATGTTGGACATCCTAGTTCTGAGTCCCTGAATTACTACTGCATACTTCACAGGGTTATTTGTGAGGGTCAATCAAATTTGTAAAAAGAGCCTTATAATTAAAATATACCATATGAACCCATGCATTTCATCTCTAAGAGAAATACAAACATTATGAACATCATTCTAAACCACAGTTACTGTCATCATCTTACCAAATGCTGACATTTACTGAAAACAGAAAGTGCCACAAAAACTTACTGTATTCATCTTTAAGAGCAACTCTCTGAGGTTGATACTATTAATAAACTTGACTTATAAATGGTGAAATCAAGATAAAGAAAAATTAAATAACTTGTAACTTCAGCTAGACTCATCTACTACTTTCTCAGAAACAGCACTACCTCTCTTTGCCCCACAAAGAATAATAATGTACCTGCTTGCAGCTGTAGAATCTTTGATTTTCTTTCCTTCCAAGGAAGCTAAATGTTGTTCCAAAGCATCAAGAAGACTACTGGGGGCCTAAAATTGTACAAATATTAAGACTTTCATGGTAATCACACCATTACTCAAAATAAATCAAGAATCATCTAATACAAGAAATAAAAATAGGTATATTCCCCATGAATGAATTAACAGCGGCATTTTAGCTATCTAAGAATGACACTATTATTTTTATTACATAAGCATCATCTGGTAAGAGTATTAACAAACAATCAAAGCTATAAAAACTAAGTCTATGTGAACATAAGACATTAAGATGATCCCGCAATTTTTTAATATTTAACTTATTTAAATTTTAAATAAAAACAATCCTAAAAGCTGGATATATTGTTGAGTGAGCTCCAATAAATACTGAGTAACTCAAAGTGTCCAAACACTGTTTTGAAACTGACAAATGAAACTGAAAATTAACATCAAGTAAACAAAAAAATCATAGTGAGATTCAACTTCTTACTCACTAGATGGTTACACAGACTAACAACATCAAATGCTGAGGATACAGAGCAAATATAACTGTCATACAATGCTGGTGGGAACACGTCTACCTTGAAAAAAGACATGGATTTGTTTTTTAAAGAAAGCTAAATATACACCTACCTTTATTACCCAATTTCATTTCTAACTGTTTATTTAAGAGATAAGCGTATCTCCACAAGAAAAGACTTGTAAGCAGCTTTATTTGATGGTTTAGTAGCTAAGTTGTGTCTGACTTTTGCGACCCAATGGACTATATCCTGCCAGGCTCCTCTGTCCATGGGATTTCCCAGGCAAGAATACTGGAGTGGGTTGCCATTTTCCTTCTCCAGAGGATCTTCCCAATCCAGGAAACAAACCCAAGTCTCTTGTATCTCCTGCACTGCAGGTGGATTCTTTACTGCTGAGACACCAGGGAAGCTCCAGCTTTATTTACAACAGTTAAAAAACTGTAAATAATCCAAAAATTTCCAAATTTTCCAATTTAGAAAAGAGGCAAAACTGTGGTAAATTCACATGATGGAATACTATTCAGCAATTAAAAAGAATTAATTATGGTATATCTAACATATAGACAGCTCTCAAAACATGATGATGAGCAAAAGAAGCCACATAAAAATAGTCACATGATTCCATTTATGTTAAATTCAAAAACTGATAAAAATTACTCTATTAGAATTCAAAATAGTGATTTGTGTGGAGCGGATTAGGGGTGACTAGAGGGGGACAGAGGCTGATGCAAAAAATTTACATCTTAAATGGTGTGTTGATTATACGAGTGCTTACGGTTATCAATCCTCATTCAAACAGATATTTACCTCAATTTTTTTTTAAAGACTAGCTTGAAACCCTCAGTCTATGTGTCAAATCTCAACTGAATATGAACAGTTAATTACTTATTTTCAAAAGGAAACCTTTTCAGTGAGCTACGTGAAGCAAATACATCAGTGGCATTCACTTACACCAAATATTCTTTAGGATTTGATATAAAGTTTCTGAATTACAGGTATCCAAAAGCAGTTGGAAGAGACAGTGCTAGCTAATTTCTCTGTCAACTATGACCTGAACAACTTCCTTCTTCCTGTATTTTCTCTCTCTATATCAAGCCCTTAGCACAAGACAGACATGGTAGGAAACATGGACTTCTGTGTTGATCTGAGGACACATGTGTAATCCCTCAACCCCAACAAATCAGCAGCCCAATTATTTCCACTTTTTAAAAATCTCCACTCGTGTATAACTACCATCTTTTCTAAAGTATAATACCATGCATACTACAGTACAGACACATATGATAGTATGGCCTGAGGCTGATCTTTTTACTTTTAAATTTATTTGTTTTAAAATTTTTTATTTATATTGGCATATAGCCCATTAACAATGCTGTGATAGTTTCAGGTGGATGGCAAAGGGACTCAGCAATATTATATACATGTATCCATTCTCACCCGAACTCCCTTTCCATCTGAAACTGTCAAATCAGCTTATACTGTTCAAACAATGCCTCTTATCACACTTAGCCTATAGCAATAATGTGCTCAATCTTAATCAGGTCAATTATTTCATGTGGGCATATACAAAAATTTTTATTTGCATACAATTCATAACTAGATCTAGTATATACCCTTAGCCTGGAGATCAAAGAGATGAATCAGAACAAGTGAGTACAGAGAAAAACAGTAAGAATCATTAACAAGCAAAGTATTTAAAAGAATCCCAGAATGACTGAAAATAAGGTAAAAGAGATAACTACTGAGGAGAGAGTTGATACATAAGGGTAGTTTATGCCAGGTCCTTTCATTCTTAATACTCAATAAACAAACACCAGAAAAGGCCATAAAAAACTGCAGGTTTAAAGTTTCCTTCCTAAAATTTTTTTAAGATAATGATAATAAAAAATAATATTATAGTAGCTAACACTGACTGCTCAATGCGCTAAATGTTTTTTAGGTATTAACTCTTAATCCTCCCCACTGAGGCAGGTGGGTATTGTAATATCTACATTTTGGAAATAATGAAACTGAAGCACAGAGAGTAACTTCCCCAGATCACAGGGCCAGCTGGTGCTACAGCCAGGACTCAAACTTAAGAGCAATGTTTTGAGGTTTATACTGATGCTTTTGAACTGTGGTGTTGGAAAAGACTATTGAGAGTCCCTTGGACTGCAAGGAGATCCAACCAGTCCATCCTGGACTGGAGATCAGTCCTGGGTGTTCACTGGAAGGACTGATGCCGAAGCTGAAACTCCAATACTCTGGCCACCTCATGCAAAGAGTTGACTCATTGGAAAAGACCCTGATGCTGGGAGGGATTGAGGGCAGGAGGAGAAGGGGACAACAGAGGATGAGATGGCTGGATGGCATCACCGACTAGATGGACATGCATTTGGGTAAACTCTGGGAGTTGGTGATGGACAGGGAGGCCTTGCGTTGCTGCAATTCATGGGGTCGCAAAGAGTCGGACACAACTGAGAGACTGAACTGAACTGAATCTATCTACCTGAGTCAAAGAGCCAAAGTGGAAGGTTTAAAACTGGAAAAACAAATCTTGTGTAAGATAATTCTCTACCAATAGTACAGTGAAGATTCTGTTTTTAAAACACCATTCTCTAAGTTCAGTTCTTACTTTTTTTGGGGGAGGGGGGGTATGGTAATGATGATGAGAAACAGAGACTAAAAGGGAATAAACTAAAAGAAGAGCAGAGTACTGGCTGGCTCCACCAAGAAGAAATGAGTAGACTTTTATATGGTTATAATGTTAGAACAATCAGCAGCAATATATCAAAACATTAAAAATCAAGAAAAATTACACTGATCTTGACAGCAAGAGCTTCATATTATTCATCTTTGTACACTTCAGACCTAGTAGAACACAGCAGACAGAGACTGACACTACAATACTTACCTGCGAAAGATCTGGTATATCACCTCTGTCAATTCCAACTTGCTGTAAGAAGAAGCAGCATCATATTTAATAAACAAAATTACAATAAGGGGTTTCATAAGTAAAATTTAGAAAATAACATTTATGACTAGTACTATAAGCAATATTTTAGGAAGAATTCTTTAATCCCCACAGATATCACTCAATACTTCTAAAGACTTAGGTATTATCTGCTGGCTCTAAAAGTTCTAACAGGAGGAGAAGGAGAGTTGGAAATTCAACAAGGCTACTAAGTTACCATCTCCACATCCTCAAAACACCTAAAGAAGCTACCTTGTCACAATCTGAAAAATTCATCATTTCTGTGACAAAAACACTACACCAAGAATTAGAAAGGCTGACCATGAACAAGCCTGTTGGAGCATAAGAAGTAGTTAAGGAACAAACCTAACAACAATGACTCACTCTTTCACCACAAAGTACACTTTCCCTGCAGTCACCAGATTTCAAACCTACGTTCACTCAAGCAGGACAGGTTTTATACAAATACCAAGTGATATTTAACCAGGATATAACTGTCCCCACAAAGCAATCCCAACACACTTTCATGACGCTCAGGTACTAGGCAAATTCCAGCAAAGAAGATAAAAACCATTCTTATTTATTCCAACACCCTAATTTAGAAATTCTTTTCCCTCCTGTGAAAATAGTCATATATTATGCTCTATGACTATTTCATTTTCTAATCACTCTCCCTTCCTTTTCTCAACCTTTTAAGGGCCAATTCCAGAATGGTATCAGTAGAAAATTTGATAAAATAATTCATACTAAGATCTTCAAAGCTAATCACTGAATGATATATTTGTCATCTTCAAACACATTTGAAAAAGTTACTTGAGTCTTTACTCCAAGAACTAAGGTCTCATAATGAAATTGCGAGCCCAAAGACCACTTCATCAAAGAATATTCTTAAGGTAGGGGAGTATTCCTATGGAGTGAATGGTCCATTCCATTGCAGGGTACGACCAGCAGATCTGGAGGCGAATAAAGGCTTAAAACTTAAGTCATTATATACAACTTATCAAATGCAAAGAACAAAAGCCAAAGGGAAAGGTCAACAAAGTAAATGCATTTAAAGAATTTACTAGAATCATCATAAATACTACTTCTTTCTGGTTTTCGCATGTGACTGACCCTAAAGATATGGAGGAAAAATTGATTTCTCCTTGAGAGATACTTTAAATCAAAATAAATTCCAGTACACTTCATAAAATAGTTTTAACACCACAAAGCTATTTTCTTCAAAGGTCTCATCATCTTTTTATATCTTACTCCACCTGCTACAGAATAAAACATCACTACGGTAATAAGAGGCAGAATCACCAACTTGCTAGTTTCAGATGAACTACTTTGATATTACTGATCAATAATATAATGTACTCATCTTTTAGAATTACCCTAACAAGACACCTCTGGTAATAATAGGTAGATGGAAGAGAAAGGGAAAACAAAAACTCTTTAAATGCTGCCCTTGTGGAAACAAGATGATGTCTATAAGCATTACCACAACTACCTTCTGTGACTCTCAGAAACTCATTTTTCAAAAAGATTTACAAAATTAATTATTCTATAACCTACATTCATAGCTTTCATAAACAATGACAAACAATAAATGCATTAAGTTCACTTCTGAAGGGAAGAAAACACTCTGAACCATATGGTTCTGGTTGCAAGTCTTACTGAAGGAAGGAGAGCTGCACTAACATAGAATATTCTTTACCACATTTAATAGAATAAATCTTCTACCATATACAGCCAATTCCAAACATAAAAATCACCACCATCTACCTGATTTTACAGAGAAAGAATTTAAAAATTAGGTTACTTTTTCGTATTCAATACTAAATTAAATACACAGGGTAATATTCAATGTTATATCGTATTCATACGATAACATGAATACGTATTTATGTATGAATACGTATAATGTATTCATAACAGCACAGAATGTGATATAGTATAGTGTTATAATTGAATATGTACCTTACTATATTTAAGACACTTCTTTCACTTGGGTAAAGACTGATTTCTTTGAAATGTACACTTAAAGACAAAGAAACCAAGAGATACAGTCATTTAAACACAGTTTACCTCTGCAACTTTGAGAAACTCTGAGATTCTAGTCATCCTAGTCAGGAACTTCTTATAGATGTCAAGACCTTCTTTGCACTGGTTCTTTTTCATATCAAAATATTTTTCTGCCAAAAACAGATATAAACATACTTTTATTCATATCAAAATATAATACTCAAAAGAGAAAAAAGATTTAAAACAGCTCATGTTATACTGATGTCTCAGAAAACACATTCACCCTACAGAAAAAAGTGTTAAATTAGCTTAGGTATTCAAAGCAAGTTAAAATAGAGATGCTGCTATATTAAAAATTAAGAAATTATGATTTTACTATTACCAGTTTTTCCTACAATACTTCTTCCCTAACAATTCCCTAAGTATAATTTGCATGTTAATATAGATCACATTTGACTCCATTTAAAACAGTGCTAAATTCCTATTTCCAAATACTCTAAATAATGTTAAGAAAGATGGCAACTTTTCTAAGTCCAGATGTCACTTGGAAAACTAATTTAACCTACATAAATAGCAGTAAAGAGCTTAATTTATACCAAGGTGGGAGACTATACTTTATAAAACTTTGTAAAAAACTTTCCATTTTTCACTTGTGGAAAAAAAAAAAGTTTCCCTATCTCCATGGATTAAAGCATCCCTAAATAAGTTTGTATTACCCCTGCCTATGAAAATCAAATTTAAATAAATTCTTTTAAAAAAATTACTGAAAAGGGAGAACAAATATATTGGAGTAAATATATCTGACATCTTGACACTTGATACTTTTGACACTCTTTGCAGTATTACTTTTCTACTCCATTCAAACTCCATTGAAAAAAATGAGCATCTCTAGGCAAAACTGAATGCCATATATACCTAATACACAACAAAGCACCACATAGTCCTAAAATGCCTCAAATGTAAAAAACTTCCTTTAAAAAAGTATTTATTTTAAAATAATTATCAATCTAAAAATTAGGTTTAGAAAAAAGTACCAATTTTACAATTAAAAGTTCATTTTGGAATAAACTGAGGAAATTATTTTTCTGAGACAGAAAATTCCAACTTAATTTTTAAGAAATTTTTCTATTTCTAAAAATAAAACTGATAGAAAAAAATACAGATATATCTAAAAAGTGCATAGTTCATCTGGCTAAACATTCTAATTGTATAATTATTTAATCACTTAGCATGTGTCAGATCAGATCAGATCAGTCGCTCAGTCATGTCCGACTCTTTGCGACCCCATGAACCGCAGCACGCCAGGCCTCCCTGTCCATCACCAACTCCCAGAGTTCACCCAGACTCATGTCCATCGAGTCAGTGATGCCATCCAGCCATCTCATCCTCTGTCGTCCCCTTCTCCTCCTGCCCCCAATCCCTCCCAGCACCACAGTCTTTTCCAGTGAGTCAACTCTTCGCATGAGGTGGGCCAAAGTACTGGAGTTTCAGCTTTAGCATCATTCCTTCCAAAGAACACCCAGGACTGATCTCCTTCAGAATGGACTGGTTGGATCTCCTTGCAGTCCAAGGGACTCTCAAGAGTCTTCTCCAACACCACAGTTCAAAAGCATCAATTCTTCGGCGCTCAGCCTTCTTCACAGTCCAACTCTCACATCCATACATGACCACTGGAAAAACCATAGCCTTGACTAGACGAACCTTTGTTGGCAAAGTAATGTCTCTGCTTTTGAATATGCTATCTAGGTTGGTCACAACTTTCCTTCCAAGGAGTAAGCGTCTTTTAATTTCATGGCTGCAGTCACCATCTGCAGTGATTTTGGAGCCCAGAAAAATAAAGTCTGACACTGTTTCCACTGTTTCCCCATCTATTTCCCATGAAGTGGTGGGATTGGATGCCATGATCTTCGTTTTCTATAAAATTCTCTTCTCCAAATTGTTCAATGAATAACTATATCTCAATCAATTTTAAGGCAGCTTTAAGTAATAACTAAGACAATATTATTTATCAATGACACAAGATAAGAAATAAAGTGTTATTAAATGATAGAAATATTTACCCAACAGGTTAATAATTCCTTCATTGTATGCTGCAAACAGTCTAATGGCATCTTTGAAAAGGAGCATGAAGGCAGCATTTATTACCCCATTTGTAAGTTCGTTGCTATTAACCTGGAAAAAAAAATAGATTAGCTAATGTTCTGTTCTAAAATGACAATGACTTCCTTCAAAGTAAAATACAATGAATTCAAACACTTAGGTGTAGGACAGAAAAAGACATTTATCTCTAGCAATCAGAGTCACAGCCATACAGTGCAAAAATATTGATCGAAGAATTCAGATTTATTTAAAAGCCACAACACAAACCCTATAACATTGAATTTAGTTCAGAAATAAGTCAGTGAGAACAAAAGTACCCTTCAACTCTTGAAATTCTTAGGCTACATCTCAGAAGTATTTTAAGTTCATTTCAACATTAAATACTTCTAATTACAAAATAAAGCCCATTTCTAAGTTCACTTCAGTCATGAAGAATTTACTGAATGTTTCTAAATAAAAAAAATATTTATTAAATGGCTACTATAATCACCAAAGAACTGAATTAAGCTAGGTAGAAAATATTTTTTTTAAAGAAATAATTTTCCCAATATTACAAACAAACTGAACTTCAAAATGGTTATAATATTTCTACCTCATTGGTTACAGGAGAATTAACTGACATACTCATGTAAAGAGTCTGATGCAGTATTTTACACATAAATAATCAATATTTATTTTTTCTTAAACTTTTTATTTTGTATTGGGGTCTAGCTGATTAACAATGTTGTGCTTGTTTCAAATGAAAAGAGAAGGGACTCACCCATATATATACATGTATCCAATGATCAATATTATTAGTGACTCATGTTTTAATAAAACAAAACAAGCAGTTGTCTACCAAGATATATGAGAAATACCTTTAGCTTAACAAGAAAATAATCAAAAGGATAGAACAAGTTAATCTTAAGTTCCTTTTAAGATAACTGTGGTGGTGGTGGTTCAGTTGCTAAGTTGTGTTGGCTCTTATGACCCCACGGACTCTAGCCTATCAGGCTCTCATTCCACAGATTGCCCAGGCAAGAATACTAAACTGGGTTGCCATCTAGACAACTAAGTACATGATAATTAACTTGTTAGGTAAAGAAAAATATAAGCTGAATGGTAAGCAACAAATTGGTAAATATTTTCAGAATATCTGACAAGATCAATCTGCATTATAGAGAGAATTCTATAAGACAATTCACAAAATAAAAAATACATATAGCTACTAATGTGAAAAGAAGTTCAACTTCACCAATATGCAAATTAAAAGAATCAAATTAAATTACTGAACTATCCTCTCTTGAGTACCAGACTAGTAGGTATCAAGATAGTCAAAACCAAGGTATTATTCTACACCAATAAGAACAAAAAAAACCGGTACCTACTGACTAGTGACTGGCTCACCCCTTTTGGAGTATACTTTGGCAATATTTATTAAAAACTTAAATGTTTATGGCCTCTGACCATCTAATTCTTTGTCTAGGGCATTAATTCTATATAAATAGGCTTATAAATGTATGCTGCTGCTGCTGCTGCTAAGTCACTTCAGTCGTATCCGACTCTGCAAGCCCATAGACGTCAGCCCACCAGGCTCCCCCGTCCCTGGGATTCTCCAGGCAAGAACACCGGAGTGGGTTGCCATTTCCTTCTCCAATGCATGAAAGTGAAAGGTGAAAGTGAAGTCGCTCAGTCGTGTCTGACTCTTAGCGACCCCATGGACTACAGCCTACCAGGCTCCTCCATCCATGGGATTTTCCAGGCAAGAGTACTGGAGTGGGGTGCCATTGTCTTCTCCATATAAATGTATAGATACACTATTATCTAATGCACACATGGAGTATCTAGTATCCCTCCCTTCTGTTTTTTCCCCCCATTTTCTGAACTAAAAAACCAAATGCCCTAAACATTTATCAACAAGTAACATGTTAGTCGCTCAGCTGTGTCCAACTCCTTGCAACCCCATGGACTGTAGCCCGCCACACTCCTCTGTCCATGGGATTTTCCAGGAAAGAATACTGGAGTGGATTGCCATTTCCTTCTCCAGCAGATTTTCCCAGCCCAGGGATTGAAGCCACGTCTCCTGCATTGCAGGTGGGTTCTTTACCACCTGAGCCATCTGGGAAGCAATAAATTATTACGTACAACAAAGTATAATACATTGAAAAGAACATGCAATTTTATAAAGATACCCACAATAAATCAAGTGGAAAAAAAAATCATGATTGGACGTTTTCTCTATAAAAATCAAAATAAAGTTCAGCAGTTACATTAATCCCCTGTCTTCTGGACTAGGAGCCAGCAAACTAGGGGCGTGACTCAGTACTTCAGACTGTGCAGGCCATAGGATCTGTCACAACTTCTTGGCCCCATTATTACAGCAAAGAAAGCAGCCATGTAACCAATGAGCCTGTTCTAAAACCACCATTGTGGACACTGAAATATTAATTTCATATACTTTTCACCTATTTAAAAAATTCTTTTATTACTAGCAACCATTCAAAAATGTAAAAATATCCCCTTTTTTTTTATTATTTGCAACCATTTAAAAATGTTCTCAGTTCACAAGCCACATAAAAAAACAGTAGCTTGAGAACCTGCTCTAGTCTCTAAAGTACCTATGGGATGCATTTACTCAATGTTTATTGAACACTATCTATGTGTCACACAGTACTGACAACAGGGACACTGCAGAGAAAAGCAAAGCTGGTCCCTGGCCTCTAGAAGTTAAAGATTACCAAGTAACAGCACAGATTAAAGGAAAATCAATTTCAGCATAAAACTGTCACAGTTTCAATCACTAACTTAGACTTACAAGGTCTAAAATAAAATATCTTAAGCTAGATGCACCAAAAAAGACGACTTGAAAATGCTAACACCCAACATCAGTTCAGTTCAGTTCAGTCGCTCAGTCATGTCCGACTCTTTGCGACCCCATGAATCACAGCATGCCAGGCCTCCCTGTCCATCACCAACTCCTGGAGTTCACTCAGACTCACGTCCATCGAGTCAGTGATGCCATCCAGCCATCTCATCCTCAGTCGTCCCCTTCTCCTCTGCCGGGAGCCGGCATATTGCATACTGAGTGTATATTGCATATTGCATATTGAGTGCAGCACTTTCCACAGCATCATCTTTCAGGATCTGGAATAGCTCAACTGGAATTCTATCACTGCTGGGAGCCAGCGTGAGGAACTCCGCCCATGACAAAGGTCATGAGGAAGGAGGCTCGGCATACGCAAAGGCGGGATCGAGCCTCAGGAGTCCCCCTGGAAATTCTCGAGCATCTACCCCCAAACCACAGTCTGCCTACTTTCTGCTTTGTGCTTTCACCTACACCTCTGACTTTACGGGGGGCTGTCCCCCACTACCTCTCTCTGAAAAAAGAGTTAGCTTACAGTTCCAGTTAATAATTCCTGGGTGTGACAGTGTTTAACCTACAAACTCCTTTGGAAATCCTCTAGCCTGCCTGAATAGGTTTTTCAGGCCACATGTGATTGTTCAGAGCCTCCCAACTGTGAGAGGCAGGAGATGTTCTAAACGGTCTAAACAGATTCCTTTGAGTAGTTAAAAGATTGATTAGAAATTGTATTGGTGAAGGGTTTTTCACTTATTGGGCCAATGTTTGCTGCTAAGTCTCCATACTCCTTACCTACTGTGTCCTTGGCAGTGTATTGATTGATATAATAGGTGTATAGAAATGTAAGTAGTAGCCTCAATGTTTGTAACCTTGGACCCTTGAGTTAATTCTTTTCTTGATTGAGCCCACCTCACCTTTGCCCTATAGGAATGCAGCTTTGTCCAATGCTTTTTTGGAGGCTGGTGCCTGACTTTGGAATAATCACCTTTAGAGAAAAATAAATTTCTTAAAATGTTAACAGGCCTCCTGGCCAGAAGATGATGTCAATCACCTGAACTTTTGCATATGATAAGTTTGAAAGCCTGGCTTTGATTAGAACCAGGAACTGCTGTCCTTGCATGACTCCACCCCTTCCCCCATTATCCTCTATGCACAACTTAAGGTATAAAAACTACTTTGGAAAATAAAGTACGCCCCTTTTTTTGTTCACCGAAATTTGGTCTCCCCATGTCGTTCTTTCTTTCACCTTCTGGCTGAATTTTTCCTCTGAGGCGGGGAAGCTCGTCAAGCCTACTAATTTTGCCTGGGCTTCTAAGATCCAACCGGGGAGGCCTTAGTGTCTCCTCTCCTTCGGGAGAACGGGAGGACGCCTGCGGCCTTCGTAGGTGACGTTAATTCCCTGCTTTGGAATTTTATTCAGCCTCTTTTCTTCACTGAATTTTCCTACTGAGCTATCCTTATTTCAGCCGCTTTTCTCCACTGAATTTCCTCACTGAGCTATCCTCCTTCTATTACTCTTTATATCCTTAATTAACATTTAATTAAGCAGTTGTTTCCTGACCCTCGCCTACGCCGTCTCTCCTTCGAATACCCTGGATCAGCTGGGGCTGGACCCCGGTACTCCTCCTGCCCCCAATCCCTCCCAGCATCAGTCTTTTCCAATGAGTCAACTCTTCGCATGAAGTGGCCAAAGTACTGGAGTTTCAGCTTTAGCATCATTCCTTACAACACCCAACATACTACAAACAAATAACAAAGCTAGAAACTCAGTTCAAGTAGCAGTCATTAAAACAAAAATGCCAGGGAAAACAGAGTCTTTGGGCAATAGCTATACGATACATTGTTACAAGTATATTTGAACTTCCCTTTATTTCTTAATAACTGTCATGTTTTGAGTTCTGCAAAGTGGACAAAAAGTGAAATCTTAAGACAGATAGTCATAAGGAAAATTTTTGTACATTTTTAACATCTAAAAACCATTATCAAAAAAAGCAGATTTTCACATCAATCTCTTCACCTCTCCATCACTTTCTTCAGCTTCAGTTGAGTTCAGTTCAGTCGCTCAGTCATGTCCAACTCTTTGTGACCCCATGAATCGCAGCACGCCAGGGCTCCCTGTTCATCACCATTTCCCGGAGTTCACCCAAACTCACATCCATCAAGTCAATGATGCCATCCAGCCATCTCATCCTCTGTTGTTCCCTTCTCCTCCTGCCCCCAATCGCTCCCAGCATTAGAGTCTTTTCCAATGAGTCAACTCTTTGCATGAGGTGGCCAAAGTACTGGAGTTTCAGCTTTAGCATCAGTCCTTCCAAAGAAATCCCAGGGCTGATCTCCTTCAGAATGGACTGGCTGGATCTCCCTGCAGTCCAAGGGACTCTCAAGAGTCTTCTCCAACACCACAGTTCAAAAGCATCAATTCTTCGGCACTCAGCTTTCTTCACAGTCCAACTCTCACATCCATACATGACCACAGGAAAAACCACAGCCTTGAATGACGGCCCTTTGTTGGCAAAGGAGTATCTCTGCTTTTCAATATGCTATCTAGGTTGGTTATAACATTCCTTCCAAGGAGTAAGCGTCTTTCAATTTCGTGGCTGCAGTCAAAACTGCAGTGATTTTGGAGCCCCAAAAAAAGAAAGTCTGACACTGTTTCCACTGTTTCCCCATCTATTTCCCATAGAGTGATGGGACCAGATGCCACAATCTTAGTTTTCTGAATGTTGAGTTTTAAGCCAACTTTTTCACTCTCCTCTTTCACTTTCATCAAGAGGCTTTTGAGTTCCTCTTCACTTTCTGCCATAAGGGTGGTGTCATCTGCATATCTGAGGTGATTGATATTTCTCCCAGCAATCTTGATTCCAGCTTGGGTTTCTTCCAACCCAGCATTTCTCGTGATGTCCTCTGAATAGAAGTTAAATAAGCAGGGGACAATATACAGCCTTGACGTACTCCTTTTCCTGTTTGGAACCAGTCTGTTGTTCCATGTCCAGTTCTAACTGTTGCTTCCTGACCTGCATACAGGTTTCTCAAGAAGCAGGTCAGGTGGTCTGGTATTCCCATCTCTTTCAGAATTTTCCGCAGTTTATTGTGATCCACACAGTCAAAGGCTTTGGCATAGTCAATAAAGCAGAAATAGATATTTTTCTGGAACTCTCTTGCTTTTTCCACGATCCAGCGGATGTTGGCAATTTGATCTCTGGTTCCTCTGCCTTTTCTAAAACCAGCTTGAACATCTGGAAGTTCACAGCTCATGTATTGCTGAAGCCTGGCTTGGAGAATTTTGAGCATTACTTTTCTAGCATATGAGATGAGTGCACTTATGCGGTAGTTTGAGCATTCTTTGGCATTGCCTTTCTTTGGGATTGGAATGAAAACTGACCTTTTCCAGTCCTGTGGCCACTGCTGAGTTTTCCAAATTTGCTGGCATATTGAGTGCAGCACTTTCACAGCATCATCTTTCAGGATTTGAAATAGCTCAACTGGAATTCCATCACCTCCACTAGCTTTGTTCATAGTGATGCTTTCTAAGGCCCACTTGACTTCACATTCCAGGATGTCTGGCTCTAGGTCAGTGATCACACCATCGTGATTATCTGGGTCATGAAGATCTTTTTTGTGCAGTTCTTCTATGTATTCCTGCCACCTCTTCTTAATATCTACCGCTTCTGTTAGGTCCATACCATTTCTGTCCTTTATCGAGCCCATCTTTGCATGAAATGTTCCCTTGGTATCTCTAGTTTTCTTGAAGATATCCCTAGTCTTTCACATTCTGTTGTTTTCCTCTATTTCTTTGCATTGATCGCTGAGGAAGGCTTTCTTATCTCTTGCTATTCTTTGGAACTCTGCATTCAGATGCTTCTATCTTTCCTTTTCTCCTTTGCTTTTTGCTTCTCTTCTTTTCACAGCTATTTGTAAGGCCTCCCCAGACAGCCATTTTGCTGTTTTGCATTTCTCTTCCATGGGGATGGTCTTGATCCCTGTCTCCTGTACAATGTCACGAACCTTCATCCATAGTTCATCAGTCACTCTATCTATCAGATCTAGTCCCTTAAATCCATTTCTGACTTCCACTGTAAAATCATAAGGGATTTGATTTAGGTCATACCTGAATGGTCTAGTGGTTTTCCCTACTTTCTTCAATTTAAGTCTGAATTTGGCAATAAGGAGCTCATGATTTGAGCCAGAGTCAGCTCCTGGTCTTATTTTTGCTGACTGTATAGAGCTTCTCCATCTTTGGCTGCAAAGAATACAATCAATCTGATTTCAGTGTTGACCATCTGGTGATGTCCATGTGTAGAGTCTTCTCTTGTGTTGTTGGAAGAGGGTGTTTGTTATGACCAGCGCATTTTCTTGGCAAAACTCTATTAGTCTTTGCCCTGCTTCATTCTGTACTCCAAGGCCAAATTTGCCTGTTACTCCAGGTGTTTCTTGACTTCCTACTTTTGCATTCCAGTCCCCTATGATGAAAAGGACATCTTTTTTGGGTGTTAGTTCTAAAAGGTCTTGTAGGTCTTCATAGAACCGTTCAACTTCAGCTTCTTCAGTGTTACTGGTTGGGGCATAGACTTGGATTACTGTGATATTGAATGGTTTGCCTTGGAAACGAACAGAGATCATTCTGTCTTTTTTGAGATTGCATCCATGTACTGCATTTCAGACTCTTTTGTTGACCATGGTGGCTACTCCATTTCTTCTAAGGGATTCCTGCCCACAGTAGTAGATATAATGGTCATCTGAGTTAAGTTCACCCATTCCAGTCCATTTTAGTTCACTGATTCCTAGAATGTCTACGCTCACTCGTGCCATCTCCTGTTTGACCACTTCCAATTTGCCTTGATTCATGGACCTAACATTCCAGGTTCCTACGCAATATTGCTCTTTACAGCACTGGACCTTGCTTCTATCACCAGTCACATCCACAGCTGGGTATTGTTTTTGCTTTGGCTCCATCCCTTCATTCTTTCTGGAGTTATTTCTCCACTGATCTCCAGTAGCATATTGGGCCCCTACTAACCTGGGGAGTTCCTCTTTCAGTATCCTATCATTTTGCCTTTTCATACTGTTCATGGGGTTCTCAAGGCAAGAATACTGAAGTGGTTTGCCATTGCTTTCTCCAGTGGACCACATTCTGTCAGACCTCTCCACCATGACTCGCCCATCTTGGGTGGCCCCACAGGCATGGCTTAGTTTCATTGAGTTAGACAAGGCTGTGGTCCTAGTGTGATTAGATTGACCAGTTTTCTGTGAGTATGGTTTCAGTGTGTCTGCCCTCTGATGCCCTCTTGCAACACCTACCGTCTTACTTGGGTTTCTTCAGCTTGTATACCCTGTAATATAGAGGGGATTATGGAAGCACCACCTAAGAAATCAGAGTAAATCTTAAGCAATTATTAAAATATAAAGTAATCTGATTTGGGGCCACATTATAGAAAATCCTTAGCCAAATAGGATAATAGTGTGAAAAAATTAGTCTATGACAACTTGAGATAAAAAATCTAATTAAAATGATGCAATTTTTAAAATACCAAATTACAAAAGCATTTATGTAATCAACTTACATTAAAATCAAGAAGGGCATCCATTTGATTCTGAATAATTGGTACAGTTTTTAGGAGTTTTTCTGTGTTCATGGTTCTCATAACTCCATCAGCCCTGTTTAAGGAAAAAAACAATTGAGTTTGTTATTAAATCTATATTTCAAATTCCCATCTGGTTCTCTATTTAAACAGAGAACAAGCTGTTACCAAACATCACACGTTTTTATGTCATTATTGAACCTGAAACCTCAAGTAGAAATTGTACAGAAAAACAAAAACAGAAAATATCATATGTCCAATATCAAGGTCCTCATTTCAAACTAAAAAGATGTAAAACATGAAACATAAAAATAAAAGCTTACAATATATAACCAGGTTTATACTATACTTTTCACATGAGGAAATCATCTGATGCTCACACTGCTCATTCATCTAAAGGGCATTTCCCTCAAATCACTAAAGAGGACACAGCACTTGAATACAAGTCTTGGTAAGTACCACTTTATTTAAAGTAGTTTATTTGTGACTCAAATCAAAATTATTTTAGGGATTCCTTGGTGGTCCAGTAGTTAAGAATCCTCCTTGTAATGCAGGGAATGCTCTTTGGTACCCTGGTCTGGGAAGATCCCACTTGCCACTGGGCAACTAAGCCCCTGTGCCAAAACGGCTGAGCTTGAGCTCTGGAGCCCGTGAGCGGCAACTACTGAGCCCAAGTGCAGCAGCTACTAACGCCTCGGGCCCTGGAGCCAGCGCTCCTCAACAAGAGGGATCACCAGAACAAGCAGCCCGTGCCCCACAATGAAGATAGCCTCTGCTCTCCACAACGAGAGAAACCTGTGCACAGCAACAAAGGCCCAGCATAGCCATAAATAAAACATGAGGTTATGTACTCAAATATATACAATTTAAAAAAATTTTATTACAATATAAAGAACAGTTTTACCAAGTCATTCTAATTGGGCCATTAAAATAAGTGATGCTTAAGAGAAATTGTTTTTAATAAAATATTGTTACATACTTCCAAAAAGATTTGTTTAAATATTTCTTTAGATATTTCTAAAGAAAGATAAATATCAACAGTACCAAATAAATTAGAATTTTATGAAACTGACACCAAAAACATTAAATAAGAGGTAATAGTTAACACACACAACTAACACCAATATGTTTATTATAGACCAGGCTTCTGTCTTATGGGCTTGGTGTATGTTTTTCAAATTTTCAGAAAAATCCTGCAGGTGGTCTTGTCCCATCTTATAGACAATGAAATTTTAGGTTCATTGAGGTTATGAGAGTATCTAAGGTCAGAAAACAAATTGATTTTAGGGTCAGTGTGTATGTAAACCCAAGTGTATAAGAGTCTAAAGCAGAGCTTTTCATAAACTTCTCGTAGAGGAACAAGGCCCTTTCGAAAAAATGTATAGATGTTCCCTAATTTACAAATGATCCATACTTAGAAATAGCTGTTCTACCCTAAGCTATCTCTTAAAACACAACTCCAGATACCAGAAAAACAATTAAGCTATGAAAAGCAAAAACAGTTCTTTGCAGGACAAGAGTTTAAAGAACAAACACTGGACTGCCTTATGTAGGCAGCTGTTGACCAGTTTTAGTCCAACAACCCTCCCAAATAAGATGTGTTAACTCACACATACCCATGTCCTCACTGACTGATACCAGCTTCAGGGGTTTAGGATGAGGACCTCACCCCCTCTTTGCAGCCCTTTCTTTATCCCCACACATATCACACTCCTGTTGGTCACTGTTGGTCCCTTTAGTTCTCCCTCCCTCTCCTTGCTAAGTGATTTTTTAACCTTCTGGTCACTTCCCCTGTACCATAAAAGACTTCAACATTGGCTCAGTTTTTCTCAGTTAATTTCAGCATCTTACATGCACAATCAATCCAACATCTTGATCTCAAAGGCCCTTAACCACATCCCCTATTCTCACAGTCATGTCCTGACCTTCAGTTCAGTTCAGTTCAGTTCAGTTGCTCAGTCGTGTCCGACTCTTTGCAACCCCATGAACTGCAGCATGCCAGGCCTCCCTGTCCATCACCATCTCCCAGAGTTCACCCAAACTCACGTCCATCGAGCCGGTGATGCCATCCAACCATCTCATCCTCTGTTGTCCCCTATTCCTCCTGCCCCCAATCCCTCCCAGCATTAGAGTCTTTTCCAATGAGTCAACTCTTCGCATGAGGTGGCCAAAGTACTGGAGTTTCAACTTTAGCATCATTCTTTCCAAAGGATACCCAGGGCTAATCTCCTTTAGGATGGACTGGTTGGATCTCCTTGCAGTCCAAGGGACTCTCAAGAGTCTTCATCAACACCACAGTTCAAAAGCATCAATTCTTCGGTGCTCAGCTTTCTTCACAGTCCAACTCTCGCAACCATACATGACCACTGGAAAAACCATAGCCTTGACTAGATGGACCTTTCTACCTGCCAAGAAACCACATTATCCCTAGCCTCCACTACCACTCCCTTACCCTCAATGTAAGAAAAAGCCAAGATTCAGACACCTCATCCTGACAAATCACCTTTTAACTTTCTAGCTACCTTGATCAAGTGTCCCATGACAAAAACTATTTGACTTCATCATAAACTCCAATGTATCAACCCTACCACTACCCATATTGATCCCTTCTAGTTTTCCCTTCTTTCATCTAGCTCATAATTCCAAAGATAAGTATTATCATGCCCTTGCAAATACCCTTCACTCTCTTGCACCTCTCATTCCCTTGTACTCACCTGGCAAATCCACAATTTTCATTCATTATTCAACGTACTCCAGTGTAAGCTCCACTTTTACCTCTATGTTGCCTCTCCAGTGGATACTAGGCCAACATTACTTGACTAGACTTCTCAGCAGCATTCAAACTTTTTCCTCCTTCTTGTAGTTCTCTGCTCTCTTAGCATCCCTGATACCCATCACTCCTTGTTTTCTTCCTACTGCACCATTACTTTTTCAGTCTCTTTCCTTGTCTCCTCATCCTCTACTCATTCTCTAAAATAAATGCTGTGTATCTCAAGATGTTTCTGGGCCCTCCCCTCTCATTCTATACTTATTCCCTAGGATACTGTCATTCCCCAGGCAGAAATTACCAAACTGCCACTTATACACCCAGACCAGAACTCTCAAAGGTCCTAGTTAGTACTGTCAAATTGCCTACTTGATATCTTAACTTATAAAAATCACAGACATCTAAAAACTATTATTTCCAAAATTAATTTCTTAAATTTTAACCACTACCCTATGTTGCTTCCAAAAACCTTCCCAGTAAAAGGTGCCATCTCCCCAATGGTTTAGGCCAGAAACAATGGGAACATTTTTTATTCTTCTCTCTCTCACTAGCCTCCACATCTTTTCTTCCCAGAGAACTTTAAATTTCTCAATTAAGAAAAAGCCAAACAGTTATCACATGCTACGTCAGCAACTGACTTCAAAAAACTCAATTCACAAACCCAAATGCTTAAATATGATTCAAACCAAATGCATGACAATTCATACTCCATGCAGAACACAAGTATTTATTACTTCTGTAATCAAGTGTAATTAAATTCATATACTTACTTCCCAAATATAAGAGCAATGAATTAAAGGCTGATCATCCATACTCTTACTCACAGACAATATCTGGATTATTCTTTCTTTTGCTAGTTACTAACAATGTCTTACCACTTCAAACTGTACCAATTTAGAATTCAAGATAATTCTACACAGCAAGTTAACACTATCAAAAAAATGAAATGCTAAACAAAAAGAAAATGAAGGGACCAATGTTTAACACAACCAACTAAAAAAGATACATCAACAGGCAATTTACTGGATCCATTTTTCATAGAACCATTTAATGTACTATTTAGAAACTCATCTAATAATCTTTTCAAAAACTATTAACCATCTACTATGTTTAGACACTGTGGAAAGTCCTGAAAATAAGAATCCGAGACTGTACTGTCTTCATGGATGAGAGTGTCATAAAAAAATCTAACAGAAAAAAAGGCTTCCTCAAAAAATATTTGAGTGAAATCTTGAAGAATGACTAAGAATTTGCCTAAAGTAAGTGTATTTAAGTGAAAAGTCATTTAACCAAGCATGCATGCTGAGTCGCTTCAGTAGTGTCCAACTCTGTGTGACCCTATGGATTATGGCATGCCAGGCTTCACTGTTCATGGGATACACCAGTCAAGAATACTGGAGTGGACTGCCATGTCCTTCTCCAGGGGAATCTTCCTGAGCCAGGGATTGAACCCACATCTCTTATGTCTCTTGCATTGGCAGGTGGGTTCTTTATTACTAGCATCACTTGGGAAGCCCATTTAACCATACAGGGTAATCATTCATTTTGATTTTTGAATATCCCATATTTCTATTAGAAATTGTAGTTAATCTCCATCTCACTTTTTTAATATCAAGATATATTCTAAATGAATCTAAGATTTAAATAAAAATACTGAATCCATAAAAATATCCAATGAAAACATAGTCAATTGATCACTTCGGGGTAGAAAACCCCACTCGAATTTGCTTAAAAGACTATAGCCATAAAAATAAAGATAACAATTTTTATCACATAGATTTTTTTAAAAGTTTTAATAAATGCTAAAAAAGGGAGGGGGGCAGTATTTATAAACTGTGACAACTTATTTTCCCAATAAATCCAAAAGCTTGTCAGTTTGTCATGTGCTAATAAGCATTATATACAGTAAATCATCTAATTCTCACAAAAATCCTAATAGATAAATGCTATTAACATCACCATTCTACAAATGAAACAATATTTACAGAACTTTGCAGTGGCACAGGGGACATGGGTTCAATCCCTGGTCCAGGAAGATCCCACATGATATGGAGCAACGAAGCCCACGGGCCACAACTACCAAGCCTGTGTGCTACAACTAACGCAGCCCATGCACGCCAGGGCCTGAGAGCCACAACCACTGAGTACACGTGCTCAACCACTGAAGCCCGCACACCTAGAGCTGCGCTCCACAACAAGAGACGCCACTGCCATGAGAAGCCTTGCACTGCAACAAAGAGTAGCCCCACTCACTGCAAGTAGAGAATGCCACACACAGCATCGAAGACCCAGTGCAACCAACAATAACAATAAATAAAATTTTAAAAATTCACAGATGAAATAACTTGAAGCTTAAGTCAACGCTCTCCAACCGTGCCACACCATGCTACTACGGTACAAATGGGCTATACGTATGCCGCCACATTGATCCCAAACCCTTCAGTCTCATGTAGTCCTTTCCATGTAACATACTGTCCTGTGAAAATAGCATCAGTTTGTGTGGCATGATGTGGAAAAAGTTAGCCAATTGATGGATATGTAATAAAAGATATTTTTTCTTAGGAAATAGGCACTGAAATGTTAAGAGCTATAAACTGTAAAACGGCATGAGGTATATGAGGACTTGTCTAATCATCGCCCAGAAAGGGTTCGGCAGGGCAAAGCCTGGATGGCTCCTTCCAGCTTGGTTTATAGATTGTGTGATGTCCTTTGAGTTGCTCCCTCTTGACAACTGAACTCACAGTGTGATAACCTAGTGATTGCACTGTTTTCATCAGTCACATTTTTACAAATAGGTAGACTCATTCATCGGAGAAGGTGATGGCACCCCACTCCAGTACTCTTGCCTGGAAAATCCCACGGACGGAGGAGCCTGGTAGGCTGCAGTCCATGAGGTCGCAAAGAGTTGGACACAACTGAGCAACTTCCCTTTCCCTATATATAATCCACTCTCAAATGGGTCAAACAAAAAAGTAAACAAACACATACACAAAGAATAATTAAATGTTAAAAACTGATGAATCTGAGTGAAGTGTATAGGAGTTATCTGTATTGTTCCTGCAGCATTTCAGGAAGTGAATTATTTCAAATAAAATTATTTTTTAAAAGTTAGCAAGCTAGCTGAAGTATCTTACTAAAATCCCTCATCTAATTGGAGTAAAGCTAGAAATCCAACCTAAATTTATCTGACTAAACTGCCAGTAAGCTTTTAAGACAGAAGAATTTTAAAAGTCCAATGGAGAAATGGGCAAAGGATACTAAAAAGCAATTAACAAAGCAAGAGTGGTATTTTTACAAAGAGAGAAAGAGGCTCAATATCACCATTTAAAAGTTAGTCAATCAACTAACAAAATAAATACCTAATGAGATACATTTTCATGATGATAGAAGAATACAGTGAAAGAGGTATTTATAACTGTATTTAACTCAATAATTTGGTACCACTTTTATATAGGGCAATTTGGTGTTTTCTATTAAAATGGTAGTCAAAGTAGTCAAAGTCACTCAGTTGTGTCCAACTCTTGCGACCCGATGGACTGCAGCCCGCAAGGTTCCTCTGTCCATGGGATTCTCCAGGCAAGAATACTGGAGTGGGTTGCCACTTCCTTCTCCAATTAAAATGGTACATGTATATATATATATTGTTTGACATGTCAATTCTAAGAATTTATTCTACAGGAAATTTCACTTACAAATGCAACCACAGGGACCTCCATGATGATTCAGTGGTTAAGACTCCGTGCTTCAACTGTAGGGTGCACGGGTTCAACCCTGGTTGGGGAACTATGATCCCACATGCCAAGCAGTGTGATCAAAAATAAATTAAAAAAAAAAAAAAATGCAAGCATATGTAAAAGAATATTCAATGCATTTCTTTTATAACATTAAAAAAATGAAATAAATCAAAGGTACATCTAGAACATAATTCTAAAGCCATTCAAAAGAATGAGCTGGTTCTATGTGCACAGATATTGAGAATATCTAAAATACCTATTAGGGGAGGTAAGCAGTCTTCAAATAGTGTGATCCAAACATGTGATTTTCTATGTGTCTTCATACACCTATTTTTATTTCTATTTTCACAGAGAAAACAGATGAGATACACCAAAATATTAACAGTTTAAGTCAGATTTCTATGTTGCCTGGATTTTTTAAAAATAGTTTATTACTTTTATAAACCTAAAAAACATTCAGAACAGACAAATCCTTACGGATATAAAGTAGATTTGTGACTGCCAAGGTCCAGAAGAAAAGGAAATGCATGTTTTGGAATTAGACAGCAGTGATGCTGCACAACTTTGTAAATATACTAAAAAAAACCACTTATTGTACACTTTAAAAGGGTGAATTTTATGTTGTGTGAATTGTCTCAATAAAGCTGTTGAAAAATTTAATAAGAACTTCGAAAATCCTAGTTCAAAAGTATCTGATATACTTAAAAAAAACATGAAGTTCATCTTTTAAGACTGGCTGGAAATTCTGTAATTCATAATCAAGAATGCCTATTGTTGTTGTTTAGTCGTTCAGCTGTGTCTGACTCTTTGCAACCCCATGGACTGTGGCACGCCAGGCTTCCCTGTCCTTCACCATCTCCTGGAGCTTGCTCAAATAATGCCTGCAGTTAACATTTTAAAATATTCAAGTTCATTAGATGTCAAAAAGAAAAAGAATGCAAGAAAGCTTAACTCACCCTCGTTTCACTTTTGTGAAATCAAATGCAACTTGTCTGTATGAAACTGCTTTTTCATTTAGATACCTACTATACCTCCTAATAAATGTAGACATGTCATATCCTGTAAGAAAAGAAACATAAAAGGATTTCATAAAATATTAAAAACCCGATTAGCTTAGAAAACCAACTTATTTTATCCATTGGCCACAATGTCTTGATATTCCACCTTCAATTTAGTGATATGAATTAAGTGACATTAACATCTATAATATTTTACATTTTTAAAGTTAGGTATGTCTTATGTGGCTTAGAAAAATCTTCCCCCTTAAAATTTCACTAAAATAGTAATTCTGCTTTATTCTGACCAACATTCCTTTTATTTATTGGAAATTGAAAAACTTGCTTTCTTATACTACTTGATAACCCCATAACTCAAATTTAACATCCTGCAGAACCAAAATCCCTCTCCTCAAAATCATTAATTTAATATTTTTCATATTTTTCCATCTTTAGTTGCATATGATTTAGCACAACTTATGGGTGCCAACCTTATAAGTAGCAGAGAAAATGACTGCATTGTACAATGAAATAAGTGGCAATATGCAAATTTAAGGCCTAACAAAAAATAATTCTATGAGTTTTCAATGAAACTTTCTAAGTGAATAGCTAAATCATTCTAAGATTTTGCTTCAACACAATCATGAGATTTGAAGACTTCAGCACCATAAAATCTAATCAATATTATTAAAAACAAACAAACAAACTTGTGTTTCAGCTACTGCCTGGCTCAAGAGAGTCTACAAATTTTTGCTCTTTCCCTTGTGGCTCAATTGGTAAAGAACCTGCCTGCAATGCCAGAGACTTGGGTTCGATCCCTGGGTTGGGAAGATCTCCTGGAGAAGGGAAAGGATACTCACTCCATTATTCTGGCCTGGAGAATCCCATGGACTATATAGTTCATGGGGTCGCAAAGAGTCGGACACGACTGAGCGACTTTCACCTTCACTGTAAAAGCAGATCCATTCTACTTTAGTTCATCTTCATCTAACAAATTTAATTTTAGTTGATGGTCTCTGCTACTTTAAAAAGATATAACACCAAAACAAGTGCACACACACACATAAAGTACAGTGACTGGATTTAACATAATCACCAATTCATTCATTCAGCAAATATTTCTTAGTAGCTGGCTCAGACAGTAAAGCGTCTGCCTGCAATGTGGGAGACCCGGGTTCAATTCCTGGGTCGGGAAGATCCCCTGGAGAAGTAAATGGCAATCCACTCCAGCACTCTTGCCTGGAAAATCCCATGGACGGAGGAGCCTGATAGGCTACAGTCCATGGGGTTGCAAAGTGTCGGACATGACTTCACTTTCACTAACTTGCTACTGGAGAAAAATCAGTGAACAGAAAGAAATCACTGCCCTCAGATATTCTCATAGCTATTAGTGTATTGTATAAGGTGTCACATACTCATATTTTTCAGCTCTTTAGTTAATACTGTTTCCTCTAATACACTCTACTAGATCCTCACTAAGGGGAGAAACATCTCTCATCCTTCAAGGCTCGGTCTCTAAAACTTTCCCTGAACTCTTTGTGTACCCATATTATTCTTACTTCAAATAAAGCTATTAGATGTATACAATTATCTGACGCACTTTAATTGTAATATATACAACCAGTATAACAGCCGGTATATACTGAATAAAATATACCAGACTCCACCCAACAAAATACATCAGCAATCAAAATTACAAAAATATCACTGAATTATAACTTTTTTATCATTTCAGTCTAACCTTTATAATATCTTTGAATATAAGCTTTAAATAAAAGGCCTAAAAACTGTTCTCTACATAAATGAATGAAAGCCTTAAAACCTTGTCACTAGAAGTGCTTAATTTCCATCTCAAAAAAGTAGAAAATCAGTAGTTAATGAGACACAAAAAACCCACTTGGAACATATGCATATATTCTGCTCTAGAGTAGTGATTTGCATATTGTTTTCCAGACTCTTACAGTTCAAATGAACTAAATAAGGCTGAAAGCAGAAATAAAAAGATGAGGTAGTTTTATCCATGTTCCAGAAAACAAAACAGCTCCAGTTTCACCTATTATATATACAGATAGCTTCTACTGAAGATTTTACTTGAAAAAGGGATTTCATGGCTTCATTTTTTCCCCCCTTAACTATTTAAGGCATGGTATCTCTCATTGAAGTAAAATCAACCTTGTAACAGCTGGTTCGATGTACAGATTACTGATCTTCCAGAATCCCTGAAAGACTGAGTATTCAATTCTAATTAGCACTTTCAACTGCCAAAAGTAAAGAAGTATTGAACAGTTCATAAACACATACACAGCTACTCACTAAATTCTACTGATTTTCATCTCCACAGAAGCCACAATTCAAGCCCTCATTAACTCTCTACTAGATGAGCAAAATAATGACCAGAGCAGTCTCAAGGTCCTTAAGATGTTACTCACTCAAATACAACAGGCTAGAGTGGTTTTTTTTAATAATACACGTTCCTTCTCTCCTCCTCCCTCAAAAACTTTGATGGTTTCTCACTGCATTATAAAATCCCAAATATATCAAAATCCTTTGTGCATGATTTTGGCCCCAAACAGCTTTCCAAGGGTTATCTGCCATTACATATTCTCCAACACCTCATCTTACACTCTATTCATTTTCATTTGCCCTATAAATAAACACCCATGCTCTTTACCATCCACATACATCTGTGTACCTTTGCTTAAGTCAACTCACATTCTCATCCATCTTTCAAAGCACAGCACAAATCTTACCTTTTCTAAAGATACTTCCCAGCTGAAACTTACTGCTGAGTACTCCTTTAGTATGGTCTTAGTATGTCCTTTATGAGGCTCTTCCTAGAGTTATTCTACAATGCTAACAGTCTCGCTCTGGCTAAGTGTAACAGATCCCGTTAAGACAGTACGAACATGGAGGGCTACAGTACTAGACTACAGCAATTTCATGTTACTGAATTAAAGTAAAATAAATAAAATACCTGGTAAGTATTAATA
The DNA here is from genome assembly GCF_019923935.1 of Bubalus bubalis. Classification (NCBI taxonomy): domain Eukaryota; kingdom Metazoa; phylum Chordata; class Mammalia; order Artiodactyla; family Bovidae; genus Bubalus; species Bubalus bubalis. Next base: position 90,056,404 of record NC_059161.1, on the reverse strand, counting down.
AGTAATTCATCTGAAAAACATATTATACTTACCTTTGCTACTAAAATGTATGATATTCTCAACATTTCTTAGAATAAAGTATAAAATAATAACAAAAGCAACAACGAAAGCAGATATGTTAAAAGTTACTTTCTACATTTACAGATATGTAAAGTTACATCCTAGCTTTACATTTTTAAAGTTAGGTATGTCATATGTGGCTTAGAAAAATTTTCCCCTTAGAACTTCACTAAATAAGTCTGTTTTATTCGACCAACATTCCTTTTATTTATTTAATTTACTGGGAATTAAAAAACTTGTTTTCTTATACTACTTGATAACACCAAACTCAAATTTAACATTCTATGGAACCAAAATGCTACTCCTCAAATCATTAATCAATTTAATATTTTTCATACTTATCAATCTTTATGATTTAGAACAACTGTAACAGAATGTAAGTAGTGTCTCCTATGTGCCAGGCATCATTCTGGGCACCTTACATGTATAACTAGGTTACACCTAATGATAATCCTACAGGTGGGTGCTATCATTACTCCTGATTTTACAGATGCAGAGAGGTAAAGTAACTTGCTCAAGTTTATGCAGTTGGTGTTAGAGATGGGATTCAATCCAGGCAGTCCACTTTCAGAACCCATTCTCTTAAACTGTTACTTTATACTGCTTCTCAAAGAGCTCTGGGTGGCAAGAAGTGAAGTCAATCAATCTTCTTATGCAAAGATACTTTTTTTTTCTCTACAACCGTCACTAAAACATGAGGCTCCTCCATAGCATATGTTCTAAAGGACAGAGTTCAACTTTGCAGTAATCCTCAAATGGGGTCACTCTTGATTTTTCTGTAATGAATAAGGTGTCTTTACCTTGCAATCCACTTTTATCCAAAAAATTGCTTAAGTTAAACAACGTGTTTCTTGAAGCCAAATACTGAATGAAACGCTGGGGGGAAAAAAAGACAACAAATGATTATGTCAAATAGTACTGCCATCTAAGAAACTTTAACTTGAGAATTAGGGGGGAAAGTGGTGGTTAACACATTTATCTTATCTAGTTTAAATTTATCATCTTCAGTCCTCCCCAAAACATAAAACATACTTTTCACTAGCATGCAGGAATTTATTAAAGTCTAATGCCCACAGCTATGGTATTAAAGTTAAAAGGAAACAGGCACTTTTAACTAGAAGCGCTTTACTATAGCATATTATGGCTACAGCTAATCATATTCAGATGGTGCCTTTATTTTAAAACAGGTATCTAGTGATCCAAATTTTTATTATTTCTTTTTAAAAACAGAATATTAGTAATCATATTGGAGTATAACAGAACAGACATCCTCTTACCCACAGTCCATATTAAAAATCATCACTTTAGATCCCCTTACAGAATCAAATTACACACTACTAAAGACCCACGCCTTCAACACCATTCCCTTCTCTTCCTCCCTCTGCAAAGGCAATCACTTTTCTAAAGTAGGTTTTTATCATTCCCATGAATGTTTTTTAAAATTTTACTACATATATAAGGATCTAAAAATAGTACATAATTTTGGTTTCTATCTTAAATTTACAGAAATTCTATACTGTACTCATTCTTTTCCAATGTGTTTTTTAATAACTTCTTCCCAAGAATTATCAATTTAATATATGCACATCTAGTTCACTCATTTTCAACAGTGCGTGAGTATTTCAACAAACTACTGCATCTGTTATATATCCATTTCTACATGGACACTTAAGTTCTTTCCAGTTTTACTGTTATTAGCGATGTTTCACTGACGTCTTTGTTCTGGTCTCTACCTGCAGGCATGCAAGGGTTTCTCATGATATACACTTAGGGCTGAACTGTTGGCTCAGCAGGTGTATAAAAATTCATCTTCTCAAAATACTGTCAAGCCCCTCTCCAAAATGCTTACCATAGAACACTACCTTAATTTCCTTTTACACACAACCTCTAAAACAGCTAAAGAAACTCTTTTCAACTTTGTAGGACAAACTTTAAAAGGACTACTTTTGTAAATGTATGCAGAGCATTACTATCAATTTTATGTACACGATCACTTCTCTGACTCAATAGTGTTCATCAGAGATCACCACAAACTAACAACCATGATTTTGAAAAACAATTTGAAAATCAAAGACTCCTGTTTCATCACTTATCCTAAAACAACTTGTTTCAAAATGCATTCAAATATCCTCAGACAAAAAAAAAAAAATCCTAAGACAATGTAACACTCTATGATTTTCGTAAGTTTTGATGATTCTTTTTTGTGAGGGGCTGTGCTGTGCACTTGTAAGATGTTCAGCATGCCAGCAGCCTCTACCTTCTACATGCCAGTAGCATCCCCTCCAGTTATGCCAATGTCCCTTGAGGGTGAAAATCACTCGCCTGCCTTGCCCTATTTCAGAACAACTGTTCTAGAGAATCTCCATCACCACAGCATAGTGAAACTCTATGCATACTTTCACAGACCAGTAACGCCTGCCAATGCAAAAACTTGAGGGTTGTACAAACTAGCACACAAAAAAGAGCAGAGCGCCAAATTTCTCTCAGCTGCTGAAGGGAAACAGTTTATCTGAAAACCACTACTGAAATGCTACCTTTCTCTTCCTGTCAGTCAGTTGTAAGGAATGACAGTCAACTTTCTATTTCTTTGCCTTTTAAAAAGGTTTTGTTTCTGGTATTATCACCGTTGGGGCTTCCCAGGTGGCTCAGCGATAAAGAACTCGCCTGCCAACGCAGGAGACCCAAGGGATACTGGTTCAATCCCGGGGTCAGAAAGATCTTTGGAGCAGGAAATGGCAACCTACTCTAGTATTCTTTCCTGGAAAATTCCATGGATAGAGGAGACTGGCAAGGCTACAAGTCCATGGGGTCACAAAGTTGCACACGACTGAGCACTGGGCAAATTATTACCTTATTCACCTCTGAAAGTCACCACTGAATGTCTGCCTCTTTAGCATTGCAGTTGGTTGTATTTGTGGCTTTTTCTTGCTAAAGAATAAACTACATAGTTTATTCTTTAAGGTAAAAAAATATATACAAGCCTGAAGTTCTTCTGAATAGATGATCATGATCTTACATAAACACATTCCGAATAAAAATAGAAACTATTATTATAGTTAAGATGAAAATGTTTTAGATTACACTGAAGCTAGTATATTCAATTTTTTCTACTGACTCTGTATATTGCTAATAATGAGTTAGAAAGCAACTGAGTAACATGTCCTAAAAATGGGTCACATGTGTTACCTAAGTAATCATACTTCAGGTAGCACTCCTGAAAATAACTTTTAAAACTTAAAAACTACAAATATAATCAAAAAAGTCCTTCCTCATCTCACTGGGAACTATCTCCTAGCAATCAGTGATCTGCATTTTTCTAAGGCACATACCAAGGTCCTAGATTTATCTAATTCCATTCAAACTTTCTTTAAACACAGTTTTAAATACTCCTTTTGACACAATTTTACAAGTAAGCATACTAGGCTGAGAAAATCAAGAACTCAAAAATTAGCTACTGGGCTATCATGGAAAACAACATGATTCTCTCCAGACGTTAAATTGCAAAGGTTTATGCATCTTATTCGTTACCCTTTCTGGGTAATGAAGACTTTAGACACAACTCTGCTGAAGAAGGTATTCTTCTATCAGACCCTCTCAGCAAAATGCCATCTTAGTCCTTAATATCACAGCCTTGAACTAGGCAAAGGGCTTCTCCAAACTATATGAGATCAGACAGAAACCTGACTGGGCTGTAATGAAAAACCAAGTGAACAGAGACAAACATATAAGCTATCCACAAAGGCCTGCAAAACCAGAGCTGCTTACAGAACCCATCTCCGGGTACTAATCTTTGCTTCTCAATCCCATTACTGAAAGTCCCCCGTGCTCTGACCCACTTTCTGCTTTCTGACTTAAAAGGCAGAAAAAAAAGTGTAGGGTCTACAATTCTATTTCTGCCCTTTTGACCTATATTATTCAGTTGCTATAGGCATTTCTGAGGTGTCAGTGGGAGAAGCAACCTGAACCAGTCAACACCCCTAGGACACTTGTTAACCAAAAATACTGCTTACCTCATTTCCATACACCATCAAATGATGAGTTGTAATGAGAGATTTGAAGACCACCACCCAACTACTGTTAGTAGTTCTTTCAAATAAACTGTCTGCTAACTGCGGGATGTTCACATTCATCTCATTTGTGCACTGAATTAAGTCTGCAATAAAAAAAAAAAAAAGATCAATTTACTCTGCTTTACTTTTAACGGTAGGGTGTGCATACTAATAGAGTAAAGGTTTAACAAGAGTGGAACAAAAATGGATAGTTTGGAAAAGTTGTTAAAAAATCCTCCCAAGAGAACAACTGAGACAGAATTTCTATCTGAGAAGTAAACAGGGCATTGATAAATATCACATAATTAATCAATAATACCAGAAAGTAAATCAAACTTCCTTCACCCTGAAGCACATTTTATTGTTTCAACGCCTTGGGTAACTCTCAGTTCTCTTACTTCTCATAAAAATTTAGAATTACAATACTAATAATATTCATCCCTACAGTTAACTCATACATATAGAAACAGACACAAGCTGAAGGTCGAACACCTTTATTAAAATCCTCCCTAGAATGCTGTGCTTGTACTAATAGAGCAGATATGTGGTCTGTGAGCGGACAGGACTCTCAGTTTGTTTATAGAAAACGATTCTCATTCTTTTCTCCCTTCAGTTCTGAGTTAGCTCAGTTTTCACTTGATAGCAACTAGCTAATATTGACAAAACTGAAAATGGCTGAAAGCTTCTCAGTGCAACGAATTTCCAAAGAACTGATTCAGGAACTCTACTCAATTATTACTCTGAAAACAGGTAAAACAATTTAAGTTCTAACTTTATATTTTAAAATATAAATAACTGGAAAACATTACCATAAAATAGTCTAATCTACAATTGTTCTAGCACCAAAACTGAAAGAAAAAGTTAATATACCTCTCAGAATTTCACCTCATATCTGCGTCACAGATATTACTGGCAAATTCAATGAAGAAAATACAAAATATGATCCAATTTAGACATGTAATGAAGAAGATCAAGAAATGAGTTGTTTTAAAAGTATGCATAAAACAAAATGTATAATAACTACCTCAGTTGTAAGTACCATTAAGGGGGAAAATATTATTTATTTGTGACTCATTAAAAGTTTGTCCACTTTTCACCTTTAGTACCTAATGATTAAATATGAACTCAAGTGATCTAACTTGGCTGTGATTGCTAAAAAGAAACAATGCAACTATGACCGTTTATCTGCTTATAATCTTTCAAAAATGTTTGTTTAATAGGGCCAATTTCTGTACAAAGTAACATCTGATAAGCAAATGCATTTTAGATAAGCAGTTACCCTGGCCAACAATGCCTGAAGAACAAAGCACAGACGAGTCAAACAGAATGCCCATGGATCACAAGGCTTTCACAATTGAGACTACTTGCAACAAAAATTAAATAGTTCATCCACTTGGTTTGAATTGTTCAGCTTCTGATATTTTACTTCTCCTATTTTAAATTTGATCTTGAATAGTACTTTATACCTGCCCCAAGACACTGAATATATTGTACTTGCCTTATTCCAAATCTCTCAAAATATAATTTACTGGGAGCAAGCCCTATCTATGTTCTGCTCATTTTGAACCCTTTAAAACGTCAAGCACAGTGATCAAGTTTTGATTTTAATTATATGAAGTTATATTCCTAGCTTCCTGTTTTCCCATGGATTTATTCTTATGTATCTGTATTTTTCTTTATCCTTCCAGAAATTCTCTTTGTAAGTTATTCATTTAACAGTTACTTCTCACAATGATGTCAATAATCATTTTACTCCTCACAATCTTACTTTCCAAAACTGAACCTGTCACAAAATTTTTTGTCATAATACTTGCCCAAGGGCACTTCTACATGTGTGTACGTGTTCGCACACCCACGTTTTTGTGAACATTCCCTAGAGCCCATCAAGAACCAAGTCTCTTAAACTTCTAGATATCCCACCTTCTCCTCTCCACCCCACTGACAAAGCCAGAGTGAAGATCCTATGTTTCCCTAACTAGAAGTCAACCAGTCCTGGGAGTATTTAGAACCAAGTTAGGGGGAGGAATTATCATACCCTCTGAAGGGCATACCCTCTTACCGGCATGTGAGGACAAAGATGAGGGAGACTGGCATGCCATGCACAACTGACTCTCTGCAATTAAAAGCTACCCCACCCTGCTCAGCGGTACAGAATCCACCTGCAGGAGACACGGGTTCAGCCCCTATCCAGGAAAATCTCCCCCACGCAGGGCAACACGGCTCTGTGCGCCACACCTACTGGGCCTGTGCTCTAGAGCCCAGAGCTGCAACCACTGAGGCCCGCACGCCCAGAGCTCGCGCTCCGCAGCAAGAGAAGCCACCGCGGTGAGCAGCTCATGCACCTCAACCAGAGAGCAGCCCCCACGTCAACAAAGACCTGGCACCGCCAAAAATAAACAAACATTAAAAAAGAAAAAAAGCTGCTCCACCCAAAACCGTCCCCACTAAGAAAATGCTGGACTAACTGGCCTCTTCACTTCTAATGAGATCTCATTTGGGGTCTCACCCACCCCACATGCCCAAATAAAAACTGGCCATGACACTGACTAAACCTCAATGATCTCCCATCCTCCTTGTTGAACCTTAACTTCCAAGACGGGCTTCCGTGGTGGCTCAAATGGTAAAGAATCTGCCTGCAATGTAGGTGGCCTGGGTTTAATCCTTGGGTCCTGCAGATCCCCTGGAGAAGGGAACGGCTACCCACTCCATTATTCTTGCCTGGAGAATCCAATGGACCGAGGAGTCTGGAGGGCTACAGTCCATAGAGTTGGACACAACTGAGCGACTCTCTCTCTCATACACACACACACACACATATTGCTGCTTCACACCCAAATCCTTCCATTCTTGCTCATTCCTCAAAATGAATGATGTATTTTCCTTTGTGAAATTCTCCTCTCCACAGACTAAGGTACCCACCACACAGACACTAAAGCTGGTACACAATTCTACACTTTTATTATTTACTTCCCCATCACTCTCGTCTAGAATCAGAGATTTTAAAAAGAATCTGCAAATACTTTTGTTGGTAATTTTCCATATTCTTAATCAGGGAGGTTAAGTAAATCGCTGGATTAGTCAGAGACAGCCTGATTCTAAATGAAGCCAAAAGTGTAGATTTCAGTTTCAATGAGCATTAGTCAGAGACAGCCTGATTCTAAATGAAGCCAAAAGTGTAGATTTCAGTTTCAATGAGCATGTTACCCAGTAGATTACGTATACTGCATCTATGGTATATTCCCTTTGTGATCAGCTCTCCTCATCACTTTGCTTCAGTTACACTAATGTCTCCTTTGCAATGCCTTCCACGAGCCAAGCACTCTTAACCTCAGGTGTTCAGTATTTTGTTCCTTCTGCCTAGAATATTCTTTTCCCAGATATCCACACTTCTCTTACTCCTTTATTACTATAGATCTTTGCTCAAATGTCATCTATCAGATGAACATCTCTAAATATTTATAAAAAGTAACAAAGCCTTAAGGCAATCCTCTACCTCCAAACCCTCACTATACCCTCTTATTCTGTTTTATTTCTTTCCAAAGCACTTATCACCTAACTCATTTTTAACGTGTTTAATGTCTTTCTCTCCCAATTAAAGTATAAGTTCCAAGTAGGGAGGGCTCTATTATGTTCTCTGCTGGATTTCCTAAGAATAGTGCAATGCATACAATGGTCACTCACACTTTTTGAATAAATAACATTTATTTTAGTATGCACTTGAACAGCCCTAACATGACCATTCAAAATGTATTTTTTACACAAATTACACCAACGATCTACAACTCTTTGCACAACCTGCAATCCCCAAAAGGTTAAAAACAGACCTAAGCCCATCACATGAGGAAATTCTCAACTTCAAAGTTAAAGGGGATCAAACAAGTAATGGTTTATTGTAAGGTTATGAAAACTATATTTCATAGCATTTAGAAATGACCACATAAAAATGGAAGGAAAACTCCAGAAGCTAAAATGTAACACTTCAAATATAACAGGAAAAATAGGATAAGAGTTCATGCATAAATTCAGAGTAGACCAAATGCAAAAACCAAAGATATACAAACGTTTCTGGGAGAAAATACACTGCACGATTACACAAACCCTGCAGAACACACTTGCCCGTAGTACTTTAACTCAATCAGTCATTTTCTGCAGGGGTAATTTTTCCTCTGAACAATGTTTCTACTATAGTAGTAACTTGAAAATGCTTCTAAGCTTGAGCCCCAACAATTCAGGAAGGAAAATGTTTTCCACACCTCTAATCAACCAAAAGCCAATTGTTTCAAACAAATATCAAGCATATCATGGAAACCTTGATAGCTTCTGCTTTTCTCATTCTCAATTCAGATTTCATTTCTTAAAAAGCACAAACTTGAAAGTAAACTTCCTTTACCATCAAAAGGCTTCCAAAGTAGAAACTCATATTTTCATTTAGCTGTTTACCTTAAGAATAGAAAAAATGTAAAACCTTCTTTAATATTACATTAGTAACAAATCCTAAACTCTACACTCAAAAAAAAAAAAAAAAAACTATATGGCATATAGGTTCTGTGCTTTAAGTATAGGTGAGAATTCATGAGGATTTCTAGTATTTAAGGGCAGAGGAAAACAGGCCTACTATGGAAATGAAGAGCATTTTTCCACACAGAGACAGCAGAAGGAACCAATCTAAACTTTTAAAACAAAATGCTCAATTTTATTATTTAATATGCCTCTCCAACAAACAAGGTCTGGGGTAGATAAAATAAATGTTTACTGCATTAACACAGGTAAGGTACTGACCCATAGGTAAGGTCACAGAAGCTCACTACTAAATACCAGACTTAGTAACAGAATTACATTTTTTGTAAAAGATAAGGATGCTTGGAAACATATACAAAGCAAATACCCAACTAGCCAATTTAATGTAGGTTCTAAATTTCTTGCTAATTTAAAAATAATAAGAAAAGCAGTGAAATGCAAATATATATTTTTGTATTCATCAGGACATGTTCAGTAAAGTACAAAAATTAAGAAATAGCCAGTTACCAGATAGCCACAGATCAGTATTGACTTGTCGAAGGGTAGATTTCCCCAAGTCAGGCAACCCAGTCAGTGACATGCACCATTAGCAGAATGTAAAAGCCTCAAGTTCTCATCTAAACAGGCACTCACTAGGCTATATCAAAACTACAATGATACCCAAAGTAGATTTTCTAATAAAAGAGCTTGCCTAAAGCTAGTCTTTAAAAAAAAAGCACAATGCATCACAATCATTTAGCCACATATTACTGTCTCTTTCAAAAGGGTCATTTCGAAAGACACTCCTTTTGCAACTGCCTTCAGAAATTATTTTAGTAGCATAAGATTGATCTCTTCAATCATCTAGAAAACTGGAGACACACTCAATTTGGAAGGCAAATTAAGTGGTTCATCAAATGTTGCTTCGCTGATCAGATCTTCGAAACTTTTCCTGGGTAGGAGTACAAACAAATATTCACCAAGAAACAGCAATGAGAGGATAAAGAAAAGCTTCTGAACTTTTGCTATAAAGTATCAGCACAGTTTTTTTCACTTAGGAAAAGTCTGAAAGTATTTAGAAAACATGCAAGTTGAAATCAGACCTCAGACAAAAGATGTCTGGGAAACAGAATGAACCATCTTACATCATTCAATTTTTTGTGTAAATGGTCACAAAATATGGTCCAAATTAAGATGTAGCTATTTTCTTTAAAGTTTCTGGGATCCTCTGTGAGAAATGTGTTAGACTTTCACATAATTTCCATTAGAATTAATTCAAAAATACAACCTTTACAGACTGATTTATACCTTAAGAAACAAATCTAACCAACATTTTAACTGGATTTAAAATTAAAACTAGGTAAAGACTCACATAATATACTCAGTACAAATAATAAGGATTGAGTTAACTTGAGAGAGGAGAGAAAGCAGCATTCAAAGCACTAAAAAGAAATGACAATAATATCCCAAAAGTTCTGATAAGAGTACTATGAAGCTAAGGTACCTAAGTCAAAATGTGAGTGGACACGTTCAATAATGGAGGAATACTAGCTCATTAAATGACAGCAGTCTGGTAGTGAAATACTATGAGGCCAACAAATACACAGAAAAGAAAAAAAGCTGAGTGGGGAAAATGCTCACAGTATATTATACAAAAACCATGTTAAAGAATACTGCAGAGTAACATTAAGATCTCAGATATACTCTATTTTCTGATGTATAGCATATTTGCCCAAATATGGAGTGATGCCAAAAGAACTGAACACTTTCAAAATCACTCAGCAACTAAGTTACATGTATAACGGCTAGTTAAAACCGGTATGTAAAGGAACTATATCACTATTATTCCCATAATTTCACAAATTTCAGTAAGGACCTCTCACATCACACAGCAAACACGTACTGTAACTAATTCCAGACCCCTTAGAGCGTATCATGATCACTGGCAGAAAAGACAGCATTGATTTCTTCCTTTATTTCCTCAAGGATGAGGAAGAGGTGGTACAAGCACAAGAGCTGCAAGTGTAACAGCTGGAAATCTGGTAGCCCCTGTTGCTGAGGTAGACCAGTACTCTGAATACAAGTTCAGTCTCACACCATTGCAGGTGAGTCTTGAGTAAACTCCAGAACCAACAAAGAAAGTAAGGCAAACTCCCATCTTACTGAAAAAAACAAAAAAACAAAAAAAAACAAGTTGCAGCTGCAGGGAAAAATCAGCCTGTTGGCACAACTAGGTGTGCTATTTCTGCCAATGTGTTTTCTGCAAAAATAAATGGACTAAGGACTCACACTGGTGAAAATTAAGATTCATACTGGTGAAAACTAAAATGTAAAGATGACTTGATAGCTTGATAATTATATATAAGTACATGACCGACTTAGTGGACATGGGTTTGGGTAACCTCTGGGAGTTGGTGATGGACAGGGAGGCCTGGCGTGCTGTGGTTCATGGGATCGCAAAGAGTCGGACACGACTGAGCAACTGAACAGAACTGACAGCTATATTAAGAGCAGGATAGTATAGTTATATTTAATCTGGTTATTGAGTAGTAAGTTTTCTTTCAACTGTTTTTTTTTAAATCATATAAGAGGTTTTGCCCCCCTTAAAAACTATTCAACAGAAAAGCTGCTATAAATCCTCACAAATTCTCGCATTATCTAGCTCTCAATTTTAAACAAAATTTTTGAAGAAGATATATTAACCTGAAAACACCTTCATGAGTGCAATTTCAGGTGCTTATGGAGACCACCAAAAGAAAACAACTTTTTTAGAAAGAGGAATAAAAAATGTAACAAGATTTAGGAAGTGTTGAGTATCTTTCAGTTCATTTCAGACAGTCAGTCGTGTCTGACTCTTTGCGACCCCATGAATCGCAGCACGCCAGGCCTCCCTATCCATCACCAACTCCCGGAGTTCACTCAGACTCACATCCATTGAGTCGGTGATGCCATCCAGCCATCTCATCCTGTGTCGTCCCCTTCTCCTCCTGCTCCCAATCCCTCCCAGCATCAGGGTCTTTTCCAATGAGTCAACTCTTTGCATGAGGTGGCCAAAGTACTGGAGTTTCAGCTTTAGCATCATTCCTTCCAAAGAACACCCAGGACTGATCTCCTGTAGAATGGACTGGTTGGACCTCCTTGCAGTCCAAGGGACTCTCAAGAGTCTTCTCCAACACCACAGTTTAAAAGCATCAATTCTTTGGCACTCAGCTTTCTTCACAGTCCAACCCTCACATCCAAACATGACCACTGGAAAAACCATAGCCTTGACTAGATGGACCTTTCTTGGCAAAGTAATGTCTCTGCTTTTGAATATGCTATCTAGGTTGGTTGTAAGCCTCTTTTAATTTCATGGCTGCAGTCACCATCTGCAGTGATTTTGGAGCCCCAAAAAATAAAGTATGACACTGTCTGAATGTTGAGCTTTAAGTCAACTTTTTCACTCTCCTCTTTCACTTTCATCAAGAGGCTTTTGAGTTCCTCTTCACTTTCTGCCATAAGGGTGGTGTCATCTGCATATCTGAGGTGATTGATATTTCTCCCGGCAATCTTGATTACAGCTGGTGTTTCTTCCAGTCCAGCGTTTCTCATGATGTACTCTGCATATAAGCTAAATAAGCAGGGTAACAATATACAGCCTTGACGTGCTCCTTTTCCTATTTGGAACCAGTCTGTTGTTCCATGTCCAGTTCTAACTGTTGCTTCCTGACCTGCATATAGGTTTCTCAAGAGGCAGCTCAGGTGGTCTGGTTTCCCATCTCTTTCAGAATTTTCCACAGTTTATTGTGATCCACACAGTCAAAGGCTTTGGCATAGTCAATAAAGCAGAAATAGATGTTTTTCTGGAACTCTCTTGCTTTTTCCATGATCCAGCAGATGTTGGCCATTTGATCTCTGGTTCCTCTGCCTTTTCTAAAACCAGCTTGCACATCAGGAAGTTCACGGTTCACATATTGCTGAAGCCTGGCTTGGAGAATTTTGAGCATTACTTTACTAGCGTCTTTAGAACACTTTAAAAAATAGAAAGGACTGGTCTCCTGTACATCTGTAGCAAAGGAAAGAAGTAGAACAAAGGTATATCTAAGAGAAGAAAGAATTCAGATGGAGCTAGGTAAACAAAGCTAACCCTAAGGTACTCTACATTAATACTTTGCTGAAATTTACCTCTTGTATCACCGATTATACAAGCCAAGTTTGCTGAACTCTCCATAAAGTTTAAAATAAATTCCTTTTGTTAATGCCATCATCAAACAGTTGCCTTAAAATTTTAATCACACACAAAGCATATTTTTCAAATCAGCTCAAACTACTGTCTCTTAAAATTATCTATTATTATTTAGGCATTTGTCTCTTTATGACATCAACTTGTTATAAATACATAAAAATCTCACAACAAGAACAGAAGAAAGTTCAAGTCATGAAAGCATTATATAGAAAAACATAGTCTTGGAACACTCTCAGAATTCAAAGCCACTACCTTCTTTTTCAAATGAAATAGTCGTTTCACCCCTATGAAAATTCTTCAGCCTCCTATGTAAAAGCATTTGTAACAGGAAAAGTCTGAAAACCATGTTGTTGTGGTGTAGTCTGCATTCCTACCACTAGATGGCAGACTGTACAGAGAAACAATAGGACTCTGGTAAGAACAGACGTGGGGCTTTCCAGGTGGCACAAGGGTCAATAATCCACCTGCCAATGCAGGAGATGCAAGAGGTACGGGTTTGATCCCTGGGTCGGGAAGATCCCCTGAAGGAGGAAATGGCAACCCACTCCAGTATCCTTGTCTGGAAAATTCCATGGACAAAGGAGCCTGGTGGGCTACAGTCTACAGACCGGGTCTCAAAGAACTGAACACAAGTGGGCGAGTGAGCACGCACACACACACGAACAGTCATGGCTCCAAGCTTAGCTATAAACAAACACCTTAATTTTTAGACTGTTTAGGATTTCAGGCGGTTTCCAAACCTAGATAACTTTAGTCCCAACCCAGATTCCAAATAAGATTTCAGAGGTGAGGAGAATCGCATTTTCGTAAGCACTATCTCAGAGGTACTATTACAATGTCTAATTTTCCACACAATGTAAGATAACAATAAGAAGTTACTTAACAGAATAAAAACACATCACTTAATATAAGAATAAAAATTTTTATTTAAGTTGAATAGGAAAACAAAACAAAAGCATTACAGTGTTCCAACATAAAAAAAATTTACATGTCCATGGTATAAGCACAAGGTGTTCTCCTTCCCTTCTCTGAAGATCTGAAATTTCAGAATTACAATCCCACCTATAGAAAAGAAAACAATATGTTATTAAGTATGTACCAAGCAATTTAAGAGTCAATGCCAAAATTACAAACTCTTTTTTTACTACATTCTAACAACTTGATAACAGTTCATCAATCCAGTTAAGGAGACATATCACGGCTCTCAAAAACAATCAAACACTGGATCAGAAACACACAAAAGCTGATTTCCTAAGCAGAATAAAAGGTTGGCTAACAACACAGAACAAGCTCTGTACTTACCTCTACCAATGCTGTAAGTCAGAACAGTCCGGGGCTGCAGAAAATATGCAAAGAATTCTTTCATTCCACCGAGACCAGGTAAAAGGAACCAAAGTGTAAGAGACTCTGTGAATGCACGTTAGAGTTCACTAAAGGAGAAAACAAATTACATGGAGAAGTTCAAATAACTGGGACTAAGTCTGGAGAAAAGTATGTTATTACCGGCGGGTGAGCAAATGTCCTCGTTTTCCTGAAACAGTCTTGGTTTACACCTGTTGTCCCAGTGTTCCATTCAGACAGCATATACTTTCACTCTCAACAGTGCCCCAGTTTGGAATATAAATTATATGTCACCCTAGTTATAAGTGACCTAATAAAAGTCTACATGCAGCTAAGGAATTAACACACTATCATCATCTACTCCCAATGTATTTGCATTTTTCTTTCTTTGAGGGCTAAATTCTGGTCCTAGCCTTCCTACACAAACATGCTTCCAGTCTATTTTGTCCTCTCATCCCCAACAAAAACCTCTATGTAAATGATTCTCAGATTTCTTCTCTGGGAAACTGTAAATACTAGAAATTTTCACCTCTATGTCCAAAAATATCTTATGTTTAAAAAACAGAAACATACTCTCAACTGTTACAAGACTGTCCCACCATTTTTAAGTGATCAAGATTCATTCTTAGATTTGTTAAAATAAATTCAGTAATCTTTTTTTGCTTTTATTGTTCACATGTGTGGCATGCTATTTTGTACATGCATTGATATGATGGGATAAATACTTGTAGATTTATAGGTGAAACAAAAGTCCGTTTCTCCACTTTAAGATCCAGAGAGGAGAGACGAGGAGGCAAAAAGTCCTCCCCAGAGCTAGGTTAATGTTACTCAGTAACAGCCAAGCCCACGTCTAGAAAGTAGGAATCCAAAAGAATTTTAAAGGCTTCTCTTAAGAATTTAAATCTGTCTAGACAGAGAGAATAATAAATTGTAGTTAGCCTCTGTGCCAGAATCTACCTCATCCAGAAAACACAAGTTTCATGCCTCCAATGCAATTAGAACAATAGAATCTTTATATTCCATCTTCCCACAACTTTGCAAACCTCAGTATGAACAGAAATCTCATTTCTTCTATAATACTCATTGCATGGGGTCGCAAAGAGTTGGACATGGCTGGGCAACTGAATAGCAACAACCCTCATTGCATAATATGCCAAATATTTAAGAAATACACAATAGTGGACAGTTTCTGCCACTATATACTAGTGAGAGAAACAATCAATAAACGAACAAAAGCATGTCAAATGGTGAAAAGTGCAAAGGATTTCTTAGCCCTTAAAAAGAATGGGCCAAGTGTTAGGGGGAGGCTGTTATTTATACATGATAATCAGGAGCCTTGGATAAAGACTACTGAAAATTACAGTAACAATGATAGTGTTACTCCAGTGGCTTGGAGGCCTATGGGACTGACTGCCATGATCAATTACCATCATCCACGTAACACAGAAGTACAGAGGCATTCATTCCATCACCTGTCTGCTTCACCCTTGCCAAACCTAAGTCTTGATGAACAGCAACCTTGTTGATCCTGCAAAAGCCTCTAGCATTACCCAGATAGTTCAGTAAGAGACGGTGGGAATCTCATTTATTCACACACTTCAAAATTAAAGCAGAGCAGTATGTTCCCCTTCAGTGAGTCAAAGCGGCACCAGTCATCTACTACAGTTCATGAAGCAGACACCCTTTTTAGAGTAAAATCCGTTTCTGAAAAATCTTTTTTCTAACTGATATAAACAGTAATGACAGATACAACCCAAAATAGTAACCACCAAATAACAGCCCATCTACACGCCTTTAAGTTTTGAAATAATGCTCTGTAAGTGAAAAATGTGAGGAAATAATACATTATTAATAAATCACTCTAAACTAAGGCCAAAGTATTTTTCCTAGTGATTACTAGGAGCATTTCAGCCAAAAAATCTCCATTTTCATACATTTCATAACCATACAGCTGTTTTTATAAAATTCACTATAAACCCATGTTTGCCCATTTCTCAGCATTACAAAAAAGAATCTGAAAAGTTCATAACAAATCAATTTCATACAAAGCATAATATATTCTGAGATTAAAATCTACTTTATAAAACCCCTAAAACTGAAGATATTATTTTTTCAACTTAAAAATCCCATGTAAACTATGCTTCAGTAATATTAAAGAATTAAAAAATCCCACCAGTTTAAATGTTTGCTGATCTGAAAACATTTTTTTCAGAACTATGCAAGAGAATAGGGAAGTTATTCCAAAATAAAGGTATCTGAATCACTCTATGTTTAAAAGCCATTAACCTAAGTATTTTAAAGCAAAAATCAGTGTTTTGAAGATCAGTTCTATTAAAAATTGATATAATCATAACTTATTCTGCACACTGAACAGTAAATCATGGATTTATTTCCCCTAAATATAGACTTTAAGTATTTCTCAATATAAGACACTTTGATAAACTGACCTCTACTACTACAGAATTTGGAAACAATGGATTTAACACAACATATATTGTACATAGTAATTACAGTAGGTTTTTATTTAGTTCTGCTTTTATGTACCAACTTCAATAACACTAATAATAAAAGAGTAAGAATGAAAAGTTTGTTCTTTCATGCAAGTATCTGTATTTAGGTATAGATAGTATCACAAATATTGGAGAAGGAAATGGCAACCCACTCCAGTGTTCTTGCCTGGAGAATCCCAGGGACGGGGGAGGCTGGTGGGCTGCCACCTATGGGGTCACATAGAGTCGGACTGAAGTGACATAGCAGCAATATCACAAATAGTTTTCAATACTCACATTCTGTTTCTGAATGGGTATCTGAGGAACTCCTCAAATTTGAAAGAATGTATCTTTCACTTGATTGTTAAGATGATACAAATTTTAAAATGGTCCAGACAAGCAGCAGGAAAATTTAATCCCCTTTCTCCCTTCATTTCACAATACCAACCCTGCACCAATTTCTCTTTTGCTATAGTGACAGATAAGATGAGATCAGATCAGTCGCTCAGTCGTGTCCGACTCTTTGCAACCCCATGAATCGCAGCACGCCAGGCCTCCCTGTCCATCACCAACTCCCGGAGTTCACTCAGACTCACGTCCATCGAGTCAGTGATGCCATCCAGCCATCTCATCCTCTGTCGTCCCCTTCTCCTCCTGCCCCCAATCCCTCCCAGCATCAGAGTCTTTTCCAATGAGTCAACTCTTTGCATGAGGTGGCCAAAGTACTGGAGTTTCAGCTTTAGCATCATTCCTTCCAAAGAAATCCAAGGGCTGATCTCCTTCAGAGTGGACTGGTTAGATCTCCTTGCAGTCCAAGGGACTCTCAAAAGTCTTCTCCAATACCACAGTTCAAAAGCATCAATCCTTCGGCGCTCAGCCTTCCTCACAGTCCAACTCTCACATCCATACATGACCACAGGAAAAACCATAGCCTTGACTAGACGAACCTTTGTTGGCAAAGTAATGTCTCTGCTTTTCAATATGCTATCTAGGTTGGTCACAACTTTCCTTCCAAGGAGTAAGCGTCTTTTAATTTCATGGCTGCAGTCACCATCTGCAGTGATTTTGGAGCCCAGAAAAATAAAGTCTGACACTGTTTCCACTGTTTCCCCATCTATTTCCCATGAAGTGGTGGGACCGGATGCCATGATCTTCGTTTTCTGAATGTTGAGCTTTAAGCCAACTTTTCCACTCTCCACTTTCACTTTCATCAAGAGGCTTTTGAGTTCCTCTTCACTTTCTGCCATAAGGGTGGTGTCATCTGCATATCTGAGGTGATTGATATTTCTCCCAGCAATCTTGATTCCAGCTTGTGTTTCTTCCAGTCCAGCATTTCTCATGATGTACTCTGCATAGAAATTAAATAAACAGGGTGACAATATACAGCCTTGACAAACTCCTTTTCCTATTTGGAACCAGTCTGTTGTTCCATGTCCAGTTCTAACTGTTGCTTCCTGACCTGCATACAAATTTCTCAAGAGGCAGGTCAGGTGGTCTGGTATTCCCATCTCTTTCAGAATTTTCCACAGTTTATTGTGATCCACACAGTCAAAGGCTTTGGCATAGTCAATAAAGCAGAAATATATGCTTTTCTGGAACTCTCTTGCTTTTTCTATGATCCAGCGGATGTTGGCAATTTGAGGTCTGGTTCCTCTGCCTTTTCTAAAACCAGCTTGAACATCTGGAAGTTCATGGTTCACATATTGCTGAAGCCTGGCTTGGAGAATTTTGAGCATTACTTTACTAGCATGTGAGATGAGTGTAATTGTGCGGTAGTTTGAGCATTCTTTGGCATTGCCTTTCTTTGGGATTGGAATGAAAACTGACCTTTTCCAGTCCTGTGGCCACTGCTGAGTTTTCCAGATTTGTTGGCATATTGAGTGCAGCACTTTCACAGCATCATCTTTCAGGATTTGGAATAACTCAACTGGAATTCCATCACCTCCACTAGCTTTGTTCGTAGTGATGCTTTCTAAGGCCCACTTGACTTCACATTCCAGGATGTCTGGCTCTAGGTGAGTGATCACACCATCGTTATTATCTGGGTCGTGAAGATCTTTTTTGTACAGTTCTTCTGTGTATTCTTGCCGTCTCTTCTTAATATCTTCTGCTTCTGTTAGGTCCATACCATTTCTGTCCTTTATCGAGCCCATCTTTGCATGAAATGTCCCTTTGGTATCTCTGATTTTCTTGAAGAGATCCCTAGTCTTTCCCATTCTGTTGTTTTCCTCTATTTCTTTGCATTGATCGCTGAAGAAGGCTTTCTTATCTCTTCTTGCTATTCTTTGGAACTCTGCATTCAGATGCTTATATCTTTCCTTTTCTCCTTTACTTTTCGCTTCTCTTCTTTTCATAGCTATTTGTAAGGCCTCCCCAGACAGCCATTTTGCTGTTTTGCATTTCTTTTCCATGGGGATGGTCTTGATCCCTGTCGCCTGTACAATGTCACGAACCTCATTCCATAGCTCATCAGGCACTCTATCTATCAGATCTAGGCCCTTAAATCTATTTCTCACTTCCACTGTATAATCATAAGGGATTTGATTTAGGTCATACCTGAATGGTCTAGTGGTTTTCCCTACTTTCTTCAATTTAAGTCTAAATTTGGCAATAAGGAGTTCATGGTCTGAGCCACAGTCAGCTCCTGGTATTGTTTTTGCTGACTGTATAGAGCTTCTCCATCTTTGGCTGCAAAGATATAATCAATGTGATTTCAGTGTTGACCATCTGGTGATGTCCATGTATAGAGTCTTCTCTTGTGTTGTTCGAAGAGGGTGTTTGTTATGACCAGTGCATTTTCTTGGCAAAACTCTATTAGTCTTTGTCCTGCTTCATTCCGCTGTAGTGACAAGGACTCCCCAAATAGCCTTCTACCCAACTAAAACGCTACTACTGTGAAGACTGCTACTTGTAGAGCATAATCCTTGCCTAAATTTGACAAATGCCGGAGAACATTAGCTTTCCCTTTCACTGCTATACCTGGCTACCTTCCAGAAGGGTTGATTGGCAGGTGGGGAGAAGGGGGTGTCCGGTTTTTAGTTCTTTTTTCCCTATTAAGGGTCCTTCTCTGACGCACACTTATTTGACAGTGTGTCCTAAGATATCCTATTTGTTTCCAATCTGCTTTGAACAGTAATCATGAGGATGCTAATTCCACCCATCACTAAAATTCTGCTCTAGACTGTCTCTCCAACACTTCCGTGCTTGGTCAAATCCATTTCCATGTGCTAGGACTATACCATTACAGGATGAAGTGACTCAGAATAACTAGAGGCTCTAGAACCAAATTCTAGATTCACTATTCTACACCTTTATAACTTCATGGCATGTTAATTACTCACCCAGTTTCAAGTTCTCTATTTTAAAAATAGGGATAGCAGTCATTAATTTTCACAAGAATATACTGTAAGACAACATATTCAGAGTACTTTACAACTTTAAAGCACCATGAAATATTAGATATCACTTATTTTATTTAGTATCATATTTTATTAATCAACTTTAGTAGACTATTCCTCCATCACTTTTCCAATATAGTACTATACTGCTGCTGCTGCTGCTAAGTCGCTTCAGTCGTGTCCGACTCTGTGCGACCCCACAGACAGCAGCCCACCAGGCTCCCCCATCCCTGGGATTCTCCAGGCAAGAACACTGGAGTGGGTTGCCATTTCCTTCTCCAATAGTACTATGAAACCACCTCAAACACAAAAGGTGTCTTACAAAACCTTCAGAAAATGTATAAAGCCCAACCTCTTCCCACTGAGAAATGTTAACCAGATACTTGCACTCAATCTTAAGAGTGGCAAAATCTTTATATGTGGGGATTTCTTCATATTGGGTTTGCCAAGAAGTTATTTCAATTCTCAGTCCTTTAATTCTGTATTACTGGTGCCTTTGACAAGGCAAAGAGCTTCCCCTGGTAGCTCAGACAGTAAAGAATCTGCCTGCAAGGCAAGAGACCTAGGTTCAATCCTTGGGTCTGGAATATCCCCAGGAGAAAGGAATGGCTACCCACTCCAGTATTCTTGCCTGGAGAACTCCATGGACAGAGGAGCCTGGTAGGCTACAGTCCACAGGGTGGCAAAGAGTCCAACATGACAGAACAACTAACACTTTGACAAGACAAGGGATGCTGTTATCTCCATTGAAAAAATTTAAATACTTGCCTACCTTAAGTTAACATAAACCAGTAGCTGATTATTTAAAACAGTAATCTTTCCACTAGAGGATAGATGAAGACATATACATATTTTCTCTGAATTCTCTTTCTGTTCATTCTACATGGTTCAAGTCTTGTCATCACCTACTCCAATTATTCTAAAATTCACACATTTCTCTTTAGCCCTCACAAACCTAATTTCTAGTACAGACAGTAACCACTTCTTATCTGGAATGTATATTCTGCGCATTGGCAACCTCATTTTCATTCTGACTGCAATAAACTGAAGTTGACAGGGTATACAGAAGGAATCATAATATTCAACCCAAGTTCACAAGAAACAGGTTTCAAGATTTTTGGTATTCCCATTTCAAAATGCCTTAACTACTATAAGCCTTCATTTATATGCAAGGTTAAAAAGCCAAGGTTTCGGCCCCAGAGATGTAATCATTACTAATTCTAAATAATAGGAGAGCAAGTAAACTATGTTTATAAAGGGCCTCAAAAGCTACAACACCTTCTTGGTTGGTCACTGGCTAAGTTAGGAAAACCTAACTGATCAGGAAAATAAAAGAAAAAGCATTTTTAGGTTAAGTCTACAAGCACAAAGATAAGAAGCAGCTTAAGCTACTCTTAAAATCGTTTCCACCTCCTGATAGGAAGAAGCGGTCTTCTTTCTGCAATCAGTCAAGGAGTGTCTCAGCCTCCTGAGCTGCTTTATAAATACCTTTCTAACTTAGCTGCCAGTTGCAACTCTATAATTCATTTCTTTTTCTATAACTAACTTTTAAGTCAATACTTATCCTTCTTGTTTACTGCCACTCAGCTATGTTCATGCAGTGTTTCTGGGATGTGCTACCCAAGTCACCTGAAAATAATGCCTTTGTCCACTCCACGTCACCAATTCGAAACAACCTTTTGCAAGAGTATGAAAAACAAAAATAAAGGAGGGTTTATCCTATACCAAATCTAAAACCTCATACTAAACTAACACCTAACACTAATTCCAAACCTGCTAACTAATATACAACTATACAGTTCTGTGAAGAAAAGTTATAAAAGTTAATGTTGAGAAAAGAAAAATAAAAAAGGAAATACTGCCTGTTAAACCTTAACTTCTCAGTGATTATTAAAGAGCTGGTTTTACTTCTAAAAACAAATGTACAAATGGGAATAAGGATAATGTGATTGTATCTCCCAGATTTGAAAACAGAAGATAATGTCTTTCATGTAAAGAACAAGCCAGATCTTCAAAAGATCAAATGCAGCTATCCTGTAACCCTCTTGGATATTCAGTTCTTAAAAACAAATTCATGTAGAGCAATCCATTCAATTTTGTATTTATCTTCACAGTGGCCTTATAAATCAAAACTAGACCAACTTCTCAGTATCTCACCTGAAACAAAGCTAGGAACTACAATTAGTGAGATGTTTTGTTTTCTACTCTCCTGATAAAAATGGTACACACTTCCAAAATCTTGCCCCTCCCTTTTCAAAACTGCTATGTGAAGATAGGCAAACTGCACTTAAAAAGGTACAATAAATACTGTTGTTGTTGTTCAGTCACCCAGTCATATCCAACTCTTTGTGACCCCATGGATGGCAGCACAATAAATATTACAAGTTTCCTAATATAATTTAGATTGTATACAACTAAGGATTATTCTAAATGATACCAATAAGTTGCTTAAAGTCACAAAAGGTGAAAATATTGCCAAAAATAAAGATAGCTCATGCTGTATTTGTAAAGTTAGCTCAAGACTAACTATACATACATGTACCTGCAAATAACAGCAAACCTTGTTTTTTTTTTTTGGCTGATCCCTGACCAGGGATTGAACCCGGGTCCTCAGCAATTAGTGTGCAGAGTCCTAACCTCACAGCCAGGAAACTCCCTGATCTTCTCTTAGTGGTGGTCCCAAGTACACAGATGGTTGCAGACCAAAAAAGAGTAAGCAGCTACAATCACAAAAATGGATGCAGTGTTGGCCTAATACAAGTTCCAAGATGCAACCTCCATCCACAATATATATTCACAGTATACATATACTTCAAGAAATAGTTTCTCCATCACACAAAGAATCTTTGAAACAAAAATAATGCTTAGATTTCTATAGTTCTATGAAATAAAAATAAGGGATAAAAATAAGGTTTAAGGCATTAATTCACAAATTCATCACTTAACCAAATAATTTTAAATTACTGTGCAAATGAACACATGGTGATAGATTAGTGATGCATCATTATATACCATCAACTGAACTCCCATTATACCCGACAGCCAACAAAAGCAAGATAAATAGCCAGTGTACAGCATTTAGTCTGTAGTTAAGGGACCACACCATTACCCCTTTTCAGGTATCAAGTACATAATCCTAGCATGAACACTATGAACTTATCAAGTGAACCAACTCACTAAAGATCAAGATCATATCTCAATATTTGCAATAAAGATGAATTCTGTCCAAGAACTTCACATTTAAAATATAAAACAAAAAAACTGCTGACTAGATAGCTCATTCACCAGCCCAGCATAGTAAGTTCATTATCTTCATCAAAGATTTATTAAATATTTACTAAGCTATTATTCGGAGAAGGCAATGGCAACCCACTCGTGTTCTTGCCTGGAGAATCCCGGGGACGGCGGAGCCTGGTGGGCTGCTGTCTCTGGGGTCACACAGAGTCGGAGACGACTGAAGCGACTTAGCAGCAGCAGCAGCAAGCTATTATTATAGACCAGGCATTATATTCTGGGTATTGGGGATACCAAGATGAACAAAGCAAAAATCCCTGTTTTCAGAAAAAATAAACAGGCACAAGATGCTTTGAGAATTTAAAATAAAAAGAAGACAAAAACCAGAAAAAAGAAAAATGCCTCTGGAGATGGACAGAGGAGCAATTTGATTACAATTGCTACTTGCACCCAAAGGGAACAAACAGGAAAGGGTGAAACATCTTGTGTCAACCTGACTGAAAACTCCGAAAAGCAGGCATTTGCAACACGGGTGGGAAGGCTTATAAAGGAAGTCTTTTATTATCAAGTATTTTAACATTGTACAGAATTCACATATTTTTAATAAAAGAAAATTCACATTTTTCTTGGCCATTTTCTCCTAAAACAAAATCACAGAAAACAAAGCTATACCCCCACTCCCAATGACAGTAAAATATGCAAGTTAAAATTGTTTTTCAAATAAAGATAATATATATCAGAAGATGAGATACTGTAATGGAGAATGAAGCAAAGCTCATAGTGAAACTCCTTAATCTTAATTTCCAAAGCACCAAGCCAAGAACAAAAAAGCTAAAGGAGAAAAAAAAAAAGCTAAAGGGGCCCAAATACAGCATCACAGAGTAGAGAGCAGGGAGGTAATTTAGAAAACAAGTAATTTAATGAGAAAGGGATTTTCCTAAGGTCATATGGAGCTGGGGCCAGGACACCACATTCCAGTTCAGGGCTTGTTCCTTTTAAAAGTATAAGAAGTTGCTGTTTCCAAATATAATCTTACATATTTACAGAAATTATATTTCTCAAGGAAAGGCCTTCTCCTATTTCCAATTCCCTCTAAGTTCTCTGTGAGCTACAGATTGTCCAGATTGCCTCACTTCACCCAAGGTTCTTCACTGCCATTTAAGTGTTCATTTTATTCCCTATTTCCTTCTATTACAGTAATATTTCTCATTATGTATCTGTACAATAGAGCTAATAAAACTACCTACTCAACAGGCTTTTTTTTAAGTCAACCGTGTTAATGCACGTCAACTGGTTAAGAAAGGATTCTTTAAATCTGAGCTATTATTTCCAATAAATGATCTGATCAGATTTTGTGTAATAATGAAGACTGAAAAGGTTCCTTAAGCGTCAATAAAATATCTTCAGATCAAAATTAGGAATGTATTACTACTGTTTAGAAGATTTCTTCAATAATTCATTCCTGGGCAATCTATAGACTCAGAAATCCTCCAAACTTAGATACCGCCACTATGATGCCATTTTTAATAATCAAGTTAACATGAAATGCTAAAGGCAGTAAAATCTCATTCTCAGCTTATAGATCAGCAAAACTTGCATTCCCTATTTTAACACTGGCAGCAGAAAATATAGTACAGCTTTGAAAATCAGCTTTAACTAGGGTCCAACTTTACCTACAGTAGCCAAAAGTGAAAGAAAGAAAGTGAGGTCGCTCAGTCATGTCTGACTCTTTGCGACCCCGTGGACTGTAGGCCGCCAGGCTCCTCTGTCCATGGGATTCTCCAGGCAAGAATACTGGAGTGGGTTGCCATGCCCTCCTCCAGGGGATCTTCCCCACCCAGGGATCAAACCCGGGTCTCCTGCATTGCAGGCAGACGCTTTATCCTCTGAGCCACCAGCGAAGCCAGGAAATGAGAAATATCTAAAGGTCACAGGATTAAAATCCATATTCCCTCCACAATCTCATCCCAGACAGTTGTTCCAACTATACTTCCCCTCAGGCCTGACCTGTCCTTCCTCTGGCCTCAAAGCAGCCCATTTATCATCTACAAGGAAGGTAGATTCCTGTTTACCATCTAGATTCCTTTGTTTCCCAAACACAGTTCCAGCTTTGCTACCTACAAAGTTTGCTCATGCTCTTTCCTCCACCTGAAATGCCTACCCCTCCTAATTACCATTTAAGGTCCATTTCTCCTCCTTTATCAAAAGCAGTTATCTCTCTCCCCTCTAATTTTCAATGACATCCATTCTGAGCTTATCTTACACTGTTGCCCCATAATGTAACCATCTGTATATGTCATCTTCCTTACTAGACTGAAGACATGATCAAACAAATAATTTCACTTTTAGATTTCTCAATAATCTCAACACAGTAGCTTGTTTGTACTAGTAGACAACATGTAATTGCTAATGAGTATTAATTTCCATTAGACTAATAAAGTCTTGTTCCGGAGAAACTGACCTTTAAAAAGCTAAAGAAACTAATAATGTATCCTATGTAACAAATTGCTATCAATTGTTAAATCACATAAATCAAACATGCCCCCAAGAATCTTAGCAAACTTTTCCTATTCACACTGACTGTCATCGGATAATAAGATAGTTTGTGTTTAAGTTCATTCATAAAGTTGAAACAAAAAAACTTCTACCTGCAGACAAGCCCACAAAAGTCATTCAATCAGTGTACCTGGTTCTATTCATTCAGCAACCCAAACGACCACATATAACAACATTCAGTACTTCTGCAGTTCTCTAACACTGGCATGGAAAACTGGGAGAGCAGCTAACAGGAGGAAAGGGAGTCTAAAATGAAGATCTGGACAGAAGAGACCAGAGTTTATCAAGGTAACTCCTATCTGTTTCAAGACACTTTAAGGGCTCTCTCTCCAACCTCATCACCCCCCATTCTCATTAACAGTTTACATTCCACCATATGACACTCACTACTCACAGTTTTCACCAAACACACCAAAATGCTCTTTCTTGCCTTTCTGTCACTGCATGTGCTAATCTATTTAGAAGGAATTTCTCTGTCTGTCTGGCAAATCTCTGTTCATCCTTAAAATACCTGTTACCTCGTCTACGAAGCTGTCACTAACTCCTTCAAAATTAATTACTCCATCCCATATTCTGGTACTTTATGTAAATAATATTACGCATTTATCTCAATGTATTAGTTATTTGTTTACACATTTTCACCATTAGCTCTCATGTTCCTTTTAGGGTAATGACCAAGTGTCATTCATTTTTCCAATATTTCCTAGACTTCAATCACTTTTCCTTACCACTCCACCCACTTAATGCTTCTTTCTAACCAGGGTTTTTGCTGGCCCTGTGCAACTCAAAAGAACTCAATCTCTGAACCTTCACCCCATAGTCTTGCTCATAGAACAAGCAAAAGATCCTAATATAGTTTACTAGATAATTTTACTAAATATATGAAATTTTTTGAAAAATTTGCTCTTATAATTATTTTTCCATTCAAGGCCTTCTCCAAGAAACATAAAGTCAAACAAAATGCTCAGTTCTTGAGTCTGTGGGTACACAAATGAATTAAGATTTATCTACATTATACTTTCCCAAAAATTAATTTGGATTTCAAGGAGTCAATCAAGGTCAACATCCAGTTCATTCACTATATAGCCTTTTAAAGTCATATATTTCATTTCTAACTATCTTCCTTTGCACTTTACATGTTCTGCCAATGTCTTACAACAACACACACAAGCAGGCAGCAAGTAAAGCATTCATAGCATTCTGCGGTCAAGTGAACCACTGCAGATAACACCAAGTCTAAAGTCAAAGACTGCCAGGAATACACTTACAACAATCATACATTAGCAAATAAAATTCATAATAGGGAAAAAAAAAAGCATAAGAAACATTTGAAGTCAAATATACCAATATTAAGTAGGTCCTGGAATAAATATTTTAAGTGTGTCAAACTACCCTAATTTTATATAATCTAACTCCGGAAGTCTACTTCTTAACGTCCATAATTCCTCATGTTTTCAAACCGTAAAGAATAAAAAGTAGCTTCATTATGAAAACAGAAAAAAGGTGAACCAAACAACTACTACTCATAGTGAAGACATTACCCCTACAACAATCTTTCTCTTCCTTCATAGAAAAAAACCTAAAACATTGTTTGGTAGCACATTAGCAATCCCCCAAGAAAATTTTATCCCTCCTTCCTTGTTTAAGCATCTTTTCATTACAAACTTGCTATATGCTCTATTTAGCACAGTAAAGAAGACAAGCAATTATAAACGCTTATAATTATAGAAGCTATAGAGCGTTGCATCACATGAAAAGTGTCATTATGGGGAAGTGTAAGATATTATGGAATCATACACACCATTCTGTGTCAACAAAAGTAACTGCTTATTGATCCTCATCCAACTATGTGTTATCTCTTCACACATTTAAACTACCCTGAAAACGTTAAAAAAAAAAAAAAAAAAAAAAGTTTGTTGGATTAGATTAAGTGCTCTACCCAATTAAAAATGTTTGACATGAATTTTCCACAGTCAATGAATTATACCAGTACTGGAGAATGCCATTAAGGAAAATTTTTTGTCCCTCATTAGTCTCTACTTCTATGTCACACAGAAGAAACAGAGTTGTACCCCATGTCAACCTCAAAAGAAGGGGAAAAACTCAAATATCCTCCATTTTCCTTACTATCACCTTGCCGCCACACACCATATATAAAAATTAACTCAAAACTGATCAAACCTAAAAGAGCTAAAAAACATAAAATTCTCAGGAGTAGTTAGAGCCTAAATCTGCATAACCTTGGACTAGACAACGGTTTCGTAAGATAAAATAGCAAAAGCACAAATAACAGAAAATACAAAAAACTGAACTTCAAAATTAAAAAGGTTTGCACATCATTTATAAAAATATTATGAATCACTATACTGCATACCTGAAACTAATAAAATATTGTAAATCAACTATATTTCAATTTTTAAAAGGGCAGGGTGTAGAGGGGTTACTATCAAAAAAGTAGAAAGGTAAAATGCAGGATGGGAAAAAACAGTCATAGAAGTCACATAAGGACCTACTCTCCAGAATACCAAAGAACTCTTCTGGGCTTCCAAATAAAGAGCCAAATTTCAAATGAGCAATGGATCTGAATAGACATATTTTCAAAAATATACAAATGGACAGTAAGCTCAACATCATTAAAAAGATGTTTAACATCACTAGTCATTTGGAAAATGTCAAGCAAAATTATTACCAGCTTCCCTAATAGCTCAGTTGGTAAAGAATCCACCTTCCATGCAGGAGACCCAGGTTTGATTCCTGGGTCAGAAAGATCCACTGGAGAAGGGATAGGCTACCCACTCCAGTATTCTCGGGCTTCCCTTGTGGCTCAGCTGGTAAAGAATCTGCCAACAATGTGGGAGACCTGGGTTCAATCCCTGGGTTGGGAAGATCCCCTGGAGAAGGGAAAGGCTACCCACTCCAGTATTCTGGCCTGGAGAATTCCAACGACTGTATAGTCCACGGGATCACAAAGAGTCGGACACAACTGAGCAACTTTCACTTCACTTCAAGCAAAATCATTATACACACATAAACACACGTATGTATGTATTTAACTAGGATGACTGCAATGAAAAAAATTTAATTAAATTTTAAATACCCTGAAAATAATAAGTGTTAGAAAGTATACAGAGAAACTGAAACCTTTATACATTGCTCTTGGGAATATAAAATGGTACAGCTGCTGTGGAAAACAACCCGGTAAACCCTCCAAAAGTTAAACATTTAACTATTAGAAATTCTTCTCTTTGGTACATACCCAAGAGAACTGAAAACACATGTTAACACAAACATTTTTATACAGATGTTCATAGCAATACTATCCTTGGTGGATTTAAAGGGGTAAACAACCCAAATGTCCATCAATGGACGAAAGAACAAAATGTGGTCTATCCATAAAGGGAATATTATTAGGGGTTCTAGAAAGAATGAAGTATTGTTACATGCTACAACATCCACAAACCTGGAAAGTTTTATGCTAAGTGAAAGAAACCAGACATGAAAGGCCAAGAATTGTATGATTCTGTTTATATGAAATGTCCAGATTAGGAAAATCCATAGATAGAAAGCAGATTACTGGTTGCCAGTGAAAGAGGGTGGCGAGATTGGGGAGCTGACTGCGAACAGATAGCTATTTTCTTTTTGGGGTGTAGAAAATGTTCTGGAATTAGATAGTGGTAAAGGTCACACACAACATTGTGAATATTTGATGTTATGTGAACTACATCTCAATTTAAAACTTGCATACAAGAGATGTCCCTGGCAGTCTAGTGGTTAAGACTCCCAACTTCCACTGCAGGGCGAGCAGGTTTGACAGCTGGTTGGAAAACTAAAATACCACATGCCGTGAGGTAAAGTACTTCCCAAAAATTTTGCATAAAAGAATCCCTTTGCCTCACAATCCCCCTTTTCACAATAGCTCTGTATGACTTAAATGACAAAATCTCAAATTGTTCAATACCGTGCATGAAATCAAATTTCTGTAAAGAATTGTTTCAAATACAACAAAAAGGTCTGCAAACCCTTTCCAGAGTGAATATCACTGTAATTACTTTTGGTATATACATGAACTAAAGTAAGGTTTCTGCATAGGAGATGTATTTAAAATGTTACTTCTGTATTTCTCAAGCTTTCACAAGATAACGAACTCTATTCAGTTCAGTTCAGTTCAGTCGCTCAGTTGTGTCCGACTCTTTGCAACCCCATGAATCGCAGCACGCCAGGCCTGTCCATCACCAACTCCCAGAGTTCACCCAAACTCATGTCCATCGAGTAAGCGATGTGCTATCCAGCCATCTCATTCTCTGTCGTCCCCTTCTCCTCCTGCCCCCAATCCCTCCCAGCATCAGTCTTTTCCAATGAGTCAACTCTTCGCATGAGGTGGCCAAAGCATTGGAGTATCAGCTTCAGCATCAGTCCTTCCAATGAACACCCAGGACTGATCTTTAGAACGGACTGGTTGGATCTCCTTGCAGTCCAAGGGACTCTCAAGAGTCTTCTCCAACATCACAGTTCAAAAGCATCAATTCTTCGGCACTCAGCTTTCTTCACAGTCCAACTCTATTACCAGCACATAAAAATCTTAATACACACACACACACCATGACGCTTTTTCTTAGAGCTTATAAATCACATAGGAGACCTATAAAGACCTATAATTAGCAGAAAAATGTATTGGGTAGGTTGAACTTGTTGGATGAACCAATACATTAAAATGGGGCTTCCCTGGTGGCTCAGTAGTAAAGAATCCTCCTACCAATGTAGGAGATTCAGGTTCAATCCCTGGGTTGGGAAGATGCTATGGAGAAGGGAATGGCAGCCCACACTAGTATTCTTGCCTGGAAAATCCCACGGACAGAGGAGCCTGGCGGGCTACAGTCCAGGGGTTACGAAAGAGTCGGATAGGACTGAGCGACTAAACCACCACCATACGTTAAAATACAGCAACTAAGTAGACCCTATGAAATCACTTGTAAGGTACACCTGCTCTCTTTAAGTGAGGATAGAAATTTGGAAAGTACTTCAATCACTACCTGGAAAAAATTTCCCTTGAGTAAATCAGGGCCCCTAGCAAGCTTTCAAGTACCAAGTTTATGACTATAAATACCAGCACCGTTTCAGAAATCACTCCTGGAATTCCAAGCATTCAGAGAAGACTTTCAGCAATTCGTACCAGCCCCTGGAACCAACCGACTGACGATCTAGATTTAGTGGTCCTACTATTACGGCCATCACTATTACCACTCCAACCTCCATTCTAAAGCAGTCATCTCTTTCGCATTCTGACATTATCTATTTAAGGTGTACTGCAACCTTTCCTATATCTAAAGTGAAGTTGTGGTACAGTTATATACAGGAAGCAGCCTCCACAGATTATAATGTGATCAGCACCTCCTGGAGCTGTACAAGGAAGCAACTCTGATACATATTTCAAATATAATTCTTAAAATTAATTTCTTCTTTTAAGACCACATCCTCAAAGTCATGCATTTTAAAAGAGCTTTCAAACTGAGTAGCTGTAACCATGAAATTTTTTTCTTTACTATACCACCACTTTGGGAAAATCACAAAATATTGAAACAAAACTAAACCTCAATTCCTCATGGGTCCCATGAAATACAGCAATTTGATATGTTTTTTATCAATGCTACTGAACGACTTTATATATAATTTTGTAACCAAGTGATTATCATTCACTGGAACTAAGATAATGCCCAAAAAAACATTGTTAAAATATCTACTGGAATAGATCTCGATGCTACTATGTCCATAAGTGGTTCATTCAATAGCCTGAGATGTTACAGGAGATGACGTGCATTCAGCGTGCATTCAGTATTTAATGAGTACCCAAAGCACCACTGATTAGGTACTGTGAGAAGAGATATACAACAGTACAAAAAAGAACAGTTTCTATTCACAATTAAAATACGCATGAACCCAAAATATACAGAGAATCAGAATAACCAGGGGGAGTTGTTCAGTAGTGTCCTTATGAAAGAGGTGATTTAAAACATGAACTTTAACAAAAGCAAGTTAGTTTAAAGAAGGTTAAAGAGGAAGGATGGATCTGTTTTGACACAGAGCGCAAAGATATTTTGTGTCCTAGGAATGGTATCTGCAAAGGATAGCTAACAGTTTGGGAGTCAAGAACTTACTTTGGCACAACTGGTACCCAACCTGCTTAGCTGAAAAATAAACAGCTCAGCTATATTTAAAACAAAATACAACAAAACCAAAAAGTGAGGAAAAAGAGGATCGAGAGTGTCAACTAAAGACAGACTTTATCAAGGCCTTTTAGGAAAAATTACATTATTACTGTTAGAAACTCTTTGCCCCAGTGCAGTCTCCTTTGAAAGTCACACATCACATTCTTTCCACTCTACTCAACAGGATGACATAATCAAAGGATTATGTCACATCTCTTGCTCAGTCTTAACAATGACTGGGTCACTGTTACCCATCAAATCAAATGCAAAATTACTCTGAGAATTCCAAGGACCACTTAAATCTAGCTTCTCAGTTTCTTTTCCTCCCATCTTAACATACACTCTTCCTTTAAGTTGCATTTTTTTTTCAGTCTCAGAACATTTACAATCTTAAAAATTAAGGACTCCAAAGAGCTTTTATGTGGTTTTTCTCTGATATTTACTGAGGGTTAGAATTTAAAACTCAGAAATTTTTAAAGATTAATTCATTTTAAAATAATAGAACTCATGTTAACATTTTTCATAAAAAATAACTATTTTCCAAAACCAAAATTTAGAACAGCAGCACTGTTTCATAATTTTTCCAAAACTCTTTACTATCTGGCTTAATAAAAAACAGATTCTTCTATCTGCTACTACATTCAACTTGTTGCAATATCACATGGCCTCTGGGAAACTCCACTGTGCAATAGTGGAAGAATGAAAATGGGAAAGCTAAACAATGTCTCAGCATATGTATACAGTTTTGACCTCACAAATATGCTGAAAAGGTCTTGGGGACTCCCAGGAGGCAGAGGACCACACTGCAAAAAACACTGCAAGGGACTTCCCTTGCAGTCCAGTGGTTAAGACTCTGTGATTCCACATTAGGGGACATGGGTTTGATCCCTGGTTGGGAAACTTAAGATCCCACATGCATGGCCAGGAAAAAGAAAAACAATGCCTTGAGTAAATAAACATGGCTTATCCATTTCCTGGAATAGAAAAGCATTACATAAAAAGTCGCACTAAGGTGAAACCCAGACCTGATGCCAGACCACCTGGGTTCAAATCCCAGTTCTATGCAACCTTGGGCAAATTACTAAACTCAATACCTTAGTTCCCTCTTCAGCAAAATGGTAATAATAATACAAATCTCTCTCACAAAATTGTTGAAAGGAATAAACAAGTTAATAAATACAAAGTGTTCAGTAATGTGCATGCCCAGCACAAAGTACGCACAAATAAACATTTGTTAAATAAACACAATCCAGGCATAAGCACAAAGCACATGCCTAGCTATGAGTACTGCTACTATATTCTAATGTAACTTCAAAACTCCTTGGTATTCTTATAATCTCGCAAACTACAATTCTGAAAGTAATTTTTAACACAAAGGTTTAGGGTCATCAAAATACCCTTTTCAAGGAATATCATTAGTAAATTCTAACTGCCCACAAACAATTCTCCATGAAAAGAACTATATATATATATATATACACACACACACACACACACACACACACACAATGAATATACGAAATTCTAAAAGGTTAAATCCAAAACTTCAATTCTCTAGAGAAATATATAAAGCCATTCAACAGGGAACAAACATACTGAGACAGAACACAAAGTAACGGAAATGCCACTTCAGCCACCAAAAGAACAGGAAGAGCAAATAGTAAGACTTTACTTTGAAAATCTAACCCTACTTCTCCTTGGTAGGGCTGTAACCTCTGGCCAAGAAATCTTTATTTTTCTTACTTCTTTGATTTTAAGGGTGAAATCATGAAACTAGGCACTTTGACACTGAATGAAAAAAAAAAAAAAAAAAAAACACAGAACAAAAGAGATTTCCATGTATTACGAAGGTGAACTTTCACATTAAGTATTCTAAATGATAACCAGAGTCAAAATAAACTATTTTATTTAAATTAAAGCAATTCTGACTATTTCAAATAAATTGTATTAAACAATTAATGTATTTTTAAAACATCTAGGGAATTCTCTGGCTATCCAGTGGTAAGGACTCCATGCTTCCACTGTAGGAGGTACAGGTTCAATCCCTGGTTGAGAAACTAAGATCTCACAAGCCTTCAGCACAGCCAAAAAACTAAAGGATTAAGTAGAAGAGCTTTCAAAAGCTAAAAAAATAAAACATATAATTAAATACAAGTACTCTACAAATCAAAGGAGAGATAATCAAATGAGTCAAAATTAAATTCTAAGACATCTTAAAAACTATTCAGATACACAAAATATACAAACATAAAAAGCACTGGTACACGAATAAAAAATAGATGAATAAAATCTAAACATTATTTCTTGAAATAACAAGTCCACCAGTGATGCCTAATTATTTTACAAAGATATTTTACAATTAATTTGCTAATTACAAATAAGGCAGGTACTGAAATGGCTAGAGATCAGATTCATTTCTGGGTTTCTCTTTTAAAATACATACTATCCAGAAATATAACTAAATATATCAAGGAGGAAAAAACTTATATTTGTAGAGTTCTACTGTACACCTCCTGCATTGACAGAAGTAGTCAAATCTTACTATTACCACTTTGATGACTCAATCACCATTTTTTGTATTTCAGAACTATTAAAGGAATAAGGGACAGAATAAGTCACATAATGAAAATGAAAATATAAACCACAATTCTTATGGTAATTCTTATGAGAAAGAACAGTAAGCCCAAACACAAATACAAAATAACTGTCCATTTGGAAAGCCTCAGCTTCCTTATTTCTAAACAAGAGCCATCAAGGGCAGATCTTCCACTTACTACCTTCTTCGCATGTACTTTCTTGCAGATCAGATTCCAGTTACCAGACATCTTCTTGATAATACAAAAACTAAGTACCCACTGACTATCATTAAGATATTAAAAATCAATAATTTGCTTTAAAAGACCATTATTTCAGCTGCATGTCAATATTTTATATGTATTTTCAATGTTATAAAAACCACTAACCCAAATACAAATTACACCTTCTATAAATTCAAAGCATTCACAAATTCTTACTTTAAAAGTATGCACAAATTTCACAATTAAAATTAGGCTGAGTCTAAATCCAGTACACAACACACAAATACCCACACTGTATCTACCTTAGAGATATGCTTACAATGAATACTTAATAAGAATGTGATTTTGATTTTGTTGTGCAAAATGGAAGGCAGATGGTGGCTAGGATGAAATGCCTCTTGAAATTAACCGCGAAAAACATGGATATAAAAGTGAAGACATTAGATCTGTTAACATAGTATTTCATTTCAGTGAAACATGTCACAACATAAATGCCCAAGGAAAGAAAACTAGTATAGAAAAAAGAAAAGTGTTCTTGTCAAAAGCAGAGTGAAGGCTGTGAAATCGGATAAGAATGTTTTTAAGAAATTATAAAACTGTTCTGTGTACTTCAATCATCAATGTGTTCAGCATTCTACATCCATCTCTTTAAATGGAGTAAGAGACAAGCTTCTATGCCTATGACTTGCCTATCCCATAGCTATAAAAGAGGATTAAATTAGATAATGGTTAATAAGTGCCTGGCAAACAGAAGTCCTTCAGGTACAAGGGCTGCTATTCTCCTACCTTGATTATGGACATTAGAGGCCTGGAATTAAATGCAAATCATGTTTATTTTTAAAAATGTGTTTCAGAGGTTTGACAACTCTTTTCCCACTGTGGACACTAGTTAACATTATTATCTATTGACCTCTATAAGCAAAGCAAAAGCTCTTTCTTAAACATATATACAATGCAGTATGCATTAGGCCATAATTCATGGATTACAATAATCATTTCCTAATATGGACAGACCTTGGCAAGGTGCACAGAAACCACCTCCACACTCTAAAGGCTTAGAGGAAAAAAAAAACCAGTCCTAAGCATATTTTTATTAACTACTAACATTTAAAAAATGAAACCATTTTCATTAGGCTCAACTAATTAGGCAACAGTTTCTCAGGATATTAAAAGGTGCAACAACAGAACTAAGCCTTCACTAGAAAAATTCCTAAAAGAGGAAAAATTGTATCTGCATTAAAGCCCTAAAGGTCCATGGTGTCATATGGCTGAGTCCCTTCACTGTTCACCTGAAACTACCATAATTTTTAATTACATATGTTAATCGGCTATACTCCAATATGAAATAAAAAGTTTAAAGTTTGGGGGGGAAAAAAGTCCATGATGTCAAAACCCAAAAGTGTTTGTGAAAGCCTTTTGAATTTCCTCAAACTATGTTAAAGTGTGTAAGGCAAGAGGGTGTTTAGAAAAGCCACTCATTGGTCAGACTTTAGTTAAGTGTATTTTATTAATGGAACTGGTTATATAGGTGTTTCAAACAATATAGGGAAGACAATATTAGTGTATTTTTAAAACTTCATTTGAAAGAAATAAGAGTAGTGGCACCTTATCTACACAGATTAAAAAAAAATCAAACATTATCAGCAATATTCAAGTTCTAAACAAAGAGGAATGTATAAACACAGCGGTGGCAGAGAAAAAGAACTACAAATGTGAAATTACCCATACCAAATGTAATCCCAGATCGATTCTGTAGTAGCTTCCATTATAAGAGAAAAGGCTAACATTTAACAGTCATAAAACCACAAGCAAGTCTCACTCTCCTAAATTTACCTAGCCTATTTTCTGACCTTTTCCACAATGTATTAGAACTGCAACATTTGAAATAAGACAAAAATCTTTACAAGGACTTTTAAAACCAGTATCTATTCTTGTTATAATTTATCATTTTGAAATGAGAGACGAGGGTAACAGTTCACAAAGTCACAAGTAGTTTCTTTAACACTGAAAAGCAACAGAAACCAACCTCACAAAAGAATTGTTAGGGCAACCATAGATTGAATAGAGAAATCCAAGTAGTTATTTGAAGAGAAGTGAACAGTAAAAATGTCTATTCCAAATATCAGATAATCAAAAAAGCACTTACGGCTTCATAATGCATTTTAAAGAATTTTCCGTTTACGTAAGTGTCACCAAATAACATTCTGAATTCCTTAAAACAGTCTAGGATTGATGGTTTAACAAGCAACCTGCAAGAACCGCACATCAGAAAGAACCACCGAGCAGTAATAATGTTTTTTTAAACTTTTCCACAAGGAAGGAACAAGTCACAATGAATAATGAGTTTGTCTGTAGCAATAACTTGTTCTAACAGTACTTCACGAGCAAAGCGTCTTGGAAGAATTCACATTTTGTGCTTTTTTTTTTTTTATAAAAGCGCAAACCTTAGGGCCAAAGTCCAAGCGAGAAATCAAAACAGGACTCCCGTCAGTGAATTCTCTCTCAGGACATGCTCACTCTTGCTTCAAATAGTAAAGCAAAGTAACTTTCATCGAGGATAAAAGTCAGTCAGGCTTCTGTGTCCAAGAGCCATTAAAAAAAAAGGAACTTATTTCTTAACTATGCTTTTTCGCCCATGTTTCCCTTAAAGTTTCAGGTCAAAGCTCCACCGTGTCAAAGATTGAGTAATCCACTGATCTTTGTACCTTGAGGTAAAGGAGCGGAATAAAAAAGGATATTACAGGTGGCTTCCAGGTTTGGAAAAAGTTGGGAGGAGTTATCTGGAGTAACTGTATTTGTCAGTGAATGGTGTAATGTTATGCCGTGTAAGAAAAGCTAGTGTCCCAAAAGACAACCAGCATAAAATAGAACGGAGTCCAAACTCAAGCATCACCAAACACTTTTCACCAGTTTTTTAAAAGACGTATGTTATTCGTGGGTTTGATTACTAATCCACTTTGAATTCCAATAGTCTACGCTTCACTAAAGCGTTTAAACTGAAACCGCCAGGTTTAACAGCTCTACTAGAACTGACACCGAAATCAGCGAACATTTTTCTGTATCCCCATCAGACCAAAAAAAAAGGGGGGGGGGGGCGGTTTGCGCCTGACATTCACAACTTATTCCAGTCCGAAGCAAGAAAACACAATGGCTAAATTCCACCAGGGGTGATTAAAAATCCCGAATTTCCCACAATGCTGTCCCCACACCAACGGAATCCCTTTACTTTCACGATCCTAAAAAGAAAAATAGTCCAGAGGAAGGGGGCGGGGGGGAAAAGTCGGGGACTGAGTTATAATATTTACAATGAGACGAAGGGAACTTAAGAAAAGCTACGGAGGCGAAGAAAGGTAACCCGAGAGAAGGAGGAAAGGTGGATGAGAAAGCGGGGGGGGGAGGGAAGGGACGGGAGAGGCTGGCGGAGCAAAAAGTGGGGACTGTCCCTTCGGGGGGAGGTAGCCCTCGGGGGCTGCGGAGAAACGGGGGGGTCCGGGCGCTCACGGAAACCCCGAGGAGGCTGCTGCGGGAACAATGGGGCGCTGAGGCCGGGAGCCGGCGGCGGGGAGACGCCGGGGAGCGGGCGGCTGGGTGCGGAGAGAGGACAGAGGACAGAGGGCTGCGCCAGGACCGGAGGCGGCCGGGGGGCGAGGGGCGAGGTGGGGGGCGGGCGGGCGGGCGGCCGGCCGGCTGCGGCGGGGCCCCGGGGCCCCGGGGGGCGACGGGCTCGTCAGGGACGGTTCAGACCGGGAACGGAAGCCGTGAGGGCAGGTGTGATGGAGGCGAGAGAGAGAGAAAGAACACGGCTCCGGGAGGGGAACCCAGGACCCGCCGGGCCCCGAGGAGACCGCAGCTGAGGGAAAAGGCAGCGTGAGACGCGCGGGGGCCGTCACTCACAGTCCAGGTGCTTCTTCTTGGGCCCCATGATCTCGTGGGTCGTGGCCTTGCATACTGTCTTGGACACGGCGGAGCCGGTGACACTGTGCTGGGCGGCGGTGATCCGGTCCGTCAGGCTCTGGCCGGACATCTCTGCGGCTCCTCCGCCAGCCCTCCCGCTCAACAGCCGGCGGGGAACTGACACCCCCAAGCGCCGGAGGGTCCCCCGCCGCCCCCCGCCCCCGCCGCACCCCCTTAACCCCGCACCGGCCCCCCTCCTCCTCCGCCTGCCGGCCCGGGGCGGGGCTCAGGGCCGCGCGCCGCCACCCGGACCGGAAAGAGCCGGCTCCGGTCCGCCGCGGGGTCAGGCGCGGCGTCGTCTACTCCGCCGGCCCCCGCCTCAGTTTCAGCCCAGCCCTCCCCTGGTCAGCTGGAGCCCGGCAGGGCGAGAGGCACAGGCGGCTGCAGGAAAATGGCGGCGCCAGGCTCCTCCTCGGAGCTTTCCGGGCTGCCCCGGGTCACGTGACGCGGGCGCCGCCCCTCCTCCTCCTCCTCCTCGTCCTCCTCCTCTTCCCGCCCCCTTTCTCCCTTCTCCGTCCTCTTCGGCACCCGCCCTCCCTCGCTCGGCGAGGGCAGAGCGGGGCGGCGCCCGCGCGTTACGTGGTGGAACCCGCCCGGCGGGCGCAACAGGAGGCCCGCCCGCGGGGGAGGGGGGAGGGGGAGTGCGCGGCCCGCCGCGTCACGTGACACTCCCTGCCAACAGGTCGCCCGAGGCCGGGCTCGCGGTTGGGGGGGGGGGGGGGGTGGTGGTCACAGAGAGGGGGCGGGGTCACTGTGAGGGGGCGGGGTCACAGAGAGGGGCGGGCTCACGGAGAGGGGGCGGGGCGTGCGGCTGCGCTCGCCCGCCTCGGGGGTGTCCCAGCGTTGGGTCGGAAGCGACGGTGTGACAAAGAGGAGGTGCGGCGCCTCCTCAGCCCCTCCCTGAGGAAGCGGGTGTCGAAGCTCCCGGGGCTTTTTTTCGTTGTAGAATCAGAACGGGGTGTTCAGTGATGCCCCCCGCCGCCCCTCCGAAGCCATTCTCCTGACTTTAAGGGCAAGGCTTCCGTCGACCCATTCTCAGGTCTCTCCCTCCAGTGGGCACTGAAGCTCTCCCTGCTTCCTGACCCAGGAGGGTTGGGTTTTGTGTTTTGTTTCTTTTTTTTCTTTCCCCACCCTTTTTCTTGAGACGCTTGGAAATACCACCTGTTTTTGTTTATCGCTTCTCTGAAAACGCGACGCGTTGATGCCAGTCTATATTTGAATACTAATGGACCAGGGTTCTCTTGGGGCGTCAAATACGACAGGAAACACATAGCTTCACTGGAATTTCAAAAGGGAAGTAGTAGGATGATGTCACCAGAGATTAGCTTGACCCTACAAGGGCTGACTGCTGTGGTGATTAAAGGTCCAGACCATAGAAGGAAGTGAGAGGTGGTAAATGGAGACGTCCCATTCAGAGAACCCAGACATCACCACCTGGCATCTGCCCCTGGTTAGTCTTTGTTCTCTTTGGCCTCTTTTCTCTTGCATAAACCAGATTTTTAGGGAAAGAAGACACTGAAACCGTCCTATGGGGCATTTAGAAGAGTTACTATATCCTGTGAATCTGTTACATGAGATCCAGACCTCTTAAAGTCTTAAAATGTTATTAGGGCCCCACTTGCAACACTAAGGATAAATTTTTAAACCTCTATGAGCGTTAATGTACCAAGTAGTCCTTTGTAGTCTTGCTAGTTTCATGTGAAATGCTAACATACTCAAGAGTCTGTGTACACCATCTGCCAGCCAAGTCCGGAATACTGTGCTTCAGTCTGGTGACTCTCAGAAGATGCAAAGCTAATAGATAGTTAACATTTTGTGTGTCATCGTGAATTTTGTGGTCTCTTCTCATTCCCTTTCCCCTCTTTTATTTCATGATGGCTGGTGAAATTCTGCAGCACTATGCTTTTGCCAAGAACATAAAGTACTTAAACCAGCAGGCTTCATCTTTGTCGAGCCAGCCCAAATTTCTCAAAACTGTAATGACTTCCTTCAGTGCATCTGCAATCCGCCTGTGCTTTGGTGCCCAGTTTGCTGCCCTGTTGTCCATTGGGCCATGGAGTTACCCAATTTTCAAGACATCCTTGCTATTCTTCTCTGGGTTCTATTTAGTAAGTTACTGGATGGCCTCTGTGCTGGTACACCCACAGTGAGGTCTGCTGCTAAGTCACTTCAGTCGTGTCTGACTCTGTGCAACCCCACAGACGGCAGCCCACCAGGCTCCCCCATCTCTGGGATTCTCCAGGCAGGAACACTGGAATGGGTTGCTATTTCCTTCTCCAATGCATGAAAGTGAAAAATGAAAGTGAAGCCGCTCAGTCGTGTCCGACTCTTAGCGACCCCATGGACTACAGCCTACGAAGCTCCTCCCATGGGATTTTCAAGGCAAGAGTACTGGAGTGGCTTGCCATTGCCTTCTCCCACAGTGAGGTCAACAGGAGCTAAATCAGTAGATAAATATTTCATCTTTAGGGAAAATCTAAAAGTTATTCCTAAACACACAGAAGGCAACACTTATGTTTTGCACGCTATGAGTGACATCCTAGCAAAGTATTTCACTGTTACTTCCACCAAAGAGATTCGTACAAAGCACCTTTATTCAAATAACTGTGGACATGTTCCCTTTACTAATAAACTAGCTTCTATTAGAAATATCACCATACTCTTTTTCAAGGATATATTTTAGAAATTTCCAAATATGTAAATAATTAGTGAGCATTGGAGAGATGTATAATTGTGGACTATATGAAGCGATGTAGATGGTGGAGAAGTGCTCTAAGAATAGGAATTATTGACCTACTCTTTCTTATATGCTTTTCTGTATGTTCCACTTTCCTTGTTCTAGTCAAGAAATAGCTCTCCCTGAAGTCCCACGGGTGCCTCAAAACCACTATGGCCAGAGCTGAATTTCTCTTGCCCTTGCCCATTTTACATCCTGAATCCATAGTGATCTCCTGTATTCCTTGTTTCTGTTAATGGCCTCACCACCTAGCCTGAAGTCCAAGCCAGAAAACTGTGATTCGTTCTCAGCTCTCTCCTCTCTTATTTCTCATCTAGCTACTTTCATTCCCTCTAACTCATCTTCTGTTTCCTACACCACTTCTGTCGCCTTAGTTCCAACCTATGATCTCTTTCCCATGTAGACCGTTCTAGCTGATTTATCTCTCTCATACCTCAACTCTCCAATCCAGATCATTCTGAACCTAAAATCTGATTTCTTTTCATGAAAACCCTTCTATATAATCCTTGTCACTACTCGAGAGGATAAAAATTCAGGGCTCTCAGCCTGGCATACAGGCCCTTCATAATCAGTAGCCCCTACCTAACTGCTGCTCATTGAGCCTCATGTCTTCCCAGGCCTCCACATGCACTCCAGCCAGTATCACACTACTGGTCATACTTGGATATGCCATGCACTCAGCAGGTTCCTTTTGTTGCTCATGTAGTATTCTGTACATCCTTCTGCTATCGAATTTTAATTTTTATTGCACTAGCCACTGAGCAACTGAGCACTGATTATACTAGCATGGGGTGCTGGCAGAGATATCTTCTTGGTAGCATTGTGGCTGATGCATAGTAGGTTTGTTTTTAGGTTTGTTTTAGGCACTCAGTCATGTCTGACTCTTGTTGCAACGCCATGAACTGTATATAGCTCACCTGGCTGCTCTGTCCACGGGATTTTCTAGGCAAGAATACTAGAGTGAATTGCCATTTCCTCCTCCAGGGGATCTTCCTGA
Organism: Bubalus bubalis; assembly: GCF_019923935.1. Classification (NCBI taxonomy): domain Eukaryota; kingdom Metazoa; phylum Chordata; class Mammalia; order Artiodactyla; family Bovidae; genus Bubalus; species Bubalus bubalis. Next base: position 90,013,866 of record NC_059161.1, on the reverse strand, counting down.
CCCAGGGGGATCGAACCCACATTTCTTGTGTCTCCTGCATTGGCAGCCCAATTCTTTACCACTGAGCCAAATGGGAAGCCCGACACATAGTAGACATAGTCAAATGCTGGTTGAATGAATGAATGAAAACATTCTGAAGTCGCCCATTGGGAAACACCACTCCAAACCTCTCATTTAATAAAACCTGTCCATTTTTTCACACTTAGAGCATAATTGTCAGGTTATGGACAATAATTATGTATTATGGGCGGCAGGTAAACGTAGTTATGTCCATCCTATCATTATCCATATGGAGCATCATCCATATTTCAGCACTGTATTAAGTCATTCACTCTTTCAAAAAATATGTATTGAATAGCTGTTGTGTGTCAGGCACTGTTCTGGGTGCTGAGCACTGTTCTAACAGAGAACCCATTAATTCTTTGGGAACTGATAACTCAACTTTGATCATCAACTTGAAAGTCTTTGTGCTTTCATTATAAATGAACAGAACCAAAAACAGAAGAAAGGAAGAATTTGAATAGAACATGATATTTTCTAAGGTTCCCTAAATTAAAAAGTATATTGTAGAGAGGTATGAGGGACAGAGGAGGGAGAAACAGTTTTTTGAATGCTTTTTGTGTGCTGGGAACACTACATGAATTTTTTCATTTAACTCTCATTATTATAACTCTGGGTTTCCCTGGTGACTCAGTGGTAAAGAATCTGCCTGCCAATTCAGGATACTCAAGTTCAATCCCTGGTCCAGGAAGATCCCCAAAGGAAGGAAATGGCTCCCCACTCCACTATTCTTGCCTGGAAAACCCAATGGACAGAGGAGCCTGGCAGGCTACCCAGTCCATGGGGTCACAAAGAGTTGGACACAACTGAGCAAATAAACAACAAAAACAACTATAACTCTAAAAAGTTTTGTGCCACTTAATACAAGGAGAGAAAAAGTCTTAGAGTTTAAATGTTTATGCAATTTTACTCTATTGCTTAAAAAGAATCTTAAAAGTCTCAGAATTCCACAAATACTCAAGTGAAGCAAGATTTAAGATAGAAGCAAGATTTAAAAACTCATTGTCTTATATACGCATTACTATGTATAAAATAGAATACTAATGAGAGTCTAATGTATAGCACAGGGAATTCTGCTCAGTGCTCTCTGATGACCTAAATGGGAAGGAAATCTAAAAAAGATTGGATATACGTATACATATAGCTGATTCACTTTGCTGTATAGTAGAAACTCACCCCACTCCAGTACTTTTGCCTAGAAAATCCCATGGACGGAGGAGCCTGGTAGGCTGCAGTCCATGCGGTCACTAGAGTCGGACATGACTGAACGACTTCACTTTCACTTTTCACTTTCATGCATTGGAGAAGGAAACGGCAACCCACTCCAGTGGTCTTACCTGGAGAATCCCAGGGGCAGGGGAGCCTGGTGGGTTGCCGTCTATGGGGTCGCACAGAGTCGGACACGACTGAAGTGACTTAGCAGTAGCAGAAACTCACACAACATTGTAAAGCAACTATATTCCAACAACAACAAACCTCATTGTCTTTGCCTTTACTTTATCTAGATCCTTTCACCGAGACTGAAGTTACTACCATATAGATTAAGTTCATTTAACAAATACTTGCTGGCCTACTCTGTGCTAGGCATTGCTAGATGCTAAGATATAATAATGTGTGAGGCAAACGTGGTCTCTGTTCTCAGGATTCTTACACTATTTTAGATAACAACAGAGGAGAAAAATAAGTGGGGAGAAGAATATACGCTCTACCTAAAGAATCTTTATGAGGTCTATAACTTTTAAAGTAAGAAAGTGAAGGAGAAAAAGAATATGGAAGAGAAGATTAACCAGAATTTTTACCCTTCATTATTTCAGTTAAGCCCGTGCCCAAATTCAAAGAATCTACCAGTTCCCTGTTCCCACTCTTCTTAGACATTAACGGTAAACTAAATTATAATCTTTTGACATTCTGTTAGCTAAGCTGACATGAACACCTTGGCAACCTCTTCACCCCTTGCCTTTTTATGTTTATGCTTCCTGATGCTGCTGAATCAGTTAAAGATTATAATCTTATATAACCTTACTCAAAAGTAAGTACTTTTCTTTGAATGTGACTGAGTTCTCTGGCTAGAACCTCCAAGCAAGGACTTCACTTCCAACCTGACTTCCTTATTTAGGCTCTCAGCCTACATCCTTGTGATAATAATTACATGCTACTGTGTTGATTCCTTAGCCTGTGCTAAGCACGTTACATTTTTTTTTCTCAGTGAAACCCTGAAACAACCTCATGACGGAAAGTAGCAGAGACACCTTTGAATTCCCCCAAAGTCTGTTTCCTTTTCTCCTGAGCACACATACTATGATTCCCAGTCTCTTTTGTAATTAGCTGGGGTCACATGACTGACCTGATACACAGTGGAGTGTGGACAGAAACAACGAAAGCCATTTATGGTTCAGCCCACAAAACCTCTAAAACTTCCTGCAAGTGCATCATATTCTCTTTATTTACCTACCAGCGAATGAAGATTTCAAAGAATCTAGAGGAAGTCAAAATGGAAAAATAGAAGCCTGGGGCCCCAAGTTAATCTTTAGAGGAATCCTGCCCCAGAGAACTGCATGAGCAAGAACACCTGTGTTGGATTTTACTTGCTTTATTAAATTACGCCTCTAAAATTTTGATGCTATGTTTTATAGTAGTCCCTTAGATAGCAAGGAGATCAAACCAGTCAGTCTTAAGGGAGATCATCCCTGAATATTCACTGGAAGGGCTGATGCTGAAGCTGAAGCTCCAGTGTTCTGGTCATCTGATGTGAACAGACGACTCATTGGAAAAGTCCCTGATGCTGGGAAAGATTGAGGGCAGAAGGAGAAAGGGCATCAGAGGATGAGATGGTTGGATGGCATCACTGATGCAGTGTGAACATGAACTTGGGCAAAATCCGGGAGAGGTGAGGGACAGGGAAGCCTGGCGTGCTGCAGTCCATGAGGTCAAAAAGAGTCGGACACAACTGAACAACAACAACAAAATCACAGTAGTAATTAACTACCCTACCAAATACTCTTCTTTTCTCTCCATTTTACTGATAAAGAGATTGATGCTTAGAAAGAGTTAAGCACCCTTGTGGTTCAGCTGGTGAAGAATCTGCCTGCAATGTGGGAGACCCGGGTTCAATCCCTGAACTGGGAAGATCCCCTGGAGAAGACAAAGACTACCCACTCCAGTATTCTGGCCTGGAGAATTCCATGGACTGTATAGTCCAAGAGGTTGCTAAGAGTCAGACAGGACTGAGCACCTTTCACTTTCTCACTTTTATTAGGTGGGAGAGCAAGGGTTAAATATCAGGTCTGTCTTACTTTAGAGCCTGGCGTCTCACTGCTTGAGGTTCTCATGATACTATTTTATGTACTTCTAAAGTTTTATTAAAATTTTAGTACACACTGCTTCACGTAACATGCAGAAAAGACAGTGATAAGGGTAACCACCAGGTTCCTCTACGTATCTGAGAGTCTTTTACTATATCTTTAACCCACTTCTGCCACATTCTCCTTTCTTCCAGGTATGTTAATTATATAATCTCGATATGAATTACAGTGTATTGGGACCTTTTATACCTCTTGAAAATGACATGTGGACTAGCTATTGAATATAATCCTTCTGTTAAAAGCAAAGACTATAAGAAAGCCTTCTTCGGTGATCAATACAGAGAAATAGAGGAAAACAACAGAATGGGAAAGACTAGGGATCTCTTCAAGAAAATCAGAAATACCAAAGGAACATTTCATGCAAAGATGAGCTCAATAAACGACAGAAATGGTATGGACCTAACAGAAGCAGAAGATATTAAGAAGAGATGGCAAGAATACACAGAAGAACTGTACAAAAAAGATCTTCACAACCCAGATAATCACGATGGTATGATCACTGACCTAGAGCCAGACATCCTGGAATATGAAGTCAAGTGGGCCTTAAAAGAATCACTACGAACAAAGCTAGTGGAGGTGATGGAATTCCAGTTGAGCTATTTCAAATTCTGAAAGATGATGCTGTGAAAGTGCTGCACTCAATATGCCAACAAATCTGGAAAACTCAGCAGTGGCCACAGGACTGGAAAAGGTCAGTTTTCATTCCAATCTTAAAGAAAGGCAATGCCAAAGAATGCTCAAACTACCGCACAATTGCACTCATCTCACATGCTAGTAAAGTAATGCTCAAAATTCTCCAAGCCAGGCTTCAGCAATATGTGAACCATGAACTTCCTGATGTTCAAGCTGGTTTTAGAAAAGGCAGAGGAACCAGACCGCAAATTGCCAACATCTGCTGGATCATGGAAAAAGCAAGAGAGTTCCAGAAAAGCATATATTTCTGCTTTATTGACTATGCCAAAGCCTTTGACTGTGTGGATCACAATAAACTGTGGAAAATTCTGAAAGAGATGGGAATACCAGACCACCTGACCTGCCTCTTCAGAAATTTGTATGCAGGTCAGGAAGCAACAGTTAGAACTGGACATGGAACAACAGACTGGTTCCAAATAGGAAAAGGAGTACGTCAAGGCTGTATATTGTCACCCTGTTTATTTAACTTCTATGCAGAGTACATCATGAGAAACGCTGGACTGGAAGAAGCACAAGCTGGAATCAAGATCGCCGGGAGAAATATCAATCACCTCAGATATGCAGATGACACCACCCTTATGGCAGAAAGTGAAGAGGAACTCAAAAGCCTCTTGATGAAAGTGAAAGTGGAGAGTGAAAAAGTTGGCTTAAAGCTCAACATTCAGAAAACGAAGATCATGGCATCCGGTCCCACCACTTCATGGGAAATAGATGGGGAAACAGTGGAAACAGTGTCAGACTTTATTTTTCTGGGCTCCAAAATCACTACAGATGGTGACTGCAGCCATGAAATTAAAAGATGCTTACTCCTTGGAAGGAAAGTTATGACCAACCTAGATAGCATATTGAAAAGCAGAGACATTACTTTGCCAACAAAGGTTCGTCTAGTCAAGGCTATGGTTTTTCCAGTGGTCATGTATGGATGTGAGAGTTGGACTGTGAAGAAGGCTGAACCCTGAAGAATTGATGCTTTTGAACTGTGGTGTTGGAGAAGACTCTTGAGAGTCCCTTGGACTGCAAGGAGATCCAACCAGTCCATTCTGAAGGAGATCAGCCCTGGGATTTCTTTGGAAGGAATGATGCTAAAGCTGAAACTCCAGTACTTTGGCCACCTCATGCAAAGAGTTGACTCATTGGAAAAGACTGTGATGCTGGGAGGGATTGGGGGCAAGAGGAGAAGGGGACGACGGAGGATGAGATGGCTGAATGGCATCACTGACTCGATGGACGTGAGTCTGAGTGAACTCCGGGAGTTGGTGATGGACAGGGAGGCCTGGCGTGCTGCAATTCATGGGGTCGCCAGGAGTTGGACATGACTGAGCGACTGATCTGATCTGATCTGATCTGAACCAAACCTTTACCCTGAATCATCATCAAAAACTCTAATCGTGAAGCAGAATAAAAATAGGATACTTGAGCTGTTAAGGTACCTGGGGTCCATTCTTCTCTAATCTAAAGAGGCTGGATAAAGTAAAAATGTATTACAGCATGCAACACTGATCATGTTGCATGCTATAAATGCAAAAATAGATCAGAGTTTCAATGTTAATAATAAAATTAGTATATTAAATTTTGACCAGTAAGTATCAATAAAATTAAGGAGATTTATTCATTCATTTGAGGCAATGGTAGAAATATCAGATTTGGAGTCAGACACACTTAAGTTCAAAATTTGGGCAAGTTACTCAGCTTCCTCATATATAAAACAGGAATCATAGCAGATATCTTACAGATTTCTTGTCAGGATTAAAATAATGTACACTTGTAGCCTTTTTTAGATTGCACGTATAAGCGATATATTTGTCTCTGTTTGACTTACTTCACTCAGTATGACAATCTCTAGGTCCATCCATGTTGCCATAAATGGCATTATTTCATCCTTTTTTATGGCGGAGTAATATTCCATTGCATGTGTGTACAAATGAACTTATCTACAAAACAGAAATAGAGTTATACATGTAGAAAATAAATCTGTGGTTACCAGTGGGTAAGGGATAGGGAGGGATAAATTGGAAGATTGGAATTGACGTGTACACAGTGCTGCTGCTAAGTCACTTCAGTCGTATCCGACTCTGTGTGACCCCATAGACGTCAGCCCACGAGGCTCCCCTGTCCCTGGGATTCTCCAGGCAAGAACACTGGAGTGGGCTGCCATTTCCTTCTCCAATGCAGGAAAGTGAAAAGTGAGAGTGAAGTCGCTCAGTCGTGTCTGACTCTTAGAGACCCCATGGACTGCAGCCCACCAGGCTCCTTCGTCCATGGGATTTTCCAGGCAAGAGTACTGGAGTGGGTTGCCATTGCCTTCTCCAGTACACACTACTATATATAAAACAGATAACTATTAAGGATATACTGTATAGCACAGGGAACTCTACTCAATACTGTGTAATAGCCTATACAGGAAAAGAATCTTTAAAAATAGTGGATATGTGTTTATGTATAAGAGATGTACTTTGCTGTACACCTGAAACTAACACATTGTAAATAAACTATACACCAATAAAGATTTAAAAAATAAATGAAATAATGTACATAAAAAACTAGTACAATGCTTGACACACAGTTGTTACTCAGGAAATAAACTCATTCAATAAACATTTACTCAGAATTTGCTATGGGCAAAGCCCTCTACTAGAGTCTCAGGATACAGACATCAGATCAGATCAGTCCCTCAGTCATGTCCGACTCTTGGCAACCCCATGAATCGCAGCACGCCAGGCCTCCCTGTCCATCACCAACTCCCGGAGTTCACTCAGACTCACGTCCATCGAGTCAGTGATGCCATTCAGCCATCTCATCCTCCGTCGTCCCCTTCTCCTCTTGCCCCCAATCCCTCCCAGCATCACAGTCTTTTCCAATGAGTCAACTCTTTGCATGAGGTGGCCAAAGTACTGGAGTTTCAGCTTTAGCATCATTCCTTCCAAAGAAATCCCAGGGCTGATCTCCTTCAGAATGGACTGGTTGGATCTCCTTGCAGTCCAAGGGACTCTCAAGAGTCTTCTCCAACACCACAGTTCAAAAGCATCAATTCTTCAGGGTTCAGCCTTCTTCACAGTCCAACTCTCACATCCATACATGACCACTGGAAAAACCATAGCCTTGACTAGACGAACCTTTGTTGGCAAAGTAATGTCTCTGCTTTTCAATATGCTATCTAGGTTGGTCATAACTTTCCTTCCAGGGAGTAAGCATCTTTTAATTTCATGGCTGCAGTCACCATCTGTAGTGATTTTGGAGCCCAGAAAAATAAAGTCTGACACTGTTTCCACTGTTTCCCCATCTATTTCCCATGAAGTGGTGGGACCGGATGCCATGATCTTCGTTTTCTGAATGTTGAGCTTTAAGCCAACTTTTCCACTCTCCACTTTCACTTTCATCAAGAGGCTTTTGAGTTCCTCTTCACTTTCTGCCATAAGGGTGGTGTCATCTGCATATCTGAGGTGATTGATATTTCTCCCAGCAATCTTGATTCCAGCTTGTGTTTCTTCCAGTCCAGCGTTTCTCATGATGTACTCTGCATAGAAGTTAAATAAACAGGGTGACAATATACAGCCTTGACAAACTCCTTTTCCTATTTGGAACCAGTCTGTTGTTCCATGTCCAGTTCTAACTGTTGCTTCCTGACCTGCATACAAATTTCTCAAGAGGCAGATCAGGTGGTCTGGTAGACATAGATTAGACAAAATGTTAGTGTAATGTACAATTGACCTTTGAACAACATGGATTTCAACTTCACAAGGCCACTTATACCTAGATTTTTTTCGATCAACACACCTACAGGGCTACACAATCTTTGGTGGGATGAATCTACAGTGCAGAGGTTTGACTGGAAAGTTATACTTGGATTTTCAGCTTGGCAGTGGGGTGGAAGGCGGAGGGTAACTCTTGCCTTCTTCAAGAGTCAACTCACTGTATTAAGTAGTATGATAGAAGTAAGCCTACAGTACTATAAGAACAAAGAAAGATGACACCTAGTTCTTCCCGGTGGGATCAATAAAGGTTTATCAGAGACAGTGACATGTAAACAGTCTTGAAGGTGATTAGAAATTGTGAGAGAATAAAGGAAAAGTTATTCCAGGCAGAGGAAAACCACAAATGCAAGAGAATGAGCCATTTGGGAATTACAAATTGTTATATATGGCTGAAACATTAAGTGTATGTGAGGTTTTTATTTATTCATTCAATCATCAAGTAGTTACTAAGCACATATATATGCTGAATAGTGTTCTAGGCCCTGAAAACACATCAGTGAACAAAGTGGGAAAGTGTTCTTTCTGCCTTCTTGACTGTGTGCATATTCAAGTGGGACACATAACGAACAAATAAATATGAAACAGATACAGGGAGAGAAGAATGCTATGAGGAAAAATTAAGCAAGATAAATGAATCAAGAAGGACAGGGGAAGAGGACCTTAAGCTGGATGACAAGGGAAAGTCTTTCTAAGATGGTGACATGTGACTTGAGTGACTTGTGGGATCAGCAATGCAAATATTGGGCAGATCACTTTGTGTGCAGGGAGCAGTGGAAACAATGGCCCTCAGACAGGAACAAGATTAACTTGTTTGTGGAACAGTAAGGCCAGTGTGGCCACTGAAGAAAGAGTGAAGAAAAGAAAAAAGATTTAGGAAATGATCTCAGAGATATGACTAGACTATGAAGGGCTTCATAAGGTATGTTGAGGAGTCTAGGTAACATCTAGAGGTAGCTATCCCATGACAGACAACCCTAGATCCTTGGAACAATCTGATAACTGCATGAAGTTGGCTATTTCCAGCCAAGACAACTGGAACAAGACCCCATTGGTCACCATATTATTCTTTGTGCATGTATCCCCTTGGCTTTTCATGTTTATCTTGTCAGCTATTTTCTCCCCCAACTTCTAAATTAAGGTCCTAGACAGTTAATGGACATCTGTGGCCTTGACTACTGGTATTCCTAAGACTTACATTCCTAATATAATGGTAAGGTTGAATAAACCCTACCCATATTAAAGGAAAAAAGAAACTTGATTATGTAAGGAAGATCCAGATAGATCTTCCTTCCTTATGTAAGGAAGCCAAATAGATTGGATTCCCAGGTGGAGTTAGTGGTAAAGAACCTGCCTGCCAATGTAGGAGACATAAGAGATGCAGATTCGATCCCTGGGTTAGGAAGATCCCCTGGAGGAGGGCATGGCAACCCACTTCAGTATTATTGCCTGGAGAATCCCATGGACAGAGGAGCCTTGGGGGTTACAGTCCATGGGGTCGCACCGTCGGACACGACTGAAGCGACTTAGCACATATCCAAATAGATTATGTCACATCAAAATCTAAGAATATGGATTTGAAATGCCTTTCAAACTCTAATAATCTTTGTCTTAGTGTCTATCTGCATTGCAGTTACCAGATATATGATCTTCAGTGTCTTAAATGCTGCTGCACAGCCATTGCTGCTTTAGGCTTTACATTGATCATTTACAAATGATCAACCAGCAAAAAGAACAAAAAACTTTGATGCTTGTAGAGGTCGATTATGACTGGTGAAAAATTCAATACATAATTGCAACTTATAAAATAGCAATGCAGATCTGCGTTGATCCCATCCCCAGAAAAATAAAAGGCTTTCTCCCAGTTTAGGGTGAAAACCAATCAAAATAAGGAGGACTGAGAAATGAGGCAAGAATGATCATTATGTGCAAAGTGAAATGAAGTGCAAACTGAAATGATCTACTGTACTATTCCATGATATGTAACAAAAGCTATTTAAGCTCTTACTGTTTAACACCAGCTTGTTTACGCTGTTTGTTACAATATAAGGCCACATATGAACTGGTTTGACTGTAACTCTGCACAGATTCATAGATTCTAGTAATTCAGTTAGCTTACAAATTCTAACCAATTTCTGCCCAGGCTCCTAATATCCACCACCAAAACACCCTATGATTAATACCAGCCCCCTTCCCAATTCTGTAAATATCTTTCCCTCATCACCCCCTTTGAGATGTTATTGGGACTCTATTACTGTGGTGCTCCCCACTAACAGCAATATTAACAAATCCAGATTTTACTGATGAATGGTTTTTTTCATGGTTTCTGTATAGAATGTGGCAGACTAAGTCATACCCACTCCCTGACAAAGATGTCTATGTCCTCATTCCCAGAACCTGTGTATTTGTTATCTTACATGGTAAAAAGGACGTAGCAGATATGAATAAGTTAAGGATGGGGCCCGAGGTAATCACAGTACCCACAGGGAAGCAGGAAGTCAGAAGGAGATGAAGGCTATGTGACAACACAAACAGAATTTGGAGTGATGTGATCACAAGCCAAGGAATGCCAGTTACCTCTAGAAGCTGGAAGAAAGAAGGAATGGGTTCTCTCTAGCACGTCTGTAAGGAACCACCCCTATTGACAGCTTGAAGTGAATTCTGGAAGTTACAAGTCTAAAATAAGACAACAGGGAATTCCCTGGTGGTTCAGTGGCTAGGATTCTGTGCTTCCACTGCAGGGGACTGTGGGTTTGGTTCCCAGTCTGGGAACTAAGATCCCACATGCTACTTGAAGCAGCCTAAAAAATAAACAAATGAACGAATAAATAAAATATGACAACAGATTGAATAAGGTCTAAAATAAGACAACATAATACATTTCTGTTATGTAAGGCACTAAGTTTGTGTTAATTTTGTTAAAGCAGCAATAGGAAACTAATACAGAGCTTTGGCAGGAATTTGGATTTTATTCTAAGTGAGATGAGAAGTAATCAGAGGGTTTGAACAGAGGAATAGCATGATCTCAAAATATATATATTTTTTATGTCCAATCTTGCTGTTTGGAGAATGGAATTTTGAGCAAGATAGAAGCGGGGAAAGTGGTTAGGAAGGAATTGCTACAGACAAGAAGAATAGTCAGTGACAGTGACTTAGATTAGAGTGGAAGGCAGAGAAATGAACTGTAGATAGATTTAGGTATATTTCTAATGTAGGATCAACAGAATTTGCTGGTGGATCAAATAGTAGGGAGAGAATTTGAGGACAGCGACTCAAGGGAAAAAGATGATACAAGGATGCCTTCTAAATTTTGACCTGAACAACTTAGGTGAATGCAGAATGGGGGCAAATGAAGTGGAAATGAAGACAGTAGCCCTGTCATGAAACACCTTGTATACTGTGCTTAGGAATCTGGATATTGTCCTGAAGGCAATGAGAGTGCTTTGACAAATTCTGAGTCCAGGATGGCATCAACATCTAATCAACCTCTGTGTCCCTTTCATTTTTTAAACTCAACAGATACATTAAAAGATGTCCCAGGCCCATAAACCATTATTCCATCTACTTTCTCATTCTCTACCTGTGTGATGCTTTGGTTTTTAATTTAATGAAAGCCTCATTATGAGAGAAGTTATCAAAAAAAGTTCTAAACAGCTAAGTTTTACATTTTATGGTCTGCATTGGGCCTGATTGAGAAAACAAAAATCTTGTAAAAATAGTTGTACTTGTTCATAATACTTAACCCAAGGGTAGAGCAAGGGAAAACTGGTCAGTGGGTAAAGGGCACTGTAGTAGAGGCATTAGAGAGGGGAAGAAGGATATAGATCCTAGAGATAGGAAGCATTAATAAAATGCATAAAATCTGATAAATAGATTGCATGAAATACATGAGAGAACCCAAAGTAAAGGTTGATTCCTAATTTTCTGATACAGTTTAGCTGGATACATCATGATTCCATTTAGTGAAAAGGATGATCTTGGAGGAAGAGGAAGTTGGCAGGGAGAGAAATGCATTCAATTTGAATATAATTATTTTTTAATTCATAAAACATATTTTAAGAGCAGTTTTAGGTTCACAGCGAAATGGAATGGAGGGGCTTCCCAGGTAGTCCAGTGGCTAAGACTCTAAGTTCCCAATGCAGGGGCCTTGGTTTCCATTCTTGGTCAGGGAACTGGATTCCACATGCCACAGCTAAGAGTTTCCAGGCTACAGGTAAAAAATATCCCACGTGCCACAACGAAGACCTAGCACAGCCAAATAAATAAAGAAAAGAAAATGGAGTGGAGAGACAGAATTTGCATATACCTCTGTTCCCACACATGTCCAACCTCTCCCACTTATTAACATCCACTATTAATATTTGTGACAATCAATGAACCTACACCAACACATTATTATTATCCAAAGTCCAAAGTTTACATTAAGGTTCACTCTTGGTGGTGTGCATTCTATCAGTTCAGTTCAGTCACTCAGTTGTGTTCGACTCTTTGCGACCCTATGAATCGCAGCACTCCAGGGCTCCCTGTCCATCACCAACTCCCAGAGTTTACCCAAACTCATGTCCATCGAGTCGGTGATGCCATCCAGCCATCTCATCCTCTGTCGTCCCCTTCTCCTCCTGCCCCCAATCCCTCCCAGCATCAGGGTCTTTTCCAATGAGTCAACTCTCCGCATAAGGTGGCCAAAGTACTGGAGTTTCAGCTTCAGCATCATTCCTTCCAATGAACACTCAGGACTGATCTCCTTTAGAATGGACTGGTTGGATCTCCTTGCAGTCCAAGGGATGCTCAAGAGTCTTCTCCAACACCATAGTTCAAAAGCATCAATTCTTCGGTGCTCAGCTTTCTTCACAGTCCAACTCTCACATCCATACATGACCACTGGAAAAACCATAGCCTTGACTAGACCGACCTTTGTTGGCAAAGTAATATCTCTGGTTTTCAATATACTATCTAGGTTGATCATAACTTTCCTTCCAAGGAGTAAGCGTCTTTTAATTTCATGGCTGCAATCACCATCTGCAGTGATTTTGGAGCCCAAAAATATAAAGTCTGACATTCTATAGGTTTGGACAAATGATAATAACAAGTATCCACCGTTGTAGTATCATAATAAGTAGTTTCTGCCCTAAGCATTTTTGTGCTCTCCCTTTTGACCTCTTCCTCCTCCCTAAACTCTGTCAACCAGAGGTTATCTTTTTATCTGTAGTTTCGCCTTTTCCAGAATGTCATGTAGTTGGAATTATACAGTGGGTCACCTTTTCAGATTTGCTTCTTCCACTTAGTAATAGGCATTTAAGTTTCTTCTATGTCTTTTTGTGGCTTGATAGCTCCTTTGTTTTTAGTGCTGAGTAATATCCCATGGTCTAGATGAACTACAGTGTATTTTCCCATTCACCTTCTGAAAGATGTCTTGGTGGATTCCAGTTTTGGTAATTATAAACAAAGCTCTATAAATATCTGTATAGAGGTTTTTGTGTAGACACAAGTTTTTGGTTCATTTGGGTAAATATCAAGGAGCACAATTGCTGGGTCACATGGCATTAGTATGTTTAGTTTTGTGAGAAACTGCCAAACTGTCTCCCAGAGTGGCTGTACCATTTTGCCGTGAACTTCCTGATGTTCAAGCTGGTTTTAGAAAAGGCAGAGGAACCAGAGATCAAATTGCCAACATCCGCTGGATCATGGAAAAAGCAAGAGAGTTCCAGAAAAACATCTATTTCTGCTTTATTGACTATGCCAAAGCCTTTGACTGTGTGGATCACAATAAACTGTGGAAAATTCTGAAAGAGATGGGAATACCAGACCGCCTGACCTGCCTCTTGAGAAATCTGTATGCAGGTCAGAAAGCAACAGAACTGGACATGGAACAACAGACTGGTTCCAAATAGGAAAAGGAGTACGTCAAGGCTGTATATTGTTACCCTGTTTATTTAACTTATATGCAGAGTACATCATGAGAAACGCTGGACTGGAAGAAGCACAAGCTGGAATCAAGACTGCCAGGAGAAATCAGATATGCAGATGACACCACCCTTATGGCAGAAAGTGAAGGGGAACTAAAAAGCCTCTTGATGAAAGTGAAAGTGGAGAGTGGAAAAGCTGGCTTAAAGCTCAACATTCAGAAAACTAAGATCATGGCATCTGGTCCCACCACTTCATGCGAAATAGATGGGGAAACAGTGGAAACAGTGTCAGACTTTATTTTTGAGGGGGCTCCAAAATCACTGCAGATGGTGACTGCAGCCATGAAATTAAAAGACGCTTACTCCTTGGAAGGAAAGTTATGACCAACCTAGATAGCATATTGAAAAGCAGAGACATTACTTTGCCAACAAAGGTCTGTCTAGTCAAGGCTATGGTTTTTCCAGTGGTCATGTATGGATGTGAGAGTTGGACTGTGAAGAAGGCTGAGCGCCGAAGAATTGATGCTTTTGAACTGTGGTGTTGGAGAAGACTCTTGAGGATCCCTTGGACTGCAAGGAGATCCAACCAGTCCATTCAGAAGGAGGTCAGCCCTGGGATTTCTTTGGAAGGAATGATGCTAAAGCTGAAACTCCAGTACTTTGGCCACCTCATGCAAAGAGTTGACTCATTGGAAAAGACTCTGATGCTGGGAGGGATTGGGGGCAAGAGGAGAAGGGGATGACAGAGGATGAGATGGCTGGATGGCATCACTGACTCGATGGACGTGGGTCTGAGTGAACTCCGGGAGTTGGTGATTGACAGGGAGCCCTGGCGTGCTGCGATTCATGGGGTCGCAAAGAGTCAGACATGACTGAGTGACTGAACTGAACTGAACTGAACTAGCAATGAATGAGAGTTTCTGCTATTCCTCATCTTGAACAGCATTTAATGTTTTGAATATGTTCATGAGACACTCCCAATATACCAAGGATATTAATGTATAAGCTGGAGATATAGGCCCAAATGATACAAGTGTAGAAGTACTGTGGTTGGTACAATCACAGTGTTAATCTCTCAGTCCTGTCTGACTCTTTGTGACCCCACAGACTATAGCCCGCCAGGCTCCTCTGTCCATGGAGTTCTTCAGGCAAGAGTACTGGAGTGGGTTGACATTTCCTTCTCCAGGGGATCTACCCGACCCAGGGGTCGAGCCCAGGTCTCCTGAACTGCAGGCAGATCCTTTACAATCTGAGCCACCAGGGAAGTCCCCAGTATATCTGTATAATGGAATATTATTTAACCATAAAAAGGAATTAAGTTCTGAAATACACTACGATATGATGAATCTTAAAAACACACTAAGTGAAAGAAGTTAGTCACAAAAGACCTCATCTTATATGATTCCATTTATCTGGAGTCAGAAAATCCACTGAAATAGAAAGCAGATTAGTGCCCACCGGGGGCTGGGGGAGGGGAAATGAGACATTAAAGTGTGTGTTCTTCAAACTGTGGGCAGGATTGAATGGAGCTATCTTTCCTTGTTGAGGTCAGGATCCCTGTCTCCTCCACATGAAAGCACAAGAAAATCAATTCAAAATTTCCAAGAAATCAATCATTCTAGATCTTAATGATGAAGTACAAAGCAAAGTTCTAGTGTCAGCCCAGGATCTGCACTCACCAACCAGGCAGTTCTCTTCTCGGGAATCCCTTCGGAGCACTTCAACCTCTAAGAAAATGAGGCTTCCAAAATATGGACTTTTTAACAAATTCAAACAGTTGCAAGTAAGAGAATCTATCTAGGCAAGCCTCTCTGTTTATTTAAACATACCCCCTTTCCTGGGCTTCCCCATCCTGAGGCTGTCTAGCTACAAGACTGGAAACTGAACCATCCAGGACCTCCGACTTTCCTAGTCACAGAAAGGTCTGCTGTTGGCCTCACGCTGTCACCGTCGAGGCTCTACTCTCAAAAATGAAGTCAATCAGGGACTTCCCTGGCGGTCCAGTGGCTAAGACGTCACCTTCCTAATACAGGGGGCCCAGTTCCAGCCGTGATCAGGAAATTAGGTCCCACATGCCCAAACTAAGAGTTCTCACACCAAGCTAAAGATTCCAAGTGCTGCAGCTAGAACCCAGCACAAATGAGGAAATAATTTTTTTTTTAAGTCAACCAGGTACAATTACAGAGTACTTGAAGTCACCCTGAGCATAAGCTCCCAGGAGTGAGACAGAGTCCTGGGGAATTCCAGCATTAAAGAGATAGCATACAATTTTGAAGGAGCACTGAATAGAAAGCCACCCTCTGATAAAATTAAAATTTCTCTGGTACTTTGTTATTGTTCATATAAATTTATCAAAGTTCATTACCTTCTATTCTGTTACACCCACACCTCCCACACCCCAATTAACTAAAGCAATTATATTACATAATCCTCTCATCCTGGGGCAATTTTTAACATGGAGACTTTTAAAAAGTATAATAAAATATCTTAAACTCCCTTTTAAATGAAGATCTATAGCTTGTTCTATAAATCTTTTGTTTAAACATATCTCTGGGAAGCAAAGATAGTTTACTCCAATTGGCAGACCACAGAAAGCTTTGAGTACCAAGTTCTAAACCTCCAAAAGTCGGATTAAAATGTGAGATACTGAAAGATTCCAGGAAACAGCAGCATTTCTGCATGCGCCAGTAAAACGAAGACAGGAGGATGCATCTGCCAAACTTTATATTGTAATTAAATCACTTTGTACTCACATAGCTTTACTTTGGAGGAGAATGTTTGTGGGGATTTTTAATCAGATAAAAGTAGGGCTGCTGTTTTCTCTATACCAATTAACATAGTTGACATCTAGCCAGATCTGCCCTGGACGCAGCAGGGATGTTCAGTTTGTCCTGATTCTGTGGGAAATGAAAAATGCAGTACTTGGCACAGAGAAAATATGTGAACCCAAGAAATGTTGTCAAATATAGCAAGTCAAATTAAGAAAATTGATTTACTGAAGGGCAGTCTATGCTTTCTAGAGAACAAAGGAGGGAGGAAGACTCTGGACTACTAAAAATGAAGGACCTTGAGTTTAACTATTAATACTCTATGTTAATGAATAAACATATTTAGTTAAAGACTTTCCTACCACTCTATTAAATATGCAATTTGTCCTACTTTGAGTTTAAAGAAGGACCCAGTAGTGGCTCCAACATGGTGTATAAAAATTTATTTAACATTTTTGCACAGAAAGTCAGCCTAGATGTCATCTAGTCAAATTTCTTCTTTCTTGGAGGATTAAAATTGGTCCCAGGGATGTTAAATTACTCTTCCTGAGGTCACAATGGTACAATGCCCTCACAGACCCTTTGGCTCATGGACAGAAAACTATAATGGGGACATCAAAGCTATAGTAATATTTCAAATAACCAGAGTACTTTCAGAACAGTTGATTCTAGTTCATTTAAACGTATGGGTAAGTAATGATGTGAAAGAAAAGTGTTTTTATAACTGCTTAAAAACTGATCTAAAGTGTCAGTTCATAGTCCTATCTTTAAAAGTAGTATGTTAAAAACACGAAGTTACTGATGTTGGGTAATTATTTACCCACAAAAATCACTAATTTCATATGGTTCAACCTAAAATATAAAAGTAAATTAAACTGAATATGTGGATAATTTGTATAACTCAACTCCATCACTCTAAAAAGTATTTTATATAGTTCAGCATTATGGCTTAAATATAGATGGTTTAAGTGGCTATGGAGGAAATATTCTGGTTCTTAAATACCCTTGTGCTAGTCATTAAATAATAGCTACCCTATTAAAAGCAAAGACATCACTTTGCCCACAAATGTCCATATAGTCAAAGCCATGGTTTTTCTGGTAGTGATGTATAGAAGTGAGAAATTCCTGGCCCAGGGATTGAACCCAGTTCTCCCGAATTGCAGGCAGATTCTTTACCATCCAAGCCAGCAGGGAAGCCCCTGCAGATGTGAGAACTGGATCATAAAGCAGGCTGAGCACCAAAAAACTGATGCTCTCAACTTGTGGTGCTGAATAAGACTCTTTAGAGTCCCTTGGACAGCAAAGAGATCAAACCAGTCAATCTTAAAGGAAATCAACTCTGAATACGCTTTAGAATGACTGATGCTGAAGCTGACCCGCCAGTACTTTGGCCACCTGATGCGAAGAACCAGCTCATTGGAAAAGACCCAGATGCTGGGAAAGATTGAGGGCAGGAGAAAAAGGGAGTGACAGAGGATGAGATGGTTGGATGACATCACTGACTCAATGGACATGAGTCTGAGCCAGCTCTGGGAGATACTGAAGGAGGACAGGGAAGCCTGGAGTGCTGCAGTCCATGGGGTCAAAAAGAACTGGATACAACTCGGCGACTAAAGAACAGCAACAAAAATACCTTGAAAAACTTGAGACCTGTGCTAGCCAGCATCCATGAGGGATTTCAGTGATCCTTATCTCCTGGTGTTCATGCCAACATATCGCCCCCTCTCGCAGTGAACCAGAATGGCCTGTGTAATCAATAGAACCTTGAGGAAATGATGGCGTGTGTCTTCTCAGACTTGATCATAAAAAGTATTGCAGCTTCCACTTTGCTCTCTGTTGGCTCACTCACTCTGGCAGAAGTCTGTCGCCGTGTCATGAGAACACTCAGTCTAACGGAGAGGTCCACGTGGCAAAAAACGCAGGCCTCTTGCCACCAACCTGCACTCACTTGCCAGTCTTGTGAGTGGACCATCTTGGAAGCAGATCTTCTAGCACCCCAGCCAAGTCTTCAGATTCTCTGACCAGCGTCTTGATTGCAACCCCGGGACGGATCCTGAGCCAGAATGACCCAGCCAGGCTGTTCCCAAATTCCTGACGCACAGAAACTGTGTGAGATGTTGGCTTAAGCCATGAAGTTTTGGGAAAATGATTAATATGGAGCTTTTCAAATATGTCTGTCCGCTAGGTTTGTTTCCCTGGGTTGCTGTAATAAATTAACCCAAATTTGGTGGCTTAAAAATAACACACGTTTATTCTTTCACAGTTCTTGGGGCCAGAAGTCCAATATCAAGGTGCTGGCAGGGCTGCACTCCCTCCTGAGCGTCTCGGGGAGAATCCTTCCTTGCCTCCTCCAGTTTCTGGTGGCTCCACGTGTTCCCTGGCTTGTGGCTGCGTTTACTTCTTTCTCTGTCTCCACTTTCACATGACCTTCACCTCTTCTCCATGTATCTTCTCTTTGTGTGGCTCTTAAAAGGACACTTGGGTTTAGATCCTACCCAGCGAATCCCCATGGACAGAGGGGTATGGCAGGCTACAGTCCATAGGGTCGCACAGAGTTGGACACGACTGAAGCGACTTAGCATGCACGCACAGATAATCAAGGAGGATCTCGTGTTTGGATCCTTAATGTAATTACATATGCAAAGACCTTTTTTTTTCCAGATAAAGTGACCTTCTCATGTTAGAGAATATGGACATATCTACAGGGGGGCCACCATCCAACCTACTATGCCCTGTTTACATATAATTCAATATATAATTTGCTTAAGCTGCCAAAGGAGTCATAAAAGCAAAATAATTTAACAATAACAGGGATCACAGTGGTAAAGAACCCACCTGCCAAGGCAGGAGATGCAGGAAACATGGGTTCAATCCCTGGGTTGGGAAGATCCCCTGGAGGAAGGCATGGCAACCCACTCCAGGATTCTTGCCTGGGGAATTCCATGGACAGAGGAGCCTGGCGGGCTACAGTCCACAGGGTCACAAAGAGTGAGATGCAACTGAGCATGCATGCAATTATAGAAGGCCTGGTTAATTGAGTGCTCTGGTGAATGGGTTTAATCACTCATAGCTGCATAATATTTTTTTTTTTTATGAACAGGAATCAGAAATCCTGTGTTCTGGTCATCACTGGTTGTACAGCCTTGGCAAAAATTCTTTACTTCTAACTTCTATGATCCTTTTTTTTTCTTTTCTTTTTTTGGCTGCACTGTGCTGTGTGGCATGTGAGATCTTAGGTCCCCAACCAGGGATGGAACCCATGCCCCCTACAGGGGAAGCATGAGGTCCTAACCTCTGGACCGCGAGGGAAGTCCCTCTGTGATCATTTTTAGGGGAGACTCCTTTCCCCTAGCCTCTGTTCATGTGTGAACATCTCCACTAGGTTACACCTCTGGCTTCTCTTTCCCTCCGCAGTCACTCTCTGTAGGGCAAGAGGAGGGATGTACCTGATTGGTGAGTTCAGGAAAAACAACTGGACGTGCCAGTGGGGCCAGGACAATGTGAGGCCAGGAAGGCACCTGAGGCACAAAAGTGAAGAAGGCCCGCACCCTCAGGGTCAGGAGACAGACATGGTCACGAGCTGAGAGTGAGGGCCTCCTTGAGTTTTGCACCCTAGGTGCCTCGTTCACTTCACTCTACCTCTAGCCCCATGCGTAGGCTTCACCTGGTTGGAGCTGCCTGCCTGCAGGGACCTTGTGTCTGTCTCGTCTGTCTCTGCTAAATGGTAAGAGGCCGGGACCTGCTTAGGGAGGCATGAGTCTCCAGTGAACCCATGTCTAAATGAATGAGTCTACCCAATTAGGCAATGAAGTGTAGCCACATAACAAAGCTCTATCTTCCAATTTAGCTTTTTACCACTAATAAAAAAGCTGACTCGCTGGAAAAAACCCTGATGCTGGGAAAGATTGAGGGCAGAAGTAGAAGGGGGCTACAGAGGATGAGACGGTTGGATGGCATCACTGACTCAATGGATATGAGTTTGCGAGCTCTGAGGTTGATGGACAGGGAAGCCTGGCGTGCTGTAGTGCATGGGGTCACAAAGAGTTGGACTTGACTTGACAACAACCACCACCACCACTAATAAAGCTGCTATTTTAATCTCTAGTTATTTGTTCTGTCAGCTGATTCCACAGTCAGGTAAAGGAAAAGAGCACTGTTAATGACATTCATACACACACACACACACACACACACATACATGTCACAGTTCCCTCATTGATCAAAAAAAAAAAAAAATAGAACTAGACAACACTAGGAACCTTTATAGCATTACTATGGGAGAGGAAGGAGAGGGATGGCATTTTGTTTGTATTAAATTACTATTTACAGCTCATGTGATTTCCCTGGACCTGTAAGGCCCTAACTCCATTCCAGGGATCATGTTATTGGTCTCACCCCAGTGTCCCTCTGTGAAGTCCTCCCTGCTGGGTGACTCAACATAACACCAATCCTTCCCTACTCAGATCCTCCGTAGCACTTGTTTGGACCTCACAGTTCACAATTCCTCCCTATTCTCTAATTTTTCTAGGGTAACATTATTTACCTCTGCAGTTAATTTTGTTATTATAATTTATATTTATTACTATTATTAAGAAACCCTCAATACTGGCCAGCTGTGTTGGGGCACATTACAAGAGCACCATTGCACATTAGGCTATGACCCAAATCAATAGGGACACTGCTTCAAGAGAAACCCCCTTAGCATGGTTTTCTTCTGGGAGATCATTTTGTCTAAGAAATGATTCTTTATTTCAGGACACAGTACAGAGATTTTCTACATGGACTATTTTCCCCATGAAAACTGTGTAGTACTTAAAGCACCTGAATCCCTTACGTAAACTTCTTTAAGCTATTCATATTTCAGAAATGTGCATAAACTTTTTGCTGTTAACTTGCTTTCCCAGTTTCTTAATTTGTGACTCTTCTCTACTTGTGAGGCTACTGATTTAATTATATTGTTTTAGACAGGCTAAAATACCAGTTATCGTTGGAAGGACTGATACTGAAGCTGAAACTCCAATACTTTGGCCACCTCATGGGAAGGCCTGACTCATTTGAAAAGACCCCAATGCTGGGAAAGATTGAGGGCAGGAGAAGGGGACGACACAGGATGAGATGGTTGGATGGCATCAGCGACTCAATGGACATGAGTTTGGGTAAACTCCGGGAGTTGGTGATGGTCAGAGAGGCGTGGCATGCTGCGGTTCATGGGGTTGCAAAGAGTCGGACATGACTGAGCGACTGAACTGAACTGAAAATACCAGTTAGGCCAAAGAGAGCTTGCTATGTATAGACTCTGCCTGAAAGGCACACTCCTAATGTATGTGGAGGTGGGACCAGATGGTACATAGAGACCTACACATCCTATATCTACATGCTTAAAAGTCACATATTAAGTTCTCAGACGTTTAGAGGAGAAAAAAATCCTATACTTCTACATTGACAAATTTTCTTTTTTCTTTTCTGAATTTTACTTTTATATTTTCTCTTTCTATCTCAGCCTGAACTTGAACTCACTCGTAATGCTCTAAAAGATTAAAAGCCAAAATACAATTCTATTCAAACTGTCCAAATTTTGAACATATTGTCCATCAAAAAATATAAATATAAAAAAATGAAAAATTGCAATTATTTTTGGATGAAGATAATCAAAGAGTGCAAAATTCTTGCTAAAAGATAAATATGTTCTGGGGATATAATGTGCAACATGACAGTTATAGTTAAACATGCTGTATAGAAAGTCAGCAAGTTTGAGAGTTGCTAAGAAAATAGATCTTAAAAGTTTTTACCACAAGGGGGAACAAATTGTAACTGTTATTTAATGGATATTAACCAAATTATTGTGGTGATCACTTTGCAGTTTATACATACATTCGGCCCTCTTTATCAGCGGGTTATGTGTCCATGGATTCAACGAACCATAGACCAAAATTATTGAAGAAAATGCAGCTGTTATGAAAAACAATGTGGAAATTCCTCAGAAAACTAAAAATGGAATTACCATATAATCCAGCAATCTCACTCCTGGGCATATACCCATACAAAACTATAATTCAAAAAGATATACACATCCCTCTGTTCATAGTAGCACTATTCACAATAGCCAAGATATGGAAACAATGTAAAAGAACGTGTGGTACATAAATACTATGGAATAGTACTTAGCCATAAAAAGAATGAAATAATGCCATTTGCAGCAATGTGGACGAACCTAGAGATTACCATGCTAACTGAAGTAACTCATATCACAAATACCGTATGATATCACTTACATGTGGAATCTAAAATACGGTACAGATGAAATGAATATGGCACAAATTCTATTTCTACAAAATAGAAACAGATTCATGGACTTGGAGAACAGACTTGTGGTTGTCAAGGGAGAGGGGGATGGGGGAGGTAAGGACTGGGAGTTTGGGATTAGCAGATGTAAACTATTATATACAGGATGGAGAAACAACAAGGTCCTTCTGTATAACGCAGGGAGCTATATTCACTACCCTGTGATAAACCATAACGGAAAAGAATTTTTTTAAAAAAGAATATATGTGTATAACGGAGTCACTTTGCTGTGCAGCAGAGATTGGCACAACATTGTAAATCAACTATACTTTGATAAAAAGAATATTTGAGATAAAAAAAGTTCCAGGGAGTTTCAAATAGAAAAACTAGAATTTGCTCCATGCCTGCAACTATTTACACATGGCATATAGATGGGGAAACAGTGACAGACTTTATTTTGGGGAGCTTCAAAATCACTGCAGATGGCAACTGCAGCCATGAAATTAAAAGGCGCCTGCTCCTTGGAAGAAAAGTTACGACCAACCTAGACTGCATATTCAAAAGCAGAGACATTACTTTGCTAAAAAGGTCCGTCTAGTCAAAGCTATGGTTTTTCCAGTAGTCATGTATGGATGTGAGAGTTGGACTATAAAGAAAGCTGAGTGCAGAAGAATTGATGCTTTTGAACTGTGGTGTTGGAGAAGACTCTTGAGAGAGTCCCTTGGACTACAAGGAGATCAAACCAGTCCATCCAAAAGGAAATCAGTCCTGAATATTCACTGGAAGGACTGATGCTGAAGCTAAAACTCCTATACTTTGGCCACCTGATGCAAAGAACTGACTCATTGGAAAAGACCCTGATGCTGGGAAATATTGAAGGTGGGAGGAGAAGGGGACGACAGAGGATGAGATAGTTGGATGGCATCACCAACTCAATGGACATGAGCTTGAGTAAGCTCTGGGAGTTGGTGATGGACAGGGAAGCCTGGCGTGCTGCAGTCCATGGGGTTGCAGAGTTGGACATGACAAACAACAACAACTAATCTGCTTAAGGGCACAGGTAGTAAGTGACTGTGACCTTCAAATAGATGTTTTCTGCATCTTAAGCCTGTACTTTTTTCACTTTGTTCTTGGTGAGTCAACCATGTCTCTTAAACCCAGATTCCAGGTTCTCAGAGTACAATGTTACTATTATTCATTTGTTAAGGATGAAAATTATAAGTAACTTGTCATCACCAAACTGAACTCCTTGAGGGCAGATATTGTTTTATTCAGCTCTTAGCACAATGCCTGGAACACAGGTGACACTCAGTACATGTTTCTCAAACTAGAGGAAGATAAATATCATATGATATCACTCATATGTGGAATCTAAAAGATGGTACAAATAAACATATTTACAAAACAGACTCAGACATAGAAAACAAATTTATGGTTATCAAAGGGGAAAGGCAAACAGTTTTGGATAGGGGGCAGGGAGGGACAAAGTAGGAGTTTGGGATTAGCAGATATAAAGTGCTACTGTTGCTGCTAAGTCACTTCAGTCGTGTCCGACTCTGTGCGACCCCATAGACGGCAGCCCACCAGGCTCCCACGTCCCTGGGATTCTCCAGGCAAGAACACTGGAGTGGGTTGCCATTTCCTTCTCGAATGCATGAAAGTGAAAAGTGAAAGTGAAGTCGCTAAGTCGTGTCCGACTCTTCGCAACCCTGTGGACTGTAGCCCACCAGGCTCCTCTGTCCATGGGATTTTCCAGGCAAGAGTACTGGAGTGGGGTGCCATTGCCTTCTCTGATATAAACTACTATATATAAAATAAATAAGGTCCTACTGAATAGCACAAGGAAATGAATTCAATATCGTATAATAAGTTATAATGGAAAAATATGAAAAAGCATAGATATGTATAACTGAATCACTTTGCTGTACACTGGAAACCAATACATTTTAAATCAACTATACTTCAATTATATATATATGTACATATACATATATATATATATGTTTAGCAAACCAATGATGATTAATTTGGAGCCAAAAACAGGCTAGGGAAATTAACAAACAGTATTTTGTGAATTGATAGTCAAAAATAGATTCACTGAGATAACTTCAGTAGTACCTCTGATCCCTGTAACAAAATTTTATATGATTAAAGAGTGATTTTTTTAAGTTCAGTCATCTCTACCCTTAGTTCTTATTTTGACATCTTTAACCCAGGGTAGACAGGTCAGGACTGGAAAAGGTCAGTTTTCATTCCAATCCCAAAGAAAGGCAATGCCAAAGAATGCTCAAACTACCGCACAATTGCACTCATCTCACATGCTAGTAAAGTAATGCTCAAAAATCTCCAAGCCAGGCTTCAGAAATATGTGAACCATGAACTTCCTGATGTTCAAGCTGGTTTTAGAAAAGGCAGAGGAACCAGAGATCAAATTGCCAACATCCGCTGGATCATGGAAAAAGCAAGAGAGTTCCAGAAAAACATCTATTTCTGCTTTATTGACTATGCCAAAGCCTTTGACTGTGTGGAGCACAATAAACTGTGGAAAATTCTGAAAGAGATAGGAATACCAGACCACCTGACCTGCCTCTTGAGAAATCTGTATGCAGGTCAGGAAGCAACAGTTAGTACTGGACATGGAACAACAGACTGGTTCCAAATAGGAAAAGGAGTTTGTCAAGGCTATATATTGCCACCCTGCTTATTTAACTTCTATGCAGAGTACATCATGAGAAACGCTGGACTGGAAGAAACACAAGCTGGAATCAAGATTGCCGGGAGAACTATCAATAACCTCAGATATGCAGATGACACCACCCTTATGGCAGAAAGTGAAGAGGAACTCAAAAGCCTCTTGATGAAAGTGAAAGTGGAGAGTGGAAAAGTTGGCTTAAAGCTCAACATTCAGAAAACGAAGATCATGGCATCCGGTCCCACCACTTCATGGGAAATAGATGGGGAAACAGTGGAAACAGTGTCAGACTTTATTTTTCTGGGCTCCAAAATCACTACAGATGGTGACTGCAGCCATGAAATTAAAAGACGCTTACTCCTTGGAAGGAAAGTTATGACCAACCTAGATAGCATATTCAAAAGCAGAGACATTCATTACTTTGCCAACAAAGGTCCGTCTAGTCAAGGCTATGGTTTTTCCTGTGGTCATGTATGGATGTGAGAGTTGGACTGTGAAGAAAGCTGAGCGCCAAAGAATTGATGCCTTTGAACTGTGGTGTTGGAGAAGACTCTGTAGAGTCCCTTGGACTGCAAGGAGATCCAACCAGTCCATTCTGAAGGAGATCAGCCCTGGGATTTCTTTGGAGGGAATGATGCTAAAGCTGAAACTCCAGTACTTTGGCCACCTCATGCGAAGAGTTGACTCATTGGAAAAGACTCTGATGCTGGGAGGGATTGGGGACAGAAGGAGAAGGGGATGACAGAGGATGAGATGGCTGGTTGGCATCACTGACTCAATGGACGTGAGTCTGAGTGAACTCTGGGAGTTGGTGTTGGACAGGGAGGGCTGGAGTGCTGCAGTTCATGGGGTCGCGAAGAGTCGGACACGACGAGTGACTGAACTGAACTGAGACAGGTCTTGACTCTGCCATGACTCTTCTTGAAGTGAAGCCTAGGAACATTCAAATTCTTTCTGGTGTCCACTAACATTCCCATGATCCCTGCTAGAAAACAGGAGATGTTTTCCTTATTTAGATTTGAACTGCATGTGGCTATATTTTTCTCAGAAAAATCTCATGGTACACACAAGTTCATACCAGCTTAAATATTGTTATTTGCATGCTTTTCACTTTAAATAACATTTAAATTTAGGTTCATATATTTAAGAACATAGTGATGATTCTACAGAGTTTTATTCTGAATTTCAGTTCTTCTGGAGTTCCACAGGGAGCAACCTGCATGTAGTACTGAACAACATCTTAAAATGCATTTCCTAGCAAGTTGTAGGAGGAAAAAAACAAATAAGCTATTTATTTACACTTTAGTCCAGACTGGGAAAATAAGGGATTTCAAGCAAACTCCAGCAGCATAAGCTCAAGTGACTGACTAACCAAAATGGTGATAATAATAAAAAAAAAACACTTGTGTCAGACATAATCCCAGATATCCATTCCTTCATCTTTACTTGGTTGGAAACTTGATTTAGGCTGGGTTTACAGCCACTCCAAAAAAAAAGCAAAAACCTCTCTCTGGTTGTTAGGTATGTCTATAAAACTAAATTCCAATCAGTGAAATGTTAGTAGAATTGTTTTTTGGAATTTCACAGAAGACTTCTTAATGGGAAATCATGCAGGCTTCCTTTTCATCTCTATCTCCTTTATTTGGACAGAAAACAAACTGTGATGGCTGGAGCTCCAGCAATGATTCTGTATCATCAAATAGAAGCCCTGTGCTGTGGGTGGCAGAGCAACAGGGTAAAAAGTATCTGTGGCTTTGACAATTGTAGATCTACTTTACCAAACCCAGACTGTTTAATTCCAGACTTCATTCATGTAAGAGAGATATGAATTTATACCTCATTTAAGAAGCTGTTACTTGCAGCTTTCTGTCTTTCTCATCTGTACCTAATCTTAAGAGACAGAAGGATCTGCTATACTGAAGGGTCTATTGTAGAAGACCTCATATATTTTTCCTCTCTTAGACAAAGAAAAGAGAAAGATTTGACCTTATCTCCATGATCATTTTCTTTTTCTACTCCCCACTCAAAATAATTATCCTATTTCCATCTGGCTCACAGAAGCCAAAGATACATAAACAACTTTAAGATGCAATATGTCAATTAACCCTAGCTTATGAATACAGTAGCAATTTCTCAAATAATATGCGTATATTATCCTAAGATGACCTAATTAAATATTCTGAGTTTTGTTTTATAAAATTAGTTTAAATGGTTTCCCAGCTCTTTACACAGTTCATTAACTTTACAGCTTTAAAGGCCTTAAAACCTTTTCCTACAGATAAATGTGACTTTTAATCTCAAACTTCAACCTGGTTTATACATAGCATTGAAAACAACCACACAGATGTTTCTCCTAAAAGCCTAGTTTTTCTTTTCAAATATTCCCTCATTTTAATAATCTAATCTCTAAGCTCTATCAACTTATTATTATATATGGAATCCTGTTGTAAGGTTATAAATTCATTTTTTTACATTTTCTTTTTTATCCTCGAAAAGATATTTTACACTTTGAATAGTGAATAATTTTTAGGGAGGTAAATAAGAGTAGGAGATGGGAGGAGAAAAGAAAATGACATTAAAAAAAATTAGACTTTAACATAAAACCTAACTAAGTGCACACTGAACATTTTGGCCAAGAAAATTCTAATAAATACCAAAAAGATTTTTAAGCAGCAGGAACACTGACAAAACCAAAGGCAGGTTTCCTTATAATCTAATAGGATGATTTTGTCTTCTTATTAGCAAATGGATGTTGTTCAAACAGCACATGGAGAAGTATGCTCAGATGTTCCCCCAACCGTAGCAATGCGCATGATTCAGACTGTGAGCGACATCAGCTTGACTTTGGGGAAAGGCACACAGTTGCCAAATCATATCCTCAGGCGCCAGAACGCGTGTGAATCCTCTGCCCACGACCAACTCATGTCTCCAAGATCTGTTGACACACTTGTTTGTCATATGTCTGTCTTTAGTCAGCAGTGTGGTGTAATACAAAGAGCACTGGGTTCAAGGTCAGAAGACGTGAGCCCCAGGCCAGGCTCTCGCACACCCTTGATGGCCTCGTGCGTGCCACTTGACCTGGCCCAGTGTCAGCTTCCTCATCCATACTCTGGGGTTGCTAACACCCACCCTGGACTTTCCCGGTGCTTCAGTGGTTAAGAATCCGCCTGCCAATGCAGGGGACACCGGTTTGATCCCTCCTCCGGGAAGATTCCACATGCCTTGGGGCAACTAAGTCCACGTACCACAACAACCGAAACCCAAGCATCTAGAGCTCACGCTGCGCAGCAAGAGAACCAATCTCAACAAGAAGCCCACACATCCAGCTAGAGGGTTAACCCACCTTGCTCAGCTAAAGAAAGCCACACACACAGTGAAGACCTGGTGCAGCTGGAAAAAAACCAACCAAACAAAAAACACCTGCAGTGTTTGCTGTGAAATCTGTCATGAGGATCCAATGATGTGTATGTATCAGTGCTTTGTAAGTATAAAAGTTAAGCATTCTCTTACTGCAGGCTTTTCTGCCTGTACCTCCAGATCTACTCTGACCTTTCTTTTCCTGAATATCTGTTTTTTTTTTTTTAATTAGTAGTGAGTCTGAATCTTTCAGTTACCTCTCTCAAGAGAAAATCCCTTATCCTCTTCATCCTCTTAATCATAAATGACAAAGTGGACTACATTGAGAGGTCAAACTTATATTTAGCTACAGAAAATGTTTTGAAATAAATGTATGCAGAAGATCAGCATGTAAAAAGGACAGAAGCAGGTTTGCTGTTAGTTGAGATGGTTGAAGCTGGAATGCGGAGACTTCAGAATCCTGTCTAATTAGATGTTTCCCCCACTATACCCCATTCAGGCATTTATTGAAGCCCTTCCAACAAACCTTAGGTCCTTCCTACACTACATCTACACTGTTGATATTATGATTGCAGCCCTTATATTTCTATGATTTTCCATGCAAATTTCTCTACTTTAAAGGGGTAAAGAAAATCTGTAGTATGTTATGGGCAGATGGATGCCCTGGAATCTGAACTCTTATTAGCAGACCGACAAACAGGCTGAAATGCAGCCAAGTCAGTCTTATCAGTTAAGTATCAAACTCCTCAAGATGGAAGATGTCTTTAAGAAGCTACGTGAAATATCTCAGCAGTCCCCATGGAGCATAGAGCTCTGCCTGAAAACTATAAAAGTAAATATCGAATGGGCAGTTCTCCAAGTTGTTCCACACTAAATATACAGCAATTGTGCAGGCTCTTTGAAACTGTTTTCAGTAAGAATGACTCAGAGATGAGGAAGCCACTCATAATAAAGCAAATAATGCAATGCCATTTCTCAATGCCCCAAACAAGAGCGTTTACTTAGGGAAGCTGGCTTCAGAATACACAGATCATATAATCGCAGAATGTCAGACCTAGAAATAATGCTAGAGAGCAACTGGTCTATTTTACAAATGAAAAATCTGAAATCCAGGAAGTCTGTGAGCTGCCCAAGATTAGAAATTCATTCAAGCTTCATTAAGTAAACATTAGCAGAGGACGAGGTATATGCCAGGTGGAAAGAATAAGGCAAAGAAAACATGATCCCTGTCCAAGTGGTGAGAAAAGACAGACAAGTAAATTCATCATTGCGGTTGGATTGTTGTAAAAACAAGGTTCAAACTCTGTGTCCAAGTTCTTAAGTCAGTGTCTGTCCCACCACCTCACACTGCCTCTCAAATCAAAAAGCTTGAGAAATTAGTAGTGGGGAATGATGGCCAAAATTATAAACATAAATTAATGTCAACTAAGTCTCAGTCTTTGAGGTGCACAGGTAAGTACCCACATTTCTTAAGGACCTATGAGTTATAAAGAGGCCTCTATCTGTAAATTAAAAGAAAATTCTGATGAAGACCATTCACTAGCACTTATAAGGACTTCTTGGAATGCTCAGGAAATCACAAATGAAAAAGCCTTACAAAGAAAACTAACAATAGCAAGGCCTTTGCACAGCTTTTGGAGAAGTTGCCATCAGGGTCAAATTCATGAAAAATTCTGTTAACTACTGGCCTACTTTTCAACCTACTTAAGCAAGAAAAGGAGATCTTAATCAGCTGTTTTCATGGGTTTATTATTTTTCTTTAGTATGTAAAATACTGAAGAAATGTATGAAATGTCAAAGACCTAGGCCATCCTCCAGAAAGAAAAGCAAACAAAGCCAACCAAAAACCTATGACCACAGCTATAAAGTTTCATTTCTTCATTGTTGATAAGATAGTATTTATAACAGGAAATTCTTTCTTGCCAATTCTTGACTATCATGTCTTTTCTAAACTGCGTTGTGATTTTTCAACTATAGTAAAGTAAAACAAACACATATACCTAACAAGAAAACTAGGAAATGACATCAATATCCCTACATCTATTTGGCAGAAGTCTAGCATTAGTAGACCCGAGGTTGGGTCTACCTTACAAGGAATCCAACATCTACCCATCTGTTGTCCATTCATTCATCTAGCAAGCTTTTTCTTAAACATATTTATTTTATTTATTTGGCTGCTTTGGGTCATAGTTGCAGTTCATAGGCTCTTTTGTTGTGGTATGTGGGCTTCTCTAGTTGTGGTGCATGGGACCAGGGATTGAACCCACAGCCCCTGCATGGGAAGGCAGAATCTTAACCACTGGAAGAAAGTCCTTGGCAAGCATTTATTGAGTGCCTTCTTCATGAATATCATAACATCAGGAGCTATGTAGAATACTTGAGACATAGAATGAAGTGAAAGTGTTAGCCGCTCAATTGTGTCTGACTCTTTTGACTCCAAGGACTGTAGCCCACCAGGCTCCTCTGTCCATGGATTTCTCCAGGCAAAAATACTGGCATGGGTAGCCATTCCCTTCTCCAAGTGATCTTCCCAACCCAGGGATCAAACCCGGGTCTCCTGTACGTCAGGCAGATTTTTTTTTTAACCATCTGAGACATCAAGGAAGCCTAAGACATACAAAAGTATTTCTCAAAATGTAGTTTGAGGATCCACCTGCATCAGAATCACTTGGAGAACTTGCTAAAACCCAAGTTCCTAAATTTCACTGGTATCATTTATATTGGTTATGGTTCCCTATAGTTCTACAAACAATAGAAATCAAGTCGCGCTACCAAGGAGTTGATTGGAAGGGTATCTGGAGTCCACAGAATTAACCGGAGATTGGAACCAAGGAAGATTTAGAAGAGCCGAAACACAGGTCATAATGCAGGAACGACGTCTGTACACTGACACCGTGACTATCCCTTCTAATTCTGTCATTGCATCACTGCTGTAGATTGCAAGTTCTGAAAAAGAGCCTCCAAACACCCCAGGCCCAGACGACTCTTCCAAGGACTACTCTCCAAAGGGAGATTCCACTGAAAAGAAATTAGGCAGAAAATGGGAAGTGGAGTTAAATGCCAGTTAATCAAAACTGACAAATGTCTGGGTAGCTATTAAATCAAAACCTCTGAGGATTAGGATGGAAATTTTCTACATTTTTAAAACAAGCTTCTCAGACAATTATGAAGTATTCTAAAGACTGAGAAACACTGATGTGAAGGATAGGAACTATACCCTAAAATGGATGTAAATCAATTTTAGTTGAAGTAGAAAACAGAGACATCCTATTTATGAAACTGAAGAATAATTCCCAGTTCCTGATCAGATGTCTCCCTGTAGACATTGCCCCCATCTTTACCTCTTACTCTCATCAGCCATCTAGCTATTCAATCAAAAATGAACATCTTTATTAAGGGGGATATTATGCTTCAGTTCAGTTCACTTCGGTCACTCAGTCGTGTCCGACTCTTTGCGACCCCATGAATCGCAGCACACCAGGCCTCCCTGTCCATCACCAACTCCCGGAGTTCACTCAGACTCACGTCCATCGAGTCGGTGATGCCATCCAGCCATCTCATCCTCTGTTGTCCCCTTCTCCTCCTGCCCCGAATCCCTCCCAGCATCACAGTCTTTTCCAATGAGTCAACTCTTCCCATGAGGTGGCCAAAGTACTGGAGTTTCAGCTTTAGCATCATTCCTTCTAAAGAAATCCCAGGGCTGATCTTCAGAATGGACTGGTTGGATCTCCTTGCAGTCCAAGGGACTCTCAGGAGTCTTCTCCAACACCACAGTTCAAAAGCATCAATTCTTCGGCACTCAGCTTTCTTCACAGTCCAACTCTCACATCCATACATGACCACTGGAAAAACCATAGCCTTGACTAGACAGACCTTTGTTGGCAAAGTAATGTCTCTGCTTTTGAATATGCTATCTAGGTTGGTCATAACTTTCCTTCCAAAGAGTAAGCGTCTTTTAATTTCATGGCTGCAGTCACCATCTGCAGTGATTTTGGAGCCCCCCAAAAATAAAGTCTGACACTGTTTCCACTGTTTCCACATCTATTTCCCATGAAGTGATGGGACCGGATGCCACGATCTTCATTTTCTGAATGTTGAGCTTTAAGCCAACTTTTACACTCTCCTGTTTCACTTTCATCAAGAGGCTTTTGAGTTCCTCTTCACTTTCTGCCACAAGGGTAGTGTCATCTACACATCTGAGGTTATTGATATTTCTCCCAGCAATCTTGATTCCAGCTTGTGTTTCTTCCAGTCCAGTGTTTCTCATGATGTACTCTGCATATAAGTTCAATAAGCAGGGTGACAATATACAGCCTTGACAAACTCCTTTTCCTATTTGGAACCAGTCTGTTGTTCCATGTCCAGTTCTAACTGTTGCTTCCTGACCTGCATATAGGTTTCTCAAGAGGCAGGTCAGGTGGTCTGGTATTCCCATCTCTTTCGGAATTTTCCACAGTTTATTGTGATCCACACAGTCAAAGGCTTTGGCATAGTCAATAAAGCAAAAGTAAATGTTTTTCTGGAACTCTCTTGCTTTTTCCATGATCCAGCGGATGTTGGCAATTTGATCTCTGGTTCCTCTGCCTTTTCTAAAAGCAGCTTGAACATCAGGAAGTTCATGGTTCACATATTTCTGAAACCTGGCTTGGAGAATTTTGAGCATTACTTGACTAGCATGTGAGATGAGTGCAATTGTGCAGTAGTTTGAGCATTCTTTGGCATTGCCTTTCTTTGGGATTGGAATGAAAACTGACCTTTTCCAGTCCTGTGGCCACTGCTGAGTTTTCCAGATTTGCTGGCATATTGAGTGCAGCACTTTCACAGCATCATCTTTCAGGATTTGAAATAGCTCAACTGGAATTCCATCACCTCCACTAGCTTTGTTCGTAATGATGCTTTCTAAGGCCCACTTGACTTCACATACCAGCATGTCTGGCTCTATATTATGCTTACATTTAACTATAATAGAATATAAGTGCACACTTATTTTATGGAAAAAAAATGTGTAGCTGCAGAAAAGTAAATTTGGAATGCTGCTGTGCTGTGCTTAGTCACTCAGTTGTGTCTGACTCTTTGTGACCCCATGGACTGCAGCCTGCCAGGTTCCTCTGTCCATGGGATTCTCCAGGCCAGAATACTCGAGTGAGTAGCCATACCCTCCTCCAGGGGATCTTCCAAATCCAGGGATCAAACCCAGGTTTCCCAAACTGCAGGCGGATTCTTTACTGTCTGAGCCACCAGAGAAGCCCAAGTTTGGAATACTACATGCTGAAATGTAAGCAATGAAAAAGAAAGAATAATTCCAAAGAAAATATAAAATGCCCAACAGTCTATAGAATACACATACAATAAAAGTAGCAGAAATCCTTTGCTTTATTTTTATTATTTATTATTATTATTATTTTGGCTGCACTGCACAGCATTTAGGCTCTTAGTTCCCTGACCAGGGATCAAACCTGCACCCCCTGCATTGGAAGCATGGAGTCTTAACTACTGGACCACCAGGGAATTCCCCAGAAATTGTTTATTTTGAACTCTTACATATTTCAGTATTTTCTAATTTTTCTGAAATGAGAAAAAAAATACCCTAATCCAACACATTTGGAGTATAATTAGTCACAGTTAGTGACCATCTTCATATAGCTGGTAGTTCAAGACTTTCTAAAAGCACTACATGTCAGATTTTTTAAAGTTATAGAAATTTTCATCAGTGTCACTTATTGAAATGTCAAATGAAGAGAAATGATCACCAACAAGATTCTGTAGTACAATTAGTTTATTTATTCCAAATGACATTTGAGTACTTTCTACATGTGAAGTTGTATCCTAAGCTCTATGTTATAGGAAAAAAAGTGGTGATAGGAAAGAACTAATATGAGAAAAAAGATTATTTTAATAGGAGACAAGTAAAAAGTAATGTGAAAGCACCTTATCAACAGATACCTGATGGTATACTCTAGATATTGTCTAATAATAATGGTTTAACAGCCTTAAAGTATGTTCCTTTCAAACTAACTCCAGTGTATGAAAGCGAGGTAAACCTTCAGCTCTTTGTGTGTGGTTACATTGATATGAGATAGCCATAGTCATAAAGTAGAAAATTTATAAGCGGTTCTGAAATACAGCTTCAATCACTGTGTGGTAGCTGCCGCCAGGGCAACCAAGAGCAGTCTGGATCTTTTTAACAGAAAAGTATGCACCAGTCACCAACACATGTCATGCCTCTGGCTGGTCACAGGGCTCAGAGGCAGAACAGACCAGCGAACCAGCAGAGCAATTAGGAGTCGTGTGCAGGCGAATAGGACGGTAGCTGGCGCCTAGGGAAGAGCTCAGTAAATGCTACACGTCCAGTGGCCGTTCATTTGGAAAGAGCTGCTCCTGCTATACAGATCTAGCTAACTCTTTTCTTACCCTTTCCTCCTCATTTTCTCATTCCTCTGGGTCCCTGCCACATACAACACAAGGAGAGAATAATTACATCCACCGTGTTATCTCTGAATGAAATATAGAAACGTTTACCCAAATGCCAAACACTTCAAACCACAAAGGTATCTAAATGCATTGCAAAACATAACCTAAACTGTACGTTTAGCTAGAGAACACCTAAAAAAGGAAACAATTTTTAAAAATTAATTTGGGTTCAGGCAAGAAGAGATTTTATACTGTTTTTATGCATAATATTCCAAGCTTTGGCTCTGCAAAGCTTAGACAGATTTGCTAAAGACATATTAAAATGCACCTAGCTGGTTAGCTCACAAGTCAAGTCTTGTAGATGTAGGTCATTATTACTGTAATTATAACAGTTAATAATTATTATAATCAACATTTATGTAGTGCTGTACATTACAAAATGCTTTACACTGTTTTTGGTTCTTATTCTGCTGATACTAAATCAGTTAAAGCTAAGAGTGGTTTCATTTTTATTCACTAATGATGGTGAAGTTTGACTGTTTTGTGGAACTTACAGAGAAAAAGACAGATGGATTAAAAGTTTAAATATTTGGTGTAAATTGCAGTTAAAATATTCAACTGTGTAATTTAATTATGAACATAATGAAGCTTCACACATTACAAGATCAAATTATTAAAGTGGCTATTTTAAAATTTTATGTACTTATGTATGTATGTATTATTTATTGAAGTATAGTTGATTTCCAATTTTATAAGATTATTTTATTTTGATTTTGCTTATAATCATAGGACATGACAGATAATGATAATCTATATGAGTGTTTCCATAACTTTTCTAATGCTATGAATTATAAAGGAATGTTTATTAAAATACAATTTCTTGGCTCCCAAGGCTTGGAATTTCTGATTCATCCAATCTGGGATGTAACCAAAAATTGTGTTTTTAACCAATACTGTAAGAAAATTTTATTATCAGGGAAATTTGGGAGACAGTAGCTTCTGTTAACTAGTATCCAACTGCCAGACTCCATAGGAACTTGGAATATACAAACTCTACTTGTATAATCAACCTGTTGGCACAGGGCTCGAGACTTTCCACATCTCTTTTGGTCTTCACAATATTCAATAAAACAGAGTGTTACCATTCTCAGGAATCAGACTTTGAAAAGTTGAATAACTAGACCAAGAGAAAAATTGAATAACTAGACCAGAAATACAAAGCCAGATCTACCTGGCTCCAAAGGCTATGTCTAATCAGTCTATATTTTCTTCTTCTGCTCATTGCCAAGACTTGCATCTCAGAAAAGGAAAAAAGAGAGGAGGAAAAGTCAGAAATTCCAGAATTCCAGTAAGTGCACTTCAGCTTCTCAAGAGATTATTAAATATACACAGTAAGTCAAAAAGTTAAATACACTGTAAAATTCTCCAGTTGAAATGTAAAATTTTTTTTAAAAAGAATCAGGTAGAAGTCCCAGGGGAAGACCAAAGGGAATAGCATGGTCATAAAATAGATCAAAGATTATAGTTGATTTCTATATTAGTGTTGAGGTAGTTGTTATTTTGTTGGGAAGTAGAGAGCCCTTTCTGGCTGAGGAAGGAGAGAAAAGAATAACAGGCTACGATTTTTTAATAGAACTAGTTTATTGTGTCTCTGAAGGTGACACTTTAAACTATAAGGAGAACATTCTTTTCTGATGACTGTGGCTCTTAATCTTGACTGAAGGAATGAAGACAAAAGTAATGCAGTCTGTAGCTCCAGTTTTTATTCTGCGTTAATAATGCAGAGGGGGCTTCCCCAGTGGCTCAGCAGTAAAGATTTTGGCTGCAATGAAGGAGACACACCTAGATGTGGGTTCAGTCTCTGGGTCAGGGAGTCCTCTGGAGGAAGGCATGGCAACCCACTCCAGTATTCTTGCCTGGAGAATCCCTTGGTCAGAGGAGCTTGGTGGGATACGGTCCATAGTGTTGCAAAGAGTTGGACATGACTGAAGTGACTGAGCATGCACGCATGCCGTGATGCTGAGAAGTTTTCCAAAGTCACTCAATAAGCAATCCCAGTTATAAGAATCAGGTTTGTCATGTACAAATGCAAGACCTGAGTTGAGCTAACTTTTTCAGAGAGCACAAGCTGAATTGAGTTTTTATGCAAAATACAAGCTCTAATGCTACCTTGAAAGGCTCAGCAAAAAAAACCCTTCAGACTTTGGGTGCAGAAATGGGACAGAGAACCCATGACAAGAAAGGGTGGAATATGTCAGCAAGCTGTTATTGAAATAACTTCCCTCTTTTTGGTTTCTGGTGACTCTGATGCTGGGAAAGATTGAAGGCAGGAAGAGAAGAGAGTGATAGAAGGTTGGTTGGGTGGCATCACTGACTTAATGGACTTGAATTTGAACAAACTCTGGGAGATAGTGAAGGACAGGGAAGCCTGGTGCCCTGCAGTCCACGGGATCGCAAAGAGTCGGACCCAACTTAGCGACTGAACAACAATTGGTCTGAAAGTAGACAATGATGATTATTTTTTAGTTTTGTTATGGATGTGACTACTTCCTTGACTTTCAAATAATTTTATTTCCTTGGTTTCTTTGTTTCAATGTGTTGTAATATCTTTGCTTTATAGTTAGGGGAGATGGTCTTGGGAATACACTAGTGTGAGGGTCAGATTTATAACTGAGGAGAGACCATAGTTTGGTAATGAACTTAGCTTGCTGCTGCTGCTGCTAAGTCGCTTCAGTCGTGTCCGACTCTGTGCAACCCCAAAGATGGCAGCCCACCAGGCTCCCCCGTCCCTGGGATTCTCCAGGCAAGAACTTAGCTTAGGGGAGCTTTCAGAAAGGTAACAGACCCATCAACCAGTAAGAGAATAGCTATAGGAATGAGTCTGAAAATGAGAAAGCCATTATAAAAGAGTTTGATAAACTGAAAGAGCCTAGCTATAAAGCAGTATCAAAAACCTTGTTAATTCCCACTCTTCTTATATAGATGAGACAGGACAGAAATTAACCTAAGAACTTTGTGTTAAAAAGCAAAATAATATCCTGGGTGAGATGTTTAAACACTAGGGCAGGGTATCGTGGTTTTCACTTTCAAAGCACAGTTTTCATATAAGGAAGCATCTTAGTAAACAGAATTAATTTTATTATTTTGTCTGTATTTAACTTATTTCATTTTTACTTATTTTTAGCTGAAAATTGGTTTTTAAGACCTGAACTTGCAAAGTAAGACTGTTGAAGAAAAAGCCCAGTTTTCAAAGGCAGAAAGCTACTACAAAAAGTGGTGTGATTTGTGTAGGCATTTGTTGCTTTGATACTTTGTGTGCCTGAAATCAGGAGTTAAACCCATTGTTCTTTGAGATCCTCCTAATTCTAAGAGCTATAAATCTATGAACCAGAATCTGAAGGAGAATAAAAATAAAACCTTTTCTCATTAGCATGACTAAGAAACACTTTCCAACTAGATTGTATTGTATCTTCATAGCATGTCATATTCTATCTATATGCCAAGTGGAAAATAGAGTTGGAAATTTTTTTTTTTTTTTTTTGCCAAATATAACTCTGTTCTGAGAAACTACTTTCTTTACCAACCACAGCTATTCAGACACATCTTAGAATGTATCAATAGTATAGGTGTCCAAGAAATACCCACCATGGTCTTATGAATCAACTCTTAGAAAAAATTGCAAATACGTTACAAAGGCACCTGGTTCTGGCATTGTGTCTGCTGATTTTTCATGCAGATGTCTAACTCAGCCAAGCAATTGGTTATGCTTTGTGAGAGGGAAAACAGACATATCCTGTAATAGCCAAGCAAGACCTCTCCATATGGTTGTCTCAGGGGTCTATCATACTTAACACATCAAAACCAAATCCCCCAAATGTGTTCCAACTGCAATCTTTCCTATTTCAGTAAACAGCACCACCATACACCCAGGAATTCAAGTCCAAACCTAGGGATCATTCTAGTTTCGGCTTTTACCTCACTCCCCAAATCCAATTCATCAAAAAATTCTGGAAATTCTGAACAAATTCTTCTGAAATAAATGCTGAATTTCACCATTATTACTCATGTGATCCTACGCTAAACCACTATCATCACTCATCTGGACTGCCATACCAGCCTCGTGTTTTCCCCGTTAGTCCTCTATACTCCATTCTCTAGCCAGAAAATGGAATAATCTTTTAAAAATGCAAATTGGTCCATATTTCTTCCTTGTTTAATTCAACCCTGTCCGTGGACTTTCACTGTAACTAAAACAAAGCCAATAGTCTTACCATATTCTACAAGATCCTGCTTGATCTGGCTTCTGCCTATCTCTACAGTCTCACCTCCTACCTCTCACCCTTTTGTTCAATTCGTCTCAACCAAATTGTCTTTTTCTTCTGTTCCACGAACCTGTGGACCAAGCGCCTCTGCACTCAGTGCCTTTGGGTCACTGTTCCCTCTGCCTGATATGCTTTTCCTGGGCCTTTTTATAGTTGGCTCCTCACAATCCAGGTCTCAGCTCAGGGATCACCTCCACGAGAGAGAAGCCTCCTTCTTTCTCCTCTTCCTGCTCGATATATTTATTTGGGGATTTAATTTTTCTAAA
This sequence comes from Bubalus bubalis, assembly GCF_019923935.1. Classification (NCBI taxonomy): domain Eukaryota; kingdom Metazoa; phylum Chordata; class Mammalia; order Artiodactyla; family Bovidae; genus Bubalus; species Bubalus bubalis. The sequence goes on along the minus strand of NC_059161.1, from coordinate 89,973,998 downwards.
CTATATTCACCTATCACTTAGTTTTTTAAATTAAGGTAAAAATATATAAAATAAAAATGAATAAAACAGCATCTCTAGTCACTAATCTATCACTTTGTTTTGTTTTCATTAGAATCATAATCATCTCAAATTAATTTTTTAAATTTCCATGTTGACTTGTTTATTGTGAGTTTCCACTACAATTTCAGCTTCATGAGAAGGGGGATTTGTTTCAATGACCCCCATGTCTGCCATGTATCTCAGCATCTACAAGGTCTTTTGTACATCACGTTGTTGTTCAGTTGCTAAGTTGTGTCTGATTCTTTGTCCTCCACTGTCTCCCAGGGCTTGTTCAAATTCATGTCCATTGAGTCTGTGATGCAATCTAACCATCTCATCCTCTGTCACCCTCTTCTCCTTTTGCCTTCAATCTTTCCCAGCATCATGGTCTTTTCCACTGAGTCAGCTGTTCACATCAGGTGGCCAAAGTATTGGAGTTTCAGCTTTAGCATCAATCCTCCCAATGAGTATTTGGGGTTTATTTTCTTTAGGATTGACTGGTTTGATCTCCTTGGTGTCCAAGTGACTCTCAAGAGTTGTCTCCAGCACCACAGTTAGAAAGCATCAATTCTTTGGTGCTCAGCTTTCTTTATGGTCCAACTTTCACATCTGTACATGACCACTGGAAAAACCATAGTTTTGACTTTGTATATCATACATTTTCAATAAATATTTGTTAAGTGCATAGATTTCACTTGCCTAAGAGAGGAAGTTTTCTGTTAGCTGAGAATGGTCACAAACATTCATTTGAAAAGAGTGCTTTAATTAAATATTTTGTTCAAGTTAGGTTCTGTCTGCATATTAAGAGACTATTGCCAATATTTATGCACATGGAATGGTTCCTTGATACAAATGATAAATTGTCAATATACAGATAGTGCTTATAACAAAGATGGCAAATAGTGTCTCTATCCATTTCAGCATGTCAATGATGAGGTTCACATCAAAGTAAAACTTGAGAAGCAAAGTTAATGCTGACTTGGATCTGACAGCTAAATCCTGAGTTCTGCTTTTTAGGCAGTGGTCAACTGGGTGGAACTGCTAACAATGGAAGTGAAACCAGAATATGAGAAGGTTCTAGGCTGGTTTGCAGCACAGAGAAAATGAAAGAATAAGAGGTAAAAACAGCTGCCTAGAAACTCCAAAATGAATACGAATTTCTGAGGAAGTGATTATGGCAAGTGATTTAGAATTAGGGCTTTGAAAAATAAGTGCTCTCACTGGTTGAATGCCTCTAATGTACTAGACCATGGCTTATAATCCTTAGAGAAACAACTTAGGTAGGTAGTAATTCCCCATATTACAAATGAGTAACCTGAAGCCCAGGGAGTTAAATGACTTGCCAAAGCCTCATAGCTACGTAAAGGGTAGAGCAATGACTTACACTAGATTTTTCAAATCCCAAAGCTGGTGTGCTGTCCACTGCACCACACTGTCTTCTTCCATTTATTACTGAGATTTCTGGCGCCCCGTTTGGGGCCTGGCACAGCGTCCTGATGGCCTCATGCCTAGCTGGGCGGTAAAAGCTTCTGCTGCCAGTGGATGAGGGCCGCCTAACGAAATGTCCAAGCTGAACGGGGTCCAAGGCCTGCTGACCAAGCAAGTTTCCAGGCTCGTGCTCACCCCTGTTCCTCCAGCACACCTCTACCTCTGCCGGCTGGGAAAGCGTCTTCCAGGTGCTAACAAGAGAGCTAGTCTGGCCATATCACGAGGGGAAGCCGAAGCTCAGCAAAATCATTGCCAAGAGCCTGGGCAGGCTGAGGTCAGGTGATCTTAAGGGCTGACGTGTGCAACCGGCAGAGAGAAAGAACTGGGTAAAACACACAAGTAAAGAGAAGTGCGAGAGGAGAATCGTCCTGACAGAGATGAATTAGTTACGGGGCTAGCTCCCCGGGGTAAGAGCTGCCGCTTGGTTTTCCAACTCCTGAGCAGAAAACGGTGCAGAGGACGGGCGGAGACAAGGAGGGCTGCGGCAACGACCAATAGGCGCTCCCCACCTCCGAGTCTCATGAAGCTGAATGAAGGACCTTGGATGGAGGAAGAAATTTTAAAAAATAATAGAGTTGGAAAGACTGAGCTGACTAAGGTACTGCAGGGATCAAGAGGAACAGAGGCTCTGCGCCCTCACGCCGAGTGAGGAAAATCGTTTCTTCCAGCCAAGAGACGCAGAGCTGAACGGTTCAGAGGTTTGAATTCAGAGTTCAGGCTCGGCCACTTGGCAGTTGTGTGAACCTGAGACAATCACTCAGACTTTCTAAGTCGCGAAATGGGACTAAGAGCCCCAATTTGTTGGCCATTTCAAGATATGAAATAAGGCTAACCCCAGTGCAGAGGGTTCTTGTAAAAACTGAATGAGAGAATTTGTAAAAACAGTGCCTAGCACGTGGTGTCATGGTGAGTACTCAGGGAATGACAGTAATTATTATTGGTTGTGGCTCTTTGTGGAGGGAAATATAGCTGGCTCACTATGATCAAGGTCAGGTTATGGGGACAATTCTTCCCTTTATTCTTAACAGTGGTGCCTCCTTGGTTTAATTGTTTGCTGTGCTGTTAGCTCACTCATGGCCGACTTGGCTCTTGGCTCACAGGGAAGACAAAGCCCAAGTGTGACAAATTTTGACTCTCCTCTACAGCGGCCTTGCCTAAGAGAAGCTCAAGCCATGTTGGTACTCTGTATCATTAGGAGGATAAAGCCATCTCTCCATGGAAGGCTGTTGTACACAGATCATACTAATGACATTGTATACTTATTCAGACTTTTACAGTTTACAAAGCACTCTTAGCTGAGATAGGTTACATCTTCATTTTATAGATGAGGAAACAGACTTAAAGAAGTGAAGTAATTCAATTCAAGTGACATTTGATAATTGGTTGTTGGGGCAGGATCCATACCCAGCTCCTCTGACCACAAGTCTGGGGCTCTTTTATGCAAGATAATATGTAGGACATGAACAGGTAGCAGATTAGAAAGCTAGTTGCTTTCAATCATAAAACTGTTGACTTTTAGAACAGGAAGGAGTTTTCAGATGACCTAATACTGTGGTTTCCAGACTGTGTCCAGGAAATCCAGTAGGAGGTGAGGCAAGCCAAGTAGGAGGTAGGATTGCATGCAGCTCAGCTTTTATCAATTAAATTTATAATGTTACAATGGAGTTTGAATAAATGTTTAAAACAGTAAGACTTTCCTTAAAAAAGAAGAAAGTTTGAAAATCCCTGATCTAGTTCAACTTGTCCAAATCTTGTAACAAGTTAGGAGTAGGGTTGGAACTGGGACTCTGTCTTTGTCATCTGCATATTTAATTGGCATGCCATAAATATCCTCATTCTCCAAATAGTTTTCTTTGTTTACCTCAAACCTGTCACTTGTGACAATCACATCATTAAGAAATTAGCTCTGGGGTTAGTCTCTCCGGATGACTCAAAAATATACCTTTGGGTCACTCCACTGGTCTCTGAACACTCAGCTTCTCCATAAATTAAAATAGTATGATAATTCCTGTCGAGGCAATGCTCAGTGGGAATGTTGTGATGACCGCAAAAGAGAACATTTGGAGGTTCACAGGGTTCTTTGAGGGAAGGACATTCAGCAAGTTCAATATCGTAATATTTACAAATGCCTACCAAGTACGTCACTGCTCTTACGCCGATCTCTGAAATTTACTATCCTTATTTATTTGTTGTTCCTTAACCGAGAGGGTAATATATTGTATTTTTGCAACCATGTCAAGCACTACTGGTTTGTGAAATAGCCTCTAAAGCTTCTTGTCACACTGGCTTTCTGATAAGACTTCTTGATTTCTTTCTACTTACGCATGGCAATAATCTTTTAAGGTTAAATACCTTTCATTCCAGACAAGTTATAGAAGCAGCTGTCACTGAAGTGTTCTCAAAAGCCTGGGGGAACCAAAACCAGATTAGACCAAAGGGCTTGTGTGCAAGTTACAGGGTTTGGAAGCCTCCTACCTAGCTCACAGTTTCTCCTCCTTCAGCAAGGAATACCAAGAAAATGCTATCACAGACCTTCAGGCTGATCTTGAAAACAGCCTAATTTACTTGTCACACTGGCCAAGTTTTTAATCTCTCTGAGCTTGTTTTTCTCACTCGTGGAAGGCAGATATGGATTGCCTTCAATTTCTACCTCCTACAGCTTCCCTGCCAGCTCAGTGGTGAAGAATCCTCCTGCCAATGCAGGAGACATGAGTTCAGTCCCTGGGTTGGAAAGATTCCCCGAAGAAAGAAAAGGCAACCTACTCCATATTCTTGCCTAGGAAATCACATGGACAGAAGAGCCTGGCAGGCTATAGTCCATGGGATTGCAAAGAGTCAGACATGACTTAGCGACTAAATAACATTTCCACCTCATAGGTCCGTTAAAGATCAAAAGACAGAGCACACAGTGGCATGTTTTTACAACTAGGAAGTATTTATTAAGTTAAAGGATTGTTATTTTTAAGAATGTGTAAAATGCTACAATTATTTATAATGTGCATTTTTACTAAGCCCTTTCAATTTGTTAGAAATGCCCACTAAGAATGATCAACTGCTCAGGTTGAAGAGAGATGTTTCAATTTATACTGATCTCTATGAAGACGGTGTCAACACTGAGAATGGCTGAATTATTAAGAGAACTAGGGAGTTACCTCCCTAATTGACATTATCACAAAATAAGAAATATTTATATATATATATATATATATTTTTTTTTTTTCCTCTTTCTTTCTTTCTTTTTAATTTTTGGCCACACACTGTGGCACGTAGGATCTTGGTTTTTCAACCAGGGAATGAACGTATACCCCCTCTAAGTGGAAGCTTGGAGTCTTAACCACTGGACTGCCAGAGGAGTCCCTATATTTTCTAGCAAGAACATTTTAAACACCACCCCCCCCCCAAAAAAAAGAAACAGAACTTTAGCAAAATTCTATCATGAATCCCCCAAATTTCTAAACTACCTCTCTTGGAGAATAGCATTTCTATACTTTAAAAAAATCTGGACCTAGTTTCCATTATGCGGATGAGCCAGCCACAGAAGCCAAATAATATTTTAAGACAGCAATGTTTACTAATGGATGTCTGGCTAGAAACAGTGTTGGCAGAATTCTGGCCAAGGCATTTACTCTCACTAATGATGTGGAACAGGGCTGTATGATCATGTCCACTTGTGGTAATATTAAGTCTAATACATTAGACAGTCCAAGACTGTCATGTTTTGCAAAAGAACCACAAACAACACCCCTAAAAGTCCTGGGATTTTTCTGGAAGAGGCATTACATCAGAACTGGTTCAGACCTTCCCAAAGTCATTGCCTCAGCCAGTGATTTCACTTAGGACCTTCTTTACAAAAGTGACTTCACAGAGCACAGTGGACATCAGACTGTTTTGCAGAATGTTTAGAGACATAGACAGTATATCCTATAAATGGACTATCCCAGGCCAGGAAATATCTATCAGACATTCCCTTAAAAACCACATCAAAGTGCTTTTCTTGCACACATACTAATAGATCCCTAAAATAGAAGGACATTCAATCCATTCCCCCAACTCTGTCCCAGAAAAGCTATTGCCACTTACGCATTATCATTTTCTTTCCTAGCTGGACCTGGCACTAGACTCATCAGTTATTCATCAATAAGGAAGAAGGACAATGACATTCATTTTGACTGTCTGGACACTGTTACTGTATCATTTTGGGGGGACGAGTAATTTCTACCTATTAAAAGAGGTTGATTTTAAACTTAAATATGTGGGAAATCATTTGGTATTTAATACAATTCAAGTCATGCACATAGCCCTAAAAATTATAATTAACAAGAAGCAAGGAAAATGAATAACCACAAGTCCTTATAATGGAAATCCTTAGAATAAAGGAGTAGCTGTTGTTATCATATTAGTATTGCTCAGTATTAAAGATGTCAAGATACTGTCATTGAATTTCTTTCCTGTCTACCTAGTGCTTAGACTTCCAAGGAATCTTCATTGTTTTGTGAAATTAGATGGTGATTCAAAGATTTTAGAAGTAAACCACGAATTGAGGACTCTAAAGAAGCATGAAGTTTTACAGATTACTGTTAAATAACATCTTTATCCCGTATTAATAATTTAACCATGACATTTGTCAAAAATTTCAAGATCTATGTTAGAAATATCCAGTATTATCTCAAACCAAATCTGGCTATTTCAAATGTATTAGAACTTGGCTCTGGGATTTTAAAATGTCCTGGGTCCCTCCTCCCTTCTTTCCTTGCCTCCTTCTTTCCTCCCTCTCTTCCTTCCATTTATTCTTCCTTTTTCCATTTTTATAGCCTTATGGTGCTCCTTACTTATATCTAGGGCAACATTTCAGCAGAAGAAAGTACTTTAGGAAGCAAAGTGCTACCATGTCACAAGGCCTCATTGAGATAAAGAGATGTATTTGCCAGTCATGATGCTGTAAGTCATTTGGACTCATACAGCCTCCATCAAGATGTTTGTGCCTCAGTTGTTGATGCAGATATAAAGATTATCCCTTTAATTTTTAACATAGTCAAAGTTAATATGTACCATTTCCTTTTCAATGCTGTTAATGTTAATACAAACCTTTTAATTTTTAACATTTTAAGAGTTAATATAAACTCCATTAATGCTTCTTAGCTGATCACAGGAATGATCATCAAGCACTAGTTGTATCGATAATTTTTTTCTGTAGATAGTTAATTTTTTGGTGATGATATTGTCAACGGTTATAATGACATCTACTTAGATTCTTTAATATATATATACACAAAGTACTATCCTTCTCAGTCCCTCATTTGAGACCATCCTCAGCACCCTGCTCATTGCTCCAGGCTTCTTCCCCAGTTGCCTCTGTGACCTCCTGACCTTTTCTCCAGGCAGCTGCTCCTTACCCCTGGGGCTACATTCTTTAGACGTGCATAAACTCCTTCCTTCATTCTTCCAAGTACAGGTAACACAGCCTATTGTGTGTGGTAGACTTGACTAAGTGTATTCCTTTCCTGGGCTGTGGTACAAAGTGCCACAAACCGAATGGCTTAGACAATAAAAATTTACTGTCTTAAAGTTCTGAAAGCCAGAAATTTGAAATCAAGGTGGTTGACAGAGTTATTCCTTCTGAGAGCTATGAGGAAAGAATCTGTTCAGAGGCCTCCAACTCTTTGCGACCCCATGGACTGCAGCACCCTAGGCTTCCCTGTCCATCACCAACTCCTGGAACTCTCTCAAACTCACGCCGGTCAAGTCGGTGATGCCATCCAACCATCTCATCCTCTGTCATCCTCTTCTCTTCCCACCTTCAATCTTTCCCAGCATCAGGGTCTTTTCCAGTGAGTCAGTTCCTCCCATCAGGTGGCCAAAGTATTAGAGTTTCAGCTTCAGATCAGTCCTTCCAATGAATATTCAGGACTGGTTTCAAGACAGTTTAACTTGATTACCTCTATAAAGGTCCTATCTCCAAATAAGGTGACATTCTGAAGTACCAGATGTTACAACTGCAGCACATTCTTTTTCTTTATAGTGTTTATGTGTCTACTAAGTCTCTTCAGTCGTGTCCAACTCTTTGAGACCCTATGGTCTGTAGCCCACTGGGTTCCTGTGTCCATTGGATTCTCCAGGTAAGAATACTGGAATGGGTTGCCATGCCCTCCTCCAGAGGATCTTCCTGACCCAGGAATCAAACACGTGTCTCTTATGTCTCCTGCACTTGGCAGGCCATTTCTATACCATTAGCGCCACCTGGGAAGCCTTTATAGTTTTTAAGAAAGAAAGTGAAGTCGCTCAGTCATGTCCAACTCTTTACGACCCCACGGACTATAGCCTACCAGGCTTCTCCATCCATGGGATTTTTCAGGCAAGGATACTGGAGTGGGTTGCCATTTCCTTCTCCTTAGAGTTTTTAGGAGGGTACATTTCAATCCATAACACAAAGTCCTAAAGTAACACATGGGGAAGACAACATAGAAAAGAAAAACTTACACTGAATTTCAAGTGTCATTGTCAAGGAATCCATTGACTCTGTTACAAGCTCTGATTTCTTCCTTCTGTCCAATCCCTGCCATGTTTCTGGGGCCGGCTCATCATCCTGGGTGGTAATACTATTATGCACATCTCTTACATCCTGTGATGGGTAACTTTATGTGTCAAATTGACTGGACCACAGGGTGCCCAGATAATTGATCAAACATTATTCTGAGTGTTTCTATAATGTTTGGGGATGAGGTTAGACTGAGTAAAGCAGGTTTCTTTCCATAATGTGAGTGGGTCCCACCCAATCAGTTGAAAACCTGAAAAGAACACAAGGCTAGCCCTCCCCTGCCTTCTCCTGCCCGGCGGCCTTAAAACAGGAATGTCAGCTCTTCCTTTTTATATAGCAGCTTCCTGCTTTAAGATGCAAACTAGGACACTGGCTCTGAGAGTAGGTACACACACACACACTCACACACACACTCACACACACACTCACACACACACTCACACACACACACACACACACACACACAAACTAGTGATTCTGTTTCTCTGGGGAAGTCTAATACATTCCCTAAGACCGACCTATAAAGAAAAATCACAAATGACATAATTATCCCTTCACATTGCACCCTATCTGCCACAAAACCAGCCCTTTATCTTACTAAACACAATACCCGACTCCCCTAATTGTAAGCCTTTGTTGTTGTTCAGTTGCTAAGTCGTGTCTGACTCTTTGCAATCCCATAGACTGCAGCATGCCAGGCTTCCCTATCCTTCACTATCTCCTGGAGTTTGCTCAAATTCATATCCATTGATTCACTGATGCTAGGGTTATTCCTCTGGGTTTTTAACCGGGGTTTGAACCCTGGGTCAGGAAGATCCCCTGGAGAAGGAAATGGCACCCCACTCCAGTACCCTTGCCTGGAAAATCCCATGGACTGAGGAGCCTCGTAGGCTACAGTCCATGGGGTCCCAAAGAGTCAGATACGACTGAGCAACGACATGTTCGTATGGTTAAAGATACTCCCCCATTTGTCTCTTCAAGTATAAAGCAAGAGTCCACCCCAAAAACAAAATCCAGCGGCCAACATTAGTGCAGCCATAGACTGAGAAATCCTGTGGTTACAGACCTAGAGCGCTCAGCCATGTGCACAAAATTTCTCACATATTCTTTGCATATGCTTCAAAACTTGAGGACTTTCTCAAATTTTCCTCATCTAATTTCACCTAAGGTTTTTCATTCAACTAGACAATTCCTTTATCAAACCGTCTTTTATAGCTTCATACTGCATGTGTGTGACTTTGTACGGAATTAGCCTTGTCTAATTAGCACAAAACCCTCCACAGTTTAAACACATAAGAGCTGAACCAAATCAGACCCCTGAAAGAGCGCCTCCAGGTTGGAAGGGGATGAAAAACTCCCGCTGACTCTGTGGCTTGGCTTCCACGTTTACTTTAGATTTCTGTTTTCCTGACTTAGTGTCATCGTATCACAAATTCATGCCTCACCCAAGCCTGTGTGGTTCCCCCTTTAAAATGTTCAACGTGGACAAAGTTGTTTCCTTTGGCACAACCGAGACAGGCTGGTATTTTCAAGAACAGCTTTACTAAACATGAGGGAAAACAGAAAAGAAATAATCACAGAAAACATACATAGGCTGAAAATAGCCAAGTTTCCAACTGCAGGTCTCTGTTTCTAAAAATTCCATTAGAAGTAGGAAAGCTTTAGAGGGCCTCCATCTCATTTCACCCTAGTCAACCACATCCCTTCATTTGGCTATGTCCTGTCTGGACTCCTCTCTCACCTCCAACACTTCACCAACCTCTGAACTCTACAATCTTGAGATTCTATTTTGAATTTTTGAACCCAATATCTCAAAGAAAGAATGCCCTCTTACTTACTTTTTAAACTAACATTCTCCCAATAAAAATATCCTGGACTCCCAAAGACCTACCAAAATGCTGGCTTACAAGAGATTTTTCAAGTTTGGATTTGAAGATCCACTGAGTTTCAAACATTACCTCTTCCCAATATTGATATTAAACCAGCAGAAAGCAAAGTGTGTGCTAGGAAATGAGCCATGGGATAATGAGTATTCTCTACAATGGCAAGTAGGGGTCTGTGGTCAAATACTGAGTTGGCCAAAAAGTTCATTCAAGTCTTTCTATATGATGTAACCCAAACGCACTTTTTGGTCAACCCAAAACTTTTGAGGCATGTCAGGCCAAACTAAGCTCAGTTTTCTCCACTGCATTATTTCTCAAATCATCATGCAGTCAATGAATATTTGTTGAGCACCTATTATGTGCCAGGCACTAGGTGCTGAAAAAACTCTGGTGAAGAGTGAGACACCTGCCTGCCTTCATAGAGTTCATTTTCTAGCTGACGTTTATGAACAAAAGTGAACAAGCAAACAAGATTTCAAATACTGCTGAGGACTGTGAAGATCTCAACAGGTGATATTATAGGGAAGGACTGGAAGTGGGGATCCCAGCAGGCAGAGGGAACAGTGGGTCCACAGACCTCACAGGTCAAAGTCTGGCATGTGAAAAGAACAGACAAGAGCCTCCATGGCTGGAGCTGAGAACCTGCATGTGATGAGGTGTGATCTTAGAAATCGCAGGAAGAAGTAAGGCTGGATTGTTGTGCAATGGAAAGCAATTTGAAGTGTGTTAAGCCTTGGCTCAATCTAACTGACAGTTTGGAGAAAAACCAAAAAGCCAAAACAGAAAAATCTCTCCTTGGCTGTTGGGTAGAGAATAGAATCTAGAGGCCAAGATACAAGTGGGAACCAGTTAGGAGGCTCTTGCAGTCATTCATCTGAGATGATGATGGTCTTGTCAGCGCAGAGACGGAGAGGGGATGGCTTTAGCACGTTTTTGAGTAGAGACAACAGGGCTTCCTGATAGCTAATGGGTGTAATAGGGACCAGACTTCACTTTCACTTTTCACTTTCATGCATTGGAGAAGGAAATGGCAACCCACTCCAGTATTCTTGCCTGGAGAATCCCAGGGATGGGGAGCCTGGTGGGCTGCTGTCTATAGGGTCACACAGAGTCGGACATGACTGAAGCAACTTAGCAGCAGTAGCAGCAGGGACCAGAGTAAGACAGTCATCACTTCCAGCTCTGGGGTGTGAGCAATGAAATACATGCTGGTATTACTGAGGCGTGTCAGCTCAAACCATCTGAGCTGGAACTGACTGAGCCAGAAAAGACTAGAGAAGCAAAGGCTTAAAGGCATGAGGGAAATAAAGAGATTGTTTTACCCAAGCTGAGTTCAAGATACCTATTACACATGTAAGAGATGCTATCAAGTAGACAGGTCTTGGAAAAGGCAATGGCACCCCACTCCAGTACTCTTGCCTGGAAAATCCCATGGACGGAGGAGCCTGGTAGGCTGCAGTCCATGGTGTCGCTAAGAGTCGGACATGACTGGCGACTTCACTTTCACTTTTCACTTTCATGCATTGGAGAAGGAAATGGCAATCCACTCCAGTGTCCTTGCCTGGAGAATCCCAGGGACGGGGGAACCTGGTAGGCTGCCGTCTATGGGGTCACACAGAGTCGGACATGACTGAAGTGACTTAGCGTAGCGTAGCATTAGCGTAGACAGGTCTTACACATAGATGAGTCTGGAGCTTAGGAGGAAGGTTTTGAGATATAAATTGGGAACTCATTAGCATATGGATGGCATTTAAAGTCCTGGAACTGGATGAGATTACCTAGGGAGGGTGTCAAGAGGAGTTCAGGCCCACAGCCAAGCCCCAAGGCACTTCCAACTTAGAAATCTGGTATAGAGCAGGAGCCATCAGAGCAAACTTGTAACCTGTTCACATGCATCAGTGACTCTACAGCAGGCAGTGTTTCCCAGACTTTTTTGACCTGGGAACCTTTTGTCACATAGCATCCCACAGGCCTAGGGTTCCAAGGAAAACCTTTTGGGAAATATATTTAAATCCTCATAGCTGCACTCCAGTGTGGCACAATATATTAACTTCTAAGCTGACATAGGTTAAGTCTTCTCTCTTCAGGCAGAGAGGTGTTTCAATAAAAGCCCATCAGTTACTGGACAAAACAGTTCCCTGAAGAGATAGGCCAAAAAATACACCTACAGGAATCACACATGTGCCAAATGCAGTAAAAAGGAAAGGAGGGCTGTTCCACCTCGGCCTCATGGAGCCAGACCTCACATGCCAGAACTTTTAGCCTTTACATGATTAATAGTTATTTTGGTGGAGGAGTGAGATTGAAAGTCTGAGGAGAGGGCCAGGGAGTAAATGCTCTTTGTGTGTGTGAACTATATAACTTTTTCCAGGATACTAGCATTTCAGTGTTTCTCTATCTATATACATTATACCAGAGAATCATTTGATGCTCTGGAAAGAGTTTATTTATTTATTTGGCCACACCACGTGGCTTGCAGGATCTTAGTTCCCGAGCCAGGGATTGAACCCAGGCCCTTGGCAGTGAAAGCACGGAGTCCTAACCACTGGACCACCAGGGAATTCAAAAGGAAAGAGATCATTTAGATAAGGATATATTTCTCTATTTTCTGGTTAGTTTCCTTCTTTTTTTTTTTTTTTTAACACAAATGATAACATTTTATCATGGAAAAAGCAGCCCAAATATAGGATTTCATAAACACTGGCAGGTGAACAAGTGCAAATTTAAATGTAAATACACAGTAAAGGGGCTTTCCTGGTGGCTCAGTGGTAAAGAATCCGCCTGCAATACAGGAACCGCAGGAGATGAGGGTTCAATCCCTGGGTTGGGAAGATCCCCTGGAGGAGAGAGCACGGCAACCCACTCCAGTGTTCTTGCCTGGAGAATCTCACAGACAGAGGAGCCTGACAGATCGCAAAGAATCAGACACGACTGAAGTGACTTAGCATGCATGCATTAAGTCAAGGCCAAACCTACAGCACTTTGCCTTTAAGAGGAAATGTAATGTTCTGCAAAGGTGATCCCACCCGGAGCACGAATGCAGCTCCATCTCCCATAAAGATACCAGGTTTGCTCTCTGAACTTTGCCCAGTCTAACAATCTCAAAATGATGGCAAGAAGTGGCACTAAATAAATCACTAAGACTGAGTCTTAACTTTCTATTGACTGTTACTCAATAAAGGCTTTGTTTCTGTTTTAAAGAATAGAAACTCACTCAGGTATGCTTTTGGGATCTGAGGCAGCCCTAAGAACAGGTTTCTCTCTATAACACATTTTCCCTCCTCTTTCTCTCTGTGTGTCTCTTGCTCTGTATGTGTGTGTCTGTCTTTTTCTATCACCATACACACCACACACACACATTACATACACAGAGGCTCAGAGAGTGTATGTTCATTCTCTCATAGGACTCTGAAATGTCTCATTTTTTAGTTATGTGCTAAAAGATCGTATTAAAATTATTCATATTTGCATACCACAGTCTAAGTGAATCACATATGTTATGAACTGATTGTGTTCCCATAAAACTCATATATTGAAATCCTAACCCACAGTGTGATGGTGTTAGGAGGTGGGGCCCTTGGGAGGTAATTAGGTCATGAGGGTGGAGCCCTCACAAATGCAATTAGCGCTCTTAGAAGAAACAAGAAAAATGATCTCTCTCTCACTCACGTGAAGATGTAGTGAGAAAAATAACATCTGCAAACTACGAAGAGTGTCCTCACCAGACATCAGCTCTGTCTGCGCTTCATCTTGGACTTCGAGTCATCAGAACTGTGAGAAATACATGTTTGTTGTAAGTCTATAGCTTTATAACATATCACACTGACTGAGACAGCATACCCGGTCTCGAGGTTTGCTTTACGGGCAGTCCAAGGTCCAGAGAGGAGAGACTTGACCAGTGGAAGCAGCCCTCCATGGGTTGGATAAGCCTGAATTCTGCTCTTTTGGGGCTGTAGGCAGGTGGCTTCACTGGAGCCTCAAATTCCTCTTCTGCAAAGTGAGGAGACTGGGTGTAGATAAGATCTTCAGGCTGCATTTTTCAGCATTTACAGTCTGATTTTGTGATTTTGAGATGGAGTGACTTGGCTGAGGTCCGTTTGGTGGCCCACGGCAGAGCGGGAGCCATATCTTCTGTCACCTCTTCTGTTTCACTGCATCAAACAGCATTTCCACTCTAAAAAGGTTTAAGCATCAGCTCATCATTCTCATCTATTTGGATGGCTTTGAAAACACTGTAAGAAGGCAGCACTGTACAATTTTTTTTAAGTATATATTTTGAAGTCAATGAAACTTAGGTTTGGATCTAGGGCCACTTTCAGCCCCATCACCTTGGAGCAGCAACTTAACTGCTTCTCAGCCTCAGTTTTTGTCCCCTGTAGGACAGATGTATTCTGTACCTGCCTCACAGGGTTGCTGATCAGACTGAAACTGTCTGTAAAGCACCATGGCCATAGTAGGTATAAACATTCTGTCTTTGTCCACTCAGGCTGTCATAACAGAATACCATAGACTAGGTGGCTTAAACAACACAAGTTTATTTCTTAGTCTTGGAGGTGGAGAAGTCCAAGGTTGAGGCACCAGCCAATCCAATGTCTGATGAAGTCCCATTTCCAAGTCACTCCTTCAGTCCCTGAAGTCCCTGCCCCTTCACGGCAGAAGGACCAGCTAGCTCTTGGTCTCTTCTTACAAGTCCCACTATAAGGGCTCCATCCTCATGATCTAATCACCTCCAAAAGTCCTTACCTCCTAATATCAACACACTGTACGGGGATGGGGTAAGTTTTCAACATATGAATTTGGAGAAGACACCCTCTTAATTATTTGGAGGAGATAAAGCACAGAGTTCATGAACCAGGATGAAGGGGAAGCATATGGTGGCTTTATTTTACATATTGTTATTGTCGTTCAGCCACTGAGTCGTGTCTGATTCTTTGTGACCCCATGGACCGCAGCACGCCAGGCTCTTCTGTCCTCCACTGTCTCCTGAAGTTTGCTCAAATTCATGTCCAATGAGTCAGTGATGTTATCTAACCATCTCATCCTCTGCCACCTCCTTCCCTTTCTGCCCTCAATCTTTCCCAGCATCAGGGTCTTTTCCAATGAGTCAGCTCTTGGCATCAGGCAGCCAAAGTATTAGAACTTTAGTTTCAGCATCAGTCCTTCCAATGAATATTCAGGACTGATTTCCTTTGTGATGGACTGGTTGGATCTCCTTGTAGTCCAAGGGACTCTCAAAGAGTCTTCTCAAGCACCATAATTCAAAAGCATCAATTCTTTGGCACTCAGCCTTCTTTATGTTCCAGCGTTAGCATCCAAACATGAGTACTAGAAAAACCATAGCTTTGACTATATGGACATTATACTGTTTATGTGTAAGTGATATTTATTAAAGAAATTGTTGTAGTTCTATCCCTCTGGTTGAGAATCTTTTCAAAATATTAGTTTATGTTCCTTCTTTGGAAAGCACACACAGAATATAATTGAATCTTTCTTGATGATTGAAGATCTTGCCGTGCCTCAGGCTATTTACTCAGAACTTGAATTCAAATTATCCAACTGCCTAGATAAATACACAGAAGGTGCAAAACCTAGTTAGAATGTGTTGAACTCAGGAAATCTTCTAGAAGTTTATCGTTTGTTTTGAATTGAAATCTTTGTTAACAATTTCTTTGCGGTTCAAACTTCTAAACATGTGCAAACATTCCATTTATAGATGAGGATCTTGGATATGGTGTTCTGGTTAAACAAACAACCAACAGATTTTTGTCTTTTCCATTACTGCTTATTACAGCATATTGAATGTAGTTCCCTATGCTGTATAGTAGGACCTTGTTCATCCACTCTATATGTACTAGTTTACGTCTGCTAATCCCAAACTCCCAACCCGTCCCTCTCCTGCCTCCACCCTCTGCCCTGACTCCCTCTAATTCTATGAGTCTGTTTCTATTTCACAGATAAGTTCATTTGGGTCGTATTTCAGATTCCACATATAAGTGATATCACAGTATTTGTCTTTCTCTTTCTGACTTATTTCACTTAGTATGATGATCTCTAGGTCCATCCACGTTGCTGCAAATGGCATTATTTCCTTCTGTTTTGTGACTGAGTAATATTTCATTGTATTTGTGTGTATACACATATATGTATACAAACACATATACAATGCATGTGTGTATATATACGCACCACATCTTTTTTTGAATGCCTACTTTGTTGAAGGATCTAAACCAGGCACAATTTTGGATGCGAGGAAATATAAAGATTAATTTGAGGCCTTAAGGAGCATATGCTCTCTCATTGTGGAGGCAAAACATAAACTCATGAAGAAGTAACTATAGCAAGACCCAAATAACTAAAAGAAGTCTTTATAAAGAAGTCAGTACTTGAAATGGAACTTGAACTGTGGTTGGATTTGGACCAGCGATGGTCTGTGATAGTGTTTCTGGAAGGGGACCACTTCCAAGGCCCAAGTGTGGGCTCCTGCCTAACACTCAGAAACGAATTGTCCAAGGAGACACACGTGCTGACAAGGCAAGAGCCTTTATCAGGAAGGGGCGCCCAGGCAGAGAGCAGCAGCATAAGGGAGCCCAGGAGAACAGCTCTGCTGCGTGGCTAACAGACTCAGGTTTTATGGTAATGAGGTTAGTTTTCGGGTTGTCTCTGGCCAATCATTCTGACTCAGGGTCCTTCCTGGTGGCCCCCAGGCATAACTCAGCCAAGATGGATTCGAGTGAGATGGATTCTGGGAGACTGGTGGGACATATGGACTGGCATCCCCTCTTTCCTTTTGACCATTCCTGATTTCCTCTGGTTGTTAGTAGCTTATTAGTTCCATGTTTCTTACCAAGACCACCTGTTGTAAGATAACTCATGCAAGTGGTTACGATTGTGTCTGGCCAGGGTGGGAGGAGGTTTCAGTGGGGTTCCTCTAGTGTTTGCTAGGGATGGGTCTTTAAAGTAGAGGGGGTAATCTGAATATATGCATAAGGGGGATGGGAAGGCTTGGATATATCCAAAGGACTGCTGCTGCTGCCAAGTCGCTTCAGTCGTGTCCGACTCTGTGCGACCCCTGAGACGGCAGCCCACCAGGCTCCCCCGTCCCTGGGATTCTCCAGGCAAGAACACTGGAGTGGGTCACCATTTCCTTCTCCAATGCATGAAAGTGAAAAGTGAAAGCGAAGTTGCTCAGTTGTGTCCGACCCCATGGACTGCAGCCTACCAGGCTCCTCCGAAAGGACTACAGTTGTTCATTTCAGAGAAAATTAAGGCTAATGCAAGATATTTAGCTGGGACTTTCCTGGTTGCTGATACCATGTACTAAAGATACAGATCTCTTGAAAAGTGTTTCTTAGGCCCCAGTAGTTGTGGAAAACTGTGATCTCCTGTATACTCTTTTGTAAATTAGTTCATTTCTGTGGGCTGATACTATGTAGATCCAAAAGAATTCAAATTTGAATTTGCCTGTTGTTAGAGGTCTAGATCCATCTCTTATACACCAGACAGCCCTACCAAGACCTATTCTCCTTCGTTGTAGGAAAGAACCTTTCCAGACACCGGGTAGGTCCTGGATTTGGATCCCCGTTGCCCTTCCCTAAACCCCTCAAGCCAGGAGCGTGGAGGAGAGAGAGAAACAGGTTTCTCCAACCTCCCCGCTTGCCTTCAGTTCAGTTCAGTCGCTCAGTTGTGTCCGACTCTGCGACCCCATGAACTGCAGCATGCCAGGCCTCCCTGTCCATCACCAACTCCTGGAGTTCACCCAGACTCATGTCCATCAAGTCAGTGATGCTTGTCTTACCTGCTGCTTATCTGTCAGCTCAGCCCTGTGCCCACCCCCATCCCACACTGACTCCATGAAAACGAGGTCAGTTTCTTCAGAGATAAAGAGCATTTCACCTATTTGATCAATGAACTTATACACTCCTTCTTTATGAAAATGGAAAATGAGAGAAAGGCAGGAAAAGTCTGTGTAGGACCTGGGCATTGTGGAACACGAGTTAGTCTGCTTTGTGGATGCCATAACTTCCAGAGCAGGGAGAAAAACAAACAAAAGAACACACACACACACACGCAAAAAAAACCCATGACATAGCCATGCACATTCCACAATTATTTTTAAGTCTTTATTTAATTTGCTACAATATTGCTTCTGTTTTATGTTTTGGTGTTTTGGCTGCCAGGCATGTGGGAATCTTAGCTCCCCAACCAGGGATTGAACCTGCAACCTGCTGCATTGGAAGGCAAAGTCTTAACCAGTGGACCACCAGGGAAGTCTCTGCATTCCACACTGAAGCATCTGGGCAGTGAGCCTCTTGTTAAAAATTGCTGGATGGATAATCTCATGAACCTTTTCAAGCACTGATTGGTTTGGAGGAGAGAAAAGAAAGATTGAGATTCTCAAACTCAGGTTTCCATCTGTAAAGCAAATCTAGACTGTGCTGAAGAACATTACACTTTTGCTTTTTAAGAAGACAAACATTTTATCCTGAACACAAAACGTGGAAGGCCCTTGGTCTAAGGCCTCCCTGTCTAGAGTCCCTTCTAGTCTTACTATTATTTTTTTGGCGGGGAGAGATGGTAATTTTCCCATTTCTGGTCTCTTTGTTTCTGCCCTTCAGCTTCAATCATAATGCAAAACTGTTTCCCATATAGTGAAAAACTCCTTTCCTCACCAGGCACAGGACTCGAATGGTAGAAATGAAAGAAAACAAAAAATCTCCAAATTCACCCTCCTGGCTTTTAAGACAAGGAAAATAAGGCCCTGAAAGATAATGTGGCCTTGTTGAGTATAGGGATGGTAAGAATGGAAGCAAGTGGTGGAAGTTTATATGATCATTCATATAGTATTTGATGGTCAACAGAGAGCCAACATACATGTGATGTCATAAAACTTGTGATGTAGATGATATTAATATGTCCATTTTACAGGTGAGGAAGCTGAGGCCCAGAGAATTCTCCTACAAGGGGAAAGAGCACATGCCTTTTTATCAGGTCACCTGCCCACGACAAAGCCTAATGACTCTGCAGTACCAAACTCTGCTCTGAAGGGCTGGGCATACAAAGATGAATGGCACTGCCCACATACTCATACCTGTTGGGAAAAGGCTTTCATCTGCCTATGATGCGGGAAACCTGGGTTTGATCCCTGGGTTGGGAAGATCCCCTGGAGAAGGGAAAGGCTACCCACTCCAGTATTCTGGCTTGGAGAATTCCATGGATCGTATAGTCCATGGGGTTGCAAAGAGTTGGACTCGACTGAGGGACTTTCACTCACTTCACTTCACTCAAGGCCACCCACAGGGTATTCTAATGCTGTCAAAAAAATTACCAAAGTCCTAGAGGGTCTGAGTCCTATAGGGTCATTTGACTCTGTCCTTAACATGGCTGTGTGGAAACTTTAGAAAGGAAGGTACAGTTCTTCTACACAGAAACCTACATTTTAAACTGCACACAGTCAGAGTCTGTGAAATGTGAAAAGCAGTAAAGTTGGCTCAAGGTTATAGAGACATTTGGAGTTTAATTGGAAATAGAGGTGAGATAGGAATGAATCCACTCCAGTATTCTTGCCTGGGAACTCCCATGAACAAAGCAGCCTGGCGGGCCACAGTCCTTGGGGTCACAGAGAGTCAGACATGACAACGGCTAAACAATAACAGCAGGGATGAACTGAGGGCTTTCTGGCCTCTTCTTAACCTGTCTTGTACTGTCCTTTGTGAGTAGTACCCTGCCTTTTCACAGTGACACTGACAAGCAGAAGCTCTCCCCACCCCCACCCTTTTATTCTTGATAAAAGAATTTGATCAACAACTAGATCATACCCTTCATGGATGGTGAAAAAAATCATCTGGAACTTCTGTTCATTTAAGATGAGTAGGCAAACCACTGCCTGTTTTTGTAGGCTCATGAGCTAAGAATAGTCATTACATTTTTAAAATTTTATTTCTTTATTTTTGGTTGCGCTGGGTCTTCGTTGCTACGCACAGGCTTTCTCTCTTGAGGGAGAGCTACTCTTCGTTGCAGTGAGCGGGCTTCTCATTGCGGTAGCCTCTCTTGTTGCAGACCACGGACTTTACGCATGTGAGCTTCAGTATTTGTAGCTCATGGGCTTAGTTGCCCTGGGGCATGTGGAATCTTCCAGGACTAGGGATCAAACTGGTATCCCCAGCATGGTGAGGTTGACTCTTAACCACTGGACCACCAGGGAAGTCCCTACTTTTTTAAATGGTTGAAAAATCAAAAGAAGAAGAATATTTTATGCCATGTGAATACAATGTTAAATTGAAATGTCAAAGGCAATAAAGTGTTACTGGGCTGGCAGGTGCTTTTATCACTTGCATGATGTTTATGGCAGCTTCTTTGCTACAGCAATGGAGCTTCGTGGTTGCAGCAGAGATTATATGGCCCTCAGAGCTTTAAATATAAATGGCAACCCACTCCAATACTCTTGCCTGGAAAATTCCACAGACAGAGTAGCCTGGTAGGCTACAGTCCATGGGGTCCCAGAGACTCGGACAGGACTGAGTGCACACACACACACATTCAGCCTTTAAACATATAACCTTTGTCAGTCCCTCTCTTAGAGCGCTAATCATACTACATGAGCATTGATTCTGTTCACATCCATCTCCCAAGCTAGACTTCTGAGCTTATGAAAGCCTCCATGTTTCTCAGAATGAGGCTTCATTCCTGGCTGGCTTTCTATAAATGTTTGTAGGATGAAAAGAGGAAATGAATGTATGCTGTGAGCTTAGGCAAATCAGTTCCCTTTTCTGGGCCTCAATTTCCCCTTTTGTGAAATGAGAGCATTGGCTACAGTGAACTAGGTCTCTTCCAGCTCCAACATTCTATTTTTTATATTAAAAAAGCTATAACTAAAAATCAATATATCACATTTAGTTCATTGAATCTTATTTTCCCCCAATTTGGGTTTTCCTTTAGTCACTTCTGATTACTGGTTAGTTTCCCAGGTCTGTCAACATCATGAAAGGGATGCCTTGACCGGCTAACTTTAGTGGAGTGTCTGATGTTAGTGGTGTGGTATATGTACATTGTGTGTAATGTGAAAATTCATCGCAAATCAAAAACTTCCTTTCTTCAAGTCCCCTTGTCTTGCATGAATCTAATGACATAAACAATATTCTTAGGGCATGGTCACTGTTAAGAATCTGGGGACTTCCCTGGTGGCCCAGTGGCTAAGACTCCACACTCCCAAGGCAGGGAGCCTAGTCAGGGAACTAGATGCCACATGCCACAACAAAGACCCAGCATGGCTGCACAAATAAATAAATATCTTTCAAAAGAATCTGAAAAAAAAAAGAAAAAAAAAAGCAGGCCACCCCTAGCAGTCCAGTGGTTAAGATTCCCTGCTTCCACTGTAAGGGGCCTGGGTTCAATTCCTGCTCAGAGAACTAAGATCATGATGCTTGATGTGGCCAAAAAAAAAAAAAAGAATCTGAATGTGTGGAATCCAGAGAGCACACTCTGGATTTATGGCCACTTCTCACCTCCATGAAGATGCATCTATGTGATAGGCCTAGAAATGAGTCGTCTGCCCTTACTCAGAATTTTTGCTACTTACAAAAACTTATTAATTGAAAAGTCCTCCTCTAAACCTCACGAGCACTCAGGACCATGCCCTGAGGTGGTGTTTGGTGGATACCTTCACACAGAGTTAAGGCCTGATGTGTTATTACCGTGGTTTCATTTAAATCATTATGCTGCTCTTTTTCCTCCCAGAAGGGTCTCTGCTTCTCCCTAACCCGCTGCTGTCAAGGGGACAGAATCTTAGAATTGAGGCTCATGAGACATGAGGATGCAGGCTTGCCTGTCATCGGGCCCAATGAAAATTTCATGCGCAGAAGTCAAGACCAGCTCTCATGCATTAGGTGCAATTTGTTTTCTGGATTCTTCTGTTTCCCTTTCTACCCTTCCCCCCTAGGTTTCTAACACTTCCCACTGGTTATCCTGGGCCACTTCTTTGAGGCAGTCAGCATGGGAAACACTCAAGCTTTCAGTTCAGTATCTCCTTTCCCTTTCTCTTCTAAACAACCAGCAGTGAGGTATCATGGACAAGGGTAAAGCCCCTAGAATCTGATTAGCCTGAGACTGAGTTTCTCCCAGGTGACTTAGTGGGTAAAGAATCCACCTGCAATGCAGGAGACATAGGAGATAAGGGTTTGATCCTTGGGTCGGAAAGATCTCCTAAAGGAGGACATGGCAACCCACTCCTGTGTTCTTGCCTGGAGAATCGCATGGACAGAGGAGCCTGGCAGGCTACAGTCCATGGAGTCGCAAAGAGTCAGACACGACTCAAGTGACTTAGCAAGGGCGCCAGTTTCCCCACTGCATTGATGGAGCTGCAGTTGCTCTTATCTGCTAAATGGAGATAATATTAATACTTCTCATCTACTTCCACTAATCATCCAGTATCCCTTAAAGGCAAAGACCATGCATTATTTATTCTTTTTTATCTCACACTCCTCAGTACAGAGCACGCAGCAAATAACTGACATGGGCCTCATATAAGCAGAATGGAACTGATATTACGTAGATTCATGAATGATCGTGAAATGTGGAGTGTATGAGCTAACAGGGACTCAAAGCCCTGTCTGTTCAGTGAGAGCAAATGAGAGGCAGATGTACACCACCTCCCACTTGTATGCTAAACAGACAGAAAGAGTCAGTATATTCTTTCCAGCTGGGTGTCCTTCCTGACCTGGGCTTCATGATCTGCAACAAAGCTCTTTGGAACGCCATCGCCATTCGACTCTGTTATAGCTGGAGGGAAAAAAAAACAACCTATATACTCTTCCTGAATGCAACTTCCACCTTAGAAACCTAGACCTAGGAGCTGCTGCTGCTGCTAAGTAGCTTCAGTCGTGTCCGACTCTGTGCGACCCCATAGACGGCAGCCCACCAGGCTCCCCCATCCCTGGGATTCTCCAGGCAAGAATACTGGAGTGGGTTGCCATTTCCTTCTCCAATGCATGAAAGTGAAAAGTGAAGGTGAAGTCAGTCAGTGGTTTTCTACTCTTAGCGACCCCAGGGACTGCAGCCTACCAGGCTCCTCCTCCCATGGGATTTTCCAGGCAAGAGTACTGGAGTGGGTTGCCATTGCCTTCTCCAGACCTAGGAGAGATGATATCATTTGGCCAAGGGCACAGAACTAATCGCAGGGTGAGTTGGAGCTAGAATATAGGGGTACAGGTTCTTCATCCAGTGTTCTGTCCACTGCGTATCAACTGAGTTCTAACACAAGTCTCGCTGCCTTCAAACCAAGGCGTGAGCACTGCGGGATATTTCTAGCAAGGACACGTGTTTTGTTTTGCTTCCTTTATTCTTGTCTTGTTTTTTGGAAATGGGAGAACAATTTAGGAGGCAAGTAAATTATTCAATGCACTTTCACTGACGGCAGGCAAAAGAGCAGAGAGGCAAAGGTCCCCAGAGAGCTAGTTAGATAAAAAGAGGACTCTGCCCAGGTCTTATAGATCCATAAACAAGTAGTGAAAAAAACAACAGGCTGATAAGTGAGCTAACAGAGATACACTTATCTCTGCTAAGGGTTAGAGGGCATGACCACTCAACAGTTAGAGAGGTCTAGGAGGGCTTAACTGAGGAAGTAATTCTCCCCAAAAAGAGTCCAAGTGCTCCAGAGCAAAGAAGGGAACAGTGGTTCAATCATAGGGAACCGCGTATGCAAAGGCACAAACTGGAAAGAGCCTATACATATAGAGAGACTAGCAAAAGTTTGGCGGGGAAGGAATGGTGGATTTGGTGAATTGAAGAGGAGGAGGGGAATAGGGCTATGTCAGAAGAGGTTTCTGGAGAGATAAGCAAACACAGCCTGCTTTGAAAAAGTCTACAAAGGCTGATAAGACAGATATGTGTGTGTATATTTAATTATAGCACATGATACAATGATCCAAGGCTTTTCAGAGGATCAAAGGAAGTGCAGGGAACTCAGAGGTGATTTCCCACTGGGGGTTAGAGAGTATATCACTGATTAGTCAGGCAGGGTTTGAACTGGTCCTTTTGAACTTGGAGGACGCAGGTAGAAGTTATAGGTCTGCAGTGTAATTACCTACCCAATTGTGTTCTCTCCCTTTATATTTTTGAATTGGAATACGATTGCTTTACAATGCTGTGTTACTTTCTGCTGTACAAGGAAGTGAATCAACTCTACGCATACATATATCCCCTCCCTCTGAGACCTGCCACCCCCAATCCCACCCATCTAGGTCATCTGGGTTTGACATATTTACACTGCTGCTGCTACTGCTAAGTCACTTCAGTCGTGTCCGACTCTATGCGACCGCATAGACGGCAGCCCACCAGGCTCCCCCGTCCCTGGGATTCACCAGGCAAGAATTCTAGAGTGGGTTGCCATTTCCTTCTCCAATGTATGAAAGTGAAGAATGAAAGTGAAGTCGCTCAGTCATGTCTGACTTGTAGCGACCCCATGGACTGCAGCCCACCAGGCTCCTCCATGCATGGGATTTTCTAGGCAAGAGTACTGGAGTGGGGTGCCATTGCCTTAAAATAGGTAGCCAGTGGGAATCTACGGTATGGCCCAGGGAACTCAGCTTGGTGCTCTGTGATGACCCAGTTGTGTTCTTTTTGGGTCATATCTTTAATTTAATGGAGCAGATCCTAAACCTCAACACACTGCCCATTCCCCTTCTGTAACACATGGTCTGTTTTGTTCAGCCCTCTATCACCAGTGCCAAGGACAGTGCCTGGCACCCAGGAGGTGCCAAATTAATATTTGTGGAATCAGTCTTTTCAATGATGTACTTTTACCAGGGCAACCACATACTCGAGATTTTTTTCAGAGTGTCTTTCAGATATCCTGCCCCTTGGTTGTCATTAGTACAACTGTATCTGTCATGCATCTGTAGTTCCGACTTAGAGAATATGGACACACACGAGAAAGCTTCATTCTCATTTTCAAAAACTTTCGCTATGCCAGCTGGAGTGTTTGGGAGGAAGGTGGGAAGAGAATGTGGTTTTCTGGAGAGCACACCATTTCTGGGCTGGCGGCCGCAGCCACTCCCTTTTGCGTGGTTGGCTGCCCACATGGTCTCAGCAGGGCAACCCCTCTGTCTTGTTCTTTGTCCACGGAACATACAGACTTCGGGAATCGTGGCTGAAAGTGGAAAGTATTAGCAACTCGAAAAGGATGTAGCTGGGTGTTTGTGGCCTTATTTGGGTCTTTCCAAACAAGTTTTTGGCTGCTCTACTGGGAGAGAAAAACTTCCACTTCTGCAGAGATGAAAGAATATGCTGTTTCACAGGCTTCGCATCTGCTCCACACTCCCCGGAATGTAACATTCAGTGTGCCTGATTCTCATTGCCAAGTGGACCATCATTGGCAACCCTATACATTCCCCTCCCTCCATTTTCTTTGTTTAGTTTTAGGTTCAAAATTGCTAGATGTGTATAGTTTTTTTTTGTTTTTTTTGTTTTTTTGAGTTAAGAAAGAGGCTTGCATTATATTCTGACTATTTGCACAGCCTATCTCTTCCTCTCTGAAAATTTTAAATCCCTTTTGTACTTAGAAAACAATAGAGAAGGCTGCCTTTCCTTTTTTTTTTTTTTTTAAGTTTTCTATTTTGTATTGCGGTATAGCCATTAATAAACAATGTGTGATGGTTTCAGGTGAAGAGTAAAGGGAATCAGCCATAAATATACTTGTATCCATTCTTTCTCCACACTCGTTTCCATCCAGGCTGCCACATAACATTGAGCAAAGTTTCCTGTGCTACACAGTAGGTCCTTCTTGGTTACCCATTTTAAATATAGCAGTGTGTACATATCCACCCCCAAATCCTTAACCATCCCTTTCTCCCTAAAGATCCCATCCCCCCATCCTTCCCCCTGGCAACCATAAATCCATTCTCTAAGTCTATGAGTCTCTTTCTGTTTCATAAGTTAGTTCATTTGTATAATTTCTTTTCAGATTCCACATATAAGGGATACCATATGATATTTCTCCTTCTCTCTCTGATTTACTTCACTCAGTATGACAGTCTCTAGGTCCATCCATGTTGTTGCAAATGACAGCAACAATAAATGACAAATGACATTTGACAATGACAATAAAAAATTATTTCTTTTTTTAATGTCTGAGTAATATTCATATATATATATATATAATATATATATACATATATGTTTATATACCACATCTTCTTTATCCATTCCTCTGACAATGGACAGTTAGGTTGCTTCCATGTCTTGACTATTGCAAACAGTGCTGCAATTAACATTGGGGTGCATGTATCATTTTAGGCCATGTTTTTCTCTAGGTATATGCCCAGGAGTGGGATTGTAGGGTCACGTGGTAACTCTGAACTTTCAGGTGGCTCAGTGGTAAAGAACCCACCAGCAAATGCAGGAGACATAAGAGACTCGGGTTCGATCCCTGGGTCTGGAAGATCCCCTGGAGGAGGGCATGGCAACCCACTCCAGTATTCTCGCCTGGAGAATCCCATGGACAGAGGAGCCTGGCAGACAACAGTCCATAGGGTCACAAAGAGTCGGGAATGACTGAAGTGACTTAGCACGCATGCATGCATAGCAGCTCTATTTTTAGTTTTTTTAAGGAACCTCCATACTGTTCTCCATAGTGGCTGTATCAATTTATATACCCACCAACAGCATAGGAGGGTTCCCTAGAGACAACTGGCTTTCTTAATGGTTTCATTATCCTCCCATTCACCCCAAATAAAAACTTTTAGAGCTATCTCCTCTACTTCTCTCACCACTTCATCCTCAAGCCCTCTTAATTCTGTCCCCAAATTATTCTCACATGTATCCCCTCTCACCCTCAGTCTCTCAATCTGGGTCATTCCAGCAGCCTCTTACCTGATTTCCCTAAACTCCAAGATCTCCTAATCAGGTCAGTCTTTGCATTTGCATTGCTTCCTCAACAACAAATGAAACTGTGACACCATCCTCCCCTAAAGCCTATGATACTCTCTTCTTCCAAAGCCATGGGTAGCTCCTCACCACATAGAGAATAAAATGTAAAATCCTTGGTATAGTCAAGATTGTGTTGAGTCTTGACAATGCTTTCTCAGTCAACCTTTGGAAATGAAAAACGAATAGAAGAAAATTTAATTTATACAATAAACTGGATATATTACATAAAAACTGTTGTCCAAAAGTCCACCGCAAATGTGTGTCTGTATGTGTATATATATCATGTAGATATGTAGACGGACAGGTGTGTATATATACACAAATGTTACAATGATTACTTGAGTTACTGGGCAAGCTGACAAAGTCTCATCATTGTGTGATTTTAGACTGACTACTGAGTGTGTGTGCTCTTTGGAAAAATTACTCAGCAATTCAAAGAAATAAAACAGAAAAGCCACTAAAATTTAAAGTTATTTTTAGGAAATATAGCTTGACTACTGGCCCTGAATGTGACAAGATGGACAGACAACTCCACTGGTCTTCATAGCTAACGTTTGCTCCGTGCTTACAGTATGGAGGTCATGCTCTAAGACCTTTGCAAGCACCAGCCTTAGAAACACGCTAAGTCCCCTACACGTGAACCTTCAGGTTGTGACCTTTCAAAGAGGGGAACGTGCGTTTGCCTAACCACGTAAGTTAGTTCACGCGTCTGGCATCCATCGTCAAGCGCCAGCATCCTTTACAAGTAAGTGGTTGCGCTTTTGCGGACGTTACTGGAAAGTGCTGTACGGGGTACAGTAGTACCATACCTTGACTTCAGGCCCGGGGTGTCCATAGGCAAGTGTAAAAGCAGCAGGGGTGAGGGTTGGTATTGCTAAGAAGGGCCAGCTGTTGTACTGTACTACTGTACTTTTCAAGGACCTGTACTGTAAAATTAAAATTGCTTTCTTTATTTTCTTTCTTTATTTAAAACATTTATTTATTTGACTGTGCCAGGTCTTAGTTGCTGCAGGCGGGATCTTTAATCAATCTTTATTGTGGCATGTGAGAGCTTTGTTTCTTTTTAAATATTCAGTATTCTCTTTATTTTATTATGCTAATTCCTTCAGGTCCACACTTAAATTGCTTAGGAGATCCAGTTTAATATAGGTACTGCTAAGTCACTTCAGTCATGTCCGACTCTGTGCGACCCCATAGATGGCAGCCCACCAGGCTCCCCCGTCCCTGGGATCCTCCAGGCAAGAACACTGGAGTGGGTTGCCATTTCCTCCTCCAAGGCATGAAAGTGAAAAGTGAAAGTGAAGTCGCTCAGTCGTGCCCGACTCTTAGCGACCCCATGGACTGCAGCCTGCCAGGCTCCTCCATCCATGGGATTTTCCAGGCAAGAGTACTGGAGTGGGGTGCCATCGCCTTCTCCGAATATAGGTACTACTAAGAATAAATTCTATCAAATATATTGACTGGATATGTTATATATACTTCTTTGTGCTGGTGTGTGGAAAACTTTGCCAGACTTAAATATTAAGTCACATTAACTAAATTACTTTAGGTTCTTCATAACATGAATTGATTTTTTTGTTGATATTATTTCCTAAGCTATTATTCAATTTTGTTATTTATGACTTAGGCATGTGAGATCTTTAGGTGCAGTATGCGGTTTTATTTTTTGTGTTTGTTTTTTTATGTATTATCTGTGTGAAAGGTATCCTAAGCCTATTACAGCACATTACTATATAGCCGATGATGTTAGTTCGGTTTCTAGGCTAAGTTTGTTGGACTTAGGAACAAATCAGACTTATGAACATGCTCTTGAAACAGAGCTCACTCCTATGTAGGAGACTTACTGTATTGCTTCTCACACCAATCTTATAAAATAGATATTATAGTTTTCTCTACTTAACAAACAAGGAAATGGAGGCACAGGAGAATTAAATAACTTGCCCAAGGTCATGCTGCTGCTGCTAAGTCGCCTCAGTCGTGTCCAACTCTATGCGACCCCATGGACGGCAGTCCACCAGACTCCCCCCGTCCCTGGGATTCTCCAAGCAAGAACACTGGAGTGGGTTGCCATTTCTTCCTCCAAGGCATGAAAGTGAAAAGTGAAAGTGAAGTCACTCAGTTGTGTCGGACTCCCAGCGACCCCATGGACTGCAGCCCACCAGGCTCCTCCGTCCATGGGATTTTCCAGGCAAGAGCACATGCAGGGAGTAGTAAACATAGGCTTTGAATTGAGGCAGCTTGGCTCCTAAGTCCCTGCTCTAAATGACTCCCCTAGGTTAAGAGCCACTGGAGAGTTTTCTGGGAGAGTCAAGGCCACTTCACAGGAGAGGGCACACAGCAAGGGTCTAAGGCCATGGGCGAGAGACTGGCTAGGGACAAGGCTGGGATGTCAAGACTGGGGACTGGGTGGATGATGTTTATTGAGGTCATTTTGGTGCTGGGATATTTTGACATTTACACTTACTTCATTTCTATGAAGAGTAAAGTGATCAGTTTTCAACTTTTATAAAAGCATCGTGTATGTTGCGCAAGAGAAACTCAGTCTAACGTCAGGATGAAATGAGGGTCAGAGGGTGGACTGAGTCAAAGATGTGATGGAAGATGACAAAGCTGAAGAATGGGGTAAGGTTGTTAAACACATTTAGAAAAAAGCAAAACAGCAACTAGTGGAAAGCTGCTATATAACACAGGGAGCCCAGCTGGGGGTACTGCAACAACCTAGAGGGGTGGAAAGTGGTGGGGGAGGGGATATACATATATAATTATGACTGATTCTCTCTGATGTATGGACGAGACCCCCACAACACTGTAAGGCAATTACCATCCAATTAAAAAAAATTCACTGATTTTTTTTTTAAAAAAGAGATTGGTTGATATTTAGGGGCACAGAATGTCCATGATGTCAAAATGGGCTAAACAAAATGTTCTCCTTCAGAGAGTAACTTGCAGAGGAAGAGGTTAAGCAGTAAGTGCTAACCACAGCCTGCCTTGGGCAGAAGCAGAAGGAAGCCTCCAGCCCAGTGATGGGAGGGAAGATGCTTTCTGTTCTGGTTGTCAGAGGGGCAAAGAATCAAAACACCACTGTTGCAATGGACGAGTTTACAAAATTACAGGAAGTGTGACCCAACTTGAAAGACAAGACACACTGTGAAAACATCTTGAAGTCATACTTTTTGCTTTGGAGTATTTCCCATCTGGAAACAGATTTGATGAAATGGCATCACCTCGGGTATTCCCATGGAACAAAACGCATAGAGTATTGTGAGAAGACTGGGATATAGAGCCAGGTTCAAATCAGGCTCCATCACTTGCCAGCTGTGTATCTAAAGGCAAATTTCAACCTCTCTGATCTCAGGTCCTACACTGATCAAAAGAGACTAATAACCCTACCTAAGTCCCAGGGTTGTTGTGGGCCTTCAACTGTGACTCAGCTAGTCGGCATTCAGTAAATGTTCATCAAATGGCAAGAGTGGTTAGTGGGATTACAGCTGAGTCTTTGTTTTATTTTTCTGCATTTCTTAAATTTTCATGAATATAAACCATGTTTGTAATTAAAAATAAAAACAATAAAACATTCCTTTTTAAAAGGGACAGGCATATATATCAATGGTGCTCTCTCAATTCATCCCACCCATACATCAAATAGATAGCTAATGGGAAGCTGCTGTTAGCACAGGGAGCTCAGCTCAGTGCTCAGCGCTCCTACCAACCTAGAGGGGGTGGGATGGGGTGGAGTAGGAAGGAGGCTCAAGAAGGAGGGGATATATGTAGACATATAGCTGATTCCCTGGTGGCTCAGATGGTAAGGAATCTCCCTGCAATGTGGGAGACCAGGGTTTGATCCCTAGGTCAGGAATATTCCCTGAAGAAGGGAATGGCAACCCACTCCAGTATTCTTGCCTGGAGAATTTCATGGACAGAGAAGCCTGGTGGGCTAGAGTCCATGGAGTTGCAAAGAGTTAGACACAACTGAGTGACTACCACTTTTTAACACAGCTGATCCATATTGTACAGCAGAAACTAACACAACCTTGTAAAACAATTATACTCCAATTAAAAATTCTTTTTAAAAAAACCACACACCCAGAAAAGGGACAGGCAGTAATTTCTCATATTTTCACATTTGTTTTCCCCACCTTTGTCTCTTTCATGTCTCTTTCTGCTGTGTAGAGCTTGGGTCCTCTGTAGACAGCGAAAGTCAGAGGATGTCATGGGGTGCTGGCCACTCTCTAGACTCTGGTAGGGCTTTGCAGGGTCAGGCCCCCGCACCCAGGCCCTCGGCACTTAAATGAGGCTGAGATCCGCGGTAACTCAGTGTCCACAGGGAGCTGTCTTCTCTCTATTGCGCATCGATCCCTGTCCTGCCGTTCCCTCATCTGCCACTCAGCTGGATGCTCCCCGCCACCCCCTGCCCTCGGAGAGCTCCATTTGGTGCCTCCTGCTGGTCTCCATTTATTCACCACCAAGGCCCGGAGGCGCTGACACAGGCTGCAGGAGTCCTGCCTGCAGTTGGTGAAACCAGGGAGCATGTGGCCAAGTACATTACACAAAAGAACACTGGCAGGAGACCAGCTTCAACTCTTGAAGCTTCCCCTGGTTCTTTACTTTCTCTTTATAATTTTAGGTGTGTGGGTCTCACAATTTGCCTTCTGGAGCTGCTGAGCAATGAGAGAAAAGATGGACGTGGGAATGGGAGGCAGAGCTACACCAGCCTCTGAAGCCATCCAGCCCCAGGAGGCGTAACCGAGGGCCCAGTCGAGTTCGCAGCGACCCAGTCTGCCCGCCCTCTTGCACTAAGGCCTCATCTCAGGCAGGGCGGAAGGGGGAGAGCCACAGAGCCAGGATCGCTCTGAGTGTGTGGCTTTTGGGAACACAAGGTGTGGTTCATCAACTTCCTCTCAAACCCACTCCTGCTGGCAGGCTCCCCTCTCTGCAAACATCGTTGCTGTCCACCCAGCTGCCCAAGTCAGAATTCTAGATGTCCCATTCGACCGCTCCCCCTCCTTTATATCCCACAGCAAATTACACATGCAACCCTGCTTACTGCTTTAAAGTGACTCTCAAATCCATCCATGTCTCTCCATTTCCACTGCTACCAGCTAGCCGAGACAAGCAAACTCTCCTGCCTCTAAAACTGCATTCAGAAATAGGACAGTCATTTGAATGCCAGGTTACCCCAGATGACAGCTAGAGAGGATAAGCAACATGCAAAGGTCACACGGGTGGTCAGTGACTGACAGACCCAGAGGAGAATTCAGACTTCCTGGTCCCAGGTCCAGCCCTGCTGGGGACACCTCCACGCTCCAGGTATGCCGTCATTCACTCTGCTGGATTGAGACCCTCATAGGTGCCAGACTCAGTGAGAGACGCAATCATTGTCTCTGTCTGGGGGGTGACTCCCCCTGTTGGATTATGGTTTTCTGCCTCTTAATTTATGTCTTGATCCTGCCTGTTCTCAGTGGCAGACAGAGTAGGACATCTCTCAGGCCCCAGCCAGCCCTCACATTCCAGCATTCCGCAAGTTGGCTTCTGCGTGGTCTACTCAAAATAGCTTCTGAGCCAGTGAAGCCAATAGAAAATACACACAATGAGGCACTTCTTCCAAGGAAAGGACTCTACAGGAGTCCAACACTTAAAGAGAAAATGCTTCCCTCTGGACCAGATTCATAATCTATGTGGGAAAGGGGACAGGAAAGTTGGTCTGGTTCCATTTTTATTCCATAACTTCCTGGGAAATACCCAGGGCACTCAGGATTCCAACTGACTCACTTAGTGCATATTAGTAAAGGGGTACTAGGAGGCTCAGTGGTAAAGAATCCGCCTGCAATGCCGGAGACGAGGGTTCGATCCTCGTCTCGATCCCAGGGTCAGGAAGATCCCCTGGAGGAGGAAATGGCAACCCTCTCCCGTATTCTTGCCTGAAAAATCCCATGGACAGGGGAGCCTGGTGGGCTAGAGTCCACAGGGTCACAAAAGAGTCAGACACGATTTACAAACTAAACAACAACAACAAACACACGCCAGCACGGTAACGGGTGCTGGGAGCACAATGGTGGGCCACAGAGAGAGATCCACAGAGAGACATCCTGTCCTAGGGGGACTGATAAGGTGATGGGATCTGACCTAAGCTATCACGTAGCTTCCTTTGAAGTATATTCATTTCTAGGTACAACCTTTACAGATTTCAAATACAGGATTATAGAATCATAGGTGCAAAGAGACATAGAGGAGATATTCCTCTGGCCCAATGCATTTCTGCCCTGAGTTGAGGTTCACATCTCTTTTACAATATCCCCATCAAGTGATCATGTGGTCCCTCCTTGGATACCTCCAATAGTAGGTGATTTGCTGCCTCCAAGATGATCTATTTTTTAAAAAAGATATTTTATTTATTTTTTGGCCACTCCATGCAGCATGTAAGATCTTAGTTCCCCAGCCAGGGATTAAACCTGTGCCAACGCAGCGGAAGCATGGAGTCTTAACCACCGAAACACCGGAGAAATTCATACGGTGATCTATTCTACCTGTAAACAGCAGAGGAAGTTAGAAGGTTCTTCTGTATGTTGAACCAACTTCGGTTTCCCTAAAATTCACCCTGTGTTCTGCCCTCTGAGCCTACACAGGTCAAGACAGTGTCTTCTGCTCTAAGTTGCCTCTGGGCTACATGAACATGGTTATAATGTCCCTCCAAGCATTCTCTTCTCCAGACCAAAGGTCACCACTTGATTCAATTTCTTCCCTCTACACATGGTTTTGAGCTCTTTCTCTAGTCTAATGGCCAACAGAGCTACTCTCTCCCACCCTCTGGAAACATGAAAAGAATCTTCCTGTAAACAATATTATCCTCCTTGAGTCTCCCATATTCTCCCATGGGACCATAGAGCAAATGTCTCCCATCCCTGGAATAACCCCCTCACAAGCATAGCTCTGTAGATAGCTTTGAAACAAAGCAGGTCAACTTTATTACTCACAAACTAGAGCTAATAATATTGAACTTTCAGGGTTGTTATAGATATTAAAAGAGACATGAATGATGAGTTAAATGCTTCAATAAACACTGGCTGAACAGCCGTCATGTACTGTGCAGTGCTGGGCTCTTGGGTATACACAATCCTGAAAAAGACAGAAAAGACCTCCTCCGTTATGGAGCTTACAGCCTTGAACCTAAGGATAAGCAGCTCTCCAAGGATCACAGACTTTGAGCTGAAGTCTAGGGTTCTCCATGACCTAAACTTGAAGCTCAAAATCATACCTACTGTTATGAGTATCACCGTGAACATAGATGCAACCATATTAATGCCAACTAGGTCTTTAGTGGTACAATTTCCTTATGAGACTACTGCTTTTAGAAACAGAAGGCCATACTGGTATTTCTTACGAATAATAACCATCATATCACAAGTTGTCTCATTTTCTCTTTCTAGAAACCCCATTTCCCATAAATCAAGGCATTTTATACATGAACCAAGTTAGTTTCCATGCAGTTTGTTTCTTCAAATCTTCATCTCTTCCTAACTTGGTCAAACCAAGTGAGAAACCCTAGTGCAGAGCAGCAGCTTCACAGAGGAAGGGGTGCTAGTGGTTAAGCACCGTGCTGAGGCTCCTCTGCCCAGCCGTGTGCTAGGGCGATTATCCTGTCCATGAAGTTGACTTCATCCATCATCTTATTCAGCGGGCTATGGACAACAGGGCGTGCTTCTGACATCAAGGAGACGTTCAGCTTTCATGCAGCTGTGTCTTGGCTTCCTCATTATTTCACACCACAGTTTCAAAAGGGTTTGGTCAAGGAACTGATAGAAATGGAAGAGTCATTTACTGCAAAACCCCTAGTCTTTTTGCTCAGTTAAAACCACTGATCTTCCTGTTTCTCTGTTACCTCAGATAAGTCACCATCTTGAGTGGGGTGTGCGTGAAACCACCATCTAATAGCTCACTAGGGGAAGGGATGTCATTACCTGCATCAGAAGAACAGAAAATATTTAGCAGAATATTTTGCATATCAGAGAAGATGCTCTGCGTCCACCATGATGCTGGAATGAGAGTTAAGATTCTTTCATTAAGCCCCTTCCACTGATCCCTATCTGCTGACAAAATTTTCAAATGCTCTTTATGTCTTGGTGTATTAATCATCAAAATATTTACAATGGCTAAGGGAGCTGCTCTGCTACCTACGAAACCCTGACCCAGAGCAGGTCATTTATGAATGGTTTAGCATCAGGTTCCCCACAAACATGCCACACCTGACGGGTGAGGAGGCAGCCACCTTTCCAGCCACACCCTGTGTCCCAGGAGGTAGGGATGCAGGGCAGTGGCCCACCAGCGGGTCAGCAGCGGACCGGCTATCTGAGGCCAACCAAGGCTCCTGCAGCGCTGTTGCCATGTCATTCCGCCTGGATGGGATTCTGACTTAGAGGCATTTAGTCATAATCCCACAGATGGTAGCTTCGCCCCATTGGCTTCTCAGCCAAGCACATACACCAAATGCCTGAACCTGCGGTTCCTCTTGTACTGAGCAGGGTTACCATGACAACAACACATCATCAGTAGGGTAAAACTAACCTGTCTCACGATGGTCTAAACCCAGCCCACGTTCCCTATTAGGGAGTGAACAATCCAATGCTTGGTGAATTCTGCTTCACAATGATATAGGAACAGCTGACATTGAAGGATCAAAATGTCCCTTAGAAGAAATGGAGCAGCCCTCATAGTCAACAAAAGAGTCTGAAATGCAGTACTTGGATGCAGTCTCAAAAATGACAGAACGATCTCTGTTCATTTCCAAGGCAAACCATTCAGTATCACAGTAATCCAAGTCTATGCCCTGACCAGTAATGCTGAAGAAGCTGGACAGTTCTATGAAGACCTACAAGACCTTCTAGAACTAACACCCCCAAAAGCTGTACTTTTAATTATGGGGGACTGGAATGCAAAAGTAGGAAGTCAAGAGATACCTGGAGTAACAGGCAAGTTTGACCTTGGAGTACAAAACGAACCTGGTCAAAGGCTAACAGAGTTTTGCCAAGAGAACTCAGTGGTCATAGCAAACACCCTCTTCCAACAATACAAGAGAAGACTCTACACATGGATATCACCAGATGGTCAACAATGAAATCAGATTGATTATATTCCTTGCGCCAAAGATGGAGAAGCTCTATACAGTCAGCAAAAACAAGACTCGGAGCTGACTGTGGCTCAGATCATGAACTCCTTATTGCCAAATTCAGACTTAAATTGAAGAAAGAAGGGAAAACCACTAGATCATTCAGGTATGACCCAAATCAAATTCCTTATATTACACAGTGGAAGTGACAAATACATTCAAGGGACTAGATGTGATAGACAGAGTGTCTGAAAAACTATGGAGGGAGGTTCGTGATATTGTACAGGAGACAGGGATCAACCATTCCCAAGAAAAAGAAATGCAAAAAGGCAAAATGGTTGTCTGAGGAGGCCTTACAAATAGCTGTGAAAAGAAGAGATGCAAAAGGCAAAGGAGAAAAGGAAAAATATACCCATTTGAATGCAGAGTTCCAAAGAATAGCAAGGAGAGATAACAAAGCCTTCCTCAGCGATCAATGCAAAGAAATAGAGGAAAATAATAGAATTGGAAAGACTAGAGATCTCTTCAAGAAAATTAGAGATACCAAGGGAACATTTCACGCAAAGATGGGCACAATAAAGGACAGAAACAGTATGGACCTAACAGAAGCAGAAGATATTAAGAAGAGGTGGCAAGAACACATAGAACTATACAAAAAAGATCTTCATGACCCAGATAACCATGATGGTGGGATCACTCACCTAGAGCCAGACATCCTGGAATGTGAAGACAAATGGGCTTTAGGAAGCATCACTACGAACAAAGCTAATGCAGGTGATAAAATTCCAGCTGAGCTATTTCAAATCTTAAAAGATGATGCTGCGAAAGTGCTGCACTCAATATACCAGCAAATTTGGAAAACTCAGCAGTGGCCACAGGACTGGAAAAAGTCAGTTTTTGTTCCAATCCCAAAGAAGGGCAATGCCAAAGAATGTTCAAACTACCACACAATTGCACTCATCTCACATCCTAGCAAAGTAATACTCAAAATTCTCCAACCCAGGCTTTAACAGTACGTGAACTGTGAACTTCCAGATGTTCAAGTTGGATTTAGAAAAAACAGAAGAACCAGAGATCAAATTGCCAACATCTGTTGGATCATGGAAAAAGCAAGAGAGTTCCAGAAAAACATCTACTTCTGCTTTATTTACTACACCAAAGCCTTTGACTGTGTGGACCACAACAACCTGTGGAAAATTCTTAAAAAAAAAAAAAGTTCTGGTATTTTGGAAATACCAGATGACCTGACCTGCCTCCTGAGAAATCTGTATGCAGGTCAAGAAGCGATAGTTAGAGCTGGACATGGAACAACAGACTGGTTCCAAATCAGGAAAGGAGTACATCAAGTAGGTATATTGTCACCCTGCTTATTTAACTTATATGAAGAGTACATCATGCAAAATGCCAGGCTGAATGAAGTACAAGCTGGAATCAAGATTGCCGGGAGAAATATCAACAACCTCAGATATGCAGATGACACTACCCTTATGGCAGAAAGTGAAGAAGAACAAAAGAGCCTCTTGATGAAAGTGAAAGAGGAGAGTGAAAAAGTTGGCTTAAAGCTCAACATTTAGAAAACTAAAATCATGGCATCTGGTCCCATCACTTTATGGCAAATAGATGGGGAAACAATGGAAACAGTGATAGACTTTATTTTGTTGGGCTCCAAAATCACTGCAGATGGTGACTGCAGCCATGAAATTAAAAAATGCTTACTTCTTGGAAGAAAAGCTATGACCAACCTAGAGAGCATATTAAAAAGCAGAGACATTACTTTGCCATCAAAGGTCCATCTAGTCGAAGCTATGGTTTTTCCAGTGGTCATGTATGGATGTGAGAGTTGGACTATAAAGAAAGCTGAGCACTGAAGAATTGATGCTTTTGAACTGTGGTGTTGGAGAAGACTCCTGAGAGTTCCATGGACTGCAAGGAGATCCAACCAGTCAATCCTGAAGGAAATCAGTCCTGAATATTCATTGGAAGGACTGATGCTGAAGTTGAAATGCCAATATTTTGGCCACCTGATGCGAAGAACTGACATTGGAAAAGACCCTGATACTGGGAAAGATTGAAGGTGGAAGGAGAAGGGGATGGCAAAGGATGAGATGGTTGGATGGCATCACCAACTCAATGGACATGAGTTTGAGCAGCTCTGGGAGTTGGTGAAGGACAGGGAGGCCTGGAGTGCTGCAGTCGATGGGGTCACAAAGATTTGGACGCGACTGAATTGAAGCATTATTCTTTTTCACAGGAGAAAACTGGTTCAGAGAGGACGAGTCGCTCACTCAAAGTAATTTAATACAAATGCCGGGATTTAGGCCCACTCCAGGGCCTGTGATCTTGTTATTCCCTTAATCTAGAAACTCGTACACATAAGTCCCAATTCAGAATAGGAGGGCCTGCTCTCAGGACATCCTTTCTTACCTACTTTTTCATTCCCTTTCACTGTTTGTATCCTTTTCCATCTCTTTTAGAGGATTTAGTTCCTATGAGGAAAAGATAACGTACTCACCCTTGTATTCCTCCCAAGAGAACACAATAAGGTCTCAATAAGTACATTTTAAACGAGAAAGATACACAAGCCAAAATACAATGTTATAGTTAGAATTTCTTTTTTAATTAATTTTTATTAGGGTATAGTTGCTTTATATGGGCTTCCCTGGTGGCACAGTGGTAATGAATCTGCCTGTCAATGTAGGAGATGCAACAGACTCAGGTTCGATCTCTGGGTTGGGAAGATCCCCTGGAGAAGGAAAAGGCAACCCTCTCCAGTATTCCTGCCTGGAAAATTCCACGCACAGGGGAGCCTGGTGGGCTACAGCCCATGGGGTTGCCAAGAGTCGGACACGACACGACTAAGCGACTGAGTGACTGAGCACAGGAACACAGATTTGCTTTACAACGTTGCATTAGTTTCTACTCTGCAGCAAGGTGTATCAGCTATAAGTATACATATATCCCCTCCTTATTGGACTTCCTTGCCATTTAGGTCACCACAGTGTGTTAAGTAGAGTTCCCTGTGGTATACAGTAGGTTCTCATTAGTTATCTACTTTATACTCAGCATCGATAGTGTACATGTGTCAATCCCAACCTTCCAGTTCCTCTTACCCTCTCTTTCCCCCTTGGTATCCATACATTTATCCTCTATGCCTGTGTCTCTATTTCTGGTTTGCAAATAAGGTCATCCATACTGTTTTTCTAGGTTTCCACATAAATGCATTAAAGGGCTTCCCAGGTGGTGTTAGTGGTAAAGAACTTGCCTCTCAATGCAGAAGACATAAGAGATGTGGGTTCGATCCCTGGGTTGGGAAGATCCCCTGGAGGAGGGCATAGCAACCCACTGCAGTATTCTTGCCTAGAACTCCCATGGACAGAGGAGCCTTCGAAGCAACGGTCCATAGGGTCACATAAAGGCAGACATGACTGAAGGGACTTCGCAGGCATGCATTAATATCTGATATCTGTCTTTCTCTTTCTGACTTACTTCACTCTGTATGACTGTCTCTATGTCTATCCACATCTCTACAAATGGCCCGATTTTGTTCCGTTTTATGACTGAGTAATATTCTGACTCCTACTTTAAAATGACAGAGTCTCTCATTTTTAAATTAATAATGAATCAAATCACCTTACAGAGCCCATGTGGTAGAAACCATGGAATGACTAAACAGTAAACCCCCTTTCACTGTTGTTCCGAATTGTCTTGCTGTCCAAAGCCAGAGAGAATGAGATCCTCCCATTCTTAGTGTGTGCCACTCACAAGGAGCTGAACAGAGACATGCAGTTGTTCCAATATGAATACAGGGACTTGCTGCTCTATGCAAATAAACAATGTGCCCCAGAAATGAAAGAAACTGGTAGGACTTATTGTGCAGAGTGTAGGGGAAGAAAGCTCTCCTCTTCATACAAGCTTGGCTTTGCTTAGAGCAGTTGCAGACTGAGGAGCTCTTGGCTTTAGTATTTCAGACTCTGACACCTGAAAGTCATCATTCCAGTTGGAATGGACAAAGTGCGGAACAAATAGAGGTACAGGGATCAGAGAGCCAGAAAAGAAAGCAGACTGGGATGGTGTAACTCTCCACATTGACAGAGCATTTCCTAAGTTCCCAGCTCTTACTTTGTTTTAATCCTTACAATAGTCTGAGAGGTAGGTACATTTTAAAGATGAAGAAGTGAAGCTTAGAAAAGTTAAGTAACATGCCCAAGGCTGCCTTGTTGGTAAATGTAGAGTGAAGAGAATTGAACCCAAATTTCTCTAACGCCAAAGTCTAAGCTCTTAACCATTAATGCTAATCATTAACCACACTTATCT
The DNA here is from genome assembly GCF_019923935.1 of Bubalus bubalis. Taxonomy (NCBI): domain Eukaryota; kingdom Metazoa; phylum Chordata; class Mammalia; order Artiodactyla; family Bovidae; genus Bubalus; species Bubalus bubalis. The sequence goes on along the minus strand of NC_059161.1, from coordinate 89,933,719 downwards.
AACCATTTCATCTGGGTGGCCAAGGACTAGAGGGCAAATACTAGAAACACACTGCTTCTTATTTATTGTCTTTATATGTATGTATAGTAAATGCATAATTCTTGTTTTGTAAGATGGATGGTATCATTCTAAATTAATCCTTTTGTTGTTTAAAAGTCCAAACTAATAACCTCCTCTAAACAGTAGACAAGGACAGATGGATTCAGGGTCTCCAAACTCATAATTTTATTCAAGAAACTAATGCCCAGAATAGGCCAACCAGACACACAGCAGTCATTACAGACTTGAGCCTGATGAAAAATGTTACTTGTTTCACTTGTGTTTGAGAGTGGCTTATGATCTACTGGGGATGTCATGTGTATTATTTCATGTGATCTTCTAAAAACTTAGGAGGCACATAAAGTAGTATTACCTCTACTCTGCAAATGAGGAGACCCTTCCAGAACTGTGGAATTCTAATTCTATTCTAATTATTAATTCTATTAAGTGGTAGAACTGGGACTTCGGTTCAGGTCCTGATAATTCAAATCCCAAATAAATGAACTTCCAGCCTTTTTAGCCTTACAATAAGGGAGATGGAACTGTGCTCAAATCTTGGCTCTATTATACATCCCTCTGAGCCTTCTCCTCTCTCAAACAAGGGATGAAGATGTCTGCATCACAGGATCTGAAACTAGATGGAATGATGTAGGTGAAGCCCCTTAAAGTAGTGAACAGGACAGATGTAGATCCTGCCCTCATGGACCTTATAGTCTGGAGTCAGGAGATGAGCCGTGAAAAATAAGCATCCACTAACTACACCCTTAATGATCAAGTTACAATAATCATACATGTTCTAAAGGAAAAACACAGAGTACTTTGCAGGTGAAGAATAGGGTAAGCTAGCCTCCTGCGTGGCCAAGGGAAGGCCTGCCTAGGCAGTGACAGAAATGCTGAGACCCGAGGGATGAGCAGCAATTAGCCAAACGATGTGGGTGAGGGGGGAGGCAGGTGTGTGGCTTGTACCAGAGGGTGCTCCAGGCTCAGGAACATCATTGATGTAGAAGCTTAGAGCCCTTGAGGAACAAAGAAATGACTTGTGTGGCTGGAGTGTAAACAGCTCCAGGAAGAAGGATGTGAAACCGTGCTGGTGAGGTAGGCAGCCTCCAGGCCACGTAGAGCCTTGCAAGTCAAAAATTTTGAACTTATCCTAAAAACTTTGAGAAGCAATCAGAGCGCTTCAGGCAAGGGGGCAACTTTAGATTTGAGCTTTTAAAACTTAGAGTCTTTTTAGAAGCTTTGCATTTATTTTTTCTTAAAAAACACTTCTTTAGCACAATTTACATTGGGGAGAGCAATACAGGCTGTGTGTTTGAAACACAGGAGATGACCCAGACAGGGGCAAGTACCAGGTCCTTCTTTGGGCTGCTTTCAGCATCTAGGACATGTCACCTCAAATGCTATTTCTGTTCTTGCCACCTAATACAGTTCTTTCTCTCTCTGAACAAGAATTAACTTCCAAATCCCCAAAGGAGATTGAAAACCACAGGGTACACATTTCTGAGAAGCTCATTTATCCACTCTCTGTGTTGAGCAAACATTGATCAAGCGTCAGTCATGTACTCAGCATCATATTTGGTGCTGGGCGTGCAGAGATGGGTAAGAGAGAGTCCTTGTCCTTTAAGCGCTTACAGTCTGGGATAGAGCTAAGCCAGAAAAATAACTCAGTAATCACAGTAATTACAAGTAATTATAAGAGAAGAAATGGGGAGGGAGTAACTCACAGAGCTGAGAGTCAAAGGAAGTTTTAGAGGAGGTGATTGAAACATAGTGTGTGCTCAATACACGTTGAGTAAATGAAAGTTTGAGCTCAGTCTTTTCTTCTGACTCTTTTGAGATATAATTTACATATAATATTGTTTAAGCTTAAGGTATACCACGTGTTAATTTGATACACTGATATATTGCAGATGATTTCCACCATAATATTATTAAATTGAGTCTTGAAAAATGAGGGGAAGTTGAGCAGACAGAATGAGAGGAGTACAGAGGAGCAAGATCACAAATATTAAAAAAAAAAAAAAAAAAGTGACTTTCTGAGATTATTTTATCATCTGTCAACTGGATGGGCTGAAAAGGAGAGATTAGGTGTGAGGAGACCAAGTGAAAACCCAGGGCAGTAGACGAAGAGGATTTAAGGTGAAGGGGATTTAAAGTTCACTCAGCTGTAATCCCAGCTGTGATCAGGTTTCCTGACCCCGAGTTGCACTAGGCCGGACAGTGCATGGCTTGTGAGCGTTGCTGCTCTGCCCGGTGAGTGGACGTGTCCTCTCCGTCACTAAAGCAGAGACCATCGCATCTACTGAAACCCTTAGGGCATCGAGTTTTGTGCTCTGTACCCTATGTGTACCTGTCAAAAGCCGGGTTGACAACTGGATGCAGTGAGCTTGTGTGGGGCTGGGGCAGCCTTCTCTCCTCCCATAAGAGAGAAGGCAGCACCTTAAACTCAGCCCAACCTGTTTATCTTTCCCCTCAAGCCTGATATGTTCTTTCATTTGTTCAGTTGTACCCACCCAACCCACTCCCCCCGCCCCAGCAAGACGCATCAAGATAAAACTGGAAGCCAAGGACAAAATTAGGAGGAAAATTCACTTTTTCAAGTTCTTAAGAACTATACTTTTTCCTCCCAGACCTTCAAAAGAGTTTTTCTCTCATTCACACATGGGAAGGAGTAGGTGATCTTAAGCTCCAGTGATGCCATTTCTCTGAATCTGCTCTAGAAATACACCCACACAGGTACATAAAGAAGCATCTATAAGCATGTTCTTCATAAGAGAGGAAAAGTGGAAATAGCCTAAAAGTCAATTAATACAACACAGGCTAAATAAACCTAAATAGATAAATGGTTTATTCATAACATGGAATATCATGCAACAGCTAAAATGAATGAAATAGTTCTCTAAGCATCAATACAGCAAGCACACGGAGGAGCCTGATAGGCTACAGTCCATGGGGTCGCAAAGAGTCGGACATGACTGAGCTACTAGCTACTAGACTGTAGCTCCTTAGGCTTTCACTGTCCCTGGGATTTTCCAGGCAAGAATACTGGAGTGGGTTGCCATTTCTTTCTCCAGGGGACCTTCCAGACCCAAGAATCGAACCCGAGTCTCCTGCATGGCAGGTGAATTCTTTACCACAGAAAGAATTAAATGCATAGAAAAATGGTCTGAGAGAATACATTCAAAACTAGTAACAGTGGTTACCTGTGGCAAGGTGGGAAGGAAGGGACCCAGGGTTGGGAATGATGGTCAAAAAATTTACTATTATCTGTATTTAAATTTTTTCACAAGGGTAATAGTTCATTCATGTGTTCATAATTTAATTAAAGAATTTAAGGTAAGAAAATCATTGAGGATATACAGTACTGCTTTCTTTTAAATTAATTATCTAATTGATGGATTTTTGGTTGCGCGGGGTCTTCGCCGCTGCACAAGGGTTTTCTCTAGTTGTGGTGAGCTGGGGCTCCTCTTCTTGGTGGTACATAGGCTTCTCACTGCAGTGGTGTCTCTTACTGCCCCCCACAGGCTCTAGGCTCACGGACATCAGTAATTGCGGCCCTCGGGCTCTAGATCTTGAGCTCAGTACTTGTGGTGTTTGGGCTTAGTTGCTCCATGGCTGTCAAATCTTCCTGGCCAAGGGATTGAACCCGTGTTCTCTGTGTTTGCAGGTGGATTTTTATCCACTATACCACCAGGGAAGTCCAGTACTGTTTTAAGCAGTGAAAAGTTTAAACAATTAATACCTAAATATCTAGCAACAGAAGTATAATTAAATCAATCATAGCATGATCTATATGGTAGAATTTAATTAAAATGATGCTGTTCATTTTTATAAGCACAGGTGGAAAGATGTTAATTGATAGTTTCATTTAAAAGGAAGTAAATGCTAATTATTATGTTCTGAATTATCTCATTTTTGTTAACAAGTGTATTCACAACAAGATTTGAGATAATTTTATATAAAAGGTTTATAACTGTTTCTAAATACTTTGGTGGGATTCTGGTTGTGCTTTTTTTTTCTCTTTATTTCCTAATTTATCTATAAGAAATAAGTTATAAGAAATAAGTAATAAGAAAATCCTATTTAAAACTGTGAATAAAATGAGGAAATTGAGGTAGGAATGATGAAAAAGAGAGAAAGGTTAAGAGGAAGAAATGCATAATAGTGGACAAGGATGATAAAGTAGGAAAAAGATGTTTATTGGGATTTTTTTCTTGAAGAGGTTTTCTTATTTTCCAGAGAGTTAAGGGGGAAAATATTTTTGTTCTCAGGGTTTTTCAGTATACTTTCCAAGCCATCAAATTCCTAAATATAACCAAAGATGATGATTTTATAAGTGAGCCAATATAAACATAGGAGATGTTTATACTTCTACATTAGCAACATGGCATTAGAACTGCAGAAGTTCTTTCAAATTGGTTCTTTTTCTTCTAAAAAATTTCCATTTTGAGTCCCCTTTTAAAATATAACATTCTCTCACCCCTAACACCACCCCTGCCATGGCATTAAGGTTCAAAAGTCAGAACAAGATCAACATAGCAACATTTAGGAATGAGGGTGGGGTGAGTGGAGGAGGGAGAGGGAGGTAGGAGAAGGTTAAGCATTTGAGTGGGAAAAGGAGATAGGACTTTCTTGTAGAGTGTTACCCTAAGGTAGGACTACCCAAACTCTAGTATATATTCCAGACATCTAGGGATCTCACCAGTCCATTCTGAAGGAGATCAGCCCTGGGATTTCTTTGAAAGGAATGATGCTAAAGCTAAAACTTCAGTACTTTGGCCACCTCATGCAAAGAGTTGACTCATTGGAAAAGACTCTGATGCTGGGAGGGATTAGGGGCAGGAGGAGAAGGGGACGACAGAGGATGAGATGGCTGGATGGCATCACTGACTCGATGGATGTGAGTCTCAGTGAACTCCGGGAGTTGGTGATGGACAGGGAGGCCTGGCGTGCTGCAATTCATGGGGTCGCAAAGTCGGACATGACTGAGCGACTGAACTGAACTGAACTAAGGGATCTCATAAAGAGGCAGGTCTGGGGAAGGACCCCCAGGCGAAGCTCATGGCTGCTGGTCCATAGACGACTTTGAGCACCAAAGTCTAGAGTCTGAGAATTTGCTGTTCCACCTTGGTCCATATGCATTTCAGATTGGAAGCCTCTGTGGTGATAACCTCTTTCTTCTGATGGGCTTTTTTGTTTGTTTGTTTGTCAAAATATCAAATAGTGGAAACTCTTCAGAAAGCATTTTTGGGACTTCTCTGGTGATCCAGAGACTAAGAATCCACACTTCCAATGCAGGAGGCCTAAGTTCCATCCCTGGTGAGAGACCTAGATTCCACATTTGGCAACTAAGACCCAGTGCAGTCAAATAAATTTTTAAAAATTGTAGCAATACATTTAATTTCTAAAAAATCATTTTACCATATACAAGGGGCAGTTCAAGGCCCTATGCATTTAACTGAGTAAAAAGGGAAGCAGAACATGGAATAGGCAGGAACCCCTAATACACAAATGTTACTTGTTACAGAGGGTGTGGTTTTATGGGAAAAGCCCTGGACTAGATGACAGGAGCCCTGGTTTCAATCCTGGTGATCATTAGCTATGTTCATTGGTGCCAGTCATTTCTCTCTCGGGTTTTCTGTTTCCTTTTCTATCAAATAGAAGAATTAATCTACGTGGCTTCTCAAATCTTTTCAGCTCTGACACTTGAGGAGTCTAACAAAGAAGATGCTGTATCAAGAGGAAGAGAAGAAAGATGGACCACCACACACAGAGCTGCCAAGGATCCTGCACATATGATATTATAATGGGGGAATTTTCCCCTTTTATGCCCAGATGCAAAACTGTTGTTGGAGTGAGAGACTGGGAAACTTGCCTGGTACGAAATTCTAGTACCCCAACTTCCCGGTTTGGGCAATTTAGCATCTTGGGAATCTGTGCTAGATAAAGTAAGGCAGACCACGTAAATAGGTTCTTCAAGAACCTCAGTGTGGTTCAGGCAGCTTTGATGCTGGGGTCCTCCATCTGTGGGACCACCTCCCGGTTTCACCTCATTCCCCGACGCTGATCAGCAGCCAAATTCTGAAGCCTCTTGAGCTTAAGGTCCCAGCCAAATGGCCCTACAGCCTTCCTGCTTGAGTAAGCCTCCAAATCCCAGCCTACAGCCAAATTCAACTTTCCCAGCAACTCAGCCCTTCCCCTGATAGCACCTCTGCGGACCCTGAGCCTCCCAGACGCTGCGGGCTCTACTCAGGCCTGCAGCAGCCAAGCCTCAGGGAACTGGGCAGGCCAACAGCGACATCCTCAAAGACAGGCCTGTCCGCCCCAGGTGTCTGATAAACCCCGGGTGGGAGAAGGACCTGCTGGAGTGAGATTACCCAGACTCTGAGGCAAGCCCCACCTCACACCCCCACAGACCTTCCCTCCCTCCCTTTAAAAAAAAAAATTATTATCTATTTTTAATTGGAGGATATTTGCTTTATAACGTGGTGTTGTTTTCTGCCACACATCGACGTGAATTAGCCATAAATACATACATGTCTCATCCCCTCTTGAACCTCCCTCCTACCTCCCACCCGATCCTGCTCCTCTAGGTTGTCACAGAGCTCCCTGCATTGTACAGCAAATTCCCACCGGCTGTCTGTTTGACACGTGGCAATATGTACGTTCCCGTGCTACTCTCCGTTCGTCCCACCCTCTCCTTCCCTGCGTCCCTAAGTCTCTTCTCGCTGTCTGTGTCTCCACTACCATCCCGCTAGAAAAATGGTGCTGATGAACCTCCTTCCCTTTGAAATGACTAAACAGGACGGTGGCTGTTCTAACAAAGACTCACAAGTCCCCTCTAAGCACGCCAGCAGCAGGCAGCTTCCTGGTCTGCCGAGGCCGGCAGGGGTAGGGGGCCTGACTCCCCGCCATGTTCCTGAGGCCTTGTCCCCAGCGGACACGCACTCAGGGCACAGCCTCCTGAGGTGGCCGCTTGGGACGCAGTGACCCTGAGGGCTGAGGAAGGGTTTATATTTTTACCCCCTAGTCCCAGCCTAGGCTAGGCCAAATGATGGGGCTGCCGGTACAAAGGGTGCTTTTTATAAAGTTCTTCCCGTGGTATTTTTGGTGTCTGGAAAGGGCTTCCTCTCCTCCCACAGTTAATTAGCAGCATGGGAGCATTTCCCTTTCCTCAACAGAAAGTCTGGTCCCACCCCTGGCCAGGCAGACAGGGGAGCAGGTGTGGCCAAATACTCTCTGAGGTTAACCTCAAACTTGAACTTAGAGCCTTACGTGATGAGAAGCACCGTGAGCCGCAGGGCTGGCTTCCATGGCTTCCATTTGCAGCAGACTGGGCAAGCAGGCGCAGGTCCCCGACAAGCTAGGGGATTGTTTCCTAGCATCTCAGTCAGGTGAGGAGACCGGGGAAGGGGGTGGGGAACCAATGGGTGTTGACACGTTTGTGAATTGTTTCTGTAACAAAGGCTTTTTAAAAACAACAGAGTGGAGCTTTATATATTTGAATGAGAAGCCCACAGAAGGACCTATTGTCAGGAGGAAAAACTGCATGAGTAATAGTGCATGACTTCAGTCTTCCCAGTTAAAATGTTAGGCGTGTTAAGGATGGCTGTGGACATTCCATTGTTTTCTGTGTGGGCAAGAGGGAGGAAGGAACTCCTGGGAGGTAGGGAGGCAGATTGTCTAGCAATTCAAGGGAGGCGAGAAACTGAAATGCTCTTCACCCCCACCTTTCCTTGCTGGTTCCCTTTCTCCTTCTACCTAACTGAGGTACCACTCCTACAGGAAGCCTTCCTGGATACACATTTCCTGTCTTTTCATTTTTTACTAGATTCGTGATGCTACTGGTAGGCCACAGACAGTGGGCATGGACTCCAGGACCGACTCCACCACTTCCTAAATGTATAACCTGGGACGAGTAACTGATCTCCTCTGTGCCTCAGTTTCCTCACCTATATTTTATTTATTTATTTGGATGTGTTGGATCTTAGTTGCAGCACACGGGATCTTCGTTTCATCATGCAGGATCCTTCGTTGTGGCCTGTGGACTCTTTAGTTGTGGCTCGAGGGCTCAGTAGTTGTGGCTCGAGCTCAGTTGCTCTGCAGTATGTGAGATCTTTGGAGAAGGCAATGGCACCCCACTCCAGTACTCTTGCCTGGAAAATCCCATGGACGGAGGAGCCTGGTAGGCTGCAGTCCATGGGGTCGCTGAGGGTTGGACACGACTGAGCAACTTCACTTTCACTTTTCACTTTCATGCATTGGAGAAGGAAATGGCAACCCACTCCAGTGTTCTTGCCTGGAGAATCCCAGGGACGGGGGAGCCTGGTGGGCTGCCGTCTATGGGGTCGCACAGAGTCAGACATGACTGAAGCGACTTAGCAGCAGCAGCAGCAGCATGTGAGATCTTAGTTCCCCAATCAGGAATTGAACCTGCATCCCCTGCATTGTGAGGAGGATTCTTAACCATTGGACCACCAGGGAAGTCCTTCCTTATCTATAAATGGTAGCAATATCTATATTCTAGGGTTGTTGAGATTATTAAATGTGTTAATACACATATGATACACAGAACCATGCCTGATGTGTAGTACACACTCAACAAATATTAGCAATTATATTTTTATTTGTAACCACAGTGGCTAGCAAAGTTTGTCAGAGGTTTTCCAACACTCATATGCATCGTAATGGCTTGAGGAGCTTTAAAAATATATAGGCCTGGGTTGCCTTGGTCTAGCAGTGAAACCTGGTCACGGTATTCTGGAAAAGTTTCCTGGGTGGTTTTATTGTGCAACCAATGGCATACCTGCTCAATGAATATTTGTTGAATGAATGAACCAAATGGGATTAGAACAAATAAGCCTAGGTCACCCCTTCCTTAAGGGTTTCTCAGGTGGCTCAGTGGTAAAGAATCCACCTGCCAAAGCAGGAGATGCAAGAGAGGTGGGTTTGATCCCTGGTTTGGGAAGATCCTCTGGAGGAGGAAAAGGCAACTCACCCCAGTATTCTTGCCTGGAAAATCCCATGGACAGAGGAGCCTGATGGGCTACACACAATCCACGGGGTCTCAGAGTCAGACACAATTGAACAACTGAGCACCCATGCACACACCCCTTCCTTGGGAATGTCAAGACTTGATTCTATCTCCTTCAGAAAGTAGATTGGGGGCTTCCCTGGTGGTCCAGTGGTTAAAACTTCACCTGTCAATGCAGGGGGTGCAGGTTTGATTCCTGGTCGGGGAGTTAATATTACACAAGCCTTGTGGCCAAAAACAAAACAAGCCCATAAAACATAAGCAATTTGTAACAAATTCAATAAAAGCTTAAAAAAATCAAAAACATCTTAAGCAAAAAAAGGAAAGTTGGCTCTTCTGAGATAGGCTTGACAACAGCTGACCGTGAATATAATGGAATATATGAAAGAATCACAATTCTGTGCACCTCAACACATTGCAATATTAAAGAAATAGGAAGAAAATGATTAAAGCTAATATTAGAGATCAATAGGTATTTCCTCTTGTTCTCCCTTCTGTTGAGGCAGACGTTGGTGCTCAGAGAGTTGCCATAACAACTCGAGCCAGAAGCTGAACTCTGACCTTTCCTCCAGTTTTAATATTGACTTGCAATCCAATCTTTAATTTAGTGGACATAATAAAACATTTAAAGACCTTGAATAAAACATTTGCACCACTCTAATATGTAATTATGTGCAAGATAATTACATAATTGTAATTAATGCTTTATCTCCTTTACAAAATTCAAACCGACTGATGATTGTAGAACATTAAGTCATTCATCTCACAACACAAATAAGAAACTATAGCCAGGGCCCCTACTCTCAAGGAACTTATATTTTAGTGAGGGAAGTAAAGATAAACATTCTGAAAACTAGAGAAAAATAAATAGAACAGAAACAAATATCACATTTAGATAGTGTATAGCAGCATAAAGAGGGCTTTGCAGTTACTCTTTAGGCATATTTCTTATTAATTATGTGACCTCAATAATTCAATTAACCTTCCAGAATTTCAACTTCTTCATCTTCTAAATGTGGGAGGGTTTTGCCATGCTCCTTGGCTTCTGGGATCTTACTTCCCCGACCAGAGATCAAACCCCAGCCCTCAGCAGTGAAACTGCAGAGTCCTAACCACTGAACCAGCAAGGAAGTCCCCAAAATATGGATTTTGATGTCTATGTCACAGGATTATTATGAGGACTCAAAGCGACAACATATGCAAGGGTCTAGCGCTTTTTTTAAAAAGTGATATTATTTTAATTAACAAAGAAACAGTATTCCGACAGCATGCTTTGTTGTCAGAGATTTCATTATCAAGAGGAGAGATAATATGTAAAAGGTGGACACAAACAAAGTGGAGAAATAACTACAAGCGTATACCCACTGAAAGTGAAAGTCGCTCAGTGGTGTCCGACTCTCTGCAACCCCATGACAGTCCATGGGATTCTCCAGGCAAGAACATTGGAGTGGGTTGCCATACCCTTCTCCAGGAGATCCTCCCAACCCAGGGATCGAACTCAGGTCTCCCGCATTGCAGGCAGATTCTTTACCAGCTGAGGCACTAGGGAAGCCCACTTCCCCACCCCCACCCCAAATCCCTTAAAAGACAGAAAGGATAGCTTTTAAAATCAGTAAGTCCTGACCAGTAGCAGCAAACAAGAGCGGAGGCAAAAATGACAAAAATCTACAGAGACAGCTTGGGGGTCTGACTGATAGAAAACCCAGAGCAGAGAATCAACACACTCCAGAACATTCTTGAGAGACAATTTGAAACAGAGGGTCTCCAAGCTCCATGGAAGCAGATAGCAAGAACCAGAGGGTGTTGTGAAGCAATCATTAGGATTATTAACCTTTAAAGAGCTCACTGAACAGCAGACCTCTCTCCTCCTTTCTCCACTTCAGGCAGCTGCAGGTGAGGGGTGATTAACCTCAGATAAAACACACAGCTGCTCTCTAAGAAAGGGAATCACCTGCCTGGGAAGGGCACCTGCTGGGGTACAAGGGCCTGTGACAGAACCACAGCTGAGAGTAATCCCAGCCACTTTTCACTGACACAGAAAGAGGACTGCTCCTGTCCAGGTTGTTGACTGCGGCTTTATTAAAGTAGAGGCCTTCATATTTTACCATACGGGGATGGATAAAGGATGAAGTGGGGGTTGATCGTCTCCAAGCCTGCCTCTCTGCCTGCTCTAAGCATGTTACACGAAAGTCTGCAGTTAAAATGTCCTACCTACAGAGTTCTAACTAAGCCTCTCTTTCTCGGAGGAGCCTGTGGAGGAAAAAAATCAAAACCAAAGCTCTGTAGAAACTTAAACAAGATACCCACTAATTAACCTATCCTTTTAACAATAGGTATGAATGGAAAATTAAGCGTCACCAGCACTTGAGGAAATTCAACAGCTCTAAAGGAAAGTATTAACAACAACGACCACAAAATGATGAACAAACTGACAAGTTGACCCCAGAGGAAACCCAGCTAAAAGAACAACAAAAAAAATTGGAAAAATTCTAAATAACACCATCCTTAGAAAGATGCACAAAGATATTGTATGAAGCTGCTGTGGAAAAAAGTGCAAACAATTGCTATGATAAAGGAAAACTAACAAACAAAGTGGAAATTTCAAAAGATGATAGCAAAACTAAGTAAAGCAATAGAATAAATAATAGGAAGGGTAGGGCAAAAACTGGGGATATTTTCCAGAAGCTAATTGTGGGGCTACTTCCCTGAATATATATATACATTTTAAAAAGAGATTAAGAATGGATATTTTGAGAGAAAAATCAAAAGACTGCTACAGACTGAATGGTGTCCCCTTCCTCCCAAATTCATATGTTGAACCCTAACTTCAAATGTATGTGGGGATAGGGCCTGTGAAGTGATAAAGTTTAAAGGTCATAAGGGTAGAACTCTAATTTGAGCTGGTGCCCTTCTAAGAGAAGAAGGCAGTGGCACCCCACTCCAGTACTCCTGCCTGGAAAATCCCATGGACGGAGGAGCCTGGAAGGCTGCGGTCCATGGGGTCGCTGAGGGTCAGACACGACTGAGTGACTTTACTTTCACTTTTCACTTTCATGCATTGGAGAAGGAAATGGCAACCCACTCCAGTGTTCTTGCCTGGAGAATCCCAGGGATGGGGGAGCCTGGTGGGCTGCCGTCTATGGGGTCACACAGAGTCAGACACAACTGAAGTGACTTAGCAGCAGCAGCAGCAGCCCTTCTAAGAAGAGATACGAGAGCTTTCTCTCCACCACGTGGAGACACAGCAAGAAGGCAGCCATCTGCAAGCCAGGAAGAGAGCCCTCACCAGAAACCGAAGTGGTCAGCACCTTGACCTTCCCCTTTAAGACTGTGAGAAAAAAATGTCTGTTGTCTAAGCCCCACCCAGCCTATGGTATTGGGTTGACCAAAAATTTAGTTTGTTTTTTTTCCATAAGATGTTATGGAAAAACCCAAACGAATATTTTGTTATGGCAGCCCAAGCAGAGTAATGCAGAGACACAAAGGACTGATCCACAAGTGCCTCCGTTCGTTCAGAAGTACCTAGAGAACACTGAGATTCCATGGGGGAAGAGAAAATACAAAAAGTCAGAAAAGAAAATTTCCCCAACTCAAGGAAAGGCTCCACACTTCTTAGAGCTTGCCAAGTGTCAGGCAAGGTAAATTTTTAAACATCCTTACTTAGACAAATAATAGGGCGGTTTCAGAGCCCAGGGAACAAAGAGAAAATCCTAAAGGAATTCAGAGAAGAAAAACAGGTTTTCTACAAGGAACAAAAATGAGATTGGCTTTCAGACTCCAGAAGGTAACTGAATGCTGAGCAGCAAGGAAGTAATAATTTCAAAATTTGGAAGAAAATCATTCTGAGCCTAGAATTATGTACCACGCTAGCCAAACCAGCATTCTAATGAGAGAGCCAAATAAAGACATTTTCTATTTACCCTTCAGTTTGTCAAAAATTGGTAAACCTGATTAAATCCAGCATTATCAAGGTTTCAGAGGAAATGGTACTCTCAAACTCTGTGGAAATGTCCATTGGTACAACCAGTTTTAGAGGGCTACTTGGAAGTATGTGTCAAATTCTTCCATTTCCAGCTATCTAATCCAGAGAAAAACGTGTGCAAATGCATGAAAGGCTTTACACTGACAGTGAGGTTGAGAGTGCAGACCCTGGAGTCAGAGTGTTAGGGTTCAAATCCCAGCTCAGTCACTTATTAGTCATGGGGCCTTGTGGGAGATTACTTGCCTCAGCAGTGAAATCAGGGTGATATTATATAGTACCTATTTCACAGGTATATCTTTCCTTTTCTCCTTTGCCTTTAGCCTCTCTTCTTTTCTCAGCTATTTGTAAGGCCTCCTCAGACAACCCTTTTGCCTTTTTGCATTTCTTTTTCTTGGGGATGGTCTTGATCACTGCCTCCTGTACAATGTCACAAACTTCCATCCATAGTTCTTCAGGACTCTGTCTATCAGATCTAATCCCTTGAATCTATTTGTCACTTCCACTGTATAATCATAAAGGATTTGATTTAGGTCATACCTGAATGGTCTAGTGGTTTTCCCTACTTTCTTCAATTTCAGTCTGAATTTTGCAATAAGGAGTTCATGATCTGAGCTACAGTCAGCTCCCAGTCTTGTTTTTGCTGACTGTATAGAGCTTCTCCATCTTTGGTGCAAAGAATATAATCCATCTGATTTCAGTATTGACCATCTGATGATGTCCATGTGTAGAGTCATCTCTTGTGCTGTTGGAAGAGGATGTTTGCTATGACCAGTGCATTCTCTTGACAAAACTCTGTCAGCATTTGAACAGCTTCACTCTGTACTCTAAGGCCAAACTCATCTCCAGGTATATCTTTACTTCCTACTTTTGCATTCCAGTCCCCTCTGATGAAAAAGACATTTATTTTGGTGTTATTTCTAGAAGGTCTTGTAGGTCATCATAGAACCGTTCAACTTCAGCTTCTTCGGAGTTAGTGGTTGGGGCATAGACTTGAATTACTATGATATTGAATGGTTTGCCTTGGAAGTGAACAGAGATCATTCTGTCATTTTTGAGATTGCCCCCAACTACTGCATTTTGGACTCTTTTGTTGAACATGAGGGCTACTCCATTTCTTCTAAGGGAGTCTTGCCCACAGTAGTAGATATAATGGTCATCTGAATTAAATTTGCCCATTCCAGTACATTTTAGTTCACTGATTCCTAAAATGTTGATGTTCACTCTTGCTATCTCCTATTTGACCTCTTCCAATTTACCTTGGAAATGGGTAAAGGAGTATCTATATCTACAATAAGTACAAATAGGAAAAGGAGTACGTCAAAGCTGTATATTTTCACCGTGCTTATTTAACTTATATGCAGAGTACATCATGAGAAATGCTGGGCTGGAGGAAGCACAAGCTGGAATCAAGATTGCAGGGAGAAATATCAATAACCTCAGATATGCAGGTGACACCACCCTTATGGCAGAAAGTGAAGAAGAACTAAAGAGCCTCCTGATGAAAGGGAAAGAGGAGAGTGAAAAAGTTGGCTAAGAACTAACATTAAAAAAACTAAGATCATGGCATCCAGTCCCATCACTTCATGGCATATAGATGGAGAAACAATGAAAACAGTGAGAGACTTTATTTTCTTGGGCTCCAAAATCACTGCAGATGCGGACTGCAGCCATGAGGCTCTTGCTCCCTGGAAGAAAAGCTATGACCAACCTAAATAGCATATTAAAAAGCAGAGACATTTCTTTGTCAACAAAGGTTCGTCTACTCAAGGCTATGGTTTTTCCAGTAGTCATGTATGGATGTGAGAGTTGGACTGTGAAGAAAGCTGAGCACTGAAGAATTGATGCTTTTGAACTGTGGTGTTGGAGAAGACTCTTGAGAGAGTCCCTTGGACTGCAAGGGGATCCAACCAGTCCATCCTAAGGGAAATCGGTCCTGAATATTCATTGGAAAGACTGATGTTGAAGCTGAAGCTCCAATACTTTGGCCACCTAATGGGAAGAACTGACTCATTGGAAAAGACCCTGATGCTGGGAAAGATTGAAGGCAGGAGGAGAAGGGGACGGCAGAAGATGACCTGGTTGGATGGCATCACCGACTCGATGGACATGAGTTTGAGTAAGCTCTGGGAATTGGTGATGGACAGGAAGCCTGGGGTGCTGCAGTTCAGCAACCCCATGGGGTTGCAAAGAGTCAGACACAACTGAGCAACTGAACTGAACTGAACTGATTTCACGAGAATTGTTGCTGCTGTTGCCATTTGATTCATTTTATTTTTAAGAATTGAGTGAGTTACTATGTGAAAAGTGCTTACAACAGATCCTGGTACTGTCACCACCCCTTACCTGTGGCTCAGTCAGTTCAGTTGCTCAGTCACGTCTAACTTTTCGACCCTGTGGACTGCGGCACACCAGGCTTCCCTGTTCATCACCAACTCCCAGAGTTTGCTCAAACACATGTCTATTGAGTCAGTGATGCCATCCAACCATCTCATCCTCTGTAGTCCCCTTCTCCTCCTGCCAGTGGCTGCCTGAAACCTAATCCTGATACACTATGCTTTTTGCCATATATACCTATGATAAAATTTAATTTATAAATTGGACACAGTAAGAGATTAACAATAGCTAATAATAAAATAAAACAATGTTACAACAGAGAGTTGACTTTTGAAATATATGGGCATTAGAGATGCTGATCCCCACTGCAGTCAAAAATCTGCATACAACTTTACAGTTAGCCCTGCCAGTCTATGATTCTGTATCAAAATTCAACAGATTGTGTCCACAGATTGTGGAATACTGTAGTGTGTATTTACTGGGAAAGATAATACATGTATAAGTAGATCTGCACAGTTCAACCCTGTGTCATTAAGGGTCCACTGTTTTAAGATAAAAGTTACGTGAATATCATCTCTCTCTTTCAAAGTAGTTTTTGTTGTACAAATTTAATACCCTTTTCGTCTTAACTAAACACTGTGGCTGTAACTTTTGCAGTTTGAGGTTCAGCAGCGAAACTAGCACATGTTTATTTTTCCTTCACAATTTCATGGCTATACAATCCATTCTTACTGTATATCTTAGAAACCTCAGCATACAATTTTTTTCTTTCCTTTTGAGTCAAGAACTTTTACCTTTTCATATAGAGGAAGCATTTTATAGCTTCTCTTTGACATATCCAAATTGCCAGCATCACTATTCTTGCGTTTTTAAGCCATATTAAATGAGGATGACTTGAACACAAGCGCTGTGATACTGTGACAATCTGATAACCGAGATGCCTACTAAGTGACTAAGGGGCAGGATACATCGGCTAAAAGGACGACTCACATCCCAGGTGGGACAGTTAGAAATCTCATTGCTGGGCATACACACCGAGGAAACCAGAATTGAAAGAGACACGGGTACCCCAATGTTCATCCCAGCACTGTTTATAATAGCCAGGACATGGAAGCAGCCTAGATGTCCATCAGCAGATGAATGGATAAGAAAGCTGTGGTACATATACACAATGGAGTATTACTCAGCCATTAAAAAGAATACATTTGAATCAGTTCTAATGAGGTGGTTGAAACTGGAGCCTATTATACAGAGTGAAGTAAGCCAGAAAGAAAAACACCAATACAGTATACTAACGCATATATATGGAATTTAGAAAGATAGTAATGATAACCCTGTATGTGAGACAGCAAAAGAGACACAGATGTATAGAACAGTCTTTTGGACTCTGTGGGAGAGGGAGAGGGTGGGATGATTTGGGAGAATGGCATTGAAACATGTATAATATCATATATGAAACGAATCGTCAGTCCAAGTTCAATGAATGATACTGGATGCTTGGGACTGGTGCACTGGGATGACCCAGAGGGATGGTACGGGGAGGGAGGTGGGAGAGGGGTTCGGGATGGGGAACACATGTGCACCCGTGGCAGATTAATGTTGATGTATGGCAAAACCAATACAATATTGTAAAGTAATTAACCTCCAATTAAAATAAATCAATTTATATTAAGAAAAAAAAGAAATTTCACTGTGCTCCCCAGACCAGTGAGCAAGTTATTAATTTCCAAGGGGAGAGAGGGAGTAGGAGAAATTGGGAGATTGGGATCGACATATGTGTATAGAATAGATAACTGACGAGAACATGTTGTAAAGCGCAGGGAACTCTACTGGATGCACTGTGATGACCTGAACTGGAAGAAGTCCAAAAGGGAGGGGATATATGGCTGATCCATTCTGCAGTACAGCAGAAGTTTACACAATGTTGTAAAGCAACTATAGTCCAATAAAAATTAATTAAAAAATATAACATGAATTGCTTATTTCTGGAATTTTCCATTTAATATTTCAAATCATGGTTGACCATGGCTAACTGAAGCTGCAGATAAGGGGGACTACTGTACAGACAAAGCACTCGATAAGTGAATATTATTATTATAAAGTGTATGCAGGGATATTAGACGTCAGGAAAGGACATCAGGTATTGGACTGCTTCCAATTTTGAGCTCCTGGGGTATTTGCAGTGACACAGACTGGACGACCTAATAGGGCTTCCCTGGTGGCTCAGATGGTGAAGAATCCGCCTGCAATGCCGGAGACCTGAGTTAGATCTCGGTGGGGAAGATCCCCCGGAGAAGGGAATGGCAAGCCCCTCCGGTATCCTTGCCTGGAGAATTCCAGGGACAGAAGAGCCTTGTGTGCCGCAGTCCATGCAGTCACAAAGAATCAGACACGACTCAGTGACCAACACTTTCACTTTTACAATATCTAGTAATAGGGCAATGGTACAGCCACAGTATGGACTACTACGCAGCTGTGAATAGAAAGGTGATAAGACACCATGTCCAGGGGCAGAGCTGGCTCTGCAACCACCATCCCTGTCTGCTCCCCATGGACACCATCAACACTTCCTCCTTACAGGAAATTGACTTCCTTTCCCCTGAGCTTGTTTTCATTTGGTTTGTTTGCAATTATATTTGTTCCCTTTTTTTAAAAAAAGATGATAGAATTATACTGATTGTATGCATAGCACAGAAAGATCCCAAAGACATATTGTTAAATGGAGGTGAAGGAGAGAAAGCAGCTTATAATATGTAATAGGTACAGATTATCTCACTAAAATATGTATGCTAGGTCACTATTTTAGTCATGTCCAACTCTTTGCAACCTTGTGAACTGTAGCCCGCCAGACTCCTCTATCCATGGGATTCTCCAGGCAACAATACTTGAGTGGGTTGCCATTTCCTACTCCAGATTCATGCATGTTATATTAGATGTGTTCAGTGACATACCACAGGGCGACAAAGCAGGAGGAACTGTGCCCTGGATGTAGGCAGTAAGTGGATGCATCAGCTGAAGATAACATGAAATGATAATTTTAAACAATAACTTGAAAATAATAATGTGTGTGTGTGTTAGTCGCTCAGTTGTGTCCCACTGTTTGCGACTCCGTGGATTGTAGCCTGCCAGCCTCCTCTGTCCATGGGATTCTCCAGGCAAGAATACTGGAATGGGTTGCCATTTGCTTTTCCAGGGGATCTTCCTGACCCGGGTTCAAACCCGGGTATCCTGCATTGCAGGCAGATTCTTTACCATCTAAGCCACCAGAGAAGCCCCGAAAATAATGATAAGTAATAGTAAAATCTACTTGGTATGCTTTTTATTATTGCCAAGAACTGTGGAAATAAACAATGTCAGTGATAAAATGCTACTCTCTGCCAGGAGAACCTCCTTCTCCCCCAACCTGTAACCCTGTATGCTGCTGCATCTCCCTAAATTCTTAGAAAAGCTTAGAGCAGGAATTTACTTACAGTACTTACTAAGTAGGAGGATAATTTACACAAGGAAGTGGAGTGGAGTAGGGGTGTGTAAGATTTTTTTACCTTTTACTTATTAACTTATTTCTAAATTTTTTTTGCAAAAAAAAATAGTTATTTATGATTACTAGCTTGTACCATTAAAACATTTTTAATTTGTAAAAGAAATAACACGATAGGCCAAAGGACTTTCTCTAGGAAGTCAGAAAAATGGAGTGTAATGATGGTAGCATATAACCATTTCCCCAAATATTTTAGTTCATGCACTATGGGGTTAGGTACAATGATTGCATTTTCAGAACTAAAAATCAGAAGCCAGAATCTGCAAAAGAATTTTTGGTGGAACTTCTGAGTAGGAGAGGCAGCCTGGGACATTCAATCTGGATGCCAAAATAATAGAATTTTCAAGACAGTCTGATGGTTTATTATCTCAAATAGACTGCTTGAACTGGGCCTGACTATAAATCCCCAATCCCACTCTGTTTTTGGATTCTGCTGGAGCTGAACTCCTGACGTGATACCAGCTTAAAACCTAGCAATTCAGCCTGTCTTACCCTAATCTCTCCTAAATCCCAGGCCTCACAGACCTTGCTCCCGCTAAGAACTGCCAAGAGCCCTGACAGAGCATTGCTAACACCTGAGCAGCAGGCCTACCATCTGCCCTCACCTAAGAGGGTAGCTGTTTTCCAGACTATTTGCCCCCCTGTTTCCCTACTGGCCTCCTGGACACCCAGCTTGGTCTCCTTCTGAAGCCCTACTCTCCCAACTATCCCCCCAACCCCCCTGCCCCACTTTGCGTGCAGCTGAGCCAGTCTGGCCCGAGCTACTGATAGCAATCCCGCTGGGGCTCCTGCAGACAGTCACAGGCACAGGGGCCGCTGAGGCCGTGGAAATGAGATCACTATGTACAGAAAGGAGGAGGGCGACAAACCCAGAGAAACAGGCAAGAGTTCGCCAGAAGAGCAGGCTGAGTGGAAGAGAAGTTAAAGCAGGACTCTCAGAACATCTGGGCTTCCCTGGTGGCTCAGCTGCTGAAGAATCCACTTGCAACGTAGGAGACCTGGGTTCGATCCCTGGGTTGGGAAGATCCCCTGGAGAAGGGAAAGGCTCCCCACTCCAGTATTCTGGCCTGGAGAATTCCATGGACTATATGGTACATGGGGTCGCAAAACATGACTGAGCGACTTTCACTTCACTTCACAGAACATCATGTGGGTCAGTAAAGGAAGTGGGAGAGAGGTGAGAACTGCATGCACACAGCAGTTTCAGTTCTAAGCGTGAAAAAGGATGTTAAGGCAAGTGCATGGATTCATCACTGAGAAGGACAAAATGGAAAGGTTCCAGGGGACCCCCGGAGGGTTCTGCTAGGGAACAGGGTAAGAATACGTATCAGGAAGACCTGTTCCCTAGCCAGGCTGCGTGATGTTGAGACAGTTCTTTAATCTCCTGAGATTCACCTGCAAGTGGGAGTCCTTTTTTTTTTTTGGCTGCACTGGGCCTTCATTTTCATGCGTGGGCTCTTTGTTGCCACGTGTGGGCCTTCCTAGTTGCGACACCTGGGCTCTTGAGTGCATGGGCTCAGTAGTTTTGGCTGGGGGCTTAGTTGCCCTGTGGTGGATGAGAGTTTGGCTCCATGACCAGGGATCGACCCTGTCTCCCCTGCATTGGAGGATGTGATGAAAAAGTCTCTCAGTCCTGTCTGACTCTTTGTGACCCCATGGACTCTGCAGTCCATGAAATTCTCTAGGCCAGAATACTGGAGTGGGTAGCTGTTTCCTTCTCCAGGGGATCTTCCCAACCCAGGGATCAAACCCAGGTCTCCCGCATTGCAGGCAGATTCTTTACCAGCTGAGCCACAAGTGGATTCTTTATCATTGGACCACCAGGCAAGTCCTGTGGGTACTTTTAAATATGAAATAAGTTCAGGTAAGAAGTAAAGCTCTTGGGCCACCATTCAGTAAATCTGAATTTCATTCTCCTTCCCTCAGCCCCTTACTACCCACTCCAGCCCCAGTTGTGAGCAGCGGACACAGAAAACAATCACTATTTAAGATAGGTAGTGTGATGGGGAAGAGAAGTGATTGTGATAAGAGGTTATATTTATCATTTATATTTATATAACATTGCCTAGCAATGTTATATTTAATGACTTTAAGGAAGTCTCATGAGGTTTAGCTTTATAGTTATTTAAGCTATATATTTTTGTCTTATTCTATGCATAGTTTGTCCTATGCATAGGGCTTCCCTGGTAGCTCAGCTGGCAAAGAATCCACCTGCAGTACAGGAGACCCCAGTTCCATTCCTGGGTCGAGAAGATTGGCTGGAGACAGAATAGGCTATGCACTCCAGTATTCTTGGGCTTCCCTTGTGGCTCAGCCGGTAAAGAATCCGCCTGCAATGTGGGATACCTGGGTTCGATCCCTGTATTAGGAAGATCCCCTGGAGAAGGGAACAGCTACCCACTCTAGTATTCTGGCCTGGAGAATTCCATGGACTGTATAGTCCTTGGGGTCACAGACAGTCTGATGTGACTGAGCGACTTTCACTATGGATAGTTCTGCATGTTGTATGTGTATTATATTTCATAATACAAGACATGAAAAAATCAAGGGAGTGTGAAGATGAGTCACAGTTCTAGATTTATGTAAAGAAATGAGTTGAAAAATGAACTGTGTTTCAGCCCTCTGTATGTTGTGTGTTAGTTGCTCAGTCATGTCTGACTCTTTGCAACCCCATGGACTGTAGCCCGCCAGACTCCTCTGTCCATGGAATTCTCCAGGCAAGAATACTGGAATGGGTTGCCATTCCCTTCTCCTCTGTCCATGGAATTCTCCAGGCAAGAATGGGTTGCCATTCCCTTGACCCAGGGATCGAATCCAGGTCTCCCGCATTGTGGTCAGATTCTTTACTGTCTGCATCACTAGGGAAACCCAGAACAAGTGGGAAAAAAAAAGACAGTCATTATGGATGGAGGGCATTTTATTTACAGGTTCTATTCTAAACCCTTTGCAGCATTAACTCCATCCTCACAACAACTCTATGAAGTAATACCATTAATTCTAATTTATATATGGGAAAATTAAGGCTGGAAAAATTTAAGTAATTTGCCCAAGAGATATACCTAATCAGAAGCAAAACTAAAATAAAAATTGAGCTGTAATTGCAAAACCCATGCTCTTTAACACTGCATCAGCTACCTTCCAGTAGAAAGCCAGATAACAGAGAGAAGGTTAAACAAGGAGAGGTCCCATCAGCAGCCTCCATGGAGATGAGCAGGAGGGCTTCTGATGTCCTGTGTCCCTGTGTGGAGGATTCCTAGAGTCCTCCCATTTGATAGTGGGATCCAGGGAAACGCTACTGCCAAGATGAAGTCATAACCCCTGCCCCTTCTGCCACAGATGGGTGATGGCATCTGAGCGGAAGCCAAACACATATGTACCCAGAGCAGATAAAGCTGTAGACAGAGGTATTGCCTCATGTTGTGAAAGGATCTTGCAATAAGAGGTGCGGCAATAAGTCCAAAGAGAAGGGTGATGAGTTGGCAGGCAGTCTAGAACAAGGTGACTCAAAGTTTGCCTATGTGACTACGGCTCTGTCCACTCTAATTCCAAATGTTCCATCCTGGCTCTCTAGGCTTTGCCTAGACAAACCTTGTGGTGAAGGAGACACCACCCAAGTAATGTCAACTACTTGACCAGTAATGCCTATTTGTAATGCCAAATATATGAGGGGTTTTGTTGTCGCTGTTGCTAACTTTGGCTGCGTTGGGTCTTTGTTGTGGTGTGCATGGCCTTCCTTAGCTGTGCATGTGGGCTTTCTCTAGTTGTGGTGCAAGGGCTTAGCTGCTCCATGGCATGTGGGAGCTTAGCTCCCTGGCCAGGGATTGAACTTGCATCCCCCCCACATTGGAAGGTGGATTCTTAACCACTGGACCGCCAGGGAAGTCCCTGAGGTTTTTATTAAGGTTATCATTACCACCACTTCATTTACTCACTCATATAATATGTTATGAGTTACATAATATGACATATTTATATGTATACCCAGGCAATATTTATAGAGAGCCTCCCGTGCTCCAGGCCCTGTGCTACATGTAAGAGGTCCCTAGGAGCTTAAGGGTGGTTGAGAAATGGTAGCTAGCAGGCTCTTTCAACACAGTCAGGTAAAAGTTCTGCTATCAGTGAGGGCCCGCCACATGCTAAACCAACCTTCCCTGCAAGCAGTTGACTGTGCCCTTAGGGAGTCAAGAAATGCTTCCAACAATGTGCAAACCAGAAAGGGCCTTTGAGAAGCAGTCCAGCTCCCTCCATGATTAGAGAAGGAAGCCATGGACCTGAGCTACAAAAAGGATAAACTGAAAATTAAGACCGCTGCTGCTGTTGCTAAGTCGCTTCAGTCGTGTCCAACTCTGTGCGACCCCATAGATGGCAGCCCAGCAGGCTCCCCCATCCCTGGGATTCTCCAGGCAAGAATACTGGAGTGGAATACTTAATTTTCTCCGGAAAATTAAGACTACTTATGGTCAATTGGATGGAGAAGGCAATGGCACCCCACTCCAGTACTCTTGCCTGGAAAATCCCATGGATGGAGGGGCCTGGTAGGCTGCAGTCCATGGGGTCACTAAGAGTCGGACACGACTGAGCGACTTCACTTTGACTTTTCACTTTCATGCATTGGAGAAGCAAATGGCAACTGACTCCAGTATTCTTGCCTAGAGAATCCCAGGGATGGGGAAGCCTGGTGGGCTGCCGTCTATGGGGTCTCACAGAGTCAGACACAACTGAAGCGACTTAGCAGCAGCAGTATGGTCAATTGGGAGGGGAACTTGGGGGAGCATTGATACATGTATATGTATGGCTGAGTCCCTTTGCTGTTTACCTGAAACTATCACAATACTGTTAATTGGCTATACCCCAATTTACTTTATAACACAAAATAAAAAGTTTTTAAAAATAAAGAAAAAAGTATATTTGGATCTGAAGCATCTACACATAGAAAAGACTACATATGGCATCAGCTGAGCGGCGCTATCACAAATGTCCCAGGCGTTTAAGGGAGGCAAGTGTCACTTCCTGGAAGAGGTAGGACATAAGCTGGGCTTTCCTGGAAAAAGAAGGGTGTGTGTGTGTGTGTGTGCGCGCGCGCGTACACAGATCCTTCAGATCTGCCATTTTTTGGTTTGTTCTTTTGTTTGAGAAGATGATGCCACAAGATATGATATGATGAGTTGCACAGACTTTGGAGTCTCACAGACTTGGAGTCCCACTCAGGCTCCGCCGTTTTCTAATTGTGTGACCTTAATTTCCTCATGTGTTAAGGGGGAATTGTAATAGAGTTGTTATGAGTATTAAGTGAAATAATACATGTAAAGCATGTAGCATAGGGCCAGGCACTTAGGAAACACCTAGCATAGTTGCTTAAATGTTGTAATTATTACTCACCTGCATGGACTGTTTGACAAATACAGTGCATTCATTCACTTCCCATTAATTATTTCATAAAACATTTAGGCATAGGGCCAGGCACCATACTAGATATTGAACATAACCATGTACCAGACAGACATTTTCCCTGCCTGCTCAGTGCAGTCTAGAGGGATGTCAGACATGTGAACACGTGCCTGAACACAATGTGAGTTGCATTGTTAATAGCGCGTGGTGAGTAGCAGCTACTGATGATCAGTTCTGGGTAGGCTATGAATCTGAAAGGCCATACCAGGGCCCATAGGGCCTGACTTCACCCGGTTGCAACTGCCCTGGATTCCGAGCTGAAAGAAGCCCTCACTAGCAAGGTCAGTAGCACTTCTTGACAGCTCTACGCTCCTGCATGTCCCACCCTATGTATTCCTCTCCTGCATTGTACCATGGCTAGCTTTTGTGACTGGCAGAAAATGGCAGAGTGATAGCATGGCACTTCTAAGGTTAGGTTATAACCTCTCTCTCATACACACCTTCTCTCTCGGATGACTTGGTTTAGGGGAAGTCATGTCTTGAGCAGATCCGTGGAGAGGCCCACATGGCAAGGAAGTGAAGCCTCCTACCAACAGCCACACGAGTGAGCTTGGAGGTGGATTCTCCAGCCACAAATGAGTTTTCAGAGATGACATCCCTGGCCAACAGTTTGACCCTGTGAAAGGCCCTGACCCAGAACCAGCCAGCAAAGCCATTCCCAGGTTCCTTATTCTCAGCACACAGATGAGATAAATGCTTGCTGCAAGCTACTAAGTTTCAAGGTGACATGATCTGCAGCAATAGATAACTAATACTGTGCCCCTCCTCTGTGCTTCAAGCATTCTGCTCTTCCCCTATCATGACACTTACCTCACCGCGTTGTAATTACCTGTTTACATGTCTGTCTCTTCCTCAGACTGTGAGCTTAATGGAGATTATGTCTTATTTTCTTTGTACCCTCATCACCTGGCACATGTCTGGCCCATAGCAGATGGTCAAAAAACTAAGTTGGATGAATAACTTACATTTGTATATAGTATATTAGAATTGACAAAGTATTGATATCAGGTGATAACTTCTAATGGAAACTAATCCAAGGGTATGGGGGGGAAATATATATATATATATATATATATATATGTATATGTATATATATAAAACTGAATCACTTTGCTATATACCTGAAACTAACACAATAGTGTAAATCAACTATACTTCAATTAAAAAAAAAGGAATTGACAAACATTGGTGCATTCATTCTCTCACATAGTCTTCATGACAGCTCTAGAAAGTAAGTATTAATATCATTCCCATTCAGGGACCTCCCTGGGAGGTCAATGGTTAAGAATCTGCCTTTCAATGCAGGGAATGTGGGTTCAATCCTTGGTTGGAAAGCTGAGCACTGGGAAATTAATCCTGCGCACTGCAACTTCTGAGCCTGAGCACGCTAGAGCCCGTGGACCACAAGAGAGAAGCCCATGCAGCTCAGTGCAGAACCTGAGTGCCACAATGAAGACCCAGCGCAGCCGAAAACAAATGCATAACAGATACACACAAGACGACACACGAAGAGCACCTGGTGCCTACTGGGTGTTTAATAAACATTGGTTGCTTTGTTTTTAAAAAAAAAAATACCATCCCCATTCCACAGGTAAGGAAATTATGGCTTAGGGGTTTGCTTGATTACTCAAGCAATTAATTAATAAAATCAGGATTCAGATCCAAGCTCATCCAGTTCTAAGTCTGTTTCCTCTTCTACACCAAATGGCTCTTCATTTAGCTTGAGGGGTGTGTGGGGGTGGGAGAAAAATTAATCTAGAGAATGGAGTGCTGTTCAGCCAAGGATGGAGCTTCACAGAAGGGACAGAGGACAAGAACGCGGCTCGTTTACAAACAGGCCAGCTCTCTGTAGGCCTTCCCTACACCGCACGTTCCACACTTCATTTAGTCCTCACAAAATTCCTAAGCTAGGAAATCAATTCTTTTCCTGCCCACTTTACAGATGAGAAAACTAAGGCAAGAGCTTACATATGTTAAGTCATAAAAGCTGGGACTCAAGAAAATGTATTCAGACTCCTAGTTCAAGCTGCTTGTTGTAAAACTCAAACTTCCTCCTTTCCCCAGCACTGGACAAATGGGTTTGGAGTCCAGATAGAATTCCTGATTCCAGGCAGGGTCACACGGGGTGAGATTTTATAGTGTCAGACTGGACTCACTGGATCCTACATGTGCAGCCGTGTCCCACCTCACCCCCACACTGAGCTCCATCACGAATTCTCAGGCCCAAGGTCAAAGGCCTCACAGTATCCCTTTTGCCAACAAAAGGAAACATGCTGTTGTGCTTAGAGACAGTTTCAGTTTGCACATATTTAAAATGGGAAAAGAGTGACAGTGATGATGAAATGAGATGATGTGTGTAAAATGGTTGGCCTGTAATAGGTATTCACAAGCATATGAATACTCTGTTCCCACCTGGCTCACTCCTGTATCCTTAGAGACATTTTAAAAACTATGGAACACATCTTCCTGTGAGCCTCTCTTCGCCCCCTAAGCTGAAGGCTCAGCAGTGGCAGTGAAAAGTGGAGGGAGCAGAAGGCACTTCTGAGGATTCTGTGCGAGTCGCCAGTGTGGAGGAAGCTCCGGCGGATTTCTGCTTTCTGTCTGCTCGGCAGTGAGGCCGGAAATCGTCCATCCTCCGGGGCAGGTATCATGCTGAGAAGGAGAAGCCGCAGCTGTTGTGGGCGCCCCTAACGGAATATGGCTCAGGGCGCTGACGCCTCCTGGGCTGGGTAAACTTGGCTTGTTTGCTTCCATCCAAGAGACCTTTCACCTCCAGGGCTTAGGGACCAGAAAAACATTGCAGAAGCCAACAATTTCCCATTCTCTAGGGAACCAGGGAACAGAGAGTTTCTGGGCTGGACATCAGGGGCAAACCCATGAACTGTGAGAGGGCCTCTGGGCTGAAGGTTCCATCTGATCCCTGGAAAGGGAGGGCTGGTTCCCTGTGCGAGGAGAGACCATTTCCTGCTGGGAGGGGATCTGGGCTTTGTCCCCACATGTGCTGGCACTGAGATGTAGCTGTCTAGGCTTTCATGGGTGAGTTGTGGGGACGGCCAGACTCCAGCTGCAAGCTGGAGTGAACCTGACTCATGCAGTCCTCGTCAATGCAGCTCAGAGCGATGAAATGACCAAGTGAACACCCAGGTGCAGGCCTGGGAGGAAGTGGGTGATATTGTGGAAAGGCCATGGGCTTTGGAAGGGCCTCAGATGGTAAAGAATCTGCCTGCAATGTGGGAGACCTGGGTTCGATCCCTGGGTCTGTTAGGGGAAACACCTTGACTGAAACTGCCCACCCTGGCCAGGCACCGTCATAGCGTTTGTGTGCGTCATTTTTTGACAGGAGGTGCTGGTAAGGAACATGGATCTAATAAGCTACCACCAATGGGAAGAGTTCGAGAAAGGCCAAAAGGAGGCGCCACGTGTCCGGCCACCTCCCAGAATCCTCCTTGCTGGCATCCATCTTGGCTGAACAATGTGTGTGCCACCAGGAAGGACCCTGAGTCAGAATGATTGGCCAAAGACAAGCCGGGAACTAATCCCATCACCATAAAACCCAAGACCATGAGCCACGTGGCAGAGCAGTCCTCCTGGGTTCCCTCACCCTCCTGCTCTCCACCCAGGCACCCCTTCCCAGTAAAGTCTCTTGCTTTGTCAGCATGTGCGTCTCCTCGGACAATTCATTTCTGAGTGTTAGACAAGAGCCCACTCTCGGGCCCTGAAAGGGGTCCCCCTTCCTGCAACAGATTGGAAAGATCCCCTGGAGAAGAAAATGGCAACCCACTCCAGTATTCTTGACTGGAGAATCCCAGGGACAGAGGAGCCTGGTGGGCTACCATGGGTCTCAAAGAATCAGACATGATGGCGCAACTAACGCTTCACTTCACATGGGCTTTGAAATTTGAGGGACTTCAGTTTCGATCCTCTGAGAAGGCAATGGCACCCCACTCCAATACTCTTGCCTGGAAAATCCCATGGACAGAGGGGCCTGGTGGGCTGCAGTCCATGGGCTCGCTAGGAGTCGGACACGGCTGAGCGACTTCACTTTATTTTTTCACTTTCATGCATTGGAGAAGGAAATGGCAACCCACTCCAGTGTTGGTGCCTGGAGAATCCCAGGGACGGGGGAGCCTGGTGGGCTGCCGTCTATGGGGTCGCACAGGGTCGGACACAACTGAAGCAACTTAGCAGCAGCAGCAGTTTCGATCCTAGGTCTGTGACCTACTAACCGGGACTCGGGAAAGATCCCTAACCTTTTTGGGCCTCGGTTTCTTTATATATAAAGTAATAGTAATGTCTCCTTTGTAGGGTGGAGATAAGGATTAAATTAAATTGTCCCATGTAAAAGGTAAAACATAGCACCTGCTGTCTGATCAGTGCTCAGCAAACTATTTAAAGATTAGGTTTCTTGCAGAGATGGAGCAGAGGGGAGTAGCAGTCAGTTAGGAAGACAGGACAAGTAAAATGCAATATAGTGCATATTTTGTTTTCTAACAACATATATTGGAGAACCGATTCAGTGCTAGCAACAAAAGAGAAGATATAAAAGTTATGGCCCTTGACCTAGAGGAACTCAGTTTTGCAACTGAGATGGATGAGTAAGCAAATCATTTCTATCAGGGTTATAAGGAGTCTGAGATAAACAAGTGAAAATGCCATGGGAGAAGGTGTTTATGTTGTCTGGAGTTGAAAGAGGCCTTGCTGAGAAAGCAACTCTTGGGCTCCACTGGCTGAGTCTTACAAGATGAACAAACAGGAACTCACCAGGTGAAGTGAGAGTGGAAGGTTACTGCTGATATCAGAGACAGCATATAGAAAAGACACAGGGGCACAAAAGAGCTTGGTTAGGGCAATGGGGCTTCCCTGGTAGCTCAGTCGGTAAAGAATCTGCCTGTAGTGCAGGAGACTCAGGTTTGATCCCTGGATTGGGAATATCCTCTGGAGAAAGAAATGGCAACCCACTCCTGTATTCTTGCCTCAGAAATTGCATGGACAGAGGATCCTGGTGGGCTATAGTCCACGGGGTCTCAAGAGTGGGACACAACTTAGTGACTAAACCACTAACCAAGGAAAGTGGGAACCATGGAGTTAACTGGATATAAGTATATGGATAAAGGACCATCAGTCTTGAGAGATATTGAAAAGACCTTTCTCACGTGCTAATTAGTTGAGGCTTTGCTCTGGACTTTGCTTTGGAGGCTAAGGAGTTGAGACTTTACTCTGGAAGGCAACAAGGTTTTTACAATATGATTAATTTGTTTTCAGGAAAGGGTGGAGGAGGGAGCGCTAAGGGGGAAGACTGGAGGCTGGAGGCTGGAAGCACGTGCAGATAAGAAGCCCATCTGTGTGACATGATTAGGAAGTTGGTGGGGGATCAGGAAGAGAGGCTAGAGCTCCTGGCTCCTGGTTCAGCTTTTCTGATGAGATTGCTCCTCCCAGTACATCTTTGGAACCTGCCTACTAAGCAGACCTTGACTTCACATTACAGTGCTCATACGAACAGGAAAATAAAGCACAAAAAATTGCAACTAGGTTTGAAGTGGACTGAAGCGCCCGCTTTTTATCCTTGGTTTCAGTTCAGTCACTCGTCATGTCCAACTCTTTGAGACCGACGGACTGCAGCATTCCCTGTCCATCACCAACTCCTGGAGCTTACTCAAACTCATGTGCATCCAGTCAGTGATGCTATCCAACCATCTCATCCCCCTCTCCTCCTGCCTTCAATCCTTCCCCGGATCAGGGTGTTTTCCAATGAGTCAGTTCTTCACATCAGGTGGCCACAGTATTGGAGCTTCAGCTTCAGCATCAGTCCTTCCAATGAATATTCAGGACTGATTTCCTTTAGGATGGACTGGTTTGATCTCCTTGCAGTCTGCCACCATATTAAAATATGTTCAGCATTTTTCTGAGCATCTCCACCGTGAGGTATGTATTCCCAAGAATACAAATCCTTGATGATTTGGGCCAATCATTCATCCATTTAATCCATTTACCCGCCTGCTAATGCAGGTTTGATCCCTGCATCAGGAAGATTCCCTTGGAGGATGGCATGGTAACCCACTTCAGTATTCTTGCCTGGAGAATCCTATGGACGGAGGAACCTGGCATTAGTCCATGGGGTCGCAGAGTTGGATACGACTAAAGTGACTTAGCATGCACATGTTCTAATCTGAGGCTGTGTTCCCAGGGCTGTGAAGATGGAAGGCAACCTTGTCCCTAAGAGAGCTCACAGTTTAGTGGAGGGGGAGACAAAGGTAAACAGGACAGTCCATTGTGATGCACATCATTCCAATGGGAGGGATGTGCTAATTGCTCTGGGAGCTTGAGGCAGGCACTCTTAACAGACTTAGCCACCAGGGGAGGAGACCCTGATGCCATGTCTTGAATGGCAAAGAAGAGGCCACAGAGGTGCTTCAATAGATAGAAGAACACGTGTTGTTTGGGGCTATGGTGCAGTGATAAGAATTTGAGAATTCAACAGTCTTCCTAGTCCTGAAACCAACCACATGGTTTGCCCATTATAACTACATTGTTGTCATTGTTTGGTCACTAAATTGTGTCCAGCTCTTTTTGATACCATGGACTGTAGCCCACCAGGCTTCTCTACCCATTGGATATCCCAGGCAAGAATGCTGGAATGGGTTGCCATTTCCTGACTACATAAACCACACTAATTCTTTTTAAAAATATTTATTTGGCTGTGCCAGGTCTTGGTTGTGGCATGTGAGATCTTTGATCTTCACTGCAACATGTAGTATCTTTAGCTGTGGCAAGTGGGATCTAGTTCCCTGATCAGGGATCAAACCCAAGCCTCCTACCTTGGACGCTCAGAGTCTTAGCCACTGGACAACCAGGGAAATCACATTAATTCTGATTTAACTTATGAACTTCCCTCTGGCACCTACTGTGCAAAACTAAGCCGGTGCCTACTTTCACCCAAATTACTCTGCTTGGCCTTGTCTGACCTCTTTCAGCACCTATCTCAGGGCATCTCCGCCTCTGGCCTCAGTGCATTATGTTGTTCCTCCAACAACTAAGGGCTCACTGCAGGCCCCCCTGGTCAGTGGCCCAGGTTCCCAGTGGCTGTGCGTTCTCTCTCACTTTCCTATCAAGTCTTAGTGTGTTATTTGTGTCAAGTCACTTCAGTCGTGTGCTGCTCTGTGCGACACTATGGACTGTAGCCCACCAGGCTCCTCTGTGCATGGGATTCTCCAGGCAAGAATACTGGAGCGGGTTGCCATCCCCTTCTCCAGGGAATCTTCCCGACCCAGGGATGGAACCCATATCTCTTCCATCTACCTGTATCGGCAGGCGGGCTCTTTACCACTAGCGCCACCTGGGAAGCCCATCAGGTCTTAGCTTGTGGGTCAAGTTCTGCCCAGCTTTCAGATGACTTTACATTGGGAACCTAGGGGTCTGCTGTCCATTCCACTTTGTTGGTATCCACTAGCCAGCTTAAAGCATTGACCCTGTCAGAGAGGTCTGCACTCAGCATTTTCTTTCCTTCCCTAGCTTGACCTCTGTGACGTCCATGACTTCATCGTTCTTCCACTTGTGGTTTTCTGTGACTTCCCGTTCTCTGGGGTCACCTCCCTCCCCTCCGGCAGTCCCAAAGGTGAAGTTTTAACCATCTGACAAAGGCTCAGAGTTTTAAACATCTCCTTATTTTGATCTTCCCACAAAACCAAAAGCTTTGAGTCCTTCTCACTTTTATCTCCGGGGTTCCTGCACACAGTGGCACTAATTAACATTTGATGAATGAATGAATGAGGAAGGGGATGGATGGAAGCGTCTAAATCAAACTTCTGCCAAGGGAATACCACTCTGGAGGTAGGAATGTCAAGCATTAGAGGTGGGTTGGAGGACCACCTTTTGAGACCTTCAGCGCCCCTCTATGCTACAGACCAGTGCCTACGTTGCCTGTGTCTAAGGTTACTTATGAGAAAAGAAGTGCTGCTCCTGAGAGCAGGGAAAATGCAGCCTCTTATCCCTTCATTTCTTTGAGCCTTGCTTGGCCTAATTTCCTCGGGCCCATTTCTGTGGGCCTGTGCTACTTTGTAGGGCTCTTATTCATGAACGAGGAACTATTAATGACACCCCAGGAGCTGATATTATACTTGACCTGAATTACGTTTGAACATTAATGCTGTGAAGTTTCACAGAAGAGAACTAAATTGAAGTTAATACTCACTTAAAAAGAAAATGAGTAGTCCCTGGTTTATTATTAGAAAAATCTTGGCCTCTGGTCTGAATTTTTTTTTTTTTTTGTATTAAGATCCAAAAATATTAAAAGGTCGGACTGACTAGCCATGTAAAGCATATGCTGAGAGTCCCCAGCCAAAGCCAAATATGAGAGAAGTCAAACAGTGTATAGAAAACAAAGAAATGAATCACAGCGTTGGGTAAACTGCTGGTTGGCAAGAATCCATGAACACAGACCAAAATATGTCTCTGTAAAGATGGGAGAAATATCTGTGGAAAATATCTCAGAAATAGATCTCGATTTGACCTGAAGTCTTGAGTATGACTGAACTTTGTCCTGCAGGAACAAAACATCGTTTCCCTTTAGTACACATTTGTTTATTAATTTGTCCATAGATAGAGGTGAGACTGCGCCCTGCAGGGTGACCCATGGTGGCCTTGGTCACTGTTGTACGTGGCCAGCTGGGGTCAGGCTGACCCACAGCCATGGGAAGAAAAGGTAATAGAATCTGGCGCTGGGAACAGTGGAACAGGGGCAGGACTGGGAGTTGGGAGCCGTGGGTCAAATAGCTGTACACCACATGCAACGTTCCTTAAAAAGCCTTGTCCTAGCATGCCACTGACACTAGACTGTTTAGTCTAAGGTCCAATTTGACATTTAATTACGATAAGCTTCCTTAATTCACGGAATCGCTTATTTCATGGTTCAAGTCATCTTGTTAATATTAGGGATGAAAAGGGAGTAAGGACTTGAGCTGAAGTTTTCTAACACCTGTAAGATAACTAGTTCTGCATGCTAAGTTCTAGGCACAAAAGGAGCTCCCCCTAAAATGAACAGGCACAAATCCTCGTGTTCTCAGTGAGTGTAGTGTCTAGGAGGAAGCATGAGACAGGAATATTTTATCTGTAAAATAAGATAGAAGAAGACTTCCCTGGTGGTACAATGGATAGGAATCCGCCTGCCAATGCAGAGGATACAGGTTAGACCCCTGGTCCGGGAAGATTTCACATGCTGCAGAGCAACTAAAGCCCATGGGCCACAACTATGCAGCCTGAGCTCTAGAGCCTGAGAGCTGCAAATACTGAAGTCCACACGCCTACAGCCTGTGCTTAGCAACTGGAGAAGTCAGCACAATGAGAAGCCTCTGCACTGCAGTGAAGAGTAGCCCCCCCTCACCACAACTAGAGAAAGCCCATGCACAGCAATGAATACCCAGCACAGCCAAAAATAAATTAATTAAAAAAAAAAAAGATAGAAGGAGAGGAGAGAAGTAATGATAGCTAGCATTATTAAACACTCTCTATGGGCAAGATTATAAATGCTTTACATTTAAAGACTCAGGTAAATCTAATGAAAACTGATGAGGTTGGTACTACCGTTAGCTCCATTTTACAGATGAGAAAACTGAGGTGTGGAAAGGTTTGTAACTTGCCTAAAATCACAGCTGAGGGGTCAATAGCAATTTGAACTCAAGTGGTGTAACTGCAGATTCTAACTGGACTATTCTTGCCTGCCTGGGATCACCTGAAAGGTACATTCCAGAAGCTTCTGGGAGCTCAGCTGAGGGGCACAATCCATGCACCCAAGGAGAACAATTACCCACACTTTGTGGGAGAAGTGACCTTTGCACTAAGCCTCAAAGGATGGGGAGAGTTTGACATGTTGATAGTCCAAGTGGGGGAATAATTCAGGGAAAAGGAGTGAAGTGTTTCCAGATTGAGAACAGCCTCAATAAAACACTGAGCAGGATTTAAGGAAATAGTCAAGCTAAGTCTGGGTATTAGAATGTGCCAAAACAAGGTAGTGGGGGGTACTTCCCTGGTGGTTCAGTGATTAAAACTCTGTGCTCCCAATACAGGGGGCTCAGACAGTGAAGAATCTGCCTGCAAGGCAAGAGACCTGGGCTCAATTCCTGGGTCAGGAAGATACCCTGGAGACGGGAATGGCAACCCACTCCATGGGTCACAGAGTCAGACATGACTGAACAGCTAACACACCGGTTCAGTCCTGGTGAGGGAACCGAATCCCACATGTCGCAGCTAAGAGCTTGCATGCTGCAACTAAGGATCCTGCAGCTTCAGCGAAGACCTGGCGCAGCCAAATTAACGAATTAATTCATTTTTTTAAAACAGTGGGGAAAGTGTTAGGGGTTGAGCCAGAGCTGGACTTGAAAAGTTTGCTTATAAAATTGATTTTTCTAACCTACTCCCAGTGTTTTGCCAAACTGATTAACTTGTCACCAAAAGCCACTCTCAGAGAAAAGCTTTAATATTACATATGAACAGCTGAGAAAGCTAAAAAAAAAAGAGAAAGCTTTCCCCTAAGGACTAAAAAGTACAAGGGGACTCAACCTCTGGTTCCAGTTTTCTGTTTCTCAGCTATGAACATCCTTCCAGATGTTCTAAATCAGTTTTACACTATCAGATCATTAGATAAATAAAGGCACACATCACGTGGTGGTGGCTTAGTTGCTGAGTCATGTCCAGCTCTTTCAACTGCGTGGACTGTAACCTGACAGGCTCCTCTGTCCATGGGATTCTCCAAGCAAGAATACTGGAGCGAGTTGCCATTTCCTTCTCCAGGGGATCTTCCCAACCGAGGGATAGAACCTGCGTCTCCTGCATTGGCAGGTGGGTTCTTTACTGCTGAGCCACCAGGGAAGCCCACACATCACATCTTGGATGGTAAACAGATTTTTGGCAATGATCCTTAATAATCATAAAGGATTCTAGAGCTTCTTTAGATTATAACTGGGGCTTGACTTACTGTCATAGCCACACAAGTAATATGTAATTTGAGTGTAAAATAAATTCATGTCTTTATTTTAGAGTTGGTAAGGCCTTTAGAAATCATGCCCACTTATTTTACAGAGGAAGCAAACAGATCTGAGAAGGTTAAATGGACTTGTTTTAAGTCAATTCACCAAATCAATAGTAAAATCACTTCTTGAACACAACATTTTTGGAATGTAGAACAAATGCTTTTATTGCACATTTATAACATCTGCACGTAGACATGTGTCCAGAGTTCTCCTGTCCCACCATTCATTCAAGAGTTTTTGAAATTTGGTTAAAACAAAATGTTCAAATAAAAGGCTTAAAAAATGTTGAACACAGAATGTTTTATGCTTACAAAAGTGATCTTTTTCTTTTAGTACACCAAGTTACAAAATAATTCAATAGAGATATTAAAGTTAACAATAGCGGACATAGGACTTCCCTGGTGGTCCAGTGCTTAAGAATCTGCCTTGCAATGTAGGAGATGCAGGCTTGATCCCTGATCGGGGAACTAAAATCCTGCTGGCCTTCAAAGTCAGATTCCCTGGGGATTCCCTTTTCCCGATCCCCAGGCTGGGCAGCCTGCAGTGGGGCCCAGAACCCCCGCAGCAGTGCGAGAGTTTCTTCTGGTATTATTGCTCTCCAGCTTGTGGGTCACCCACCTGAGGGATGTAGGCTTTGCTTGCATTGTGATTGTGTCGCTCCTACTATCTCATTGTAGCTTCTTCCCTGTCCTTGGACGTGGGGTATCTTTTTTGGGTGGGTTCCAGTGTCCCCTTGGTGATGGTTGTTCAACGACTAGCTGTGACCTTGGTGGTCTCTCGGGGGAAGAGGAGCTTCTACTACTACTGCGCCATCTTGAACAAATGCCCCCCTGGTTGGAGAACTAAGATCTCACATGCCGCAGGGCAACTAAGCCCATGCTCTAGAGCCTGTGCCCCACAGCTCGAGAAGAGCTGACCCAACACAACCACAGAAGCCCACGTGCTGCAACAAGGGCCCACATGGCCCAGCATCCCCCATGCCACAGCGAAGACCGTAATTGCCACAGCCAAGACCTGAGACAGCCAAATAACACAATAGTTTTAAAAACCCAGCTGACCCTCCTTGTGCACTTGCTCTGAGCACTTAAAATGCTTTATCTTATATCATCAGGACAACAACCGTTAAAAAAGTAGTACTGCTATTCCCATGTTATAGTTGGGATAACGTCAAGGGATTTCGTAAGGGGCTCAAGATTACACAGCTAGTGAGTACCAGTCAGTACTCAGACCCCAGGATCGCCTGACTCCAAGCTCTATGTTATGAACTACTCTAAATAGGTGCTTACCCAAGTGACTCAGAGGTAAAGACTCTGCTTGCCAATGCAGGAGACGCAGGTT
This sequence comes from Bubalus bubalis, assembly GCF_019923935.1. NCBI lineage: Eukaryota > Metazoa > Chordata > Mammalia > Artiodactyla > Bovidae > Bubalus > Bubalus bubalis. The sequence continues at coordinate 89,896,985 of NC_059161.1, read as the reverse complement.
CAATCTCTGAGTCAGAAAGATCTCCTGGAGAAGGAAATGGCAACCTACCCCAGTATTCTTGCCTGGAGAATCCCATGAACAGAGGAGCCTGGTGGGCTACAGTCCACGGGGTCACAAAGAGTTGGACACCTCTTAGGGACTAAGCAACAACAACAATAACTATTATAATCCTTGAACTCCATACACAGTAGCGGATGGAACTTAACCTTCCTACCAGGAAATGTTTATTATCCAGACAAAGTATAGAAACTAGAAGGCTTAATCTTCAAGAATTTTTGCCCTTCACTGAAAGCCTGTAGGTAGAAAACACTTCTTTATTTTTTTATTTTTGGCCTCACTGCATAGCTTGTGAGCTCTTAGTTCCCTGACTAGGGATTGAACCTGTGCCCCCTGCAGTGGAAGTATGAGTCTTAATCAATACATCGCCAGGGAAGTTCCCTAGAAAACCCTTCTAATAGGACTTTCTGTGTCACAACCAACCATCTTTGCAGCACTTTGCTAGGGAAACCGATGCCCCAGTTTATTACACAGTCAGGATGCCAGTGGCGGTTGTGACTGTTAACAGCCTGTGGCCTACCCAGTGCCAAGGCCATCAAAGAGCCACCCTGCCACGAGTGAAGCCAGGGAACTTGGGCAGGAGACTAGAGGCTTGAGAAGCTGTGTTTCCCACCCTTCACTGGCAACCAGCTCTTGCCGTGAAGACTAAGTCACTTCAGTCATGTCGGACTCTTTGTGACCCCATGCCTGTAGCCCACCAGGCTCCTGTGTCCGTGGGGATTTCCCAGGCAAGAATACTGAAGTGGACTGCCATGCCCTCCTCCAGGGGATCTTCCCAACCCAGGGATCGAACCCAGGTCTCCTATATTGGTAGGCGGGTTCTTTACCACTAGTGCCCCCTGGGAAGCCAGGACTACTAGAAAAGGCCCCTATATCCTCATGCAGCGAACCTGACTCTTCCAATCCATTCTCCCCTCTGCAACCAGAATGAACTCTCTCAAATTGAAATGATCATGCCAATCCTCTCCTCTGAAATCTTTGATGGCTTCGTGTTGCCCGCTAAGGAGAACTCATACTCTCAAGCATGGCATCTGATGCCCTTCACGATTTGGCCCTTCCTGACCCAGTGGGACTCAAAAAATATTACTAAGTGCTCTCCTGCTTGGGAATCCTGTTAGCAGACATTCCCTACACTTGTTACTCAACAGTCAGATCTTCTGAGTATCCACAATGTGTTGAATTCTAATAATCACAATTTTTTGTTTTCTTTTACAGTTAGGAACATAGAATCTAGAGACCTGAGTTTAGGACCAGTTCTGACCCTTTCTCTCTATGTGGATTTGGGCAAGTCTTTTCCCTCCTCTGGACCTCAGTTTTGCTATATGTATAAAAGAAGGTGGATCTAAGTGATCTTTAAGGTCAAAACAGCCCATGTCTATCCATTCTGGTCCTTGATATTCGATTCTCCTTGAAAGAACAACCAAGAATATTAGCCCTTAATCAGCCCAAGGTGTGTGTCCTATAGCTGATTCCTATGCTTAGCAACTTGGAGACATGCTTGGTTTTGTTTCTTTTTTTTTATGAGAAACTTAATTCTATTTATTTATTTGGCTGCCTGGGTCTCAGTTGCATCACGTGAAATCTTTTATTGAGGCATGCAGGCTTAGTTACCCTGTGGCTTGTGGGATCTTAGTTCCCTGACCTGGGTTGGAACCCATGTCCCCTGCATTGTAAGGCAGATTCTTAACCACTAGACCAGCAGGGAAAGGAAATCCTTGGAGACAGCCTTTCTTTACCCTCTCACCACTTCAGCACTGTCTCTTGGACTCTCCTGACTGGAGCTGCCCTGAATCTCAACACTAGCATTTACATCTTCAATGTAATAGAACCTGAAGCTGAGCCAATGGAGCGCTTAGAGCCTTCAGCTGTGATCTCATCTACTGGCCAAGATTTTTCTTGGCCTATGATTGCTCAGCCCCAACCAGGGCCGTGGTGGGGGAGGGAAGCCCCTACTTCAGGAAGTGCTGGTGCTGACTCAGCATGTTGTAGGTCTAAATTGGAGCAGAAGTGTGTGGACCAGCAGGGACCATGTAACCTCCAGTAGGAAAGACAGAGAAAAATATCCAGGCAATCCCTGAGGGGAAAGAGACTTCCAGGTATGGTGTGAGGGAGAAGTCTTTTGTTGAGAACCTTCTGTGTATCAAGTGCTTTCAATCTGAATTTCAATTTTGCGAGGCGGGTATTATTATCCTACCTTCAAAACTCAGATTAAGTAAGTTTTCCAGAATCCCATGACTAGTAAGTAGCTGTGGGATGCAAACCGAGGCCTTGAGAGACTTGCGTTCTTTCACACATTCTGAGAAGTATTGGGGAGGGACTTGGGAAGTCTTGAGAGTAAAACCAAAGGCTCACGGAACACTCACTGCATGGCTATTCCAAGGAAATGGGCAAAATACTGATGGGAAAATATTGAATCTGAAATCCCCAGCATTAACTATGAAAATTCTCCAAGCCAGGTTTCAACAGTACGTGAGCCATGAACTTTCAGATGTTCCAGCTGGATTTAGAAAAGGCAGAGGATAAAAAATAAAATAAAATTTAAAAAAAATTAAAAAAAAAAATAAAAATAAAAGGCAGAGGAACCAGAGATCAAATTGCCAACATCCTCTGGATCATCGAAAAAGCAAGAGAGTTCCAGAAAAACATCAACTTTTGCTTTACTGACTACACCAAAGTCTTTGACTGTGTGGATCATAACAAACTGTGGGAAAGAAATGGGAATACCAGGCCACCTGACCTGTCTCCTGAGAAACTTTTATGCAGGTCAGGAAACAACAGTTAGAACTGGACATGGAACAACAGACTGGTTCCAAATAGGTAATGGAGTATGTCAAGGGTGTATATTGTCACCCTGCTTATTTAACTTATATGCAGAGTACATCATTCAAAATGCCAGGCTGGATGAAGCACAAGCTGGAATCAAGATTGCCAGGAGAAATATCAATAACCTCAGATATGTAGATGACACCACCCTTATGGCAGAAAGTGAGGAAGAACTAAAGACCTCTTGATAAAAGTGAAAGAAAAGACTGAAAAAGTTGGCTTAAAACTCAACATTCAGAAAACTAAGACCATGGCGTCCAGTCCCATCACTTCATGGCAAATAGATGGAAAAACAATGGAAACAGTGACAGACTATGACAGACTATTTTGGGGGGCTCCAAAAATTACAGCAGATGCTGACTGCAGCCATGAAAGTAAAAGATGCTTGCTCCTTGGAAGAAAAGCTATGACCAATCTAGAGAACATATTAAAAAGCAGAGACATTACTTTGCCAACAAAGGTCCGTCTAGTCAAAGCTTATGGTTTTTCCAGTAGACATGTATGGATGTGAGAGTTGGACTATAAAGAAAGCTGAGTGCCAAAGAAGTGATGCTTTTGAACTGTGATGTGGAGAGAATTCTTGAGAGTCCCCTGGACTGCAAGGACATCCAACCAGTCCATCCTAAAGGAAATCAGTCCTGAATATTCATTGGAAGGACTGATGCTGAAGCTGAAGCTCAAATACTTTGGCCACCTGATGCAAAGAACTGTCTCATTGGAAAAGACCCTGATACTGGGAAAGATTGAAGGCAGGAGCAGAAGGGGATGACAGAGGATGAGATGGTTGGAAGGCATCGCTGACTCAATGGACATGAGTTTGAGTAAACTCTGGGCATTGGTGATGGACAGGGAGGCCTGGTGTGCTGCAGTCCATGGGTTGCAAAGAGTCATACACAACTGAGTGACTGAACTGAACTGACCTATGAAAAAGGGCTTCCCTGGTGGCTCAGCAGTAAAGAACCCACCTGCCAATGCAGGAGATTAAGGTTCTGTCCTTGGAGGAGGAAATGGCAACCCACTCCAGTATTCTTGCCTGGAGAATTCCATGGACAGAGGAGCCTGATGGGTTAGCATCTATGGGGTTGCAAAGAGCTTGACATGACTTGGCAACTAAGCAGCAACAAACTATGAGGAACAGTAGAATGACAATCACCATACTAAATAGCTTCAGGTCCTTTGTGGGAGGAGGTGCACAAAATGATACTGGTAATTCCATGAACACGAATGTGACTCAGAAGCTGGGTGTGGCCTCAGGCATCTGGTTCCCACATCTGTCTGGGCAGGCTAATCTGTGGCTGGAGCCCCCGTCTGCCCCGGGGTGCTCGGCACTCTAATCTCCTGACTTCACGGCCAGCTTGACATTTCTGCTGAGTCTGACTCACTCGCTCCCAGCCTCAACTGTTCTGTGCCAGTGCAGACTTATTTTACAGTTGGCCTACTTAGACACACAGGATGTTAGTGTTGGAAGGGAACTACCTCAGAAGTCACCTAGCATAACCCCCCTCAAGTCACAAATGAGAGAAGGGGCCCCAGGCGAGGGTTGGTGATGCCTGAACTCGGGTGAGCTTAAGCGTGAGACACGGCGGGACCTCAGCCACACAGACCTGTGGGGCAGCCGGAGGACACTGGGGTGCAGCAACCCTGAACCTGGCAATGCGCATTCTGCTGCAGGATGTGGGGCTGCGGGGGCGGGGGGGAGCGGAGGGGGTATGGGCAATGCACCCAGTGCTCTGAAAGGACAGGCTAGGATGGAGAAGTAGCGTGTCGGGATCCTATCCAAGCCGTCTGGAGTTCAGGGCGGTGTTTCCGTTCCAGCATGGGAAACATGAGGTTTGGAGAGGAGAGTTAGGTTTGAGGGTTAGTTGTCAGGATTCTACCCATACGTGCAGGAGTGTGATGGACTGTAAAGATAAAAGTCGTAATAAAGAGGCTATCGAGGTTACAAGTGGTCCAGTGGTCCACCTTGCAGTGTAGAGGACCCCGGTCCAATCCCTGGTCTGGGAAGACCCCACCTGCCAAGAGGCAACTGAGCCCGTGCGCCGCAAGTACTGAAGCCTGTGCGCTGCAAGTACTGAAGCCTGTGAGCCGCAAGTACTGAAGCCTGTGAGCCGCAAGTACTGAGCCTGTGCACCGCAAGTACTGCTCCCCAGCTCGTGCTCCACAAGAGAGGCCTCCATAGTGAGAAGCCTGAAGAAAGCTTGCGGGCAGCGATGAAGATCCAGCACAACCAGGAATAAAAATAATAAATAAAAAAAAAAATTTTTTTAAGAAAAAGAGGCTGTCAGGGTATGCAGAGTTCACCAAAAGCTCAATCGAGTCCTGATTAGAGTCAGCACATCCCGTCCCCATGGGGGGTTGTGGCTGATGCCGTTCTCACCCTTTTCAAGCAGGCTCCAGCATGAAGCCGGAGCGGGCAAGTGACTCCAGGAACCGCTGGGGCGCCAGGGAAGATAGCCCCGAAGTGTTCTATCCATTCTGCCTCCCAGATGTCTCTGGAACGTCCCTCTCCTCCGTTTCTGCTGTCAGCATCCTGAGCCCTGGTAATCGCCCACCTGAATTATTACAGCAGAGTTTTGGTTCGTGTCTCATGAACCAAAAGAGGTGGTTCTTCCTCTGCCTCTACTAAAGCATTCTTACTGTCACCAGAACAACGTTTTTATGATATATGAGGATGTCATTTGCTTTCTATAAGTGCTGGGTGGCTTACTGTTTTCTTGCAGCCTTTGTCAACCTGGAGAGTCAAGCCCCACAAAGAAGAGGGCTGTTCTTTCTAAGATGGTATAAAGCTAGTATTATTTTAGGCATAGAGGGGTATCTTGATTTGTACAATGGATATCTGGAGTCAAATGGGCTTAAAAAGTTCAAAAGTCTAAGCCTGACTTTCCAGGTCCCACACAACCTCAGCCCAAGCTTCCCGGAGCCTCATCTCCTGCCCTCCCTGACATGCCTCCTGTACTCTGGCCACACCAAACTCTACCCATTTCTTTCTCATGCTACTTTGCATTTCATGGTTTAATGTTCTTCCTTCTACCTGGCCTCCCTATTGACCTTGTAAAATCTTAATTATCCTTCAGGGCCTAACTCCGAGGTTACCCTCCTCTTTCTTTGAATTGGTGCCTCTATAATTGTCAAAGGTTGATCAAATTATTCTTTCCTCTATGTATCCATATTATTTGGTATGTGTGCCACTGTACAGAACATCACTTCCAGTCGGAGGTTTCCTTATCTGTGTGACCAACAAAACCTCGAGTTTCTGAGCAGTAGGTAGCATCTCCCTCCTATCCCCTCCTCCAACCTGAATAGATGTTTATCGAACTGAATGGCCCATCAGATCAGATCAGATCAGATCAGTCGCTCAGTCGTGTCCAACTCTTTGCAACCCCATGAATCGCAGCACGCCAGACCTCCCTGTCCATCACCAACTCCCGGAGTTCACTGCCCATATCTCCCTATAAATTAAAAAGCAGTGGTAATTCTGAAACACAGTGGCCCTTGACTCTTAGTCCACCGTTATTTGGGTTTCTGGGGCATCCCTGGTGGCTCAGCAGTAAAGAATCTGCCTGCCAATGTAGGAGACGCAAGATCAATCCCTGGATGGGGAAGATCCCCTGGAGGAGGGCATGGTAACGCACTCCAGTATTCTTGCCGGGAAAATCCCTTGGACAGAGGAGCCTGGTGGGCTACGGCCAGGTGGGGTCGCAAAGAGTTGGACACTGAAGCAACTGAGCTGATGGTGCTTTGGGTTTCTACACCTGACAACAACTAGATCAGACATTAAATATGTGGGTGTGCATGGTGGTAGCATGGGCTGGGAGGAAGCTTCCTGAGTAATTACTGTCAGAGCAAGGGAGTAAGGGTTGGTAGGCCCCACTGGGAAGGGAGAACAGAGACAGAAGTCAGGATGAGGAGTTAAACCCCATCAGGAGTATGCATGGGATTGAGTTTATCATTTTTCCAGGAAATAAGAAAAGAAAAAGAAGGAGATATAGTTGGTGGTGGGGTTAAATGAAGAACACCTACATCAAGAACTGATGTTCGAAATGACTCATCAAAGCTAAAATGTGATAACAAAGAAAACTTACATTTGCATGTTGCAGAATACCGTCACATATCTGATCTCATTGAATTATCAGAATAACCCTGTGGCCAAGGTGATGGATTAGGGGGTGTGTGTGTGTGTGTGTGTATGTGTGCATGCACACTCTTGTTGTTGCACTCCTCCCTTCAACTGGAGATGACTAAGGTTCAGAGAGGAGAAGTGATGTGTCCGCTGCCCCTAAGGGAAGGTGCTGGAACCAGAAGGCGGGCCTACCAGTTTCTGGGTCCAGAGCCACATTCCCTTTATTTAAGACCAGGGAGCCATCTCCTCTGGTCTAAAAGCTGAAGGTCTTTGTCAAATCAAATCAGATAACATATAGAGGTTTTTCTGAATCATGACTCAGAGGGACTCTCCACAAACTCAAGACTTCTTAGGCTGTTTTAAAAGGAAGATAGAAACCCATGAGTCAGCTGACTTGCGGGCTGATACAGAGCAGTTCTCGGTTTGAACTGGGCAACAGTTTGACTTGACTACAGAATCTGGGGCAGGAGACAGAGCTGGGGGTGGTTTGTCTTGACCTGCCTGTGGCAGCAGCAGGCATATAGGGCAGCGGATGAGGGCTCTGCTCCCACTGTTCTGGTCGGTCGGCTTCAGATGGAGCGCGAGAGACTCAGGAAAATGGAGTGGAAGAGCTGAAATCACACGAGACTGCTCAGCTAGTCCTCGCCTTCTCTGATTTATCCACGAACCTTGGAACCTGTGAGACTGCAGACCAGAAGTACCACTGACCCAGCTCCCCAGACATCCCTCCTGCTGTCGTTTAGTATCTCTGTTATACATGTCCTATTGCCCCAACAAAGTGATGAGGCCTTCAGGGGCACCCGATGGGTTCAAATAACTTCTTACCCCACTATGTAGTGTTCTGAATATGTAAAACAAAGCTCAGGGGGCTTCCCTAGTGGTCCACTGTGTGCCAGGTGCTACTCCGTGTGGGCCCTGTGCTAGCTGCTAGGTTGCTGCTGTTTAGTTGCTAAGTCGTATCTGACTCTTTGTGACCCCACAGGACTGTAGCCCACCAGGCTCCTCTGTCCATGGGATTTCCCAAGCAAGAATGCTAGACCAGGTTGCCATTTCCTTCTTCAGGGGATCTTCCTGGCCCAGGGATTGAACCCATGTCTCCTGCTTGGCAGGCAGATTCTTTACCACAGAGCCACCAGGGAAGCAGATGCTAAGTATCTGGAGGTAAACAAGAGTCTGCCCACCTTCCCGACAGTTAGAGTTCAGGTGATGTAGACTGGCTTGGCTGAAAGAAAGGCCAGAAACAGTCTAATTCAACTGCCTCATTTTAACAGTGAGAAAATGAAAGACCTAGAGAAGGGTGGTGTCTTGCTGAAGGTCACACAACTAGTCCAAGGCGAAGCCAGATAAAGAAAATAGTTCTCCTTTTCAATTAAGATCTTGATCTGGAATTATTCTGGAGGCCAAGAAAAGCATTATCTCTCTTCCCTTCTGTCCCAACTCAGCAAATCTCTTTCTTGGCTTCTTGATTATTGGAGAAAGTGAATGTTTTCCTACCCTGTCATTTCTGGAACTAAGCAAGGTCTGTTAGCAATAAACCAGAGTTCCCTCATTCTCTGGAATTCTTTCTTCTATGTCCTTTGCAAACCCCGCTCTCCACCAAGGCTCAGTCTTATAACTGGAGCCCCAGGACCAGGGGAAACAGGCTGTTTGAGTTTTCCTTTTTTTCACAAGAAGCAGAATATATTAACTCCATCTCAGAAAACACCATGAAGTTCCATTTCACTGTTGTCTAAAAGATTCATTATGGAAGGAATACCGATTCTATATGTATTAGGGTTCTCTAGAGCAGCAGAACCAACAGAGGAGTGAGAGACAGAGAAAGACAGAAAGAGAGATTTATTTTCAGGAACTTGCTCCTGTAATTAAGAAGGCTGGTAAGTCCAAGCTCTGCAGGGGAAGCCAGCACACTGGAGACCCAGGGAAGAGCCAGTATTGTTCAAATCCAAAAGCCATCTACTGGCAAAACTCCCTGTTGCTTGGAAGAGGTCAGTCTTTGTTCTAATCAGGCCTTCCACGGATTGAATGAGGCCCACTCCTATTATGGAGACAATCTGCTTTACTTTAAATGTTAATCTCATTATCATGAGGTATAATGTTCATGCCCTCATAGAAACATCCAGAATAACATTTGAGCAAATATCTGGGCACCACAGCCCAGGCAAGTGGACACATAAAGTTAACCATCAGGGGAAGTTCAAGAGGAAAGGGACATAGAGCTGATTCATGTTGATGTTTGGCAGAAACCAACACATTGTTGTAGAGCAATTATCCTTCAATTAAAAATAAATAAATTTAATTATTAAAAAATTAACCATCATGATAATATAAGCTGAAATTTTTGCCACCTTCAGAGTCATATCAGAATTCTGAAGTCATCATGTGGGTGTCAGTTGCTGGGGGAACCACTAGATACAAAGTCCTAGAGATCAGCATCAAGGGAGAAGGACGCCTGGGAAGACTAAAAAGCATCATTGGACAGAAAGGTAATTCTAAAAGACCAATCAGAAGAAGGTTTCATTTTGGCAAACCTAGAGGCTCCCTTGGAGAAGGCAATGGCACCCCACTCCAGTACTCTTGCCTGGAAACTCCCATGGATGGAGGAGCCTGGTGGGCTGCAGTCCGTGGGGTCCCTAAGAGTCGGACACGACTGAGCGACTTCACTTTCACTTTTCACTTTCATGTATTGGAGAAGGAAATGGCAACCCACTCCAGTGTTCTTGCCTGGAGAATCTCAGGGACTGGGGAGCCTGGTAGGCTGCCCTCTATGGGGTCGCACAGAGTCGGACACGACTGAAGCGACTTAGCAGCAGCAGCAGCAGAGGCTCCCTAGCCTGCATCCTTTTTCTTTTTATTCTGTGTCATAGATGAAGAGGAGGAAAATTCAGAAACCAAAGACCAGATAGGAGGACATTGCCTTGCTCTTCCTTTTTAGATACTCCAGTGGACCAGAGTTCCAACAACCAGACGTTTGGGGCTGAGATCCTTCCTTTGCTGATTTCTCCTTATATAGAGGACTGAGAGACACTTGGCTTTGCACTCAGAGTGAGCTTGCAGCTGTAGAAGAAGGTCTGTTGAGGCTTTGTGAAGCTGCAGCAGCCTTCCTGCATATGTCCCACGAAGGGGTTGGAACAGGGAGAATTGTATACATTCTACTAGTACCCACTGTGCCAGCCACTGCTCCAGATGTTGGCTACATCACAGGGAACAGAAGCCACCGAAATCCTTGCTTTCCCAAAGTTTACATTCTATCTGTCAGACAGACAATACACTTCATACATAAGTGCAATGCAACCTAGGATATGCTAATGACAAGGGCTAAAGACAAAAATAAAGCAGGGAAGGGAACTAGGAAATGCAGGGGAATGGATGTTCCCATTTCACATAAAGTGGCTAAAGAAAGCCTCACTGAGAAAATGATATTTGAGCAAAAACCATGGACTTCCCTGGTGGTCCAGTGGTTAAGACTCAGCGCTTCCACTGCAGGGCATCCCAGGTCAGGAACCAAGATCCCACATGCCACATGGCATGGCCAAAAAAAAAAAGACCAGATGCAAGTGAAAAAGTGAGGAAAAGTGAGGAGTGCAGACATCTAGGGAAAGAGCATTTCAGGCAGGCAGAAGACCATTGTGGGTTGAATAGTTACCCAACAGATACATTGAAGTTGTGTTTCCTGGTACCTATAAAATTTGCCCTCATTTGGAAATAGAGGCTTTGTAGATGTAATCAAGTTCAGATGAGGTCAGTAGGGTGGGTTCCCAATCCAATAGGTATGACTGGCATCCTTTTAAGAGGACACAAAGACACAGATACAGAGGGGGAAGGCCAGGTGAAGACTGCATCCGAGACTGGAGAAAGGCAGCTGCAAGCCAAGGACTGCCAAGTACTCCTGACCGCCCTCAGAAACCAGGAAGAGGCAAGGAGGCGTTCTCCCCTACAGGATTCAGAGGGCGCACAGCCCCGCCAGCACCTCGATTTTGAACTTCTGGCCGTCAGAACTGTGGGACAATACATTTCTGAGGTTTCGAGCCACCCAGTTCGGGGTACTTTGTTAACAGCCACCCTGGGAAACGAATGCAGCCATGAAGTAGAAATGAGCCTGGTGTGTTGTAGGAATATGGAAGCCAGTGTAGCAGGGGTAGGAGTAACAGAAGTAATAGAAGGTCAGAGAGGTTACCTAACAGGTGGTGAGATGACGGCACTCTATGGCCAGAGAAGCCATGTGATCTTGTTCTTCCGCGGCTTCACATACACTGTATTTATGGCGCAAAGGAAATGTGTAGAAGAACCTGGATTATATCAGGTAGAAGAAATAATCCTCATGATTAAATCTTTCATTTGTTCTTTAGGTCTATTTTCATCTATAGTGCCAATGCACAGTTAATTTTAAAAGGATGAAATTTTTATTTTCAAAACAGATCATTAGGTGGCAAAGCATGAATTCTCTTACCTCTTATCGCTAGTTGATGACTCCAACTGGGCTGTTCAGACCATAATCACATGACCCCAAAGTTCCAAATGTTGGCCTCAGTTGCCCCCTCTGCCACCTTACAGGTTTAGTGTCTGCAGCCAAGACATCTGGTCTCTCTGTATTTCTCGGAGATCTATGACCAGGCTTTCTCCTGGGTCAGATGCCCACTTCTGAACCAAGGCCCAGATCAGGGCTGAGAACTGGGTCATTTTGGATGGAAAACTGCCCTCCATCCTAGACTGTGGGTGGGGAGTTTATTTTCTAAAAAAGAGAATACGAGAGTGGGAAGGATATAAAGGACATCTCTAGCACAAAAATCTTTACCTATGGGACTTCTCATGTGGGTCCTGGGACTAAGACTGTGCTCCCAATGCAGAGGGCCCGGGTTTGATTCCTGGTCAGGGAACTGAAATCCACATGCTGCAACTAAGACTTGGCATAGTCAAATAAATAAATGAATATTTTTTAAAAATCCTCACATGCGGTATTATAGAAGAAATCTTCAACTTGAAGCCAGTGATCAGCTTTGAGCTCCCCCTCTGCCATATTATTTGTATGATTAATTGTAATATTAATTTGTATCATTATTATAATTATTATTAATAATAAAGTACCTATAATAATCACAAATTATTATAATTTATAGTTATAAATTATATTTTATATATAATTATAAGTTAATTATAATAATAAAATAATCATAGTTATAAATTAATTATTAATTTGCATGATTATTTGTATGTATTAATTGTATGAACTTGAATGGAGTCAATTAAACTTCTGAGTCAGTTTCCTTAACTGAAAAAAAGAGGGAATACCCCTACTTCACATGTTTGCTTTCATTTACTTATTTTTCAAATAATTCTACATTTTTTAAGATGAGCACTAAGTTAAGCACCAGAAATACAGAGATTAAAGTTATAATCTCTGCTGCAGAGATGTCCACAGACTAGTGAAGGAGGCAGGTAAGAAAACAAATTCCTCTTCTGATTAAAATAGCCACAGTTGGCTTCTGGTATTTGCAACCAGGAACCCTGACTGATACAACTGGTGGGCCCAGAGTGGGTGGTCCTGGGTCCTGGGAAGCCAAAGGCCAGCAAGTAACTTCTCCCTGATGCAAAGCCGAGACAGAGACACAGGGCTGCCTTCAGTCTGCTGTCTTTTTAGCTTCCCACCTCTGCATTTCATCCTCACAACAGCTCTACCTGTGGGCAGGTGGGCTAAACGCAAAAACAAGATTCTAAGATAAGGAAGGTGAAGCTCAGAGAGACTAAATGGCTTCCCTGATGTCCCCAAACTAGTGACAGAACCCAGACTACAATCCAAATTTCTTAGTTTCCACACAGAGGCTCTTTTACCCTGATAACACTGAATGAGCAACTTATACTGAATTTTTAAAACTTCATTCACAAATACTCATTAAAGATCTGTTAGAGGCCAGTCATTGATTAGGACAATGGGCTCTCTTTATCCTAGGCTCAATATTATGTTCTCTGAAAAGTCCTATAAGGATCAATAGGAAGGAAATCCATGGTGGTCCTGCAGTTAGGGCTCAGCATGTTCATTGCTGGGGCCTGGATTCAATCCCTGGTCAGGGAACTAAGGTCATTCAAGTTGCACAGTGAGGCCAGAAAAAAATAAAAGTATTCCTAAATATATTCAGTTCAGTTCAATCGCTCAGTCGTGTCCAACTCTTTGTGACTCCATGGACAGCAGCACGCCAGGCCTCCCTGTCCATCACCAACTCCCAGAGTCTACCCAAATTCATGTCCATTGAGTCAGTGATGCCATCCAACCACCTCATCCTCTGTCATCCCCTTCTCCTCCCGCCTTCAATCATTCCCAGCATCAGGGTCTTTTCAAATGAGTCAGTTCTTCACATCAGGTGGCCAAAGTATTGGAGTTTCAGCTTCAGCGTCGGTCCTTCCAATGAACACTCAGGACTGATCTCCTTTAGGATGGACTGGTTGGATCTCCTTGTAGCCCAAGGGACTCCCAAAAGTCTTCTCCAACACCACAGTTCATTAGGAATATGTTTATTAACTATACTTTACTTTTAGGAAGCAGTATGATGGACATGAGTTTGGGTAAACTCCGGGAGTTGGTGATGGACAGGGAGGCCTGGTGTGCTGCGATACATGGGGTCGCAAAGAGTCGGACATGACTCAGCGACTAAACTGAACTGAACTGATGTTGTTAAAACCTGAGTCAGACTGCTTGGGACCACCCCCATTTCCCCCACTTACTACCTGTGTATAGCACATAGAGCTTTCATGTCTATATCCTGAAATTGCCTACAGAGAATACCTGTGACTCCCTGCTTAAAGGGTGTGCTTGTCCCTTTTGCAGGAGAAGCTAGGAAGAGCGGCTATTTTAATCAGAAAAGGAATTCATTTAAGAGATATCAAGAAGAAGATCACAGAACTGGCAGGAAGGCTAGAGAGTCATACTTCGGAAATGGACATGAAGCAAAGGAGACCACCTCAAAAGACAGAAAGACCACAACACAGAAACCACTCAGTGCCCAGGCTGCCACCACTCCCACTGAGCAGTGGACTCCAGCGCTGCCACGGCAAGAATTCTAAGCTGTTCCCAGGACTTAGGCCACTGGCTTCAAATTCAGGTTCTTGGCAGGCACATAAGCAGAACCCAACTCAGATCATATGCTTGCACTCCAGCTGCCAGCCATTCAGGAGAGCAACTGTCTGGCCTCCTTTTCAGCTTCCATAAGGGGAAGACATGCTCTGCCTCCCATGAGACCCATGTTTCCTGCAGTGCCAATTCCCTCAGACATAGAAAGCGGGCTCAGATGCTAGGCAGCCAATAAAAAATGGAACCCCTGACAAATGCTCTATACTAGAATTCTTAAAAGTCCCATCCAACTCAGGATGTGGGGCAAGTGAGGATGTGCACGTACTGAGTCATGTCTGACTCTTCAAGACCCCATGGACTGTAGCCTGCCAGGCTCCTCTGTCCATGGGATTTTCCAGGCAAGAATACCAGAGTGGGTTGCCATGCCCTCCTCCAGGAGATCTTCCCGATCCCAGATCAAAGTCAAGTCACCTGCGTCTCCTGCATTGGCAAGCCAGTTCTTTGCCGGTTCTTTACTGAGCCACTTGGGAAGCCCTGGTTCAAAATTGGAAAGCTAAAGCTAAGAGGTCATGATTTACTGAGTAGCAACAGTGACTTGAGACTTTATTTACCAGGAACTGTTCGAGGCACTGGGTACAAAGATGACTAAGACACAGATGCTGGCCTCAAGGTGCTCCTGTCGGGTAGGGAAGAAAGATAAACAAAATACTAAAATAAAATGTGATAAGGAAAGGCCATAACTGATAGACTACAAAGCAGAAAGGGAACCCAAGAGTAAAGGATTAAAGCTGGGGCCCGTGGGGGTGGTCATAAACGCTTTCACAGAGAAGACGGGCCGAAGGAAGGAAGGGGAGAGGAGGAAAGAGCATTCGAGGCAAAGCCACGTCTGGTATGATTTAATCTTCTTCGTCAGCCAAAATCTGGTCCTGGCATTTCCTGCTCAGTTCTTCCCCACTGCCACCAACCACAGCACACATGCTACGATGATTAAGGTCTAAAATTAGTATCAGTACCGGCCGAGTGTTATTAGAGCACTGTTAGAACCACGTTTTGCTTCTGCTGGTCTCCCCTCAAGCTCCAGTGCATAACGCTATGGGCACACGCTTACTGCTGCTGCCGTTGTCCTTAGATGCAACCAACCGCATGCTCAGTCAGGCCTGGGCTTTAAATAATCAGCCAGCCGTTGACTAATTGTAAGGCCTCTCCACGCCTCGATTTCCTGGAAAGTAAAATGGGAATCAAGCTTACTTGCCTCCCTAAGTCTGGATGGGAGGGGAGTTTGGGATACATGTATACATATGGCTGAGTCCCTTCCCTGTTCACCTGAAACTACACAATATTATTAATTGGCTAGACCTCAAAACAAAAGTTAAAAAGAAAAAAAAAAAAAAAACTTGCCTTCCAAATAAACAAACTCATAGAAAAAGAGATCAGATGGTGGGTTACCAGAGGAGAGAGGAGGAGAGAAGGGAATTGGAGGACAGTGGGCCAAAGGTACAGGCTTTCAGTTATAAATAAGTACTGGGGTAATATAACATATGGCAAGAGCTTTTAAAAAGATTTATTGATTTATTTGGCTTCCCCAGGTCTCAGTTGCAGTATGAGGAATCTTTAGTTGGGGCACGTGGTTGCTAGTTCCCTGCCAAGGATCAAAACTGGGCCCCCTTCTTTGGGACTGTGGAGTCTTAGCCTCTGGACCACCAGGGAAGTCCCACAACATGATTAATATATCTAAAACACTGCTCTATGTTATAGATGAAAGTTGGTAAGACAGTGAATCCTAGGTGTTCTCATCACAAGGGAAAAATATCTTTTTCTTTAGTTTTGTATATATATGAGATGATGGATGCTCACTAAATTTACTGTGGTAATCATATCATGGAAGAAAAAGCTATAACCAACCTAGACAGCATATTAAAAAGCAGAGACATTACTTTGTCGACAAAGGTCCGTCTAGTTAAAGCTATGGTTTTTCCAGTAGTCATGTATGGATGTGAGAGTTGGACCATAAAGAAAGCTGAGCACTGAAGAATTGATGCTTTTTAACTGTGGTGTTGAAGACTCTTGAGAGTCCTTTGGACTGCAAGGAGATCATACCAGTCCATCCTAAAGGAAATCAGTCCTGAATATTCATTGGAAGGACTGATGCTGAAGCTACAACTCTAAAACTTTGACAACTCTAAAACCTGATGCGAAGAACTGACTCATTGGAAAAGACCCTGATCCCGGGAAAGTTTGAAGGCAGCAGGAGAAGGGAATGACAGAGGATGAGATGGTTAGATGGCATCACTGACTCAATGGACATGAGTTTGAGCAAGCTCCAGGAGTTGGTGATGGACAGGGAGGCCTGGTGTGCTGCAGTCCATGGGGTGGCAAAGAGTTGGACACAACTGAGCGAGTGAACTGAACTGGATCATATTATGATGTATATAATTCAAATCATTAAGCTATACACCTTAAACTAGACAGTGCTGGATGTCAAGTTTATCTCAATAAAACCGGAAGCAAAAAACTACTTGCTCTCCAGGACTGTTGTGGGGATTAACTGACGTAATGTTTGCAAAGTGCCGTGGCTCAGCTGTTAGCCATGATCGCTGGGTTGAGGCCCTTCTCTGCAAGTCTGGTGAAGACGAGAATACCTCTCTGCTCTTTTCCTTTGACCTAAAGGGTTTTGTAGAGAAGCTGAGGAGATCACAAGAAGGAAACATCTTCCACCGACAGATGAATGGATAAAGAAGACATGATACATACACACAGTGGAATATTACATAGCCATAAAAAGGAATGAAACTGGGTTATTTGTAAGACATGGATGGACTTAGAGAGTGTCAAACGGATGGACTTAGTGTCAAACAGTAGCGTTTAGTCAGAAAGAGAAGAACAAATGCTGTATATTAACATGTATATACATAGAGTCTAGAAAAATGGTACGCTGCTGCTGCTACTGCTAAGTCACTTCAGTCGTGTCTGACTCTGTGTGACCCCAGAGACAGTAGCCTACCAGGCTCCCCCGCCCCTGGGATGCTCCAGGCAAGAACACTGCAGTGGGTTGCCATTTCCTTCTCCAATGCGTGAAAGTGAAAAGTGAAAGTGAAGTCGCTCAGTCGTATCCGACTCCTAGTGACCCCATGGACTGCAGCCTACCAGGCTCCTCCATCTATGGGATTTGCCAGGCAAGAGTACTGGAGGGGGGTGCCATTGCCTTCCCTGAGAAAAATGGTATAGATAATCTTATTTGGAAAGCAGAAATAGAGATATAGACATAAAGAACAAATACATGGATACGGAGGAAAGGGATAGTGGTGGGAAGAATTGGGAGATTGGAACTGACACATAAACACTATTGATGCTGTTGATAACGAATATAGCATATAGAGAACATACTACACAGCACAGGGAGCTCTGCTTATTGCCCTGTGGTGGCCTGAATGGGGAGGAAGTCCAAAAGGGAGGGCGTATATATGTATATATGTGGGTGATTCATTTTGCTGTACAGAAACTAACACAACATTGTCAGGCATCTATACTCTGACAAAAATTAATTTAAAAAAGAGAGAGAGAATTGTCTTCTGAGAAAGAAGGAGATGGTTTGTGCCAACAAGGTAAGGAAAGTGAGGTGAGAGGGGAGTGATATGAAGTTTATTATGAGCTCTGAGCCCCTTTCAAAGCTTGACTTCATGGAGGGAATACAAGTCTGGTTCCTGGAGCTGAAGAAGATTTTCCAGTCCCACAAGAATGATTTCAAAAGCAGTCCTCCTGGCACTGAGAATGTTTGCCTCTGCCCTTTATGAAGAGGAAATGACTTACCCAGATGCAGGCCCGGTCAGGCTCCCTTCTCTCAGGTGGCAGAGCTCGGAAGGGTGCAGGACAGCAGGCCCACCCATTACCAGCTGGCTTCACACACTGTTTCCACACGGTCACCCTAACAGGTTGAATAACACAGGTGGAGTAACATGGTGTCCTTTCAGGATAACAAGCAGGATATCTGAGGGGAATTTGCTACAGGCTGAAGTGGCTTAACAAATGGGGCATCTCCAGATGTGAAAACGCCGTGTGGCTTGAACAGACACCAAATTATGTGAAGTATGAATTCAGACCCCCTTTCTGAAATTCCTGGTGTACAATTTATGAGTCTCTTCTTACTAATAAACAATGCTGTTCTAGTCCAACCTTGGATTTCTAGGTAGATTCTGATCATTCATTCACTACACAGCTATAGCACTGAGTACTTAGCACATGCCAGGCACTGAGCGAAGGTTACTGGATTTGTACTCTGGTTCTGAAGGAAGGAGAGGAGATCAGTTGGTAAAAATTCAGAGGTCTTCCCCCTTCAAACAGTATTTGTGAGGGAAGTGTGAATGTCCCCTCACTCGCACAGGGAAAACAATTTCATGCAGAATGGCTTAGTTCCGGTGTTGAGCGGGCTCCTTGGCTCGTCTGAGGGCAGGCTGAGGAATGGGACCGTTGCTATGGCAAGTTGGCATGAACACACCTTTGATTAGCTCCACTGTGTTGCCCCCAGATTACCTTTACAACCAGTGTACATTTTCAGAACGTGGAAAGCTTCTCTTAATGTCTACACATCGAGATATAAAGCATTATCCAGGGCAGATAGACAAAGGGAGTGTCCTTCGTTTATGAGACTGAGGCTCTGCTGACGCTGCTTCTTCAGGCACAAGTATAGAATCAGGATCTAAACTCTCGGTTTCTTTTAGGGAAGATTTCACTTTCAAATCCGTCTTACAACCTATCTCACTTTTCACTGCCATGTTTTTTAACCTCATGCTTAAGCAAATCAAAAAAGCAGAAAAATGAACCTCCTTAACATTTATGCCTCAGAATAACCATGTAGGTAGGACCTAATATCTCCCTTGCATAAACAGATTTTCCATGATATGTCCACAGTCACATGGTTAGAAACGGTGAGGTGAGGAATAGAACTACGCCTTTAGGTTCCAGATCTGGCGTCTTTCTGTTAAATCTCTACTGACTCCCAGTCTCTTGCAGCCTTCATTGTTTTACAAAAACACAGACACATACAAAAAAAAGGAAAAAGGTGTTGCTTTGCTTTTTTAAAAATGGCTTTATTGAAGTATTATATATATATATTCATAAAATTCACCCATTACAAACATACAGTTCAACGATTTTTAAGATCTTTCTGCAATAGCTTTATTGAGATAAAATCATATGCCATATAATTCACCCACTTAAAATGTACACTTGAATGGTTTTTAGTATATTCACAGAGCTGTGCAGCCATTACCACAATCCATTTTAGAACAGTTTTACCACTTCAGAAAGAAACCTGTGCCCTTCAGCCAGCCATCACCCCTCAGTCCTCCCCTCTCCATCCCACCCCCTGAGCAACCACTAATCTCCTTTCTATCTCCGTTGATCTGCCAGTCCTGGAGTTTTCATATTAATGCTATCATATAATATACATGATCATTGTGACTAGCTTCTTTCACTTAGTGTAATGTTGTCAAGGTTCATCCATGCTGAAGAATGGAACAGTACTTCATTGCTTTTCATGGCCAAAAAGGATTCCATCGTGTGGATAAATTCCACCTTTTATTTATCCTTTCTTTAATCTATGGACATTTGCGTTGTTTCTACCTCTTGGCTACTATGAATAACATTGCTATGAATATTCACGTACACATTTTTGAGTGCACACAAGTTTTCTTTTTTCTAGAAATGAAATTGCTGTGTCAACTTTCATTCCTCTCTCTCTAGGAATAATTTTAAATTTCTGTCAACAGTATGCCAGGGTTCTAGTTTCACCACACCC
Organism: Bubalus bubalis; assembly: GCF_019923935.1. Classification (NCBI taxonomy): domain Eukaryota; kingdom Metazoa; phylum Chordata; class Mammalia; order Artiodactyla; family Bovidae; genus Bubalus; species Bubalus bubalis. The sequence continues at coordinate 89,877,131 of NC_059161.1, read as the reverse complement.
TCACCTTCATTTGGTGTGCTTTCCTTTTTTCACTTAGCATTATTTCTTACACATATTTCCATATGCACCGTGATTGCCAGTTTTAATGGTTACATAGTGTTCCAAAGCAGTTAGATGTTGTTTAAGCATTATGTTAAAGCTGAGGGTTGGTACTGTTTCCAGTTTTACTGTAAGTAGTGGGAGCAGGATCTGTACCACTTACTACTTTTTTCCTTTAGTTTATATCCTTCAGATATGCTCTGAAGTGGAACAAAGGGCACACATAGCTCTTTGTCACTGCTTCCCAGGTTACTCTGCAAAGATTGACTGTGGTAATAATGCCACCTGCAAATCTTATGCCTTCCCACTTCCCCCTCGTCTCTGCCAACATAACACTTTATGGCTTAATTCACCGTACCCTTGATCTTAAGACAAAAAGCCAAGAAGTGATTTTATTGCTTTATTCATGTGTATTAATAATACAATATATAATAGAGCCTTAAAGCTCAATTTGCATTTCTTTTGTTGTTGGTTAAGCTTAAAATTTTTTTAACAGCCTTCAGTCAGTCTGGGTCTTTGATCTAAAGAGGTCAGGCAGTGCAGGAGCATCTGTCGTCAGAGCAAAGGGTTGCAGAAGGAGCTGGGTTTGGAAACATGGGTCCAGCTATGTTTGATTGGGGGTGAGGGCTGCAGGAGCTCAGCAGTAGTTGAAGACAATGCTGCTAGGATGCTATGCTGACTTAGGCAGCTCCTTTTTCAAACTCCCCCTCCATTTGGCATCTCTTCTGGTTCTGCTCCTCCCTCTCTGACCTTCCCTTCTCAGTCCTCTTTGAGAGTTTCTTTGCCTTTACTTGCCTCTTAGAGATTGGTATTCCCCAAGGTTTCATTCACGGGATTCTTTTTCCACTTAGTACTCTGGACAAGCTTATCCACTCCTGTAGCAGGAATGACTACGTAAACGCTGACCACTCCCCAGCATTCATTTCTAGCCAAGGCTCCTCTCCTATGACATCCAGATACAGTAAGTCCTCCACACACGAACCTTCAAGTTGTGAAAGATACAAATGTGTATTCGCATGTCCAGTCACCTAAGTTAGTTCTATTGGAGGAGGTACTGTTAATTTTCAAGGCACAAGATTCAAACTTAAATTAGTACAAAGAATGTAGCAGCCGTTCAGAATGCAGTCCAGTGGTACTGTGTCATCTATGACAAGGGGGAAAAAAAGAGCTACTACCCAGAATCACTGGATCTTTTGTTCAAGAGGGTAGATAGAATTGAATCCAGCAAGGAGCCAGAACCTGTGCTATCAGCATCAGGCATGAGTGAAATTGCAGCCTGCCCTCCATCTCTGTTGCTGATGATTCTTCAGCTCTACCAACTCCCACCTCCACTTCCTCCTCCAGTCAGTAACTCTCCTCACCTGTTCACCCGATGCCAGCCCCTGTGTGCCTGCTGTTGTGCTGTACTACTGTACTTTTCAAGGTACTCTACCTGTCCCTCGTGACGCAGTGGATAAGAATCGGCCTGCCAGTGCAGGGGACATGGGTTCAATCCCTGGTCCAGGAAGATTCCACAAGCAATGGAGCAAATAAGTCCAAGTGCCACAGCTACTGAGCCAACATTCTAGAGCCGGAGAGCAGCCACTTCCGAGCCCGCGTGCCGCAACTCCTGAAGCTCCTGCACCTAGAGGCTGTGCTGCTCAACAAGAGAAGCCGCTGAAATGAGAGGCCCGTGCACAGCAGTGGAGGGCAGCCCCTGCTCACCACAACTGCAGAAAGCCCACACAGAGCAATGCAGACCCAGCGCAGCCAAAAATTAATAATTAACGTTAAAAATGTCTTCTTTCTTTTTGTGTTTGTTTTGCTGGGTCTTACTTGTATGGAAAGTACTATAAACTTATTACAGTACAGTACTAGTTAGCCAATTGTGTTAGGTGGGTACCTAGTCTTTGTAAGCCTAACTTTGCTGGACTTACGCACAAATTGGACTTACAAACATGCTCTTGGAAGGGAGCTCATTCGTATGTAGGGGACTTCCTATACATATGTCTAACTTTCTATTGTACATCTCCATCTGAATGTCCCCTCGGCATCTCAACTCCAGTATTTCCCCTTCCAACCAACTCCTTCTCTTCTCACATCTTTGGTGATTGATGGTGGCAACATCTACCCAGTCACCCAAGTCAGAAACCTGGAAGTCACTCCTTTCCCACCCTATGTATCCCTACATGTCTTGCAACCGAATCTTCTTATCTCCAAACCTATTGCATTAATTTCATTCACATTTTCATTATTTCTCCCAGTAATTGTGGCCTTTAATAATGTCTATTAGATAGGGTTTTACTGGTCATAACTATGTCATTTGAAGAAGGAAAGGAAAAAAAGATTTTAATGAATGGATCCACACGCATGGAATGAAAGGAAGAACTGAGCAATCACGGGAAAGGTGACTCTAGGGCTGTTCCAGGCCCCTGAAAGCAAGGAGGTTGCCCAGGGACCATCTCTCAAACAACTGCTATGAATGTGACTTGGTTCCAAAAATGCTTAACCTCTGCCTCTCTCAGTTCAAAGTACTAAATTTCTGGGAGAGTCTGGAGACCAGTGAAGATCCAGAGGGTGGAGGGTCTGAGTCATGTGAGAGAAAAACAGATGCTGGAGGATAGTCTTCACGTATCGGAGGCAATCATCAGAGGAAAAGAGAGGGTGTGAGATGGGCAGTCTTTCCAGAAGTTGTCTACTACATTGTCACAATCTCAGGACTGTTCTTCCTGCTCTAGCCTTCCCCTTCACCACCCCGCCTCCCACATATGCCAGAATGATCCTCAACAATATAGTTCCAGGAGAAAAGAGAAGTTGTGGGGAAAGCGTGGGCCCGAAATCCTCACTCAGCTCTTACTAAGTCTGGGACTTTGAGCAAGAAAAACTCTCATCTGTTTGAGTCCCTGCTATTTGCCAATGCTGTGTAGGGACTTCGTATCTGTTATTTCTACTCCTTGTACAGTTCTGCAAGTTGAATACTGTCATTATTGTGCAGGGGAGCGCAACCTTAGATGGCAGAATAGAAAGCCCGTGAGCTCACCTCCTCTCATGAACATACCAAAATCACCACTAACTGTAGGACAATCATCAGTGAAAAAGACTGGAACCTACCAGAAAAGATCTTTTACAATTAAAGTCATAAAGAAAGCACCACAGTGAGGAGGGTCAGAGCCAGGGACTCATGCTATAATCAAATCCCTTATCCTCCAGGTGGATAACCCCACAAAGCAGAAAATAAATATATTGAGCAGAATCCTCCCACCAGAGTTGAGAGTTCTGAGCCTCAGCCCATGGGTCTGGCACTGGAAAGATGAGCCTACAGAATATTTGACTTTGAAGACCAGTGGGTCTTAATTGCAGGAACCCCACAGGACTGGGGGAAGTAAATTTTTTTTTTTTTTTTTGCCCTATCTTGAGGGATCTCCCAGGAGTCCTGTAGGGGGTAAGCCAGAGAGAGCTGGAATGAGAAATACTCAGTTATCAGAGGCCCCTTGTCTTAGACTTGTCAGTAAGCATTATGGCTCATGCTGGACTGTAAAGTTCTTAGAGAGATGGGAATACCAGACCAGCTTACCTGTCTCTTGAGAAACCTGTGAGCAGGTCAAAAAGCAGCAGTTAGAACCCTGTCTGGAACAACTGATTGGTTCAAGATCAAGAAAGGACTACGACAGGGCTGTCTCCTGTCACCCTGCTTGTTTAACCTATATGCTGACAATATCATAAGAAATGCCGGGCTGGATGAATTACAAGCTGGAATCAAGACAGGTAGGAGAAACAACAACAACCTCAGATAGATGGATGATACCTCTCTCATGGCAGAAAGCGAAGAGGAATTAAAGAACCTCTTGATGAGGGTGAAGGAGAAGAGAGGAAAAGCCGGCTTAAAACTAAATATTAAAAAAAACTAAAATCATGGCATCTGGCCCCATTACTGCATGACAAATAGAAGAGGAAAAGGTGAAAGTGACAGATTTCCTCTTCTTGGGCTCCTAAATCACTGCTGATGGTGACTGCAGCCATGGAATCAGGAGACAATTACTAATCTTGGCAGGAAAGGGATGCCAAACCTAGACAGTGTGTTGAAAAGCAGACACATTACTCTGCCGACAAAGGTCCACATAATCAAAGGTATGGTCTTCCCAGTGGTCATGTACAGTTGTGAGAGCTGGAGCATAATGAAGGCAGAATGCCAAAGAATTGCTGCCTTTGAACTGTGGTGCTGGAGAAGACTCCTGAAAGTCCCTTGGACAAGAAGAAGATCAAACCAGTCAATCTTAAGGGAGATCAACCCTGAATACTCATTGGAAGGACTGATGCTAAAGCTGAAGCTCCAGTATTCTGGCTGCCTGATGAGAACAGACGACTCATTGGAAAAGTCTCTGATGCTGAGAAAGATTAAGGGCAGAAGAAGAGGGTGTTAGAGGATGAGATGGCTGGATGGCATCACCAATGCAATGAATGTGATGTTGGGCAAACTCCGGGAGATGGTGAGGGACAGGGAAGCCTGGCGTGCTGCAGTCCATGGGGTCGCAAAGAATCAGACACGACTAGGTGACTGAACAACAAAAACAACCTTTCAGGCAAACCCTGAGCCTCACGGACCTGTCCCCACTACGCCCTCCACCCGCAATCCAGTCAGTCACAGCACTGCAGCAGCTCGCCCCAAGGGCTAATCTGGGTGTGGGGCACCCAGCACCCTTGCCCTGTGGAAGTGCAGGGGCAGCCTGTAGCCTGGTTTGGGTAGTCAAGACTGCACACACAAAGTCTCCTGCACTCCACGACCAAGGGCAAGAGCTGTTGGTTGATAGGAGCCTGGACCTCTGGGAGAGTCTCTTGAAGAGATGAGGTTCAGGGGATCAACGGCAGCTCAGGCACGTGGACATTGGTGGCAGACATATTCACAGGGAGACATTCAGCCACGCACACTGATAGCTCGGCTCATTAGCACCAAAATCTAGCACCACCCAACAGCCTGCAAGCAGCAGTGCTGCAATGCCTCAGGCCAAACAATTAACTGGGCAGTGACACAGCCCAAGCCATCATCAGACAGGCTGCCTCAAAGACTCCGAAATCCGTAGCTGCCTCTGAATGTGCCCTTCGACACAGCTCCACCCACTAGTAGACACACTCCAGCCCCTCCACCAGGAAGCCTACACAAGTCTCTAGACCAGCCTCACCCACCAGGGGGCAGACACCAGAAGGAAGAAAACCATGTTCCTTCAATGCAGGCCAGATGTTCCCGTGGGAGCAGCTGGGCCCTGCTCCTGCCAATGCAACGTTTGGGACACCTCCGACCCCATACCCAGCCAGTGATCTGAAACAAGCTCTGGACTCCCTGGGCCCTGCAGCTAGACTCAGGACCCAGCCCTGCCCACCAGGGTGTGCATGCGTGCCTTGTTTGCTCAGTCACTAAGTCCTGTCTGACTCTTTATGACCCCATGGACTTCAGCACACCAGGCTTCCCCATCCCCCACTGTCTCCCAGAGTTAGCCCAAGTTCACATCCGTTGAGTCGGTGATGCTGTCCAACCATCTCATCCTCTGCCACCCTCTCCTCCTTTCGTCTTTAATCTTTCCAGCACCAGGGTCCCAGCATTAGCATGCGTGCATGCTCAGTTGCTAACTCATGTCTGAGTCTTCGCGACCTCCTGCACTGTAGCCTGCCAGACTCCTCTGTCCGTGGGATTCTCCAGGCAAGAATACTGGACTGTGTTGCCATTTCCTTCTCCAGGGGATCTTCCCAACCCAGGGGTGGGCAATAACTCCAGAGTCTTTGGGACCCTGACTCCACCACCAGTGAGCCAACGCTAGTCCAGAGCTCACGAAGCTTCCAGAACCAGCCACCTCACGGCCAGGACCCACCAAACAGTGGCCAGCACAATCCACACAAAATAGGATCCGACAACCAACCAGACTAGGGGCCAACCAAGCCTCCCAGACCACCCACATAGTTAGCCCACCACAACAGAAGGACCCCTAGAGCATGTGGCTTGGGTGGCCAGAGGGGACTACACAGATGGGATGCATCAGACACTGCCTACAAAGGGCCACTTCTCCAATGTAACTAGCTTACTGCTGCTGCTGCTGCTGCTGCTAAGTCACTTCAGTCGTGTCCGATTCTGTGATACCCCATGGACGGAAGCCCACCAGCCTCCCCCGTCCCTGGGATTCTCCAGGCAAAAACACTGGCGTGGGTTGCCATTTCCTTCTCCGATGCATGAAAGTGAAAAGTGAAAGTGAAGTCACTCAGTCATGTCCGACTCTTAGCGACCCCATGGACTGCAGCCCACCAGCTCCTCCATCCATGGGATTGTCCAGGCAAGAGTACTGGAGTGGGGTGCCATTGCCTTCTCCGAACTAGCTTACTACACACATAAAAATAAAAGAGCAACTTACGCAAAATGAAGCAGCAGAGGAATACGTTCCCGTTGAAGGAACAAGAAAAAAACACGAAGGACGAAGTAAAGTGGAATGGACAGAAGCAATTTACCTGAGAAAGAGCTCAGAGTAATGATAATAAAGATGATGTAAAAAGAAAATGTAGAATGAAAGCGAAATTAACTCAGTCGTGTCTGACTTTTTGCAACTCCATGAACTACACAGTCCATGGGATTCTCCAGGTCAGAATACTGCAGTGGGTAGCCGTTCCCTTCTCCAGGGGATCTTCCCAACCCAGGTCTCCCGCATTGCAGGTGGGTGCTTTACCAGCTGAGCCACAAGGGGAGCCCAATAGAGGAGCATAGCATGGCCCTTGTCAAGTAATAAGTCAGCACCAGCAGAGCATTAAATCGAGTGCAGATTGCTCCTAAGTGTAGGGTTTGTGTAACTGCATAGGTTAAACATCCATGAAGTTGGTCCTGGAGTTAGGGTTAATGAACATGTGATATTTTGTACAGAATGCTGCTGCTGCTGCTAAGTCACTTTTTAAATTATAGTTGTAATATATTAGCTTCTTTTTGCTGCTGTAAGAAATTACTATAAAATTAGTAACTTAAAGCAACACAAATTTACTATCTCGCAGTGCTGGAGTTCAGGAATCCAAAAGGAGTTTTACAGGCCTAAAATGAAAATGTCAGTTAGGGTCACATTCCTCCTGGAAGTTGTAAAGGAGAATCCACTTTCCTGTCTTTTCAAGTTACTTGAGGCTACTTACATTCCTTAGCTCATGGCCCCTTCTTCCACCTCCAAATCCAATCTGTCTCTCTCTCTCTGACTTATGTTTCCCTTGGCATACTTCCCTCTCTGACTTTGACTCACATGCCTTCCTCTCACAAGGACTCTTTTGATTACACTGGACCCACCCTGATTATCTAGGATATCTCCACATCTCAAGACCTTTACTCAATCACAACGGTAAAGTGATTTTGCCATATAAGGTAGCACATTCACAGGTTCCTGAAATTAGGATTACAACATCTTTGGGAAACCACTATTCAGCTTATAATAATATTTTGTCATTGCTGCATTGTTCTTTTATTGAAGTATAGTTGGATTTACAAAGTTATGTTAATTTCTGCTGTACCAGCAAAGTGATTCAGCTTTTATACACATACACACACACACACACACAAATATATGTAGGGGCTTAGGGGCCTTCCTGGTGTCTCAGATGGTAAAGAATCTGCCTGAAACTCAGGAGACCCGTGTTCCATCCTTGGGTCAGGAAGATCCCATGAAGAAGGAATGGCTACCCACTCCAGTATTCTTGCCTGGAGAATTCCATGGACAGAGAGGAGACTGGCGGGATACAGTCCATAGGGTCACAAAGAGTTGGACACTCCTGAGTGACTAACACACCACACTATATATATGGCAACCCACTCCAGTACTCTTGCCTGGGAAATCCCACTGACAGAAGGGCCTGGCAGGCTACAGTCGATGGGGTCGCAAAGAATCAGACACAGCTGAGTGAATAAGCACACACAGCACACATATATATTATATAATGTATTTTTTTCCATTTTTGTTTCCATTATGGTTTATCATAGGATATTGAATGTAATTTCCTGTGCTATACAGTAAGACCTAGTGGTTTATCCATCCTATACATAATAGTTTGCATCTGCTAATCCCAAACTCCTAATCCTTCCTTCCCCTACCCCTCTTTCCCCTTGGCAATCACAAGTCTGTTCTCCATGTCTGTAGCCTGTTGTTGTTTCATAGATAAGTTCACTGTGTCATATTTTAGATTTCACTTGTAAGTGACATCATATTGTATTTGTCTTTCTCTTTCTGACTTACTTCACTTAGTACAATAGTCTTTGTTGCTGCTGCTGCTAAGTCGATTCAGTTGTGTCCAACTCTGTGCAACCCCATAGACGGCAGCCCACCAGGCTCCCCCGTCCCTGGGATTCTCCAGGCAAGAACACTGGAGTGGGTTGCCATTTCCTTCTCCAATGCATGAAAGTGAAAAGTGAAAGTGAAGTCGCTCAGTCATGCCTGACTCCTAGCGACCCCATGGACTGCAGCCCACCAGGCTCCTCCGTCCTTGGGATTTTCCAGGCAAGAGTACTGGAGTGGGGTGCCATCGCCTTCTCCGACAATAGTCTTTAGGTCCATCCATATTGCTACAAATGTGGTATTATTTCATTCTTTTTAAGACTGAGTAACATTCCATCGTATAAATACGCCACTTCTTCTTTATCCATTCATCTGTTCATGGGCATTTAGGTTGTTTCCACGTCTTGGTTATTGTAAATAGTGCTGCTATGAGCATAGGGGTGCATGTAGATTTTTAAGTTATAGCTTTGTCTGGATATATGCCCACGAGTGGAAGTGTTAGATCATATGGTAACTCCATTTTAGTTTTTTTAGGAACCTCCATACTGTTTTCCATAGCGGCTGCAATTTATGTTCCCACCAACAGTGTAGGAGGGTTTCATTTTCTCCACACACTCTCCAGCATTTGTTATTTGTAGACTTTGTAATGATGGCCATTCTGACTGGAGTGAGGTGGTATCTGATTGTAGTTTTTTTTTAAGTTTTTAATTGGAGGATAATTGCTTTACAGTGTTGCGTGATTCAGCCATAAGTATACATATGTCCCTTCCTTCTAGGACTTCCCTCAACCCCCAATCCCCATCTCACCCCTCCAGGTTGTCACAGAGCACCAGGCACGCATATGTATGGAATCTTTAGAGATTGATGAACTTCTTTGTAGGGCAGGAATAGAGACGCAGACACAGAGAATGGACCTGTGGGCACAGTCAGGGAAGGAGAGGGCGGGACAAATTGGGAAAGTAGCATTGAAATATACACATTACCGTATGTAAAACAGATGGCTAGTGACTCCAGTTTTGATTTGCGTTTCTCTAATAACTTGTTACTCTCCTTTTCTTAAGGGCTTTTAAAATTTTTACTTATGTATTTTAATTGGAGGATAATTACTTTATAATATCGTGATGGTTTTTGTCTATATCAACATGAAGCAGCCATAGGTATACATGTGTCTCCCCCATCCTGAACCCCCCTCCCCACCCCATCCCTCTAGATTGTCCCAGAGCACTGGCTTTGGGTACCCTGCTTCATGCATCAAACTCACACTGGTTATCTATTTTACATGTGGTAATGTATATGTTTCAATGCTGTTCTCTTAAATCATGCTACCCTCTCCTCCTCTCACTGAGTTCAGAAGTCCTTCAGCAATTTCAGGATAAAGTCCAAACACCTGCAGGACATGAGGGCTCACTGTCATCTGACCTGTGCTTATCTTTCCAGCTTCACTTCTGCTCCCCCATGAGCAGGGAACACTCCAGGAACATCGAAGCGCTTGTAATTCTTCAATTGCAATCTGCTCTTATTTGCTAACCAGTCTCTTTTCTACTGTTATTTCTGCACAAAATACACTCTACCATTTCCCCCCTTCAACAACCTTCTGTCCTTTCAATTCTTTTTATTTATTACTTTTTTAACACTTAGCCCAGATTTTCTCCTTGCGAAATCTTCAATTTACCATTTACCAGGTCACACAGAGTCGAACACGACTGAAGCGACTTAGCAGCAGCAGCAGTGACCTTGAGGAAGTTACTTCACTTCTCTAAGTCTCAGTTTTTGTATCTAAAGAATGAGAATAATAAAATAGTACTTACAGTATTGTAAGGATCAAATGACATAACCCACAGAAAGCTCTTAGCAGACTGCCTGTCAGGTTTCAGTGCTCACGAATAAGTTACCTACAATTGTCATCGTAAAGATTTCTCCCAGAGGGATTTAAGAGCTTTCTCTTGTCTTCTATTAGCAGCCAGTACATGGAAAGCAGTAGTCTTTCCCATTACTGCCTGTTGATTTCTTAAGTCTTTTCTGCTGTACTGACCATTCTTTGAGATCAAGGATCAATCATTTATTTCCATATCCCTAGTGTCTAGCACAGGATTTGCACCTGTAGATTAGTATTTATTGAGGCAAAATATTAGGAGGACACTGTGCTAATTCACTTCAGCTGTGTCGAACTCTGTGTGACCCTATGGACTGCAGCCTGCCAGGCTCTTCTCTCCATTGGATCTCCCAGGCAAGAATACTGGATGGGTTGCCATTTCCTCCTCCAGGGGATCTTCTTGACCCAGGGATCAAACCCAAGTCTCTTTCGTCTCACTGGATTGGCAGCTGGGTTCTTTACCACTAGCGCCACCTGGGAAGCCCTATTTAGGAGGACACATATGGGGTCGCACAGAGTCAAACACGACTGAAACAACTTCGCAGCAGCAGCATGCTAATTCTACTGCCAGAATATTTCTGTAAAGTGTTCATTCTGTGTTTATCTTCATGAAGTAGCAGTCTAAAAAGATTTCATTTGTCTACCATCAATTTATTTTTATTTATGTATTTATTATTTGCAGCTGTGTGGGGTCTGATCGCTGCACTCAGATTTTCTCTAGCTGCAGTGTGCAGGCTTCTCTTGGCACTGGCTTCTCTTGTTACAAAGCCCGGCTCTAGAGCATGGGCTCAGTAGTGCTGGCACGTGAACTTGGTTGCCCTGTGGCATGTGGACCAGGCATAGAACTGGTGTCCCCTGCATTGGCTCAGATGGCTAAATAATCTGCCTGTAATGCAGGAGACCTGGGTGATATCCCTGGGTTGGGAAGATCCCCTGGAGAAGAAAATGGCAACCCACTCTCCAATATTCCTGCCTGGAGAAGCCCATGGACAGAGGACCCTGGCAGGCTACAGTCCATGGGGTTGCACAAAGTCAGACATGACTGAGTGACTAATGCTTTCACTGCATTGGCAGGTGGATTCTTAACCACTGGACCACCAGGGAAGAACAGTCTTCAGTTTAAATAAAAGTGCAGCCTTAACAAAACTGAACCTGTTATACCAAATTTCCTTTTGTCTTCCTTTGCTCTAGCCACTTCGTCCTGGTCAAAATCATCTCTTTCTGTGTCATAATCCCATCTTTTTTTTTTTTTTAATTGGTGACAGTCTTTTTCTGAAAATTTGCATTACTGCAAGTTCCCCAGAAAGCTGTGAGTGTTACCCATAACAAAGGAGACCCATCCTTCCTTCTGCCTTCTTCCTACAGCCATTTGAGTCAGCAGGGTTTCTGGAATCTTAGCACAAGGTCAGTACATGGTCCCTCTCCCTGAAGGTTACAGCCATGCTAGAGTTAGACAAAGGATTAAAATATCCCAGGCACACATCCAGGCATTATTGTAAAGAATGAAGTGCTCTGTGAGCTCAGATTTGAGGAGGGGATTTGGCTTGGAGAAGACTCTTGAGACTCTTGAGAGTCCCTTGGACTGCAAGGAAATCAAACCAGTCAATCGTAAAGGAAATCAGTCCCAAATATTCATTGGAAGGACTGATACTGAAGCTGAAGCTCCAATATTTTGGCCACCTGATGCCAAGAACTGACTCATCGGAAAAGATCCTGATGCTGGGAAAGATTGAAGGCAGGAGGAGAAGGGGACGACAGAGGATGAGATGGTTGGATGGCATCACTGACTCAATGGACATGAGTTTGAGTAAACTCCAAGAGTTTGTGATGGACAGGGAGGACTGGCATGCTGCAATCCACAGGGTCACAAAGAGTCAGACACAACTGAGTGACTGAATTGTGTGTGGCTATCTAATATATTCATGAAATCATGCTCTTGACAGGCTTTGCAGAGCTCTGAGGCCTATCCTTTCACATAGCAGAGAGAAGCTGCCCAGTTCAGTGGAAAGAGTGCTGACTTTAGAGCCAGGACTTGACTTTGAGCCCAGTTTTACCACTACCTGGCTGGCTGTTCTTATGGCAAATCACCAATATGCGATCACTTTGCAATACACACAAATATAGGATCGTTATGTTGTATTCTTGAAACCAACATGCTGTTGTATGTCATGATGCTTTAATTTTTATAAATCAGGCTTTCCTACAACTGATGTCCTCTTTTAGGGTCACCTTCTCTAGCTGGGGGCTTCCCTGGTGGCTCAGAGGTTAAAGTGTCTGCCTGCACTGCTGGAGACCCAGGTTCGATCCCTGGTTCCGGAAGATCCCCTGGAGAAGGAAATGGCAACCCACTCCAGTATTCTTGCCTGGAGAATCCCACGGAGGGAGGAGCCTGGTAGGCTACAGTCTATGGGGTCAAAAAGAGTTGGACAAGATTGAGCAACTTCACTTTCACTTTCACTTTCTCTAGCTGGACAGGAGATTTGAGATTTGAGATTGACTCTCTCTGATGAGAGTCTCTTTTCCTTCCTTCCCTTTATTCCCTCTTTTCTAGGAATTGAATAAGGAATGCTTGCTGCGCTAAGTCACTTCAGTCATGTCTGACTCTTTGCAACCCTATGGACTGTAGCCTGCCAGGCTCCTCTGTCCCCAGGGATTCTCCAGCCAATAATACTGGAGTGTCCTTCTCCAGGGGAATCTTCCTGACCCAGGAATCAAACCCACATCTCATGTTTCCTGCATTGGCAGGTGGGTTCTTTACCACTAGCGCCATCTGGGAAGCCCAAGGAACCTATAACTCTCTGAGTATCTGTAATTCAATCAACAAGTTTGTACTTTGGCATCACCTTAAAGTCTCCCGACTCTAGTCTTCTAAGGTTCTGACCTTAAATTATTGTCTTACTTTTTCTCCCGTGTTCTGTTTGTATTCATGGTTGATTCCCAATTGTTCCAAAACTAATTGATTTAATGACTTAGCTCTATAATTCAAACTTACTCTGAAACTCAGGCTCAGAAACCTAAAAATAAGGGCCTGTCACCTAATATAGATTGAGCTCAACATTCCTAAACTACTTGTTATCTAATCATAGATGTGTGATTTATACACATCAAAGTAAAAGATTGGATAGAACTAAACTCTAAAATACATCAGTTGGTAAAGAAAAGGCAGTAAGGTCTAGTGGAAAGAAAACTAAGGCCAGGAGACATGTGATCTAGTTCTGTCATTAATTAGCTGTAGCTTTGGCCCAGTCTCTGAACCTCAACCATGAAATTGGATTCTGTATGATTTAGAACTTAGAACTCTGTCACTAAGTGCCATGTGGCTGAAAAAAAGAGAACTGCTTGGGTGGCATTTGTTGGGTAAGCCTTCAGGGGAGAAATAAAAAGGAATTTAAGATGACTCTTACAGATGGGTGGGGTTTTTGATTGGGAAGATAAACCTGAGCACACTTGTGAGTTGGAGTGTGAGTTGGAGGGAAACTATTCAGTCAAGTAGGGAGGTAGGAATGAGTGGAGTGGTGTATGGCACAACTAACATGCAGACGGGAAGCTGGATGGGCATGTTCTGGAGGACACAAGACTGACGGGTAGGAGAGGATCCCGGAGGAGGGAAGAGTGGTCTGGGAGCAGTGGGCGGGATGGATTGTTAAGAGAATATATTGGTGGGGGGAGGTTAGATGGTGACAGTGGACAGGTGTTAGTTAAGTAAGTTTGGATCAGAATAGGTGAGGTGTGAGCTGAGCACATTTTGAAATCTGGGAGACATTTTGAGGAAGAAATGAAATAAAGAAGAAAAGAAGAGAAAGCAATCCAGGGTTGCCCCCAAGAGTGGAAAGGTAAGATTGGTATGCTGGGGAGTTTCATAGTTTCATTTTTAGACATGAACATGTCTGAATGAAAGAAAGCTGAGTGCTGAAAAATTGATGCTTTTGAACTGTGGTGTTGGAGAACACTCTTGAGAGCCCCTTGGACTGCAAGGAGATCAAACCAGTCCATCCTAAGGGAAATCAGTCCTGAGTATTCATTGGAAGGACTGATGCTGAAGCTGAAACTCCAATACTTTGGCAACCTGATGAGAAGAACTGACTCACTGGAAAAGACCCTGATGTTGGGAAAGATTGAAGGTGGGAGGAGAAGGGGATGATGGCATCACCGACTCAATGGACATGAGTTGAGTAAGCTCTGGGAGTTGGTGATGGACAGGGAGGCCTGGCATGCTGCAGTCCATGGGGTTGCAGAGCAACTGCAGAGCTCAGTCGTGAGTCAGTTGCTCACGACTGAGCAACTGAACTGAACTGATGTCTGAATAGTTTCACTGAAAATCCTCTACAGTGAACACGTCTTTGTAGGTAGTTAGAAATGGGAATATGATTGTCAGGACCAGATACACAGAGTTTTTAAGTCATTCACTCTGAGGCAGTAGTTGAAACCGTAGGAGTGAATGCTGTGTATGAAGAAGAATATTACAAAGAGAGAGACATACAGATAAAGTATTAGAAAACCAAAAGAGTATTATTATAAGTCTTTTACAATTCCCGGAACATCTATTTTAGCTTTCATTGTAGTGTTTACATCTCTTATGGTACTCCTTTGACTTACAGTACTACAATCTCTCTCTCTCTTTGCAAAAACGTTAGCAATCTTTTCATCTCTGGGTACTTGTGTTAGTAAAATAAGTGAACTTACACTTACAATCAAAGTCTCAGTGGCTGAAAAAGTCCTTCTCATTCACTGTACATGTTTGTCACTTCCACTCACATTATATTGTCCAAAGAAAGTCACAGAGCCACATTAATCTTCCGAAGAGGTGGAAAGCACATACTCCAGTGTGCATTAATAGAGAGAGAGTATTGGTGAACAATTCTGACAGCGACCACGATAACAAACTGTTTCCCTTAGAATTCTATCTACAACCGTGCTTCCTCTTATGTGTATCATCACTAAAATGTTCCTGGTATCAGCGTTTTATAATCTGCGGCACCCGAGCAGAATTCCCCTGCAAACAAGTTATTCCTGCTTCTATTCTCTTTGTTTCCTCCTTATTTTGATGCTGAGCCTCCCTTTGGTTCCATGGTTGGCTCTTTACCCTTCATTTTCCTATTCTTAGAATGAAAGAGATTCAAGAAAATGCTACCCCCTGTTCTCCTGCCAATGGTTCTGCTTCTCTTTCTTTTGTAAGAATAAATTCCTCCCCTCTGGGTCCTGCCATACTTCCTTCTACTCACTTGCTTTCTTATCACCCAGAGTTTAAGGTCATCAAAGAGCAAAATAACCAAAATAGATATTACTCCATCCACTATTTATTCTGGTTCAACATTAATTAGCAGGTTGTCCTGATTTTCAGTCTGTGCACATCTCGTAAGTTGTTGACTTAATTAATTCTGATCAGAATTAATCCTGTTTTCCCTGAGAATCCTATAGAATGCTATTTGAAACCCTAATATTATTGTCACAGTCTGCCTTGTCTCAGGGTTATTTTTATATATTCTTCCTCACTAAATCATGACATTCTTATAGATTAAGCTGTGATCTGCATGCAATAAAAACTCAATAATTGTTAACTCACTGGTGAATCTTATATTTGACTGAACTATTGGTTTTGGTGACATTTGGATATATCTTGATTCAGCAGTGGACACTTATTAGACACTTGCTCATGTCTAGGAAAAAAGGACTAGACATGATTTTTTAATTGATGACCTCTCAATTTCTCACCTTCCATATTGAAGTGTAGTATTATTGTTTGTTTACAATTCATACTTACATCTACCTTCTAGAATATTTTGAAAAATAGATGTATTAATAAATCCATTTATTCACTTATTCATTCATTGATTTATTCAATAGTCACTTCATGAGTGCTTATAACAAGCTAATAAGACATAGTAATCTCTTTAAAAATCTAGGAGCAGGTGAGATACAGGTAAGTAAAGCAATCTGATAAATGCTATGGCTTAGAGGAAAAATACCTAAAATCAGAAAGGAACTTCTTAGGAGATTGGACCCTGGAAACTAACTTTGAGGTTAAGAGAAAGAAATAGTTAGGAAGCTGGGGTGAGACATGAGCTATTTATGAGAAGGAAACAAGCCACATGCAAACACTGAGATGGGAAATTAAATCACTTGCTCCAGAAACTGCTCAAGAAATTCAATACGACTGAAACGTAACATACAAGTTGAAGAAATGCCAGCGACAAAGCTACAAAGAAGAGCAGGTGTCAGATCTAAAACGGGCTTGTGTGCTAAACTAAGGAATTCTAATTCAAAGCTTTGGAGCATATCTGAGCTCTCCCAGGCACGTGGGATCAGGGATGTCATTCTGGGACTACAGTTCCAGAGGCTGGGTCTGGTTATGGGTGGGGTGAGACTTCCTTATAATGTACAAAAAATAGAACTAAGAGGATTTGAAAGTGATGGCCCGGGACCTGGGATGGGCGGGGAGGTGTGAATTCAAGATTAATTCAAATTTGAGAGAGAAAAAAGAAGTAGTTAATATGGAACATGAAGCAGAGCAAAGAGGTCAAAATAGAGGACCAGAGGACAGCCTGGTGTGATTTCTTAAAGCCTCCTCTTCCCTTTCTGGGCTCCTTCAGCCTTAGACCTGAAGCCTTTTAAGGATTTAAAACAGAAAAGTGATAAACTTGTTCTCTTCCTAACTAGGCATACAGCATCTTGTCATGTCCTGTAAGCACTTCCCCAAGGGTATCTGACCCACAGTAAGTCCTCAATAAGAATTTAGCAAAGGATATGAACTTGCTAACTGCCAAGCACAGAAATGCTTTCGTTGAGATATTCACATGTTATGTGAGTCTATTGTTGTTTCTGTTATTTAGTCACTAAGTGGGTTTCCATTTCTTCTCTAGGAGATCTTCTCAAACCAGGGATTGAACCTGAGTCTCCTGCCTTGGCAAGTGTATTCTTTACCACTGAGCCACCAGGGAACTCTGCCTTAGTGTAAGGGACAAGAAAATGGATTTCATACAAACTTACAAGAACTCACTCTTCTCTTTAATAAATTCACTCATTTAATAAATGTGAACTAAAATCATATTATTTACAAGCCATTCAGATGTAAAACTAAACTTTTTTTTTCAATTGTCTTAGGCAAATCACATCATATGCATTAAGAAATAAAACAATAGAAAAGAAGCCCACCCGCCCCAGAAGAACTGAGTAAAACAAAAGAACACAAGTAGTTTAGCAGTAAGTGGTATGACTCCGGAACAATAGTAATCCAGAAACAGTGGCTGAGGTGACTGTCAAACATAAGTTTGAACCATACAGAGCTGCTCACAAATCTGTATGTAGGCATGTGTGAGTTACCAATTGTCTCTGAAGATAGGTGGCTCAAATTAATGGGGGCAATAACAAGCTAGAATCCTCTGGGGGAGAAGCCTCACTATTCACTGCCATTCTGCAGTCAGGGGCAATCAGATAAGCTTTAGTTCAGTCCACCAGGAGAGAAGGCTTTAAACATAACAGTTGAGCAGGGTGTGGCCAGCCTATACACATGTCACAATGGTGCCATCATGAGACAAGTCCACGTAATATAAAAAGCAAGGGAGGAAGTACAAACTTCAAGTGAAGACTAAAGTGCTGAAAGTTGCAAAGCCTCCTAAATTACCCTTTTTCCACAGCACAAGCATCTTGTGATGTGATGTAATGTTGACCATAAACCATTTCAACATTTAATAAATTCAGGCATTTAAACCTGTACTATGATTGCAGTAATTCCCATAAACTGTCTGTCTCAGATTTCAGGATGATTCCCTCATATTTAACATCACTAGAGAACAGGAAGCAGTATTCTTTTTCTGCAGTGGTATTCCTTGTGGTATAATAACAATGATAGTAATTCTTTTAAAAATACTTCTATCATTTAACAATGTATTTATTTGCTGCATCAGGTCTCTTAGTTGCATTGTGTGATATCTTTCCTTGTGGACTCTCTAGTTGTGGCATACCGGTTCCAGGATGCACCGGCTCAGAAATTGTGGTGCTCAGGCTTAGTTGGTCCGGGGCACGTGGGATCTTTGTTCCCCAACCATGAATCAAACCCATGTCCCCTGCACAGCAAGGTGGATTTATAAGTACTGGACCCCCAGGGAAGTCCCAACAATTCTTTTTTAAAAGTATTCGATCTTTGTGCTCTATTCCTAGAACAAGCTCCTTAGAGAGATGCGAATCTTTTGTATGTAGTGAAATGACTGGTGACTGGGAACCTGCAGAAAGCTTCAGGATAGAGGTGGCCAGAAAGACCAAGACGTGATTAGACGCTTGAAACTTTCAGCCCCAAACCCCAAACGTCCAGGCAGGGGAGAAGGGCTTAAGACTTGAGTTCAGTCACCAATGGCCGGTGGTTTTGTCAATTACGCCTATATAATGAAACGTTCCTAAAAACTTCTGTGCTTCCCAGGTGGCTCAGTGATAAAGAATCGGCCTGCCAATGCAGGAGTCACAGAAGATGCAAGTTTGATCCTTGGCTCAGGAAGATCCCCTGGAGGAGGTAATGGACACTCCAGTTTTCTTGCCTGGAGAATCCCATGGACAGAGGAGCCTGGTGGGCTACACAGTCCATGGGGTCACAGAGTTGGACACGATTGAGTGACTGAACACACACACACACAAACCCCTAAAAAATGTGGTGTGGCTATCTCCCAAGTTGGTGAACACATCAGGGTGCTGAGACGGTGGCCCACTCCAGTTCCGCGGGGATGGAAGCTCCTGCCCTGGGGACACTTTTGCATCTCACACTATTGTACTTTTTCATCAGGCTGTTTATTTGTATGCTTTATGATAAATCAGCAAACATAAGGAAAGTGATTTCCCAAGTTCTGTGAGCCATTTTAGCAAGTTATTGAGCTTGATAGTAGTGGGAAGCCCCAGTTTATAGCTGGTCCATCAGGAGTACAGGTGACCTGATGTTTGTGACTGGTGTCTGAAAGTGAGGGCAGTCTTGTGAGACTGAGCTCTGAAACCTGTGGGTCTATCACTAACTCCAAATAAGCTAGTGTCAGAATAGAATGAATCATGGGACACCCAGTTGGTGTCCAGAGAATTGGTTGGTATGAGGAAAAAAACCCATAAATTTAGTGTCAGAAATGTTATGAGTAAAAACAGCTCACCCTGGTTAACTGCACCTTTCTAATCTTACCATGGGCTTCCCTGATAGAGCAGTTGGTAAAGAATCCACCTGCAATGCAGGAGTAAGTAACTATTGGTTGCTCAGTCATGCCCGACTCTTTGTGACCCCATGGACTGCAGCCCACCAGGCTCCTCTGTCCATGAAATTTTCCAGACAAGGATACGGGAGTGGGTTGCCATTTCCTTCTCCAGGGGATCTTCCCAACCCAGGGATCTAACCTGGGTTTCCTGTACTGCAGGCAGATTCTTTACCGACTGAGCTACAAAGGAAGCCCAATGCAGGAGACAAAGGAAGCAATGCAGGAGACCCCAGTTCAATTCCTGGGTTGGGATGATCCCTTGGAGAAGGGACTAGCAACCCACTCCAGTATTCTTGCCTGGAGAATCCCATGGACAGAGGAGCCTGGTGTGCTACAGTCCATGGGTTCGCAGAGTTGGACGCGACTGAACGACTAAGCACAGTACAATCTTACCATTCCATTTGTTGAAAAGTTAGTATCTAGCAGATCTCACAGGTTCTCTGTGTAGTGCGTAATCATGAGAAGTTCGAAGTAAAGCTTTGGTAAGTATAGAAGTGAATCTGGAGGTCCTCCCCCCCATAAACAATTCAGGTCTAGATTTAATGTTGTTCTGTTATTTCTACTCTATGTTCTTTACTTTCTCAAAGAACATGTCAAGTTAACTTGCTGCTTTTGGAAATCAATGTCAACCCCACCCCACTCAATTACTCTCTACTTTGTTCTGTCAGATACTCTATTTTCTAACACATTCTGCAAGGCATTGGAGAGCTGAGGAATTGTTTCAAGCTTTGAAGACATGGTAAAATTTGCCATGATTTTAGGGAATCACGTAGGCCCGAGGCTACGTGAAGGATGGATTTGAAGGAAGGGTCTGTGTGGTGGAATGCACGAAGCACAAGTTCTGGAGGCGTCCAAACCTGGGTCCAAATCTAGTTACCGACGCGTACGGCTGTATAACCTTGAACAAGTTACTTATACTGTCCAAGGTGGCATTCCTTTATCAAGGGTGACAGTAATTGTTTGCGATTAAGTCATGTTTATGAAGTGAAAAGGCTGGCACATAGTGAGCACTCACAAGAGGCAGCCATCCACTTTAATGGCCATGTTGTTCTATGAACATTTTTCAGTTGGGTGTTTGCTTGATTTTAAACCCCTTCTTGTCAGCATCTTTTGCTTCCCAGGAAGGGCATCTGATACAATGTCTGTCTCCCAGTCCTGAGTAGAAGGTTATTCAAATACCGTCTGTTTCCTCCTGTGAGGCAACCTCGTGTCAAAGGAATGTTGACCAAGCTGCGCTGGTCTTTGATACTTGTCTTTCTTCTAGAGCCCTTGAGACTCTATTCACGCTAGACTGCCACTTCTGGGCTCATACCTCATTCAATGCCACCCATCTGCACCACCCTTGTTCTGCCCTTCTAGAAAGAGTCCTTTCAAGAGGGAAGGGATATATGTATACCTGTAGCTGACTCACGTTGATGTATGGCAGAAACCAACAATTTTGTAAAACAATTATCTTGCAATTAAAAATAAATTTAAAAGAAGAAATGAGTAAAGGTCCATTACCACCAACCTTTAAAAAAAAAAAAAAACTCATTCCTCCACATCATATACATTCCAGCTCTCTCTGCTAACTAATTTGTTCAATATATTCAACCAACTTTTACTGAGTGCTTATAACATGCTTCAAGCTGGAGAAACCCAGTACAGCCTTTCCACCCCAGTAATTCATATTCTACTTTGTTATGCTACAGTAAGAGCTATGATCAGAGATTCTCCATCCAAGCATTAGAACCATCTGTGAATTTTTTAAAATTACAAATGTTTATTTCCTACCTAATTTAATAAATCTGAATGGGACTCAGATATACAAAATTGCCAAGCTTTTCTCCAAGGTTTTATTGACTAGCCAGAATAAAGAAGAACCCAAGGAGTATTGCTGCATATGAAAAGATGATAAGAATTTGGAAGTGTTAGTGGACTTCATGTCAAAGGTTTAAATTGTATGCTGAAGGATAAATAAGTTTTCCAGGTGAGAAGAGAACCCCAGGAAAAGGAAAAGCATAAAGCCTAAACCTAAAATGTCTGAATTCGATCAACACAATTTTTACTAATATGCTAGTGGAAGAACCTTAGAAGACTCATTTATGAATAACATTTATGCATATTAGCTATAAATTTCTGGGAAGAAATAGCCTTACTTTTGTTCATCAGTGCAATTAACAAACAGCATCATAACCATTTCGCTTTCATGGTTAGTTTCTTCTATAAGTTATGAACCCTCTCAGGATAAGAACATGTGACTTAGTCTTTGTAACACCACAACTGGCGTGCAGTGGGTCTCTCAATCGTGTTTGCTGATGGAATGAATGATGGTCTCTATGTCATGATCTGTTTTTCCAGTGTCCATCAAGTTTTACTGGGACACAGTTGTGCTCATCCACTTACATGTCATCTGTGGCTACTTTCACGTTACGATAGCAAAGCTGAGTAGTTGTATCAGTGATCATATGTCCCACAAAATCTAAAATATTTACTATCTGGCCTTTCAGACAAAAAAATTGCCTGCCCTTGCCTCACACCAGTGCTGTTCAACAGAACTTTCTGGGATAATGAAACTGTTCCATAACCTTTTTGTCCAATCCAGTAGCCACTAACCTCATTTGGCTATATAAATTTAAGTTAAAATTAAGTGAAATTAAATATTTATTTCCACAGCTGCCCTAGATACACTTTAGTGCTTGATAACCACTCATGGCTAATGACTTTCTTATTGGAAGTACAATCCTATGTCATGATCTTAATAATGAGAATTTCAAGTCAAGTGAGAGAGGAGGTGTTTGGGGGCAAGAAAGCATCTCAATCCCACTTGTAAAGCATGAAAGTGATCACCTGCATCTTGTCTAGTTCGTGATCCTGTTTTTTATTACTTTACAATATTGTATTGGTTTTGCCATACATCAACATGCATCTGTGATCCTGTTTTGAAATACCCATTTATTTGACAAGAATTTGTTGAGTTTCTTTTATGTACCAGGCCCTCTATATACATATTTTCAAAGTGATATGAATTAATTTCTTGTTTTTGTTTTTTTTTAAGTATTTATAGGGACTTCCCTGGTGGTCCACTGGCTAAGAGTCCATACTTGAATTGTGGAGGGCCTGGGTCTGATCCCTTTTCAGAGAACTAGATCCCATGTGATGCAATCAAGACCTGGTACAACTAAATAAACAATTTTTTAAAAAGGATTTACTAGTTAGTATTAGGGAAGAGAGGTTTGCATGTAGCGAATATCAATCATACTCTTGGCCCTTTACATATCTGATCTGTAAAGTACTATGCAATTTTTATTAATAATTTTCACATCAATCTTGAAAATACTCTCCCCGCTGGAAGGGTGGGATGAATTGAGAGAGTAGCGATGATATATATACACTACCATGTGTAAGACAGGTAGGTGGTGAGAAGCTGCTATATATTTTGTAGCACAGGGAGCTCAGCTCAGTGGGCTGCACTTCCAGTTCTGCAGTCTAAAACACACTCTCACTGAGTGTTCAGCAACATTGAAATTTTGCAACTTACTACCTACAGACAGAATAATCAAACTCTAAACTGATTGGAAAGCTTCCCAGGTGGCTCAGTGGTAAAGACTCCACCTGCCAATGCAGGAGACGCAGATTCAATCCCTGGGTCGTGAAGATCTCTTGGAGGAGGAAATGGCAACTCACTTCAGCATTCTTGCCTGGGAAATCCCAAGGACAGAGGAGTCTGGTGGGCTACAGTCAATAGAGTCAAAAAGAATAGGACACAACTCAGTGACACCACCACCAAATGTTAGATGAAGTTCATAAACTGTCCCAAAGCCGAGTCTCCTGTGTCTTCCTCCTCTACCCTCCTGGTGGCTTTAGCTCCCCTGTTCTTAATTTCATGGTTGGAATGTCCCGACAGGGGATCCATCACTGTCCTAGCACAGCCCCCTTTCCGCTTCACTTATTAGTCAAAGCTTTCTCCATCTTACTCAGAAAATATCTGAGCCCTTTTGAAGGCAGCAAGAAACAGCCCACGGCCCTCACTCTTGAGACAGGGCCTCTCTCTGGGGGAAGTGCCCAGTGCAGGGGTGAGACCTGGGTGAAAACCTCAGCATCACCCACAGAGTTTCGCCCTTACCCACCACTTGAGGCTTCCCCTGTTTGTGGCTGGGGAATTCCAGCTCAGTCATCTCTGAAGACCTTTGAATTAAGAGCTTGGGCTTCCACTCTGGTTGCTTTTGGTGGGGAGAGGTGGCTAAAGCAACTGTCCCCACCCACACTGAACCTTTCACACTCAACTACTTGAACCTTCTAAAAGACTCTGTCCTCTCTGAGAAAAATATGCATGCTCAGTCGCTAAGTTCTGACTCTTTGGACCCCATGAATGTAGCCTGCCAGGCTCCTCCATCCATGGGATTTCGCAGGCAAGAATATCAGAGTGGGCTACCATTTCCTCCTCCAGGGGATCTTCCTGATGCAGAGATCAAACCCACGTCTCCTGTGTTGGCAGGTGCATTCTTTACCATTGTGTCACCAGGGATAGCTCGTGAAAAATATACCATCCTTATAAATCCCCCAAATTAGTCAGATGCAGACACAGCCTTCAGAATTGTATACACCCACAACAGCTATATTTGGCACACTCTTTCCATGAAATTCTCTACTCACTAGTCACATATTAAAGGTTATCACCCCTATCAGCTTACTCCCCCTCCTACACTCCCGAGAATAGTACAGGAAGAGACAGGCAGGTCTGGCTCAACCCCTTGCCAGGCCACTTTAAACAAGGTTATCAAAAAGCTTAATTTGTAGAATATAATCAGTGTGTGTGTGTGTGTGTGTACTTAGTCACTCAGGCATGTCCGACTCTTTACGACCCCACAGACTGTAGCCCACCAGGCTCCTCTGCCCATGGAATTTTCCAGGCAAGAATACTAGAGTGGGTTACCATTTCCTACTCCAGGGGATCTTCCCAACCCAGGGATCAAACCCATGTCTCTTGCATCTCCTGCACTGGCAGGCAGATTCTTTATCACTGTGTCACCTGGGAAGCTGTAGAATATAATCAATAACTAGCATTAAATCAGTAGACAGGCTGTTAAAGCTGAAGATTCTCTGTGCCATCAATGTCCCTGTCTTTTCTTTCTTTCCTTCCTTTTTTTTTTTCTGACTGCACTTCAAGGCATGCAGCACATTAGTTCCCCCATCAGGGATCAAACCTGTGCTCCTTGCAGTGGAAGCACAGAGTCTTAACCACTGGACCACCAGGGAAGTCCCCAAAGTCCTTATCTTTTGAATACTCTCCACTTCACTTGTGGCTGTTGACAAGATCAGGAACCTTTCTGCTGGAGCTTCTCCCTATAGCTTCCACCAGTGACCTCTGAGCCACTTGTGCCTCTGGCTCTTGTCTTGGACCACAGTTGTGGTCTCCACTTCTGAGTTCTGCCGTCTCAGGCACATTCTCAGTTGAGTATTCAGCAACTTTAAAATTTTGCAGCCCACAGCCCACATGCAGAACACTCAAGCTCTAGACGACAGGGAGTCCGAAACCTATGCCTTAGTTCCCTCATGGTTGTTGTCTTTTCCTTCTCCCAGATCCAATATATTGACCTCACCTATTGTGGTTATTTGCAGGAAATGGAACTAACTTTAGGGTTGGTGCCCTTGGAAGATTCACCCCATCTCTCTTCTGCCTACTGATTCTGCGAAACTCCATCCTGCCCAACAAGGCTGCTCAAACAGGATAGATAATGGCCACCCCAAGATATCCCTGGAACCTGAAAAATGTTGCCTTATTTGGAAAAAGGCTCTTTGCAGGTGTGATTAAGTTAAGGATCTTGAGATGAGGAGATCACCCTGAATTATCAGTGAAGTGAAAGTCGCTCAGCTGTGTCTGACTTTTTGTGACCCCACCTACTGTAGCCGCTAGGCTCCTCTGTCCATGGGATTCTCCAGGCAAGGATACCTAATGAGTGGGTACCCATTTCCTTCTCCAGGGGATCTTCTCAACCCAGGGATCAAACCTGGGTCTTCTGCATTGCAGGCAGATTCTTAGCTGTCTGAGCTAAAGGGCTAAAACATTATCAGTTCTCAGAGTGAGTCTTAAATTCAATCACAACCGTCTTTATAAAGAGCAGCAGAGGGGTGTTTGACACTCAGAGAAGGTGATGTGAAAATAGATTTGAAGCTACTGGCCTTGAAAACTAGAGGGGCACAGCCCGTGCTTAGGAATGCTGAAAGTCATTGGAAGCTGGAAAAGGCACAGGACTGATTCTCCCACAGGGAAAGCGGCCCTGCTGAAACTGATTTCAACACAGTGAGACTGAATTCAGACTTCTGGTCACCGGAACAGTGAGAGAACCGTCTAATCTCTGGGTGATTGTTTTAGGCCACCCCGCATGTGGCCGTTTGTTATAGTAGGAAATGAATACAGCAGCCACGCCCGAAGCATCTTTCCACGGCAACGCGCCCACTGCTGCGTGTTCGGTTTAACGCAAGTATCTGATGACCGACTCCCTTCTTCCTCTCTTTTCCAGGAAAGGAAGCCATTTTTGCCAACAACAGCATAAGTCATTTCCCAAGAATTCTTAAGAAATTTTAGGCTGCTGGATCGCTACCTTCTCTTCTTTGTTTTCTTTTACTCTAAACAATTCATGGAAAAGAAAGTACTGTTAAAGCTAATATAGTTGGTACTCTCTCAACCAAAACTCTCTATTAATTAACCAATATCTCTAAGGTCTTCCATACAATGTTAGTCTTCAAAATGACATGCTTCAGACTCAGCAAAAGCCTGAAAACTTTTCCTAGACACTAAAAGAAAGGTAAAATTTACCAATTTCTCATATCTCTAGAAAGGCATAGCCATTTAACCTCTCTGGATTGTTGGGCATAGAGAGGGTCTTGAAACCAGAAGACTGATGGATTTTTTTTTTTTAACCAACATTTTTTTTTTAATTTATTATTTTATTTATTTATTTTTGGCTGTAGCTGGGCTCTCATTGCTGGGCAGGCTTTTCTCTAACTGTGGCGAGCAGAGGCTACCCTTTAGCTGTGGTGCACAAGCTTCTCATTGCAGTGACTTCTACTGTTGCAGAGCACACATTCTAGGGCACACGGGCTCAGTAGTTGGAGTTGCAGCCCTTGGCCTCAACTGCCCTGTGGCATGTGGGATCGCCCCGGACCAGGGATTAGACCCATGTCCCCTACTTTGGCAAGTGGACTCTTCACCACTGAGCCACCAGGGAAGCCCAGACTGACAGATTTTAAAGAAACAGAAAAACAAAGGAATTGTAGATCTTAATGAGATCATCGTAAAAGCTGAGGAATGAAGCTGGAGTGGAAAGAGATGGTCAGAGAAGACTTGACATAGTGTAAGGGTTGGCGCCATGTGGGTGATGTCAAAATCCTGGCAGAGAACGAAAGTACCTGAGGTAAGCTGATGGCAAAGGGCACTGGTGTGAGGAAGGCATGAAACTGGGAACTTGGGATGTTGGGTTGATCTTCCGCCTGGGCACTGTTTGCGTGAATCCAGGACATAGAGAGGAGGGAGGGAGGAGAAAGAAGCACTGTGACCAGGATTAAAAAAAAAAAAAAAGCCTCAGTAAGTGAGGATGTTGAAAGACATCTTCAAGGGAGGTCTAGGTCAAGGGAGGCAGGGGGCGGGGGAGGATTCAAAAGGGGTTTTAAATAATGTGAAATGAATTAGAGAACTGAAACGACAGAGAATTTCAAAAGAGGCTGCTGCTGTTGTGGTAAAGAGTTATTCATGAACTTCAGAAAAGCAGTTACCTCACATTAAAAAGCACTTCCATACTGTTCTTGCTCATGGGCTTCTCACGGCAAGAATAGTGGACTGGTTTGCCATTCCGTCCTCCAGTGGACCACATTTTGTCCGAACTCTCCACTGTGACCTGTCCATCTTGGGTGGCCCCGCGCAGCATGGCTCAAAGCTTCACTGAGCTATGCGAGGCCCTTCACCACGATAAGGCTGTGATCTCGATGTGCTGCAGTCCACGGGGGTGCAAAGAGTCGGACACAACTCAGCGACTAAACAAGAAGAAGAAAAACTAGTGTTCTAGAGAATATCCTCTAAGTCCTTCCCCCTTCCTCTCCATTTCTAAATGGGTTCAGGCTTTTGCTGCCTTGTTTGAAGGTGGGTTTCCTGATTCTAACCTCACTTCATTCCAGTTCTAATTGCCACACTAGAAAAATTTCCCTTAAATGTATTGTGAGTATGTCACTCCTTTGGTCAAAATCCTACAGGCAGAGAATCAAGCAAACTACCCAAAAGAAAGTGGCCCAAGACCCTTCTCACTTACCTAAGACTGAGGAGTTTCCAGGAATGCAGGACTTTCAGTGTTAAAACTAGGAAAGTTTCAGGCAAATCAGGATGAACTGGCAACCCAGAGAATTGATTCAAAGAAAAAAATAAGTTTCCATTATTATCCAAAGATCCACGCAGTTAATAAAGCCCATCAGAGTACTCCTTCATTCATACAAGGCCCATATCACCAGTAAATTTAAGACCAAAACATAAATACAATGAAATCACAGAACCGTAACACAAACAACTGCCCTATCTTTCAATTGCCTGGCTGACAGAATTTCCAAAGCAAAAGCTGAATTCCCAGAATCCAATTTTCACTGTATTTTATAATCTAGAACCACATTGCTGTAACCAGTCACAAGGTGGTTATATCACTAAAAGTCCCACATCTCAGCAAATCAGGTTAATTGGTTACCCATGACCATATTGGCTTTTTTAGAAAACAAGAACAGAGGAGGAAAGAGAAATGTCTTTATAAACTTGGTTTCCCCAGATTTCCCATCAGTCTGTGATGGTTGTTGAGGTTTCATCTTCTACAAATTCAAAGACAATTTCTATCAAGAAAGTAATTGGAACAGTGTTGTGCTATTTAATGAAATACAAAAAAATTAACCATAAACACTACAATCAAAATAAGATAAATCTTACAAAATGAAACATACTCTGACCAGAACTCACACTCCCTGATATTTACTCAAATGAGTCAAAAATTGGTCTACACAAAAACCTGCACAGAAATATTTATAGATGTTTTATTTATAATTGCCAAAACTTGGAAGCAACCAAGACGCCCAACAGGTGGATACATAAATAAACTGTGGTACAGCCATTCAGTGAAATCATATTTGACAGTACAAAGAAATGGGTATTCCCCAATGGCTCAAACAGTAAAGAATCTGCCTGCAATGCCAGAGATGCAAGAGACTGAGAGAGTCAGTTCCTAGGCAGGTTGATAAGGAGTCTAGGGGTTCCCAAGGAGAGAGGGGTCTGGAATTCTCAAGGAGGAAGAAAGGACAAACTTTTTTTCTTTCTCCACATTCCTTAGGATTATATAACAATAATGTATCTTGCCTAAGGACAGTCTCTGGATTAAACCTTCTGTTATCTTAAAATGTAAATTATGGGAGTAGGTCTGATGAGGTCTTTACAACCTCCCAACATTCTTTGGATTCATTGGACAGTATATAACTTCATTGTTAACACTACCAAGCGGGTACTCTTTCTGCCCCCTTCTGATGCCTATGTCAGAAGCTTTCTCTATCTCCTTTATACTTTAATAAAACTTTATTACACAAAAGCTCTGAGCTATCAAGCCTCGTCTCTGGCCCTGGATTGAATTCTTCTCCTCTGGGGGCCAAGAATCCCGGTGTCTTTGCATGATTCAACAACACCCTTTCAAGACTGCGGTTCGATCCCTGGGTTGGGAAGATCCCCTGGAGGACAAAATGGTAATCCACTCCAATATTCTTGCCTAGAAAATCCCAAAGACTGAGGAAAAAAAGAAATGAGCTATCAGTCTGCAGAAAGACTTGCTGCTGCTGCTAAGTCGCTTCAGTTGTGTCCGACTCTGTGCGACCCCAGAGATGGCAGCCCACCAGGCTCCCCCGTCCCTGGGATTCTCCAGGCAAGAACACTGGAGTGGGTTGCCATTTCCTTCTCCAATGCATGACAGTGAAAAGTGAAAGTGAAATCGCTCAGTCGTGTCCAACCCCTAGCGACCCCATGGACTGCAGCCTACCAGGCTCCTCCATCCATGGGATTTTCCAGGCAAGAGTACTGGGGTGGGGTGCCATTGCCTTCTCTGCAGAAAGACTTGGAGGAAACTTAAATGTGTGTTACTAAATGAAAGAAGCCAGTCTCAAATGGCTGCAGGTGCATGATTCCAACTTTATGATATTCTGAAAAAGGCAAAACTATGGAGACAGCAAAAAAAAAAAAAAAAAAAAAAAAAAAAATCAGCAGTTACCAGGAGTTATGGGGAAGGAAGGGATGAAAATGTGGGTGGAGCAGAGGGAATTTTTAGGTCAGTGAAACTATTGCATGAAACTGTAATTGTAGACATATGTCATTTGATATGTCATTTCTCAAAACTCAAGGTACAGCACAAAGAGTGAACCCTTGTGTAAAATATGGACTTTTGTTAATAATAATGTATCAACATTGACTTATCAATTGTAACAAATGTGCCACAATTATGCAAAATGTTAATAATAGGTAGGGGGGGCTCAGGCCAGGATTGGAGTGGGGTGGTAAATGGGAACTCTCTACATTCTGCAACATTTTTCTGCAAACTTAAAGGGCTCAAAAAACAATCCATTAATTTAAAACAAACAACAATAATTGACTCCATCCCTCAAATGTGGAGTCAATTGATTTATAATCAAATTGGATGCATATTTTTCCAGAGTATTAAGCAGAAATCTGAGAATTTTACAGTGAGTTATCCATAAAGTGAAAAAATTGAATTATGAAAGTATTATTGAAGAATACTAGATGTGAAAAATTTCAGACACAGAAAATAAACTGATGGTTACCAAAGAACAGAAGAGGGGGTGGGGAGGGATAAATTAGGAGCTTGGGATTAACAGATATATACTACTATATACAAGGTAGACAAACAACAAAGTCTACTGCATAGCACAGGGAACTATATTCAATGTCTTGTAATAACATATAATGGAAAAGAATCTGAAAAAGAATATATATGTGTGTGTGTGTGCTCAGTCATGTCGGACTCTGCGATCGCATGGCGTGTAGCCCACCAGGTTCCTCTGTCGTGGGATTTTCCAGGCAAGACTGGAGTGGGTTGCCATTCCCTTCTCCAGGGGATCTTCCTGCCCCAGAAACGAACCTGTGTCTCTTGCATCTCCTGCACTGGTCAGTGGATTCTTTACTACTGCGCCACCTGGGAAACCCATAAATACATGTATATACGTATATATAACTGAATCACTTTGCTCTAATCTGAAACTAACACAACCTGGTAAATCAACTATACTTCAATATAAAAATTAAAAAACAGAGTGAAACAAACATTAATATGCCAACATACTTAATGTCTTTTAAAGGGCAAAATTATAAATGGTAAGAACTTTGGAAAAATATATTTGCAACAATATGATACCTGAAGGACTGGAATCTTCATTGTAAAAAAGGAGATTTTATATTCTTTTTTTGGCAGCATCACTTGGCTTTTGGGATCTTAGTTTCGGGACCAGTGATCGAACTCTTTGCCCCCTACAGTGGAAGCACAGAGTACTAACCACTGGACTGCCAGGGAAGTCCCAGAGACCTTATGTTCCGATGAAGAAATAAGCAAACTTTCTAACAGAAAAAATAGGCTACAAATACGAACAGTGGATTCACAAAAGAAGAAATACAAATAGGCAATTAGCATTCAAACTGAGTAAGAAGGCAATGGCACCCCACTCTAGTACTCTTGCCTGGAAAATCCCATGGACGGACGAGCCTCGTAGGCTACAGTCCATGGGGTCGCTAAGAGTTGGACACAACTGAGCGACTTCACTTTCACTTTTCACTGTCATGCATTGGAGAAGGAAATGGCAACCCACTCCAGTGTTCTTGCCTGGAGAATCCCAGAGACGGGGGAGCCTGGTGGGCTCCCGTCTATTGGGTCGCACAGAGTCAGACACGACTGAAGCGACTTAGCAGCAGCAGCAGCAAGAATCCAAAAAATAAAAAAGAAATGCCAATACTCACTTATCTGAAGGGTGTGAGCAGTGGGCACTCTCCTAAGCTATTTGTTCTTTTTTATTTTATTTAACCGATTTCTTTATTTTTGGCTGTGCTGGGTCTTCATCGCTGCGCTGGCTTTTCTCTAGTTGTGGCTTTTGGCTTTTCTCTAGTGGCAGTGCATGCGCTTCTCACGGGTGGCTCCTCTTGTTGCAGAGCGTGGGCTGTAGGCAGGCAGTCGCAGCACAGGGCGCAGCAGTCCAGCTCATGGGCTCTCGAGCACAGGCTCAGTTGTGGTGCATGAGCTTAGCTGCTCCACAGCATGTGGGATCTTCCCAGATTGGGGATTGACTCACTGTCTCCCGCATTGGCAGATGGATTCTTCACCACCGAGCCACTAAGGAAGCCCATGCACCGGTTGTTCTTGTATAAATGACTAAGACCTTTCATGGGGCAATTTTTCAGCATACGTCAAAAACCTTAAAATATGTATTCTCTTTGACTAGCACTTCTACCTTCAGGAATTTATTCTAAGGAAGTAATTCAGCAGAACCAGCAATGTACCACGATTTCTATTACAATCTTAATTATAATAGGAAGAGCGAATATGAAATAATCTAAATCTAAGAGACTGATTGAATAAATGTTAGGAGAGATTTCAAGGTAATAATGTAAATTTATCAAACATGGTAAGGAAATATTTTATAACTCATTGACATGAAAAGATCTCTACACAATACTGTCAAATTATAAAAAGTGTCCAAACAGCCTATGTCAAATGAGCTCAGGTGCACAAACCTGAGAGGCAGTGCTATTTGGTGGGCCGAATCCAAGGCAGATCTGCACTCAGAGCTCTGAGATCTGCCGCTTACTGGCAGCAAAAGCTAGGGCACATCATATCACCCAACAAAGCTATGTTATTCATCTGTGAATTCAGGATGGTAACAATATCTGCCCCTTAGGGAGGCTGTGAAAATTAAGAGAAACAACTTAAGCAAAGTTGTCAGTTCAGTTCAGTCACTCAGTCGTGTCTGACTCTTTGCGACCCCATGAACGTCAGCATGCCAGGCTTCCCTGTCCATCACCAACACCTGGAGTTCACTCAGACTCATGTGCATTGAGTCGGTGATGCCATTCAGCCATCTCATCCTCTGTCATCCCCTTTTCCTCCTGCCCCCAATCCCTCCCAGCATCAGAGTCTTTTCCAATGAGTCAACTCTTCGAATGAGGTGGCCAAAGTATTGGAGTTTCAGCCTCAGCATCAGTCCTTCCAATGAACACCCAGGACTGATCTCCTTTAGGATGGACTGGTTGGATCTCCTTGCAGTTCAAGGGACTCACAAGAGACTTCTCCAGCACCACAGTTCAAAATCATCATTTCTTCAGCCCTCAGCTTTCTTCACAGTTCAACTCTCACATCCATACATGACCCCTGGAAAAATCACAGCCTTGACTAGACAGACCTTTGTTGGCAAAGTAATGTCTCTGCTTTGAATATGCTATCTAGGTTGGTCATAACTTTCCTTCCAAGGAGTAAGCGTCTTTTAACTTCATGGCTGCAATCACCATCTGCAGTGATTTTGGAGCCCCAAAAAATAAAGTCTGACACTGTTTCCACTGTTTCCCCATGAAGTGGTGGGACCGGATGCCATGATCTTCGTTTTCTGAATGTTGAGCTTTAAGCCAACTTTTTCACTCTCCTCTTTCACTTTCATCAAAAGACTCCAGTGAAGTTCCTCTTCACTTTCTGCCATAAGGGTAGTGTCATGTGCATATCTGAGGTTATTGATATTTCTCCCAGCAATCTTGATTCCAGCTTTTGCTTCTTCCAGCCCAGCGTTTCTCATGATGTACTCTGCATAGAAGTTAAATAAACAGGGTGACAATATACAGCCTTGACGTACTCCTTTCCCTATTTGGAACCAGTCTGTTGTTTCATGTCCAGTTCTAGCTGTTGCTTCCTGACCTGCATATAGGTTTCTCAAGAGGCAGGTCGGGTGGTCTGGTATTCCCATCTCTTTCAGAATTTTCTGCAGTTTATTGTGATCCATACAGTCAAAGGCTTTGGCATAGTCAATAAAGCAGAAATAGATGTTTTTCTGGAATTCTCTTGCTTTTTCCATGATCCAGCAGATGTTGGCAATTTGACCTCTGGTTCTTCTGCCTTTTCTAAAACCAGCTTGAACATTTGGAAGTTCACAGTTCATGTATTGCTGAAGCCTGGCTTGGAGAATTTTGAGCATTACTTTACTAGCATGTGAGATGAGTGCAATTGTGTGGTAGTTTGAGCATTCTTTACCATTGCCTGTCTTTGGGATTGGAATGAAAACTGACCTTTTCCAGTCCTGTGGCCGCTGCTGAGTTTTCCAAATTTGCTGGCATATTGAGTGCAGCACTTTCACAGCATCATCTTTCAGGATTTGAAATAGCTCAAATGGAATTCCATCACCTCTACTAGCTTTATTTGTAGTGATGCTTTCTAAGGCCCACTTGACTTCACATTCCAGGATGTCTGGCTCTAGGTGAGTGATCACACCATCATGATTATCTGGGTCGTGAAGATCTTTTTTGTACAGTTCTTCTGTGTATTCTTGCCACCTCTTCTTAATATTTTCTGCTTCTGTTAGGTCCATACCATTTCTGTCCTTTATCGAGCCCATCTTTGCATGAAATGTTCCCTTGGTATCTCTAATTTTCTTGAAGAGATCTTTAGTCTTTCCCATTCTTTTGTTTTCCTCTATTTCTTTGCAATAATCACTGAGGAAGGCTTTCTTATCTCTTCTTGCTATTCTTTGGAACTCTGCATTCAGATGCTTATATCTTTTCTTTTCTCCTTTGCTCTTCACTTCTCTTCTTTTCACAGCTATTTGTAAACCTCCTCAGACAGCCATTTTGCTTTTTTGCATTTCTTTTCCATGGGGATGGTCTTGATCCCTGTCTCCTGTACGTGTCATGAACCTCCGTCCATAGTTCATCAAGCACCTCTGTCTATCAGATCTCGTCCTTTAAATTTCACTGTATAATCATAAGGGATTTGATTTAGGTCATTCCTGAATGGTCTAGTGGTTTTCCCTCCTTTCTTCAATTTAAGTCTGAATTTGGCAATAAGGAGTTCATGATTTGAGCCACAGTCAGCTCCTGGTCTTGTTTTTGCTGACTGTATAGAGCTTCTCCATCTTTGGCTGCAAGGAATATAATCAATCTGATTTCAGTGTTGACCATCTGGTGATGTCCATGTGTAGAGTCTTCTCTTGTGTTGTTGGAAGAGGGTGTTTGCTATGACCAGTGTGTTCTCTTGGCAAGACTCTATTAGCCTTTGCCCTTCTTCATTCCATATTCCAAGGACAAACTTGCCTGTTACTCCAGGTGTTTCTTGACTTCCTACTTTTGCATTCCAGTCCTGTATAATGAAAAGGACATCTTTTTTGGGTGTTAGTTCTAAAAGGTCTTGTAGGTCTTCATAAGAATCGTTCAACTTCTGCTTCTTCAGCATTACTGGTTGGGGCATAGGCTTGGATCACCGTGATATTGAATGGTTTGCCTTGGAAATGAACAGAGATCATTTTGTCATTTTTGAGATTGCATCCAAGTACTGCATTTCAGACTCTCTTGTTGACCATGATGGCTACTCCATTTCTTCTAAGGGATTCCTGCCCACGGTAGTAGATATAATGGCCATCTGAGTTAAATTCACCCATTCCAGTCCATTTTAGTTTGCTGATTCCTATAATGTTGATGTTCACTCTTGTCATCTCCTGTTTGACCACTTCCAATTTGCCTTGATTCATGGACCTAACATTCCAGGTTCCTATGCAATATTGCTCTTTACAGCATTGGACCTTGCTTCTATCACCAGTCACATCCACAACTGGGTATTGTTTTTGCTTTGGCTCCATCCCTTCCTTCTTTCTGCAGTTATTTCTCCACTGATCTCCTGTAGCATATTGGCCACCTACTGACCTGGGGAGTTCCTCTTTCAGTATCCTATAATTTTGCCTTTTCATAGTGTTCATGAGGTTCTCAAGGCAAGAAAACTGAAGTGGCTTGCCATTCCCTTCTCCAGTGGACCAAATTCTGTCAGACCTCTCCACCATTACCCGCCTGTTTTGGGTGGCCCCACACGACATGGCTTAGTTTCATTGAGTTAGACAAGGCTGTGGTCCGTGTGATCAGATTGGCTAGTTTTTTGTGATTATGGTTTCAGTGTGTCTGCCCTCTGATGTCCTCTCGCAACACCTATCATCTCACTTGGGTTTCTCTTACCTTGAACATGGAGTATCTCTTTACGGCTGTTCCAGCAAAGCACAGCTGCTGCTCCTTACCTTGGACAAGGTTGCCCCTCCTGACCTTGAACGTGGAGTAGCTCCTCTCAGCCCTCCTGCACCCACGCAGCCACTGCTCCTTGGACGTAGGGTTGCTCTTCTCAGCCGCTCAGTCATGTCCAACTCTTTGTGACCCCATGGACTATAGCCTACCAGGTTCCTCCGTCCATGGAATTTTCCAGGCAAGAATACTGGAGTGGGTTGCCATTTCCTTCTCCAGGGGATCTTCCCCACCCAGGGATTGAACCCATGTCTCCCGCATTGTAGGCAGATGTTTTACCATCTGAGCCACCAGGGAACCTATAAAGTTGTCAGTAATGGCAAAGAAAATTGTCTGGAATAATTACTAAAATTTAAATAATGCTTGCCTTTGGATGGTGGGTTTTGGTGTGATTTATAGTGGCCTACTTTATTTTGGGGGCTCCAAAATCACTGCAGATGGTGACTGAAGCCATGAAATTAAAAGACACTTACTCCTTGGAAGGAAAGTTATGACCAACCTAGACAGAATATTAAAAAGCAGAGATATTACTTTGCCAACAAAGGTCTGTCTAGTCAAGGCTATGGTTTTTCCAGTGGTCATGTATAGATGTGAGATTTGGACTATAAAGAAAGCCACTCATTGAAGAATTGATGCTTTTGAACTGCGGTGTTGGAGAAGACTCTTGAGAGTCCCTTGGACTGCAAGGAGATCCAACCAGTCCATCCTAAAGGAGATCAGTCCTGGGTGTTCAGGACTGATGTTGAAGCTGAAATTCCAATACTTTGGCCACCTGATGCAAAGAGCTGACTCATTTGAAAAGACCCTGATGCTGGGAAAGATTGAGGGTGGGAGGAGAAGGGGATGACAGAGGATGAGATCGTTGGATGGCATCACCAGTTCAATGGACATGAGTTTGGCTAAACTCTGGGAGTTGGTGATAGACAGGGAGGCCTGCCGTGCTGAGGTTCATGGGGTTGCAAAGAGTTGGACACGACTGAGCAACTGAACTGAACTGAACTGATGCCTTCTTTTATACTTTCCTATATTTAATTAAAAAATATATACATGAACTTAGTAGATTTTACACCAAAAAGTCCAGCAAAACCACTTTTTTATTAATACAAAGAAAAAAGACTAAAATATATATTATTGAAATATTATATCAAGAATGCATTTACTTATTACTTATGGAACTTAAAAAAAACAAACTGCCAGGATATAGGCTAAAATATCACAAGCAATTAATCTCTGGATGATAGAATTCTAGATGACTTATTTTCTTTGGTATAATTTTTCTCTATTTTCTAAGCTCACACAGTGCACAGATAGAACTTGTGTAATAAAAAATATATATAAAGAAAAAATAATGATGTAGATTGTTTATCAATGTTGAATAGTTTCATAAATGGATTACTAAGTGAAAAAAATACAAAATAAAATGTAGGGACTTCCCTGGTAGTACAGTGGATAAGAATCCGCCTGCCAGTGCAGGGGACAGGGGTTCAATCCCTGGTGTGGGAAGATTCCACTCGCCACGGACCATCTAAGCCTGTGCACCACGACCACTGAGTCCACACTCTAGAGCCTGGGAGCCTCAACTACTGAACCTGTGTGCCCCAGCTACTGAGGCCCTTGTGCCCCAGAGAAGCCACTGCGATGAGAGGCCCACGCACTGCAACAAAGACCCAATGCAGCACGCCTCCAAAACGGATCGCTACTTGATTCACAGTGTTGTGTTAGTGTCAGCCGTACAGCACAGTGCATCAGTTGTACAGAAACATATATCCAGTCTTTTTTCAGATTCTTTCCCCATACATGTCATTACAGAGAATACTGCTTATCTTTAAGTGGTTGAATTATGGCTAATATTTGTTCTAGGTTGTATTTTTTTAATATTCTGCATTAGTACTAAGTCACTTCAGTCGTGTCCAACTCTATGCGACCCCATAGACGGCAGCCCACCAGGCTCTGCCATCCCTGGGATTCTCCAGGCAAGAACACTGGAGTGGGTTGCCACTTCCTTCTCTAGTGTATGAGTGAAAAGTGAAAGTGAAGTCGCTCAGTCATGTCCGATCCTCAGCGACCCCATGGACTGCAGCCTTCCAGGCTCCTCCTTCCATGGGATTTTCCAGGCAAGAGTACTGGAGTGGGGTGCCATTGCCTTCTCCGATATTCTACATTAGTCATTTATAAATTCTATAATGAGATAGAAATATTACTAAATAAGAAAAGTCAGAAGTGCATAAATGATAGAATAAGAGATTATTTGGGTTAGGACCCATAGGTTTTCATGTTAAAATATCAGATCGTGTGTTAGAATAATAATACAGTTCCTATAACTGAAACATAAAAGGGAGTAAAAAAAACCAAAAGCAAAACTGTTCTCTGAATGTATGCAGAAACAATAAAGTTAAACTTGTGACATTCTGATACTCACAGTCTAGGGTAAGTCCAACACCTGTGCAGACAGCCTGGCCTCCCAGAGACTTGCACCTAAATACCACTGTGAATGATTAATAGCAAAACTAAGAATTCTCAACACTGGCATCTCTCTCCTCTAGGTCATTCACAGGTATCCTTCATTCCTGGAGATTAAATACCTTTCCAGGGTCCTGGACTCATGCCATTGCGTCGGCATTTCCAGCTCCTCACATGTAAATTAGGTGAGGGCCAACTCTGTCCAAGAAGACAGACTTTATTTTAGAGAAGGTATATGCCTCACATTGGGCTTTGTATTTTTTCAAATTCCAGGCTCCTGCTGATGAAAATATTCTAGTCCCAGAAGCGAATGCAAGCCCAGGCTGGGTCCTGCCGCCACCACGAGGACTGAATTTGCACCAGTGCGCAGCTGTGTGTTTTTGTCGTCTCAGCCTTCACTGCTGTCAGAAACAATAGTTCCCCATCTCAGCCTGGGCTTCCCAGGGGGCTCAGTGGTAAGGAATTCGCCTGTCCATGCAGGAGACATGGCAGACTTGGGTTCGATCCTGGGACGGGAAGATCTCCTGGAGGAGGAAATGGCAACCCACTCCAGTATTCTTGCCTGGAAAATTTCATGGGCAGAGGAGCCTGGCGGGCTACAGTCTATGGGGTCGCAAAGAGTTGGACACGACTGAGAGACTGAGCACACACACGCATCTCTGCCTACTGATACTCTCCAGTTGAAGCTTTGAGCAAAATCCCCTCTTAACAAGAATCCCACCTATGAAATCCTACCTTGGAAATCCTAGTCCCCTGTGTGACCACACCAAATGCTAATTACATGCAGTTGGGTGGAGGCAGTCTGACCAGAACCTTGCATCATACATGTGCTGCATCATGCATGTGGCTACACATGCATTTCACCGAACACATACACAAAGGACCCTCTGGCCCAGTGCCCACTCCTTATGACCAGTTCATGCTGGTGCCAAATCCTATCAAGCCTCTGCCTCAGCAGCTGGGCGGGACAATGTGGACTCCTCCAGAAATTTTTGCCCTTCTGGGACCAGACACTCATCACAAGCAAAGAAGAGGTAAGATAAGGAGGGTTCAGGATGGGGAACACATGTGTACCTGTGGTGGATTCATTTTGATATATGGCTAAACCAATACAATATTGTAAAGTAAAAAAAAAAAAAAAAAAAAAGCATTACAAGAGCTAACCAAAGCTAAGAGTCACCAGAGACGACTGATGGGGGAAAATATTCTCTCAGCCCACTTTCCTTTACAATGGCTTTATTCCTCTGACAGAATCTCCCACAGAATGACTCTTTTCTCTAAAATATCTATTTTGTTCTAGATTGACACCAGCTCCTTTTACTTAGGAACGAAGGATGGAAACCTTGAGCTCCCCCTGGAGGCAGGCGTGTGCTAGTAAGCGTCTCCGTGGACTGCGGCTCCTGACCCGCTCTACCCAGTTCCTCTTAGCAGCCACCTTGGATAACACGGTTGCTGACTTTTGCCCATTTAAAGTCACCTTCTAGGTGACCTGCCTACAGCCTCCACGACATCTGCCCGGGGCTTCCACCCTCTCTGTATTTTAGCTACTCTAGTCCCTTGCGCAGTTGCACATCAAACAGCGCACCCTGTTTCCCAGTTCTGTGTTCTTCTCTAATTTGTTGTTGCTCAGTCGCTTAGTCGTGTCCGGCTCTTTGCGACCCCAGGCTGCAGCACTCCAGGCTTCCCTGGCTGGTTGGATGATGCCATCCAACCATCTCATCCTCTGTCTCGTCCTGTAATAGAAACACTTTGTTAATCTTATGATTCTACTCCACACCTTCCCAACGGTTCCCTTCCTTTGTACCCTTGTTCTTACTCTTCACATTACCTAGAATTCTTTTCCTTACCTCAACCCTTATCTCATTTCTGAAAATCTTTTTCATCTCTTAAAAGCCCAAGTCCCAAGATACGATCCTCACACCGACCTCTGAAATCTTGCAGAACCTGTTTACAAAGCCCTTGTGTCCACGGCTTTGCATTTTAGTTATCTTTGTATAGCTTATCTTACTGTATTCAACCAAATGCCCAGCGTGATGACTAGTGTGCAGAAGATGGCCCTTAGATAAATGTTGAATTAGGTTGTTGAAGGATGATTTCAAACATCCCATTTTTAAGGAACAGAGAAAATCGCACTTTAAAAAAAAAATAAAAGAGGGGAAGAGAGAGAAAAGGGACATGAAGATAAATGTCCTGAGAATTTCAGTCTGTTGTGGAAAGAGCGTTGGATTGAAAATCAAGGACATGGGCTCTAATCCGATATGGCTGTTAATGAACTAAGTGACCAGTGAACTACCCTCTAAAGACCCAAGGCCATGGGTTGTATGTACTCTAGTTTATCACCGCGCTGAAACTGACTGACCATCTCCCTATTTAAGCACACTGGTAGCTGACCAAAGAAGATACCATTCAAATTAGCCTACAACAGAGCCTAGCAAAACACGTGTCCTAATAAATGGTAGCTATTCTTTTTTCCCCACACATGATGGGAACATTCTGTAACATTCTCAATTTTAAGAAGGAAAAAGTTTGCCTTTATCCATCGAGGATGGATGCATATAAAACTATGTGATAAAATGGTAATAAAGAACAGTACACTTGTTTAATCAAAAATATTGCTGAAATATTTGTCTTCCCCTCTGGATATGTACTTTATGGAAGAACTTTCAGTGGCTGGTCTCTCATTAGGCTGAAATTATTTTCTTATCATTTTTTCCTCTAGGTCTTGCCATATGTCATCGTAGGTAGAAGTTTCCATCGCAGCAAATAAAGGGAAACTGAAAAAGAGTTATGCCAAAACAAATTCTCAGTCAACTACATCATAGTCTGGGAAGATGTGGAAAATCATTTGACAAGATTCTAAAAAACAGTAAGCAAGAAAAGAGAAAGGTAACGCTTGGAAGCCAATGAAACAAAATGGAAAAGAACTTAAGATATGCCAGGAAAATAAACAGATTCTGAGGGATTAAACTAAGTTTCTGGAACCTAGGACAACTGCAGAAATTCAGATTAATACATGTAGTAGCAATTCCTTTGGAGAAGGCAATGGCAAGCCACTCCAGTACTCTTGCCTGGAAAATCCATGGACAGAGGAGCCTGGTAGGCTGCAGTCCATGGAGTCATGAAGAGTTGGACACGACTGAGCGACTTCACTTTCACTTTTCACTTTCATGCATTGGAGAAGGAAATGGCAACCCACTCCAGTGTTCTTGCCTGGAGAATCCCAGGGACGGCAGAGCCTGGTGGGCTGCCGTCTATGGGGTCGCACAGAGTCGAACACGACTGAAGCGACTTAGCAGCAGCAGCAGCAGCAGCAGCAATTCCTTTAGAAAAGATTTTATAAAGTGACGAATTCTATTTATGGGACTTTTAGAGTTCACTAAACGTTTAGTTCTTTTGATTTCTGAAATGCTAAATAAATTTCAATATTTTACTACGCTGCTTTCCTGACTTTATTTAAGAGAATTCCAAACTACCCACTGCCCTGCAAATAAGTGATGTTCTTCCGGGTCCTCTGTGCCATGTGGATGCTGTCTCCTCCTCCCAGAGTCTTTCTTCCTCCCCCATTCTTCAAAACTCAAATCTCTGGGAAGACATCCCAGACTCCAGTCAGCAAAACACGTTGCTCCCACTGTCATCCTTCAGTCTTGGCTCAAAGCTCTATTATTTTCACAATCAGCTGGGCTCTGGCTGTGTGAGAGCAGGTGCATGCAATTGGGATCAGTGTGGAAAGTGACGAGGAAACTGATTAAATGGCAGCAGTCAATTATGAGAAAGTAGATGGCTTACTTTATTGGGCATCTAATATATACCATGATCTCATTTTTTTGAAAAACAAAAACAAAAAACCTTTATGAAATGTTTTCTCATGATGCTGCTCTGAGTATATTCGGAGTGGCTCTTCATAGAAGCCAAATTGTGGGGGAATATATAGGAGGAGGAGTGTGCTGAACTAGGAGGGTGGAGACTTTATAATAAGCAAGGTCTAAGTTTACCCACTCCCACATCTTCACTTAGTAATCCTCCTACAGTTCTTCAGATTTCAGCTTCCTGAGGAGAGCATCTCATGTTGTTTCTAATGAGAACAATCATAGCATCTTGTACCTCTCACAGCATTTACCATAATTGTAAATCTACCTGTATATGAGATTCTTTGATGGGTGTCTGAGTCTACCACTAGGTTCATGAAAGGAAAGACTCATCTGATTTTATTCACCATTGTCTCCTAGGCCCTATCATAGAGCCTGGCACATAATGGGATTTCAAACTTGTAGAGTAAATAACTATTGTTGCACAAAAGGATAGTAGGGAAGTGAAGTGAAAGTCACTCAGTCGTGTCCAACTCTTTGTGACCCCATAGACTATACAGTCCATGGAATTCTCCAGGCCAGAATGCTAGAGTGGGTAGCCTTTCCCTTCTCCAGGGGATCTTCCCAACCCAGGGATCGAACCCAGGTCTCCCGGATTGCAGGCTGATTCTTTAAAATCTGAGCCACCGAAAGGAGGGTAAAGGAGATTGAAAGAGATTTAAAGGGGCTGCTTACAGTAACTTAGCATATTGCTCATTATCAGTGACAGAATGTTACAGGTATGAGGACTAGGTGAGAGAGGCTTTTTTCCTTTTTGGCCACACTTCGCAGCATGTGGGATCTTAAGGCTCCCAACCAGAGGTTGAACCCATGCCCCCTGCAGTGGAAGTATGGAGTCTTAGTGACTGGACCACCAAGGAAGTCTCATGAGAGGCTTATTTCTTCCTGACTGTATATATGTTGATGTCTTTTCTAACTCTCTGACACTAACTGGGAGTCCAACAGTTTCAACTCTAACACTATCCACTTGGAATTAACATCAAGTTCCACAAGTTAGGGCTTCCCAGGTGGCGCTAAGTGATTAAAAAAAAACAAACCCTCCTGCCAATGCAGGAGACATAAGAAGTGTGGGTTTGATCCCTGGGTCGGGAAGATGCCCTGGAGGAGGGCATGACAACACACTCCAATATTCTTGCTGGAGAGTCCCATGGACAGAGGACTCTGGCAAGCTATAGTCCATACGGTTGCAAAGAGTTGATCACGACTGAAGTGACTTAACATGCACATCAACAAGTTAAAGGACTCACTCCCACATGACTGGCCCCACTTTCAGATGCTGATTGCAAGTCTCTGGTCATTCATGCTTCTGACCCATTGGCTATATATCAAGGATCACTGTGACCCCCTCCTTAGGATGGATACTTTGCTAGAATTGCTCACAGTACTTAGGAAGACACTTTACTTACATTTACTGGCTTATTAAAAGGATATGAATGAAGAGTCAGATGAAGAGGTCCATAGTGCAAGGTTGGGAAGAGTGCCAGTGAAACAGGAGGGAAGGGGGCAGGCACAACCTTTATAACAATGACATAGCCATGCTGCTGCTGCTGCTAAGTTGCTTCAGTTGTGTCCGACTCTGTGTGATCCCATAGACGGCAGCCCACCAGGCTCCCCTGTCCCTGGGATTCTCCAGGCAAGAACACTGGAGTGGGTTGCCATTTCCTTCTCCAATGCATAAAAGTGAAAAGTGAAAGTGAAGTCGCTCAGTCGTGTTTGACTCTTCACGACTCCATGGACTGCAGCCCACCAGGCTCCTCCATCCATGGGATTTTCCAGGCAAGAGTACTGGAGTGGGGTGCCATCGCCTTCTCCGGACATAGCCATAGGACATGACAAAAACTGGTTAGAATCAACTAGGTCTGAGAGGTGGAAGGTTGGACTTCCAGTTGACCTCAAGCCTTATAATACGCTCATTGTAATACAATGGCTAAATGACACACCCACCAGTGCCAAGACGGTTCTCAGGCCAACCATATAAGGCCAAAAAGAGGGTGGTAGCTCAATTCCTGGAAATCCCTGCCCCTTTCCCTAAATATTTGGGATAATCCTCCCACTCATTAGCCTATGAAATTACCCACTCCATAAAAACTAACTACCCCTCTGTTTCAGCACCTCTCAGCTTCGGAGATGGTCCATATTCTGTCTGTGGGGTGTTTTTCTCTCTAAATAAATCCGCTTCTTACCTATCACTTTTTTCCACTGAATTTTTTCTTTTGGTTGTCCTGGGTTTTCACTGCAGTGCACAGGCCGTCTAGTTGCAGCGTGTAGGCTTAGTTGCCCTGCGGCATATGGAATCTCAGTTTCCCAGCCAGGGATCCAACCCATGTCCCCTGCATTGGAAGGCAGGTTCTTAACCACTAGACTACCAGGGAAGTCCCTCTCACTGAATTCTTTCAGCAATGAGACATCAAGAACCTGCGCTTCATTAAGTCCTGAGAAGAGGTGTATGATCTCAATCAAAAGACTGTGGGTTCAAGTCCCCACCCAGATTTTGACTGGGTTTGAGTCCCAGCACGTGGGTTCAGGTCTCAAATCTGAGTTGCACAGTTTCACCAGGGCACAGGCTTCTGTCCTTGCTACCCTCCAATC
The DNA here is from genome assembly GCF_019923935.1 of Bubalus bubalis. Lineage (NCBI taxonomy): Eukaryota > Metazoa > Chordata > Mammalia > Artiodactyla > Bovidae > Bubalus > Bubalus bubalis. Next base: position 89,832,516 of record NC_059161.1, on the reverse strand, counting down.
ACCTTGTTGTGCTCAACACCCTAGAAGTTCCATCATTTAGGGTTTTTTAAGGTGGTTTCATTATGTAGGCATGATGGATTAAATCACTGGCCACTGGTAATTAAATTCTATCTCCAGCCCCTTTACCCTTCCAGGAGTTGGGGCTAAAAATTCTATCCTGCCAATCAAGGTTTGGTCTTTCTGGACACCACCCCCATCCTGAAGCTATCGAGAGGCTTGCCAAGAATGGCCTCATTAAAAGACATTCCTATCACCCTTATCACTCAGGAAATTCCAAGGGTCTTAGGCGCTATGCCAAGAACTGCGGATAAAAAAAATATCCTTCCATGATACCACAGTGTGGGAATTAATTTAAGGGCATAAATTTAAGGGTATATACAGTGAATAAATAGTTTGTAATTATAATGCTGACAATGGTTTCAAAGTTTCAAAGGTAATAACAAGTCATTAGGTTACACTTGTGTTTCATCGCTATTTATTTTCCACTAACTTTTACACTAGGGAAATTAATGACATCACTCATTAATTATAGCACTCCCCTCCCCACTTCATCTAGCCCCAATGCCATCTTACTCTGAGTCATTTATTTGATAATTAGATGTTACAGACACTCATGAGAATGTGTGGCTGAATTAAACATTCTGGCACTGTGATAGCCTTTCTAGGAACAGAGGGGTGGATGCCTTTTAATAACCTTAGGCCCCACACAAGAATCATGAGTTTAGACCTAAAATTCCTTCACTTCTTCTGTACTCAAATATTTAACATATCAAAAAATACTTTACAGTACAAATTATAACTAAGCAGATAATTTAAGGGGAAAAAAAATCAGACCTTGTCAATCTACACACTGCTGCTCAAAATTGTTATTGACAGGGTAATAGAAGGCAAATCATAGACAAGATATAGATTACGGTATTAAGTTATTCATTCTCTCAAGTATTTGTTCAATGCCTTTTACAAGCCTGACACTAGGCATATAGGAGACCTCTAGAATAAAGTGAGAATAAGAGGACTAGAGGATGCGATGTGAGCTTAGTGTACAACCTGCCCTCTAGAAGCTTCTGATCTTGCTAGAACAAAAGATTATATTAAAAAATCTATAATTAAATACTAAGATAAGACAATTGTTCTACAGAAATATGGGGGAAAGGCAACCAAATCATATTGGGGAATTAGAAAATATTTCCCAGCAGGTCAAGGTTTGAAGGATGAGCTAAATAAAAAGGTTAAGGTTAAAAAAAAAAAACAAGAACAAAAATGAAAACAAGGCTGCCTTGCCTTTCCTCTCTCGAGGCAAACCAGAAACCTCCTACAATTTTGAAATGTTGATAACTAGCTCAACATTTTTAAATGTTATGCAGATCAAACAAACAACTTACACAGTCTGAATTCAGTTTGCTGCCCACCATTTAATAACCTTTAATCTTTGTGTATTTGGTGTGTTTAATCTTAGCTTCCAATTTTTCACAAAAACTACAAATTATGTTCAGTAAAAACAAATGCAGATAGAATATCAGGAAGTGTTAGAGGGAAGAGACATACCATTAGTATGGAAACAAAAATAGATATGGTAAAAAATTGAAAATGACAAATTTATGTATTTATAGGATAAATTGTTCATCAGTAATGACATTTCTGAAGAACAAAGATCTGATCATTCAATCATGCCTATACTGATGCCATCAGCAATAATGAGCAAAAGGAATGGAAAGTTATTGTTAGGATGAAAGACTGTAATAAGCGTGCAACCAGAAAACAGACATTAATGCCAAATGCCTAAATAAAGTTAATTCTGGATAAAGACCAGTATTTCTTTGGGAACTTAAAGACTGAACATGATAAAAACGCTGCTGTGAGAACTTCTGACACAGCCAGATAATTCCGTAGTTCAAGGGCATTCCAGCTCCCAAGTTTCCCACTTGCAGTTGTCATCAGGGAGGTGGATTACTTTTCCTGGCACATGTTCAACATAGAGGAAACTGGTCTATAAGAAAAGATCACTTATAGACAGACTATTAGAAGGTAGGAGAAAAAAGCATGTTTGCTTTGTGGTTTTAAAGACTGATTTTTTTTTTTTTTTAAAAGCAAACACTGTAAATATTTAAAAATCCAAATAGTTTAAAAAGATATACAGTAGAAAACAAGTCTTCATCTTGCCCTAAATCCCCAGTTCTCCTACCTAGTTCAGTTCAGTTCAGTTCAGTCTCTCAGTTGTGTCCGACTCTTTGTGACCCCATGAATTGCAGCACACCAGGCCTCCCTGTCCATCACCAACTCCCGGAGTTCACTCAGACTCACGTCCATCGAGTTGATGATGCCATCCAGCCATCTCATCCTCTGTCGTCCCCTTCTCCTCCTGCCCCTAATCCCTCCCTAGAGGTGACTGCTATAAAGAGTTTCTCATATTTCCCTTCAAATTGATTAGCACATGTGTGTGTGTGCATGCACTCAATCGCTTCAGTTGTGTCCAACTCTTTGTGACACTATGGACTGTAGTCCACCAGGCGCCTCTATCCCTGGGATTTTCCTGGCAAGAATGCTGGAGTGGGTTGACATGCCTTCCTCCAGGGGATCTTCCCCACCCAGGGACTGAACTCACATCTCCTGTGTCTCCTCCATTGCAGGTAGAATCTTTACTGCTGAGCCACTTGGGAAGTCCAATCAGCACATATTATACATTGATTTCTGTAACTTTTTTCTCAATGTGTTTAGGAGATTCTTTTATATTAATTCTCATATTGTTGTTTAGTTGCTTAGATGTGTATGACTTTTGTGACCCCATAGACTGTAGCCTGCCAGGTTCCTCTGTTGATGGGATTTTGGAAGCAGGAATACTAGAGTGGGTTGCCATTTCCTTCTCCAGGGGATCTTCTTGACCCAGTGACTGAACCCACATCTCCTGCATTGGCAGCGGATTCTTTACTGCTGAGCTACCAGGAAATATATACTGATGACTACTATTGGTGTGTCGCACCCTTATGGCAGAAAGCAAAAAGGAGCTAAAGAGCCTCTTGACAAAGGTGAAAGAGGAGAGTGAAAAAGCTGGCTTAAAACTCAACATTCAAAAAACAAAGATCATGACATCCGGGGTCCCATCACTTCCTGGCAAATACATGGGGAAACAATGGAAACGGTGACAGACTTTATTTCCTTGGGCTCCAAAATCACTGCAGATGGTGACTGCAGCCGTGAAATTAAAAGACACTTGCTCTTTGGAAGAAAAACTATGACAAACCTAAACAGCATATTAAAAAGCAGAGACATTACTTTGCCATCAAAAGTCCATCTAGTCAAAGCTATGATTTTTCCAGTAGTCATATATGAATGTGAGAGTTGGACCATAAAGAAAGCTGAGCACTGAAGAATTGGTACTTTTGAACTGTGGTGTTGGAGAGGACTCTTGAGAGGCCCTTGGACTGCAAGGAAATCCAACCAGTTCATCCTAAAGGAAATCAGTCCTTCCTATTGCGGAAGCTGAAACTCCCAATACTTTGCACTGATCGCTGAGGAAGGCTTTCTTATCTCTCCTTGCTATTCTTTGGAACTCTGCATTCAAATGGGTATATCTTTCCTTTTGTCCTTTACCTTTAGCTTCTCTGCTTTTCTCAGCTATTTGTAAGGCCTCCTCAGACAGCCATTTTGCCTTTTTGCATTTCTTTTCCATGGGGATGGTCTTGATCACTGCCTTTGTACAATGTCACGAACCTCCATCCACAGTTCTTCAGGCACTCTGTCTATCAGATCCAATCCCTTGAATCTATTTGTCACTTCCACTGTATAATTGTAAGGGATTTGATTTAGGTCATACCTGAATGGTCTAGTGGTTTTCCCTAGACCTAGAGAACTATTAAGGGAGTAAAAGTTACAGTACTTTGGATTGATTGGACACAGATGTGATTGAATAGACAGAATATGAGATGGATACCAGACTTCTAGATTGGCCTGCTCAGTGGTTGGTATTAGTCACCAAGGCAAGAAGGAGCAAGTACAGGGAGAAAGAAGTTTGTGAGTTTTGAATATTTGATCTTGATCTTCTGGAGCATGTAGGTGGTTATGTCCAATAAACAGTAGAATACATAGATCTGAAGTTCAACAGGAGACTTACACACTAATAGCAGTCATCAGTATATATTCCATAGTTGAAACTATGAGAATGGAATGGGTCACCTAAGGGTTACACATTCATTGATGGAGCAAAAAGGAAGAAATGATGGAACTTTAAGGAAAGGAGATATTTAAGTGATGGTGGTGGTTTATTCGTTAAGTCGTGTCTGATTCTTTATGACCCCATGGAAGGGGTCCTCTGTCCATGGGATTGCTGGAGGGGGTAGCCATTGCCTTCTCCAGGGGATCTTTCCAACCCAGGAATGAAACCTGAGTCTTTAGCATTATAAGCAGATTCTTTATTGTCTGAACCACCAGGGAAGACCATATTTAGGTGGTAGGTAGAAGAAAAGGAGACAAGGAAAGAAGTTTGAGGAAAAACAAAATAAATAAAAAGGCCTTTAATGAACATTCAAAAATTCAATAAAACTGACATAACAAAAGATTCAAATATTGGCATAATAATGGATTCAAATAATTTCATCTTATTTGAAATTCACAACAATACCAACATATAATATTTAAAGATGTTACTATCAGAGTCCCTTTTTATAGGCAGCATAGGCTGATTTAGATGACTAGCCTAAGATTTCACAGTTTTTAAATAGTAGAGCTGGAACTATAACCCAAGTCTTTCCCAGATTGTACAGATCTTCATTCCTCCATGCTGACTTTAATTTGCTTATGATTCATAGATATACAGACTAGTGAAACCAGAAGTGGGAAAGTGATAAAGTTAGTACAATAGCAACCTCTCCCAATAGCCTCTATTTCCATGTTTTTTATACAGTAGGTAATTAAGGCTCAGAGAAAGTTTTTAAAAAGACACTGTGGACTAAAGGATGCTACCTGCCTTATCAGTAACCAAAGTATGTCACATTGGGACATCATGTTACAGTCTCCTCCCACCCCTCTGGTGAGCCCTGAGGGAACTCTGAATAAAAACTGCAGGTACTGGCCCTTAGAAGGCTAAGGTGCATATCAAAGCAATGATTTCTTTTTCTTTTTTCTTAATGTATGTATTTTATTGAAGCATAGTTGACATAATGTTTCAGGTACACAGCAAGGTGATTCAGTTATACATATACACATATATTATTTTTGAGATTATTTTCTATTATAATAAGTTATTTGACTACAGTTTCCTGTCATGTCCAGGGAATTTTTCCCAACCCAGGAATCGAACCCAGGTTTTCCACATTGCAGGCGGATTCTTTATCATCTGAGCAACTTGGGAAGCCCTATAGTTCCCTGTGCTATAAAGCAAACTTTTGTTACTTGTTGCATATCTATTTTTTTAAAAGTAGAAATCTAGCATTCTATTCATACTAAGCCAAACAAGTGGAATCAAACTGTTATAAATTTTTTAGGTAAAACTTCATACATTTTCTAATATATATAACATATATTACACATGCTATTTCATATATGTATACAAAAGCTTTTCTATTTAGGCTTAATAAACAAAGCAATGAGCCCAGACTCTTGCATCTTTCCGTACATAGAAAAACGCTAAATTCATTAACTTGAGATGTCTGGTTTTCTATAATTTACAGTAATTTATCTGGTTTTTGATGCAAAAACTCCTAAACACTTTGGCTTTTCCCTGCCTCTTTGGAGGAATCCCTCAGAGCTATCTGAGAAGCTGTCTCCCAGTCTTGAAGTGCTCAGAATGCCTGACAAATAAAATATAATTCTCAACTTTCAGAGTGTATATTTTTTTAAGTTGACAACATCTTACCTTAAAACTCTACTTCTTACAAAAGTGAAGTCGCTCAGTCATGTCCGACTCTTTGCGACCCCACGGACTGCAGCCTACCAGGCTCCTCTGTCCATGGGATTTTTCCAGGCAATAGTACTGGAGTAGATTGCCATTTCCTTGTCCAGCAGATCTTCCTGACCCAGGGATGGAACCCAGGTCTCCCACATTGTAGACAGACGCTTTACCATCTGAGCCACCTGGGAAGTCCACTTCTTACAAAACTGACCTAAAATCCCAATGCTTTAGCATTCACAAGCAAAAGGGCATTAATGATTTGCTTAAATGTACGGTGCTGTTCTTAGTCGCTCGGTCACGTCTGACTCTTTGCAGACCCATGGACTGTAGCGCACCAGGCTCCTCCGTCCATGGGATTCTCCAGACAAGAATACTGGAGTGGGCTGCCATGCCCTCCTCCAGAGGATCTTTACGACCCAGGAATGGAACCGAGGTCTCCTGCGTTTCAGGCGGATTCTTTACCATGTGAGCTACCAGAGAAGGCCTTGTATAAAGATATATGTGCTCAGAAGAGAAGCTAACTAGCCTCTTTTCTATATTATAATCAGCTGAGTGTGAACTTTGGGACTTCTTAAGGCCTTGTTCTATCCCATATGATGTTTTAGATTTCATGCAAATGTACTGGTCATGGGGGATACCCTATGTAGTTTTCACTAGCATGACATAAATCAGTGTTAGGGATAAGTAAACCATCTCCTTATAGAGATATTAACACCGCATCATAATTGTGGGCCTGCAAAGGCTTAGAAATATTTTCACCAGAAATCCTGGAAGTGAAATCTGTTCCCCAGAATTTGACCTGAAAGAACAGAACTTGGTCTTCAAGTTTCAAATATGTGGCAGATGGTGGGGAGGGCATGGCAGCCATCTTCGCTCCTGGGAGCAGGGAGCGCTTTCCAGTTAGAGGGGGAATTGACATCAGATTGGTTCATTGGTTATCAGGGACACTAGCAGAACAGTATGCTTCCCCATTGCGCCTTTAATAAGCCATCATGGTGGTTAAAGTTAGAACAACCATTAGCTGGGGCCTGGGGCAAGCCTGTAAGAAGGTCTGCCAGGCGAAGGTTTAAGTGAAGCAGGCACTGGTCAAGCAGGGGATGTATAGAGAACAAGAGAACAGGCCATCTTGGGTGGCCTGATCCTACAGATGGCATGTGGCAAAACTGGTGTTTTGGTACGAAAGTTGAAAAGCTTGGTTGGTATTTTCTCACTGTTGTCACTACGCTTCCTGCTCCCAGTGGAAGGATCCTTACAATTTTGACAGCGCTTTCAGGATCTGGCCCCTAACTCATTACAGATCTTTTAGTCATCAGATGATAACCCATCTCTATCGACAGTTTTGTGTTTTTTTTTTTTACTTTAGTTGCAGCACGCAGATCTTCGCTGAGTCATGAAGGATCTTTCATCGTGGCATACGGACTCTCTAGTTGCAGAGTACAGGCTTCAGTAGTTGTGGCACTTGGGTTTAGTTGTCCCACAGCATGTAGGATCTTAGTTCCCTGACCAGAGATGGAAACTGTGTCCCTTGCTGCGCAAGTCAGATTCTTTTTTTTTTTTAATTTTATTTTATTTTTAAAATTTATAATATTGTATTGGTTTTGCCATATATCAACATGAATCCGCCACAGGTATACACGTGTTCCCCATCCCGAACCCTCCTCCCTCCTCCCTCCCCATACCATCCCTCTCGTCCCAGTGCACCAGCCCCAAGCATCCAGTATCGTGCATCAAACTTGGACTGGTGACTCATTTCATATATGATATTATACATGTTTCAATGCCATTCTCCCAAATCATCCCACCCTCTCCCTCTCCCACAGAGTCCAAAAGACTGTTCTATATATCAGTGTCTCTTTTGCTGTCTTGCATACAGGGTTATCGTTACCATCTTTCTAAATTCCATATATATGCGTTAGTATACTGTATTGCTGTTTTTCTTTCTGGCTTACTTCACTCTGTATAATAGGCTCCAGTTTCATCCACCTCGTTAGAACTGATTCAAATGTATTATTTTTAATGGCTGAGTAATACTCCATTATGTATATGTACCACAGCTTTTCAGCCACTATGGAGAACAGTGTGGAGATTCCTTTAAAAACTGGAAATAGAACTGCCATATGACCCAGCAATCCCACTGCTGGGATACACACTGAGGAAACCAGAATTGAAAGAGACACATGTACCCCAATGTTCATCGCAGCACTGTTTATAATAGCCAGGACATGGAAGCAACCTAGGTGTCCATCAACAGATGCAAGGCAGATTCTTACCACTGGACCACCAGGGAAGTCCCCTGGGAGTGTTAACTCCTACAGCTTTGCCAGAGTGAAACAGTAACTTTGAATGAACGATTTAGCTTCCTCCCCTTTCCCTCTCCTAAGGAAACATTAAGACTCAGATATACATATGTACATATGTATGAAGAGATCAGAGACATTTTAAATGTGAAACGTTTGGGGTGTGGTTAAATAAATTATAAATATCCTATGCAGCCTGATGTGAAGAGCTGACTTACTGGAAAAGACCCTGATGCTGGGAAAGACTGAAGGCAGAAGGGGAAGACAGAAGATGAGATGGTTGGATGGCATCACTGACTCAATGGACATGAATTTGAGTGAACTCTGGGAGTTGGTGATGGACAGGGAGGCCTGACGTGCTGCAGTACATGGGGTTGCCAAGAGGCTGACACCACTGAGCGACTGAACAACATGCAGCCACGAAACGATATAATACTATATGGCCATAAAAACAATGCTTTAGGAAAACAAAGGAAAATATTCTATATGCTGTTGTAAAAATTGCTTACAACATGTAACATGGTATCAATTATATTTTCTAAATATGTGTATATTCATGTTTGTGTGTGCAGAGAGAAACATTAGAAGACTAGAACAGTCAAGTATTAATAGTGACTAGCTCTGAGTGGTAAGATTATAAGACAGTTTTTGTTTTGGTAGTTTTCCTTGTATTTTATAGATTATCCAAAATGTACATGTGTTACTTTCAATATTTGAAACAAATGTATTTTCAAAAAGAAGGACCAAAAAGCGGTCTAGCTCTTCCTATTTTGTAGCTGGTTTTGACAAAGAAGTTTTACCAAATTCCCCAAGGGCTGGAACGGAAGGCTATTTTAGTGATGCCAACTCTGCCAACTCAAAACGTTACTCACAGCACTTGAATCGAGAAGCAGCGAAAAGAGTCACTTGCCAATCTGTCTGGGACACACTCACCAGGAGCTGCAGAGAGCATCCTTCCTACATCATTCTATGCCTTTATTTATTTATTTTTGACTGTGCTGGGTCTTCGGTGCTGTGAGTGGGCTTCTCACTGCGGTGGCTTCTCTTGTTGCAGAGCACGGGCCCTAGGGTGCGCAGGCTTGGTAGTCGTGGCTCATGGGCTTAGTTGCCCAGTGGCATGTGGAATCTTCCCGGACCAGGGATCAAACCTGTGTCCCCTGCACTGACAGGTGGATTCTTAACAACTGGGCCATCAGGGAAGTCCTTTCCTACATCATCTTTTGTTTGGAGTTTTTAAATTATGGTATCCCTGGGACCTCACAAGTAATGCAAAGCTCCTCATCATCTCTTCCTGTATACTAGGTGGCCACGTGCAAATAGGATTATTCATGCCCTTCAATTGTATCTAAGATTTCCTGAGAGAGGCTGGCAAAATAGGCTGTATTTGGAGACAGGACATCATATCAGTCAGGAATTCAGACTCTGTCGTCAACGGACTTTAGTTAGGACCCTAACACTAAAATGTACCAATTGTCTCAATTTCCTTATCTGTCACAATAATAACGTCTACCTATAATATATTATCTACCTAAATAATGTTTCTATGATGATTAAAAATAATAATGCATGTTAAGTACTTAAAACAGTGTCTGGCCTATAGTAAATAATCAATACAAGGTGTTGAGCATTAAAATAAACTGTTAGAGGAGAGAATAAGAAGGCAGAGGAGTAGGTGGACATGGAGTACATCTCTCTCCACGGATACATCAGGAACACACCTTCAGACAGAGAAGTGCATGCAGAACACCCGCTGAGAATGGACAGGAGGACCTGACCAGCAGAAAAGAATATATAGACCCACGCAAAACTCAGTAGGATGAAGGAACTAGCGGGGGAAACAGGAGTGTTAGTAGGACTGGACCTGCCCTCGGCAGGTGGGGGAACTGAAGCAGGGGTCTGATCCCCACATCGGGGCAATTGTAGAGTCAGTGAAAAAACCTTTAAGGATGAGAGTGAAACAGCTGATCTGTGGCAGCCTAAATGGAATGAGAATCAGACACTCCTTGCTGCAGCCATAGGACACAGTGGCTGGGAGTTGGAGTTTAGGGATTGTGGAGCAATCCCAGGGCGAGGGCTGCTGGTGACTGTGGAGAGACGGATCGAGGGGATGTGAGGGAGGAGATCGTGGTGGGAAGTGCCTGGGAGGAAAGCAGGGCAGACATGGAAGCAAGGCGATACTGCTGAGTCACGCGTAGGGGGTGGAGCCATCAGCATAGCCTCTCCCACCACAGGCCAGCATCGGCAGCTGAACAGTAGAGAGGCTGGCCTGTCAAGTGCCTGACACACTGAACTACAGAGTAGGACCCCACCCAGGTTGATCCTTTAAGTGCCTGATGCACCGATGATCTACAGAGCAGGACCCCAGCCAGGGAGGCCCCTCTATATGCCTGACGCACGGAACAACAGAGAAGGACCCCAGGCAAGGGAGCCCTCTAAGTGCCTGAATGGGTGGAGTTATGGAGGAAGATTGGCCAAAGAGGCCTTCTGATAGCCAGCTACAAGAGGCTCGAAAAAAGACTCTGATAGGGCCATAACTCCTATGGTGGAGGCAGTCTGTGTCCCTGCACACTTGGCACCACCAGGGTCCCTGCAAGCCAAGCAGCTGCGCCACCTTCATGCTCAACGCTCACTGGGGCAGAGCTGCCGCAGGCAAAAAAAGTCTTGTGTCTATGTGCGCAGGGTAGGTTACCGAAGAAATCAAAAGGGAAATAAAAAAATTTCTAGAAACAAATGACAATGAAAACACGACAACTCAAAACCTATGGGACACAGCAAAAGCAGTCCTAAGAGGGAAGTTTATAGCAATACAATCTTACAATACAAGAAACAAGAAAAACATAGAATAGACAACCTAATTTTACACCCAAAACAACTGGGAAAAAAAGAACCAAAAAAACCCCCAAAATTAGTAGAAGGAAAGAAATCATAAAGATCCAAGCAGAAATAAATGAAAAAGAAATGAAAGAAACAATAGTAAAGATTAATAAAACTAAAAGCTGGTTCTTTGAGAAGATAAAATTGACAAACATTTAGCCAGACTCATCAAGAAAAAAAGAGAGAAGAGTCAAATCAACAAAATTAGAAATTAAAAAGGAAAGGTTACAACAGACCATGAAGAAATACAAAGGAGATTATTATGAATAACTATATGGCAATACAATGGATAACCTGGAAGGAATGGACAGATTCTTAGAAAAGTTCAATCTTCCAAGACTCAACCAGGAAGAAATAGAAATTATGAACAAACCAATTACAAGCACTGAAATTGAAGCTGTGATCAAAAATCTCCCCTGCCCCCCAAAAAAAGCCCAGGACCAGATGGCTTCACAGGAGAATTCTATCAAACATTTAGAGAATAGCTAATGCCTATTCTTCTAAAACTCTTTCAAAAAATTGCAAAGGAAGGAACACTTCCAAACTCAATCTACAAGGCCATCCTCACCCTGATACCAAAACCAGACACAGACAACAACAAAAAAAGAAAACTACAGGCCAATATCACTGATGAACATAGATGCAAACATTCTCAGCAAACAGAATTCAATAACACATCAAAAAGCTCATATACCATGATCAAGTTGGGTTTATTCTAGGAATGCAAGGATTCTTCAATATATGCAAATCAATTAATGTGATATACCATACTAACAAATTGAAAGATAAAAACCATGTGATCATCTCAGTAGATGCAGAAAAAGCCTTTGACAAAATCCAGCACCCATTTATGATTAAAACTCTTCAAAAAATGGGCATAGAAGGAACCTACCTCAACACAAGAAAGGCCATACATGATAAGCCTACAGCAAACATTATTCTCAATGGTGAAAAACTGAAAGCATTCCCCCTAAGATCAGGAATAACACAAGGGTATCCACTTTCACCACTATTATTCAACATAGTTCTGGAAGTCCTAGCTACAGCAATCAGAGAAGAAAAAGAAATAAAAGGAATCCAGATTGGAAAAGAAGAAGTAAAGCTGTCACTGTTTGCAGATGACATGAATCAGTTCAGTTCAGTCACTCAGTCGTGTCCGACTCTCCGTGACCCCATGAATTGCAGCACGCCAGGCCTCCCTGTCCATCACCAACTCCCGGAGTTCACCCAGACTCACGTCCATCGAGTCAGTTATGCCATCCAGCCATCCCATCCTCTGTCATCCCCTTCTCCTCCTGCCCCCAATCCCTCCCAGCTTCAGAGTCTTTTCCAATGAGTCAACTCTTCGCATGAGGTGGCCAAAGTACTGGAGTTTCAGCTTCAGCATCATTCCTTCCAAAGAAGTCCCAGGGCTGATCTCCTTCAGAATGGACTGGTTGGACCTCCTTGCAGTCCAAAGGACTCTCAAGAGTCTGCTCCAACACCACAGTTCAAAAGCATCAATTCTTCGGCGCTCAGCCTTCTTCACAGTCCAACTCTCACATCCATACGTGAGCACAGGAAAAACCATAGCCTTGACTAGATGAACCTTTGTTGGCAAAGTAATGTCTCTGCTTTTGAATATGCTATCTAGGTTGGTCATAACTTTCCTTCCAAGGAGTAAGCGTCTTTTAATTTCATGGCTGCAGTCACCATCTGCAGTGATTTTGGAGCCCCAAAAAATAAAGTCTGACACTGTTTCCACTGTTTCCCCATCTATTTCCCATGAAGTGATGGGATAGGATGCCATGATCTTCTTTTTCTGAATGTTGAGTTTTAAGCCAACTTTTACACTCTCCTGTTTCATTTTCATCAAGAGGCTTTTTAGTTCCTTTTCACTTTCTGCCATAAGGGTGGTGTCATCTGCATATCTGAGGTAATTGATATTTCTCCCAGCAATCTTGATTCCAGCTTGTGCTTCTTCCAGCCCAGCGTTTTTCATGATGTACTCTGCATATAAGTTAAATAAGCAGGGTGACAATATACAGCCTTGACGTACTCCTTTTCCTACATTACCATATGTAAAATAGATAGCCAACAGGAATTTGCTGTATGGCTTAGGAAACTCAAACAGGAGCTCTGTATCAACCTAGAGGGGTGGGATGGGGAGGGAGATGGGAGGGAGGTTCAAGAGGGAGGGGATATATGTATACCTATGGCTGATTCATGTTGAGGTTTGACAGAAAACAACAAAATTCTGTAAAGCAATTATCCTTCAATAAAAATAAATTAAAAAGAAAAAAATAAACTGTTAGATGCTTGCTGTTGCTGCTGCTGTTAAGTCGCTTCAGTCCGTCAGACTCTGTGCAATCCCATAGACTGTAGCCCACCAGGCTCCTCCATCCCTGGGATTCTCCAGGGAAGAATACTGGAGTGGGTTGCCATTTCCTCCTCCAGTTAAATGCTTAGACTCTGAAAAAAAGATACAAGGTGCTATATTACTATGATAAATGCAATGAAGAGATAAATATAAGCATCACAGGAGAGCTAGGAAAGGCACAACCACTCCTGGTTGATAAAATAACAAAAAGTTTCCCAGAAGGAGAAAATTTAGATATTCTAAGATGAAGGGTAAAGTCATTTCAAGAGATGGCAGTGTAAGAGCACAGAGGTGAGGAAGCTACAGAACATAAATGTTGAACAGTTTTCCTGCTGTATCACATACATGAAGAAGCCTTTAGGAAACAAGAATGTCAGGTAAAGAAGTTTAGTCTTAGCTTATGGGTAGTAAAGACATGCTTCATCTATTTGTCATACTTTTCATCCTCAAATAACTTTTGTAAAATTACACAGAAATTTGGACTTCCTTGGTGGTCTAGTGACCAAGACTCCATGCTCCTGATACAGGGGGCCCAGGTTCAATCCCTGGTCAGGGAACTAGATCCCACAGGCTTCAGCTAAAGATTCTTCATCTAACAATTAAAGGACCCAGCTGAGTCAAAAAAATAAGTAAATAAATAAACATTTTTTAAAAATAGACAGAAATCTCTTTTTGCAATTCATCCGAGCATATGTGAAAGTTCCCGCTCATGACCCTATACATTGTCTAGTTAAAACCAAGTTTTAGTCATTGGCCAGCCAAAGAATTTCCTGGGTGTTTGATGCAGGACACAGGGTGCTCAGGGCTGGTGCACTGGGATGACCCTGAGGGATTGGATGGAGAGGGAGGTGGGAGGGGGGTTCAGGATGGGAAACACATGTACACCCATGACTGATTCATGTCAATGTATGGCAAAAACCACTACAGTAATGTAAAGTAATTAGCCTCCAATTAAAATAAATTAATTAATTTAAAATTTTTTTAAAAAGAAAAAAAAAAAAGACCACAGGCCAAGTATTAAAACAAACAAACAAACCCGAAGAATCTTCTGGCTAAGTGGTCTCTTGGGACAGGGGAATAAACTAGAGATGGCAGAGTAAGGAAAGCCTGATCCTTTCAAGTTATGGCTTCAGAAACACTTTAAGTTATCAAGGGCTATGAAAAGAAGTAAGGTTATGCTTGTCCTGTTAAATAGGCTCACCTCTGGAATAAACACTTAAATGACATAAAAAATATATGCAGAAAAAGAACAAAAGTTCGTGACAGATTGATTTCAAGATTCACTATAAAGCTTAAGTATTTTACTATTTGTGAAAGGATAAACATGCAGAACAATGAAATAGAAGAGAAAACCCAGAACTAGAGCTACACGTTGGCAATCAGTTGATTTTTTGACAGTGGTGCCATATTATTCAACGGGGAAAGATAAGTCTTTACAACAAATTGTGTTGAAACTGCTGGATATACACATGAGAAAAAAATTAAACCTCAATCTTTATCTCACATCATACATGAAGATTAACTCAATATTAACTCGTATATATCTAAATACAAAAGCTAAAGCTATGAAACTGTAGAATAAAACATAAAAGAAACAATTTTGTGACCTTAGAGTGGGATTTCTCAGAGAACAGAAAAAAAGAAGAAATTATTTAAAAACCTATCATTTGAACTTAATCAAAATTTAGAACTTTTTACTACTGAAGAGATATCATTAAGCAAATGAAAACACAGTTATGGACTAGAAAAAACTTTCCATAGTTTTTTACATAATAGACAAAGGACTTGTAAATAGGACATATAAAGAACTCCTATAATTCAGTAAAAGAAAGGCAAACAGTTTTTAAAAATGGACTGAAGACTTGGACAGACCCCTCACCAAAGAAGATAACTGGATTGAACAATGTGTTCAATATCAGAAAAATGCACATAAAAACCATAGTAAGACACCACTACCCACCCACCAAAATGGCTAAAATTAAAAAGACTGACAATACCAAGTGGTGGGAAGAGTACTTGCAGAGCAAATGGAACTCTCAAGTATTTGCTGCTGATAATAAAAATATGGTACAACCACTTGGAAAATGATTTGATAGCTTCTTATATTGACTATCATACATTTGCCATATAATCAAGAATTCTACTCCTAGGCATTCACCCAAGGAAAATGGAAACATACGTCTACCCAAAAACTTATCCATGAATATTTATAGAGGCCTTATTCATAATAGCCTCAAACTATAAAAAATTCAATTATCTATCAACAGGTGAATGGGTAAACAAATTATTATGTATGCATACAATGAAATGCATACTCAGCAGTAAAAAGAAACAAGCCATATATGCATGCAACAACAGAATGAATCTCAAGAAGTTCTGCATGCATAAAAGAGCACATACTGTGTGATCAAATTTATATAAAATTCCAGCAAATGCAAACTAGTCTACAGCAACAGAAAACAAATCAGTGGCTGTATGGGATGGAGGTAGAGGATAAAAACGACTGCCAAGGGGCTAGGGAAGGTTTGGGGATGATGGAAAATTCTGTATCTCAGTGGCAGCGGTTACACTGGTTTCAAAACTCGTTGAGCTGCATACTCTAAATGAATGCAGTTTATTACATGTAAATTATACCTCAATAAAGAATGAGAGAGCCTAGGCATGCCAGCTGCAATGTTAGGGCCTTGTGGAACACACAGAAGAGTAGATTTTACAGCTCTCCAGACTTCAGAGTAGAACATGAAATGTGCGTAGTGTTCAGTAAAGATAGAAGTCTTTTCCTTTGCCATCTTTCCTGACTTACCTGCCCAACTAATATTTTTTTAAAGTCAAGTTGCATGCCAGGCATTTGGCTCAAAGTTAAAAGTTTCCAAAGGCAGGTAAACAACCTTTATGAGGTCCCCTAACTCCCAGAGCCTCCAGTGTTGGGTTGGGAGTGGGGAGACAGCAATGCCTACTACAATCTAGAATGATGATTTCTGTCAGGGGACGGGGAGCATATAGGATGTCAGTGACTTGCATTTGTTTGGTTAGTGATGAGTGATGACTTCCTGGAGCGAGTAACATCTAAACTCATATTGAAAGAGGGAATTGTTGTTAATCAAAACAATGCTAGCTGTCACCCCAGAAATGCTCCCTTTCAGCATCAACAGTGACATCTAACACTTGTGTATATATTTTGGGTTAATGCTTCCCCAGCTAACCACTTTTTCAAAAAAGTTTTTAAAATTGGGGGTCATTTATAAATGCTTTTAGTTTAAAACCAAAAATGTACATGTGTGTTAACCAAAATCCTAATACTTTCATGACTAAAGTCCCAACCCAACTTTGCACACTATAGCTTAGTATACTGTTACACATTATAAGTAAGTGTTAGTCCCTCAGTCGTGCCCGACTCCTTGCAACCCCATGGACTGCAGCCCACCAGGCTCCTCTGTCCATGAGATTTTCCAGGCCAGGCAAGGATGCTGCAGTGGGTTGCCATTTCCTTCTCCAGGGGTTCTTCTGAACTCAGGGATCAAACCTGGGTCTCTTACACTGCAGGCAGATTCTTTACTGACTGAGCTACAAGGGAAGCCCAATACATTATGCTATACATTATAGCTTGTTATAACTACACACACACATATATATATGCATGATTAATTCACAGTGTTTCAGGTGTACAGTCAAGTGATTCAGTTATATATATACTTATATGGAGATATATATCTATTCCTTTTTTTTCTTGGCCACACCACATGGCATGTGGGATACTTATCCCTGACTAGGGACTGAACCTGTCCCCCTTGTATTGGAAGGGCAGGATCTTAACCACTGGACTGCCAAGGAAGTCTCTCAAATACATATATATATACATATATACACACACACACACATATATATATATATTCAGTTCAGTTCAGTTCAGTAGCTCAGTTGTGTCTGCCTCTTTGCGACCCCATGGACTGCAGCACGCCAGGCCTACCTGTCCATCACCAACTCCCAGAGTTTACTCAGACTCATGTCCATTGAGTTGGTGATGCCTTCCAACCATCCCATTTTCTGTCGTCCCATTCTCCTCCTGCCTTCAATCTTTCCCAGCATCAGGATCTTTTCAAATGAGTCACGTCTTTGCATCAGATGGCCAAAGTATTGGAGTTTCAGCTTTAACATCAGTCCTTCCAAAGAACACTTAGGAATAATCTCCTTTAGGATGGACTGGTGGGATCTCCTTGCTGTTCAAGGCACTCTCAAGAATCTTCTCCAACACCACAGCTCAAAAGCATCAATTCTTAAATGCGCAGATTTCTTTATAATCCAACTCTCACATCCCTACATGACTACTGGAAAAACCATAGCCTTGACTAGATGGACCTTTGTTGGAAAAGTAATGTCTCTGCTTTTTATTATGCTGTCTAGGTTGGTCATAACATTCCTTCCAAGGAGTAAGTGTCTTTTAATTTCATGGCTGCACTTACCATCTGCAGTGATTTTGGAACTCAAAAAAATAAAGTCAGCCACTGTTCCAACTGTTTCCCCATCCATTTGCCATGAAGTGATGGGACCAGATGCTATGATCTTCGTTTCCTGAATGTTGAGCTTTAAGTCAACTTTTTCACTCTCCACTTTCACTTTTATCAAAACTCTCTTTAGTTCTTCTTCACGTTCTGCCATAAGGGTGGTGTCATCTGCATATCTGAGGTTATTGATATTACTCCTGGCAATCTTGATTCCAGCTTGTGCTTCTTCCAGCCCAGCGTTTCTCATGATGTATTCTGCATATAAGTTAAATAAACAGGATGACAATATACAGCCTTGACATAGTCCTTTTCCTATTTGGAACTAGTCTGTTGTTCCATGTCCAGTTCTAACTGTTGCTTTTTGACCTGCATACAGATTTCTCAGGAGACAGATCAGGTGGTCTGGTATTCCCATCTCTTTCAGAATTTTCCACAGTTTATTGTGAGCCACACAGTCAAAGGCTTTGACATAGTCAATAAAGCAGAAATAGATGTTTTTCTGGAACTCCCTTGCTTTTTCTATGATCCAGCAGATGTTGGCAATTTGATCTCTGGTTCCTCTGCCTTTTCTAAAACCAGCTTGAACACCTGGAAGTTCACAGTTCACATATTGCTGAAGTCTGGCTTGGAGAATATTGAGCACTACTTTACTAGTGTGTGAGATGAGTGCTTTGCTTTGCGATGAGAATTTTGAGCATTACCTTACTAGTGTGTGAGATGAGTGCTTTTGCTTTGCGAAAAGCAAAGGAGAAAAGGAAAGATATAAACATCTGAATGCAGAGTTCCAAAGACTAGCAAGAAGAGATAAGAAAGCCTTCTTCAGTGATCAATGCAAAGAAATAGAGGAAAACAAAAGAATGGGAAAGACTAGGGATCTCTTCAAGAAAATCAGAGATACCAAAGGAACATTTCATGCAAAGATGAGCTCGATAAAGGACAGAAATGGTATGGACCTAACAGAAGCAGAAATATTAAGAAGAGATGGCAAGAATACACGGAAGAACTGTACAAAAAAGATCTTCACAACCCAGATAATCATGATGGTGTGATCACTCACCTAGAGCCAGACATCCTGGAATGTGAAGTCAAGTGGGCCTTAGAAAGCATCACTACGAACAAAGCTAGTGGAGGTGATGGAATTCCAGTTGAGCTATTTCAAATCCTGAAAGATGATGCTGTGAAAGTGCTGCACTCAATATGCCAGCAAATTTGGAAAACTCAGCAGTGGCCACAGGACTGGAAAAGGTCAGTTTTCATTCCAATCCCAAAGAAAGGCAATGCCAAAGAATGCTCCAACTACCGCACAATGGCACTCATCTCACATGCTAGCAATGTAATGCTCAAAATTCTCCAAGCCAGGCTTCAGCAATACGTGAACCGTGAACTTCCTGATGTTCAAGCTGGTTTTAGAAAAGGCAGAGGAACCAGAGATCAAATTGCCAACATCCTCTGGATCATAGAAAAAGCAAGTGAGTTCCAGAAAAACATCTATTTATGCTTTATTGACTATGTCAAAGCCTTTGACTGTGTGGATCACAATAAACTGTGAAAAATTCTGAAAGAGATGGGAATACCAGACCACTTGATCTGCCTCTTGAGAAATCTGTATGCAGGTCAGGAAGCAACAGTTAGAACTGGACATGGAACAACAGACTGGTTAGAAATAGGAAAAGGAGTTCATCAAGGCTGCATATTGTCACCCTGTTTATTTAACTTATATGCAGAGTACATCATGAGAAACGCTGGGCTGGAAGAAGCACAAGCTGGAATCAAGATTGCCGGAGAAATATCAATAACCTCAGATATGCAGATGACACCACCCTTATGGCAGAAAGTGAAGAGGAACTCAAAAGCCTCTTGATGAAAGTGAAAGTGGAGAGTGAAAAAGTTGACTTAAAGCTCAACATTCAGGAAACGAAGATCATGGCATCCGGTCCCACCACTTCATGGGAAATAGACGGGGAAACAGTGGAAACTGTGTCAGACTTTATTTTTCTGGGCTCCAAAATCACTACAGATGGTGACTGCAGCCATGAAATTAAAAGACGCTTACTCCTTGGAAGGAAAGTTATGACCAACCTAGATAGCATATTCAAAAGCAGAGACATTACTTTGCCAACAAAGGTCCGTCTAGTCAAGGCTATGGTTTTTCCTGTGGTCACGTATGGATGTGAGAGTTGGACTGTGAAGAAGGCTGAACCCCGAAGAATTGATGCTTTTGAACTGTGGTGTTGGAGAAGACTCTTGAGAGTCCCTTGGACTGCAAGGAGATCCAACCAGTCCATTCTGAAGGAGATCAGCCCTGGGATTTCTTTGGAAGGAATGATGCTAAAGCTGAAACTCCAGTACTTTGGCCACCTCATGCGAAGAGTTGACTCATTGGAAAAGACTCTGATGCTGGGAGGGATTGGGGGCAGGAGGAGAAGGTGACGACAGAGGATGAGATGGCTGGATGGCATCGCTGACTTGATGGACGTGAATTTGAGTGAACTCCGGGAGTTGGTAATGGACAGGGAGGCCTGGTGTGCTGTGATTCATGGGGTCACAGAGAGTCGGACACGACTGAGCAACTGATCTGATCTGAGATGAGTGCAATTGTGTGGTAGTTTGAGCATTCTTTGGCATTGCCTTTCTTTGGGATTGGAATGAAAACTGACCTTTTCCAGTCCTGTGGATACTGCTAAGTTTTCCAAATTTGCTGGCATATTGAGTGCAGCACTTTCACAGCATCATCTTTTAGGATTTGAAATAGCTCAACTGGAATTCCATCACCTCCACTAGCTTTGTTCGTAGTGATGCTTTCTAAGGCCCACTTGACTTCACATTCCAGGATGTCTGGCTCTAGGTGAGTGATCACACCATCGTGATTATCTGGGTCATGAAGCTCTTTTTTGTACAGTTCTTCTGTGTATTCTTACCACCTCTTCTTAATAATTTCTGCTTCTGTTAGGTCCATACCATTTCTGTCCCTTATCGAGCCCATCTTTGCATGAAATGTTCCCTTGCTATCTCAGATTTTCTTGAAGAGATCTCTAGTCTTTCCCATTCTATTGTTTTCCTTTATTTCTTTGCACTGATCACTGAGGAAGGCTTTCTTATCTCTCCTTGCTATTCTTTGGAACTCTGCATTCAAATGGGAATATCTTTCCTTTTCTCTTTTGCTTTTCACTTCTCTTCTTTTCACAGCTATTTGTAAGACCTCCTCAGACAGACATTTTGCTTTTTTGCATTTCTTTTTCTTGGGGATGGTCTTGATCCCTCTCTCCTGTACAATGTCACGAACCTCCATTCATAGTTCATCAGGCACTCTGTCTATCAGATCTAGTCCCTTAAGCTATTTCTCACTTCCACTGTATAATCACAAGGGATTTGATTTAGGTCATACCTGAATGGTCTAGTTGTTTTCCCTACTTGCTTCAATTTAAGTCTGAATTTGGCAATAAGGAATTCATGATCTGAGCCACAGTCAGCTCCTGGTTTTGTTTTTGCTGACTGTATAGAGCTTCTCCATCATACATATTCTTTTTCAGATTTTTTCCATTGTAGATTATTACAAAATATTGAATATAGTTCCCTGTGCTGCATAGTAGGTCCCTGTTATTTATCTCTTTTATATATAGTACTGTACATTGCTAATCTCATATTCCAAGTTTATCCCTCTCCTTCAGAGTTTATAGGTTAAACTTCATTTTGTGTAGTTTAATTATAGCTTTACACATTATTTGCAGTGACATAATCTGATACAATTAATTACCCTGTAAAGTCAGAATTAAAAAGAGAGAAAGCAATAGTCTTCATATAAGACATGGCAAAAGGAACCTTATTGAATCTATTTCCTCCTCTAAGAGAGAGTAGGGGTGTTTCTTAATGAAGAGGGTTAACCCTATGCTAGGGTGTCTGGAGGTTCATGACATTGTACAGGAGACAGGGATCAAGACCATCCCCATGGAAAAGAAATGCAATCAAGCAAATGTCTGTCTGAGGAGGCCTTACAAATAGATATGAAAAGAAGAGAAGCAAAAAGCAAAGGAGAAAAGGAAAGATATAAGCATCTGAATGCAGAGTTTCAAAGAATAGCAAGGAGAGATAAGAAAGCCTTCCTCAGAGATAAATGCAAAGAAATAGAGGAAAACAATAGAATGGGAAAGACTAGAGATCTCTTCAGGAAAATTAGAGATACCAAGGGAACATTTCATGCAAAGATGGGCTCGATAAAGGACAGAAATGGTATGGACCCAACAGAAGCAGAAAATATTAAGAAGAGGTGGCAAGAATACACAGAACTGTACAAAAAAGAGCTTCATGACCCAGATAATCATGATGATGTGATCACTCACCTAGAGCCAGACATCCTGGAATGTGAAGTCAAGTGGGCCTTAGAAAGCATCACTACGAACAAAGCTAGTGGAGGTGATGGAATTCCAGTTGAGCTATTTCAAATCCTAAAAGATGATGCTGTGAAAGTGCTGCACTCAATATGCCAGCAAATTTGGAAAACTCAGCAGTGGCCACAGGACTAGAAAAGGTCAGTTTTCATTCCAATCCCAAAGAAAGGCAATGCCAAAGAATGCTCAAACTACCACACAATTGCACTCATCTCACACATTAGTAAAGTAATGCTCAAAATTCTCCAAGCCAGGCTTCAGCAATACATGAACCATGAACTTCCAGATGTTCAAGCTGGATTTAGAAAAAGCAGAGGAACCAGAGATCAAATTGCCAACATCCGCTGGAGCATTGAAAAAGCAAGAGAGTTCCATAAAAACATCTATTTCTGCTTTATTGACTACACAAAAACCTTTGACTGTGTGGATCACAATAAACTGTGGAAAATTCTTCAAGAGATAGGAATACTAGACCACCTGACCTGCCTCTTGAGAAACCTATATGCAGGTCAGGAAGCAACAGTTGGAACTGGACATGGAGCAGACTGGTTCCAAATAGGAAAAGGAATACATCAAGGCTGTTTATTTTCACTCTGCTTATTTAACTTGTATGCAGACTACATCATGAGAAACGCTGGGCTGGAAGAAGCACAAGTTGGAATCAAGATTGCTGGGAGAAGTATCAATAACCTCAGATATGCAGATGACACCACCCTTATGCCATAAAGTGAAGAAGAACTAAAGAGCCTTTTGATGAAAGTGAAAGAGGAGAGTGAAAAAGTTGACTTAAAGCTCAACATTCAGAAAACGAAGATCATGGCATCTGGTCCCATCCCTTCATGGCAAATAGTTGGGGAAACAGTGGAAACAGTGTCAAACTTTATTTTTGGGGCCTTCAAAATCACTGCAGATAGTGATTGCAGCCATGAAGTTAAAAGATGCTTACTCCTTGGAAGGAAAGTTATGACCAACCTAGATAGCATATTGAAAATCAGAGACATTAGTTTGCCAACAAAAGTCCATCTAGTCAAGGCTATGGTTTTTCCAGTAGTCATGTATGGATGTGAGAGTTGGACTGTAAAGAAAAGTTGAGCACCGAAGAATTGATGCTTTTGAACTGTGGTGTTGGAGAAGACTCTTGAGAGTCCCTTGGACTGCAAGGAGATCCAACCAGTCCATTCTGAAGAAGATCAGCCCTGGGTGTTCTTTGGAAGGAATGATGCTAAAGCTGAAACTCCAGTACTTTGGCCACCTCGTGCAAAGAGTCGACTCACTGGAAAAGACTGTGGTGCTGGGAGGGATTGGGGGCAGGAGGAGAAGGGGATGACAGAGGATGAGATGGCTGGATGGCATCACCGACTCGATGGACAAGAGTTTGTGTGAACTCCAGGAGTTGGTAATGGACAGGGAGGCCTGGTGTGCTGCACTTCATGGGGTCGCAAAGAGTAGGACACAAGTGAGTGACTGAACTGAGGGTGTCTGAAAAACTGAGGGATAGTTTTGTGGTTGTCACAAAGATTGGGAGAGCTATTTTCATTCAGGAGTTAAAGCCAGGGATGCCAAATGCCCTTCAGTACTCATGACAATCCCCCACATACAAAATTACTTGCCTTCATTGCTAACAGCATCCACCCTGAGAAAGGCCATTAGAAGATCTCCAATGGCCTTTCCAGATCTAAAAGTCTGTTAGTGAATTCTAGGCACTCATTTGAACTAGTATTGCTTTACTATTCTAAATGTCAAATATAATAAGCAGACGATATCAGCCAACTAGGCATCTGTGATGGTTGATTTTATGTGTCTATTTGGCCCAGCAATGGTACTAACATTAACAGTCAAACATTATTCTTAATTAAACCTGTGATGGTTTTGGGGTGAGAAAGTGAAAGTGAAGTCGCTCAGCCGTGTCCGACTCTTTGTGACCCCATGGACTGTAGCCCACCAGGCTCCTCCATCCATGGAATTCTCCAGGCAAGAGTACTGGAGTGGGTTGCCATTACCTTTGGATGAGATTAACATTTAAATCAGTGGACTGAAAAAAAAAACTTTTTCTTTTACATTGGAGTATAGCTAGCTGATTAACAATTCTGTGATAGTTTAAGGTGGAGCATGAAGGGGCTCAGCCATACATATACATGTATGTGTTCTTCCCCAAACACCCCTCCCACCCAAGCCCCAACATAACACTGAGCAGAGTTGCCTGTGCTATACAGTAGGAACTTGTTGGTTATCCATTTTCAATATAGCGGTGTGTACATGTAGATTCCAGACCCCCTAACTATCCCTTCCCCCATCTTTTCTCCCTGGCAACCATAAGTTCATTCTCTAAGGCTGTGAGTCCGTTTCTGTTTTGCAAATAAGTTCATTTGTATCATTTCTTTTTATATTCCACATATAAGGAATGTCATTATGTAAATCAGTGGACTTTGAGTAAAGCAGATTGTCCTCGATAATGCAGGTGGGCTTCATCCAATCAGTTGAAGGCCTGAATAGAACAAAAAAATGACTGCCCACAAGCAAGAGAGAATTCTGCCAGCAGATGGGCTTTGAACCTGAACTGCAGATTTTGAACTTTCTAGACTTCATAACTGAGTGAGCGAATTCCTTTAAACCTGCCCCCCACCCCCACACACACTTCCTATTGCTCCCATTTCTCTGGAGAACTCTCACTAATATAGCCTCCTTGAACTTTGACAGAAGATTTAGAAAATGTGCAATGGATAAATGAAGTTAAAGGAAATTATCATGTTTACCCTAGCTATGGATAGCCATGGTCTCATTAAGTACACATCTCAAATCTTAAACATTTCAAGTATTTGAATTTTAGAATGTCCCTGAGCATTTTACTAAGCATGTTTTCCTGTGCACTTTTAAATTCAAGTACATTGTGAGGGCTTACCTGATAGCTCAGCTGGTAAAGAATCTGCCTGCAGTGCAGAAGACGCTGGTTGGATTCCTGGGTCAGGAAGATCTGCTGGAGAAGGGATAGACTACCCACTCCAGTATTCTTGGGATTCCCTTGTGGCTCAGCTGGCAAAGAATCAGTCTGCAGTGTGGGAGACCTGGGTTTGATTCTTGGGTTGGGAAGATCCCCTGGAGGAGGGAAAGACCACCCACTCCAGTGTTCTGGCCTGGAGAATTCCATGGGCTGTATAGTCCATGGTGTCGCAAAGAGTTGGACACTACTGAGCGACTTTCACTTTCACACTTTGAGGAGTGTGTGTGTGTGTGTGTGTGTGTGTGTGTTAGTTGCTCAGTTGTGTCCGACTCTTGGTAACCCCATGGACTATAGCCCATCAGGCTCCTCTGTCCATGGATTTCTCCAGGCAAGAATACTGGAGTGGGTTGCCATTTCCTTCTCCAGGGGATCTTCCTGACCCAGGGATTGAACCTGGGTCTCCTGCATTGCAGGCAGATGCTTTACTATCTGAGGTACTGTAATCCATATGTTTCTAATTATTTATACTTAACTGATCAAAATCTCTTTCCTCAGTTGTCACTCTGAGCCTTCTGAATGCTTTAGCTCTACCAAGTCTTTGTTCTAAGAATCTGAAGTCACTTTTTGCTCAACTCAAAGAAATGAAATACAGTAAAAACCCAAGTTGGAGTAAATTTGAAATGTATAATTTTTTAATTTAGTTCTTACTCCCCTTCTAGAGGCACATTTATTTTTACTTATCACATTTTCATTAGGAAAAGACTGCCTTGGACCTAAAATCTATTGAAGGTTTTAAAAACCTATTGACATATTTTTAAATATAGATCTTCAAAGGCAGCAAATCATTTTTGTATCAAGCTTATTTACATTAAGTATATTTCTTTTCTTGCCTTGGTTATATATACTTATGATGGACTACTATCAAGTTGAGTGAATCCAAGTGTATTAGAGGTTGGTTTTCTTTTCCCCTTTAAGTGCCTCAGGTAGTACTGCAAAGTCCATGTAATTTAATCTATGTAATTACCTTTTCAACACAAAAAACTTTCGTGGTGTTGCCTTGCTGCTGCTGCTGTTGCTAAGTCACTTCAGTCGTGTCTGACTCTGTGCAACCCCATAGATGGCAGCCCACCAGCCTTCCCGGACCCTGGGATCCTCCAGGCAAGAACACTGGAGTGGGTTGCCATTTCCTTATCCATTCCAACAAAACTAGCCCTATCTGATCCAACAGATGAATATTCCTGAGACACCATACAACAATAATCCAATACTGACACAAGAAATAGGAAAAGTAGATACTGACAAAGAAATTAGAAATGCAACTTTGCACCTCTAAGGTGCTAACTCACATTTTTAATTTAAATATGAGATCTCAGGACTTTTACCTTAGTTTTTACTCCCCTTCTAGAGGCACATTGAGAGAAGGACATGAGGGACACATTTAGTCAGGGCGCTGACTTTAACTTATAGATAGTAGTGAATTTCTTAGGGCTATTTAATAGTCTTTTAAACAATTTAAAGATTATAAATATTTTTTAAAAACCTCCTGTTTCTCTGTCTTTGATAGCTAAACTTTATTTTCAGAATTGTTCATTTATCTCTATTATTCCAGACTCTAAAATAGTAACAGTTAATTAACCTGGCAATGATTGTCATCTGTTTTTCGGAGAACTAAGCATACAATGTGAACCATGCCCCAGACAAAAGTTGGTCTTCAAACAGCTAGGTACTTAATGCTTAAAATTATCAAGTTAGATACAGAGATGCTTTTTAAGGGAATGAAAGAGAACTAAGCAATTTTTAAAAATTCATTTATTTGATTGCTTTTCAAATTAAAATAAACTTTTTCCTCAATCCCAAAGTAATACATGCTTATTAACAAAAATACAGAGAAGCAGAAAGAAAGAAATAAAGGATATACTCAGGTCCACTACCCACCCAGAGATAAACATGTTGACAATTCAGTGCAAAGCTATCTGGTACAGAGATGAACTCAGATCCCAGAGTAAGGCCGTATACTTTCAAATTTGGCTCCACCATTTACCCCTATTTATATCTGTGAGCTAGTGATTTAATTTCTCTGTCTCTTCTTCTTCATCTGTAAAATAGAGGTGCAAGGATGTGGTGAAGATTATGAGACAAATCATGCAAGGTCCCAGGCACATAGCAAACCTTCAGTGAACATTAACTCTTTGTTCAAATTTCTAGATCCTTTTGTCTTAGCATTTTCATCTAAGGACAATGCTGAGTTTGATTTACATTTGAACAGAGCACTGAGTGTTTCAGAAGATAATCACTGAAGATAGTTCAGTTCAGTTCAGCTGCTCAGTCGTGTCCGACTCTTTGTGACCCCATGAATTGCAGCACACCAGGCCTCCCTGTCCATCACCAACTCCCGGAGTTCACTCAGACTCACGTCCATCAAGTCAGTGATGCCATCCAGCCATCTCATCCTCTGTCATCCCCTTCTCCTCCTGCCCCCAATCCCTCCCAGCTTCAGAGTCTTTTCCAATGAGTCAACTCTTTGCATAAGGTGGCCAAAGTACTGGAGTTTCAGCTTTAGCATCATTCCTTCCAAAGAACACCCAGGGCTGATCTCCTTCAGAATGGACTGGTTAGATCTCCTTGCAGTCCAAGGGACTCTCAAGAGTCTTCTCCAACACCACAGTTCAAAAGCATCAATTCTTCGGCGCTCAGCTTTCTTCACAGTCCGACTCTCACATCCATACATGACCACAGGAAAAACCATAGCTTTGACTAGATGGACCTTTGTTGGCAAAGTAATGTCTCTGCTTTTGAATATGCTATCTAGGTTGGTCATAACTTTCCTTCCAAGGAGTAAGTGTCTTTTAATTTCATGGCTGCAGCCACCATCTGCAGTGATTTTGGAGCCCCCTAAAATAAAGTCTGACACTGTTTCCACTGTTTCCCCAACTATTTGCCATGACGTGATGGGACCAGATGCCATGATCTTCGTCTTCTGAATGTTGAGCTTTAAGCCAACTTTTTCACTCTACTCTTTCAGCTTCATCAAGAGGCTTTTTAGTTCCTCTTCACTTTCTGCCATAAGGGTGGTGTCATCTGCATATCTGAGGTTATTGATATTTCTCCCGGCAATCTTGATTCCAGCTTGTGCTGCTTCCCAGCGTTTCTCATGATGTATTCTGCATATAAGTTAAATAAGCAGGGTGACATTATACAGCCTTGACGTACTCCTTTTCCTATTTGGAACCAGTCTGTTGTTCCATGTCCAGTTCTAACTGTTGCTTCCTGACCTGCATACAGATTTCTCAAGAGGCAGGTCAGGTGGTCTGGTATTCCCATCTCTTTCAGAATTTTTCACAGTTTATTGTGATCCACACAGTCAAAGGTTTTGGCATAGTCAATAAAGCAGAAATAGATGTTTTTCTGGAACTCTCTTGCTTTTTCCATGATCCAGAGGATGTTGGCAATTTGATCTCTGGTTCCTCTGCCTTTTCTAAAACCAGCTTGAACATCAGGAAGTTCATGGTTCACGTATTGCTGAAGCCTGGCTTGGAGAATTTTGAGCATTACATCGCTAGCGTGTGAGATGAGTGCAATTGTGTGGTAGTTTGAGCATTCTTTACCATTGCCTTTCTTTGGGATCGGAATGAAAACTGACCTTTTCCAGTCCTGTGGCCACTGCTGAGTTTTCCAGATTTGCTGGCATATTGAGTGCAGCACTTTCACAGCATCATCTTTCAGGATTTGAAATAGCTCAACTGGAATTCCATCACCCCCACTAGCTTTGTTCGTAGTGATTCTTTCTAAGGCCCACTTGACTTCACATTCCAGGATATCTGGCTCTAGGTGAGTGATCACACCATCATGATTATCTGGGTTGTGAAGATCTTTTTTGTACAGTTCTTCTGTGTATTCTTGCCACCTCTTCTTAATATCTTCTGCTTCTGTTAGGTCCATACCATTTCTGTCCTTTATCGAGCCCATCTTTGCATGAAATGTTCCCTTGGTATCTCCAATTTTCTCGAAGAGATCTCTAGTCTTTCCCATTCTGTTGTTTTCCTCTATTTCTTTGCATTGATCTCTGAGGAAGGCTTTCTTATCTCTTCTTACTATTCTTTGGAACTCTGCATTCAAGATGCTTATATCTTTCCTTTTCTCCTTTGCTTTTCGCTTCTCTTCTTTTCACAGCTGTTTGTAAGGCCTCCCCAGACAGCCAATTTGCTTTTTTGCATTTCTTTTCCATGGGGATGGTCTTGATTCCTGTCTCCTGTACAATGTCATGAACCTCAGTCTATGGTTCATCAGGCACTCTATCTATAAGATCTAGTCCCTTAAATCCATTTCTCACTTTCACTGTATAATCATAAGGGATTTGATTTAGGTTATACCTGAATGGTCTGGT
This sequence comes from Bubalus bubalis, assembly GCF_019923935.1. Classification (NCBI taxonomy): domain Eukaryota; kingdom Metazoa; phylum Chordata; class Mammalia; order Artiodactyla; family Bovidae; genus Bubalus; species Bubalus bubalis. The sequence continues at coordinate 89,802,893 of NC_059161.1, read as the reverse complement.
GGTTTTCCCTACTTTCTTCAATTTCAGTCTGAATTTGGCAATAAGGAGTTCATGATCTGAGCCACAGTCAGCTCCTGGTCTTGTTTTTGTTGACTGTATAGAGCTTCTCCATCTTTGGCTGCAAAGAATATAATCAATCTGATTTCGGTGTTGACCATCTGGTGATGTCCATGTGTAGAGTCTTCTCTTGTGTTGTTGGAAGAGGGTGTTTGCTATGACCAGTGCATTTTCTTGGCAAAACTCTATTAGTCTTTGCCCTGCTTCATTCCGTATTCCAAGGCCAAATTTGCCTGTTACTCCAGGTGTTTCTTGACTTCCTACTTTTGCATTCCAGTCCCCTATAATGAAAAGGACATCTTTTTTGGGTGTTAGTTCTAAAAGGTCTTGTAGGTCTTCATAGAATCGTTCAACTTCAGCTTCTTCAGCATTACTGGTTGGGGCATAGACTTGGATTACTGTGATATTGAATGGTTTGCCTTGGAAACGAACAGAGATCATTCTGTCGTTTTTGAGATTGCATCCAAGTACTGCATTTTGAACTCTTTTGTTGACCATGATGGCTATTCCATTTCTTCTGAGGGATTCCTGCCCACAGTAGTAGATAAAATGGTCATCTGAGTTAAATTCACCCATTCCAGTCCATTTTAGTTTGCTGATTCCTAGAATGTCGACATTCACTCTTGCCATCTCCTGTTTGACCACTTCCAATTTGCCTTGATTCATGGACCTGACATTCCAGGTTCCTATGCAATATTGCTCTTTATAGCATTGGACCTTGCTTCTATCACCAGTCACTTCCACAAATGGGTATTGTTTTTCCTTTGGCTCCATCCCTTCATTCTTTCTGGAGTTATTTCTCCACTGATCTCCAGTAGCATATTGGGCACCTACTGACCTGGGGAGTTCCTCTTTCAGTATCCTATCATTTTGCCTTTTCATACTGCTCATGGGGTTCTCAAGGCAAGAATACTGAAGTGGTTTGCCATTCCCTTCTCCAGTGGACCACATTCTGTCAGCCCTCTCCACCATGACCCGCCCGTCTTGGGTTGCCCCACGGGCATGGCTTAGTTTCATTGAGTTAGACAAGGCTGTGGTCCTAGTGTGATTAGATTGACTAGTTTTCTGTGAGTATTGTTTCAGTGTGTCTACCCTCTGATGCCCTCTTGCAACACCTACCGTCTTACTTGGGTTTCTCTTACCTTGGATGTGGGGTATCTCTTCACGGCTGCTCCAGCAAAGTGCAGCCGCTGCTCCTTACCTTAAGATAGTTATAATCAGATAATGTCTCAGAAGATCAAGTCAGTTCGGTTGCTCAGTTGTGTCCAACTCTTTGCGACCCCATGGACTGCAGCACTCCAGGCTTCCCTGTCCATCACCAACTCCTGGAACCTACTCAAACTCATGTCCATCGCATTGGTGATGCCATCCAATCATCTCATCCTCTATCTTCCCCTTCTCCTTCTGCCTTTGATCTTTTCCAGCATCGGGGAAAGAACAATGAGTAGTTCTTTGCATCAGGTAGCCAAAGTACTGGAGTTTCAGCTTCAGCATCAGTCCTTCCAATAAATATTCAGGACTTATTTCCTTTAGGATGGACTGGTTGGATCTCCTTGCAGTCCAAGGGACTCTCAAGAGTCTTCTCCAACACCTTCAAAAGCATAAATTCTTTGGCACTCAGCTTTCTTTATAGTCCAACTTTGACATCCATACATGACTACTGGAAAAACCATAGCTTTGATTAGATGGACATTTGTCGGTAGAGTAATGTCTCTGCTTTTTAATATGCTGTCTAGGTTTGTCATAGCGCTTCTTCCAAAAAGCAAGTGTCTTTTAATTTCATGGCTGCAGTCACCATCTGCAGTTATTTTGGAGCCCCCCAAAACAAAGTCTCTCACTATTTCCATTCTTTCCCCATCTATTTGCCATGAAGTGATGGGATAGGATGCCATGATCTTAGTTTTCTGAATGTTGAGCTTTAAGCCAACTTTTTCACTCTCTTCTTTCACTTTCATCAAGAGGCTCTTTAGTTCTTCTTCACTTTCTGCCATAAGGGTGCTGCCATCTGCATATCTGAGGTTATTGATATTTCTCCTGGCAATCTTGATTCCAGCTAGTGCTTCATCCAGCCTGGCATTTCGCATGATGTACTCTGCATATAAGTTAAATAAGCAGGGTGACAATATACAGCCTGACGTACGCCTTTCCAGAACTGTTGGAACCAGTCTGTTGTTCCATGTCCAGTTCTAACTGTTGCTTCTTGACCTGCAAACAGATTTCTCAGCAGGCAGGTCAGGTGGTCTGGTATTCCCATCTCTTTCAGAATTTTCCCCAGTTTATTGTGATCCACACAGTCAAAGGCTTTGGTGTAGTCAATAAAGCAAAAGTAGATGTTTTTCTGGAACTCTCTTGCTTTTTCCATGATCCAGTGGATGTTGGCAATTTGATTTCTGGTCCCTGTGCCTTTTCTAAATCCAGCTTGAACATCTGGAAGTTCACAGTTCACATACTGTTGAAGCCTGGCTTGGAGAATTTTGAGCATTACTTTTTCTAGCATATGAGATGAGTGCAACTGTGCGGTAGTTTGAACATTCTTTGGCATTGCCTTTCTGTAGGATTATAATCAAAATATGTTTTTCTTCTTGCTGTTGTTTAGTCGCTAAGTCGTGTCCTTCTCTTTGGCAGCCTTCCAGGCTTCTCTGTCCATGGGATTTTCCAGGAAGAATACTGGAGAGGGTTGCCATTTCCTTCTCCAGGGAATCTTCCTGAGCCAGGGACCAAACCTGCATCTCTTGCATCTCCTGCATGAGCAGGTGGGTTCTTTATTGCTGTACCACTATCAAAACCCAATTTCATCCTAACTTTTTTAAACTTTTATTTTATAAGAAGGACATTGTGGATAAAATCTTATTATTCCTAAAATCAAGGCTGGTGATTTTAAAGCCCAAGCAAGCTCTTCTTCCAAAAAACAAAATATATTTATCATTCAACAACTTTTCATGCAGTAACAAATGTTTCAGTCTCTCCTACACAGATTGTCTCATTTAATGCTCACACAAAACTCTTTTGACAGCATAAAACATTAGAATTAACTCTATTTTTTTTAGCTAACTCTTCCCTTAGATAAAGGACAGATTATTATCATTTCCACTGGCTCTTAAAGACCATATTTAGATTCGGGGAGAAGTAAAATCACACATCTCTCTGCTCAACACTGAAAGTTAAAAATTCCACTTGCTTCTCCTCCTATTTTTTCTTATCTTATTTAGAGATACCACCACCCAGGAATTCAGGCATACTATTAACCTGAGTCACTCTATGCCCCTCTCTGTTCATCCCTCACATTCCATGAATTACCGAGTCCAGTTGATTATGTCTCTTAAATGCCTTTGGAAACAACTCTTTACCTCCCATCTTCTTTGGCACTGACTTCAGATCTGCAGCAGTGGCCTTGGAGTTCATCTCCCTGCCTCCAGTCGTACCCACTGACGTCTGCCAAAGGGAGAACTCTTCTTTGACCACCCATTATTTACAGACTAATGGCAGAAGGCTTTTCATAATCTGGCCCCTTCCCAACTAACAAGACACCCATTTATAAACGATATGCCCAAGTATTAACGTCATGCTGTAAAATATACCTCTCCAGTGACAAAAACACGAATGTCTACTCTTTAGAGCACTGTCTTCTTGTTATCAAGGAAACCAGAAAGTCAAACTAATGATTATAAGGTAGTATTTGGTAAGCAAAGTCACTGCATAATCACGACAGAGATTTTATTCAGGCTATCCCTGATCCCAATAAACTTTCCTTTATTCACAATGGAGTGTGCTTTTCCTGTGATTGGAATACAGTATTTGCATCCACTGAGTTGTCTTTGCCTCTCAGATTCTGTTAGAAAAGACTGATAAAAATGTATTTTCCAAGATAATTGCCACCTCTTTATGAAGACATCTCATATGTCCACTCAATTAGTATTATATATCCCCCTACCCATCCTATTCTAGTTCTGTATTCAGTGTTGGGAATTTCTATTATAGGACTCATTTGTATTTAATCACTATAATAATTCATGAAGGCTATTTTCTTCTAGAAAGCTGAATGTTAGTGATAAAAAGGACTAGCATATGGGTCAGCCAGATGTGGGTTTGAATTCTGATTCTCCCACTCACTTTTTGAGTGGCCTTTCTCTGTGCCTTAACCTCTCCAGCTACTCTTCCCTCATCCATAAGAAGCAGATAATACGGTACTGGCTTCACAGAGTTATTGAGAGAATTAAAGGGCAAGCTGCATGGAAAACACTTTCCACAGTACTGGACGCACTCAATAAAGAAAACACTCGGTAAAGTCATCTAAGGGATCGTCTTTTTATTCAGCCATGGCAGTGAGGAGCCCTGTGTGTAGGATGGGAATGATTAGACAGTCTTGCTTTACTCTTAGTGGTTTATCGATTTTGGAAAGCAAGAGCACTTTCTCTTTTAAAATATTTTGTCCATTATTGAGTGAAGAGACTTTCTCAGACAGCTGGAAATATGCATTTGGTTTACCTGTCTTCTTACCAGACTGTCAGTTACTCGAGGAGAAGCATAATATTTTAGTTAGCCTTTTTCCCCTCCGGAGCCATGCTGGTTCTGCAGCTCTGTGGCAAGCCGCGGAGTCGGGGTTCTGTTCCGCAGGATGGGGTTTGTTAAAGTTGTCAAGAACAAGGCCTACTTCAAGAGATACCAAGTGAAATTCAGAAGAAGGCGAGAGGGCAAAACTGACTACTATGCTTGGAAACGATTGGTAATCCAAGATAAAAATAAGTACAACACACCTAAATACAGAATGATTGCTCGTGTAACGAACAGAGATATCATTTGTCAGATTGCTTATGCCCGTATAGAAGGAGATATGATAGCTTGTGCAGCTTATGCTCACGAACTCCCAAAATATGGTGTGAAGGTTGGCCTGACAAATTATGCTGCAGTATATTGTAACTGGCCTGCTGCTGGCCTGCAGGCTTCTTAATAGGTTTGGTATGGACAAAATTTATGAAGGCCAAGTTGAGATGACTGGAGATGAATACAATGTGGAAAGCATTGATGGTCAACCTGGTGCCTTCACCTGTTACTTGGATGCAGGACTTGCCAGAACTACTGCCGGGAATAAAGTTTTTGGGGCCCTAAAGGGAACTGTCGATGGAGGCTTGTCTATCCCTCACAGTACCAAACGGTTCCCTGGTTATGATTCAGAAAGCAAAGACTTCAGTGCTGAGGTACACCGAAAGCACATCATGGGGCAAAACGTTGCAGATTACATACGTTACCTGATTGAAGAAGATGAAGATGCTCACAAGAAACAATTCTCAGTACATAAAGAACAACGTAACTCCAGACATGATGGAGGAAATGTATAAGAAAGCTCATGTTGCAATACTAGAGAACCCAGTGTATGAGAAGAAACCTAAGAAAGAAGTTAAAAAGAAGAGGTGGAACTGTCCCAAAATGTCACTTGCCCAGAAGAAAGATCGGGTAGCTCAGAAGAAGGCAAGCTTCCTTAGAGCTCAGGAACGAGCTGCTGAGAGTTAAACCAAACCACAGTTTTCTATCAAGATTTTTCAGATAAGACAATAATAAACTTATTGAACAAGAAACAAAATAATAATAATATTTTAGTTAATTTTGAATCCCCAGGACCTAGAAAGTGCCTGGCACATGAAGTAAAGTGAAGTGAAGTGAAGTTGCTCAGTCGTGTCCGACTCTTTGCAACCCCATGGACTGTAGTCCACCAGCCTCCTCCATCCAGGAGATTCTCCAGGCAAGAATACTGGAGTGGGTTTCCATTTCCTTCTCCAGGGGATCTTCCCGACCCAGGGATCAAACCCGGGTCTCCTGCATTGTAGGCAGACACTTTACCATAAAAATATGTTTACTAAGTGAATAGCTAAATTTCTAGAAACTGTTCATAAGACATTTCTGAATTTATCATCTAGGCCAGTGGTTCTGAAAGTGTGGTTCTTGAATCAGCAGCTCAGGCATATCCTTAAGTTTATTGGAAATGTACACGAAAGGGCCCTTTCCCAACACAGTGCATCAGAGGTTCCGGGGTGGAGTCTGTTAAACTGTGACTTAACAAGATATTCAGCTGACTTAAAAGCCTCTTATAGTTTGGGACCCACTGATCCAGATAACTGGGCTTCCCTGGTGGCTCAGTGGTAAAGAATCCATCTGCCAATGCAGGAGATGTGGGTCTGATCCCTGGGTCGGGTAGATCCTCTGAAGAAGGAAATGGCAACCCACTCCAGTATTATTGCCCAGAGAATCCTGGACAGAGGAAACTGGAGGGCTACAGTCCGTGGGGTCACAAAGAATCAGACACGACTTAGCAACTAAACAACAACAACGATCCAGGTAATTAACACCATTTTATAAATCTCAAAAACATTATGCCGAGCAAAAGAAGTCAGAGACAGGACTTTGCTGGTGGTTCAGTGGTTAAGAATCCACATGCCAGTGCAGGGGACAAGGGTTCAATCCCTGGTCTGGGATGATTCTACAGTCTTGGAGCAACTAAGCCTGTGTACCACAACTACTAACTCTGCTGTGCTGTAGAGCCCAGGAGCCGTGACTCCTGAAGCCCTTGTGCCCTGGAGCCCGTGCTGTGCAACAGGAGAAGCCGCTGCAGTGAGCAGTCCATACGCTGTAACTACAGAGTAGCCCCACTTGCTGCAACTAGAGAAAAGTCTGCACAGCAACAAAGACCCAGTACAGTCAAATATAAATAAATTAAAAAAATAAAAAGCAGTCAGAGACAAAAGAATTGTTCCTTTTACATGAAGTTCTAGAATAGGCAAAACTAATAGAAGGCGCACAAATCCATAATAGTGTTTTCCCTGGAGGGTGGGGTGGGGGTTCGAACAGAAAGAGGCAGGAGGAAAGCAGACAGCGTGGGTATATGCTTGTGTTAAAACCCACCAATCTGTGTACTGAAGATCTGTGAATTTTGCTGCACTTAAATGCAATGCCAACAAAAAATTAAGATGAAATAAATTAATGCCCTTTGAGTTCTTTCTGTGTGAGTCTTATCAGCAGGAGATCTATTTTCACATTGCAGTCTTAAGCTGGTCTACAAGGCTCCACATGATCTGACCCCTACCTGCTTTCTCTAACCTTATCTGTCAGCACTCCTCCTGTCACTGTTTCAGTCCTTCTCCAGCAGCGACCTTTCAGTTTTTCAATGGTATACATTCCTATCCTGCCCCAGGGCCTTTGCACATGTTGCTACCACTCCCTGGAATGTTTCTTGCTCTTTCTTTTCACCTGGTTAACTCCCATTCTCCTTTGGTTCTTATTCCCTGTTTTGCAGGGAAACCGTACCAAATCCTACTTAACTGTGTGTCCACGGAACCTTCTGTAGGGCTGCTGTGTACACTCGTGCAGGTTATTCATCTAAAGAACGGTTCCCAGCTGAGGTAACGGTGGCTGATATCCGCTCTAGTCCACTTACAATGCCTTGCACAAAGATCAAGGCTGTGTCACCCGGCCAAAGGGCTGCCTTTTTCTAATTCATCGAAGGCACAGTCTGCTTGTCAAGCTGGGTTGTTTCTGCCTATGGAGGTGCCTCTTGAAAAATAGCACAAAGACACTATATGGACTAACAGCAGTCCCGGTTTTGTACTTTCTCTTCATAATACTTCACAGTTGTAGTTTTACCTTTATCTGCGTGAATCTTTGGTTACTGTTTATTTCCCCCACGACACAGTAAGCTCTATGTCACTAGGAAACTGTCTAGTTTTATTATCAAGTATTTCTAACACCTAGAACAGCGCCTGGCACACAGCGGTGGTGGTAGTGGTTTAGTCGTTCAGTCGTGTCCAACTCTGGCGATCACATGGACTGTAGCCTGCCAGGCTCCTCTGACCATGGGATTCTCCAGGCAAGCATACTGGAGTGGGTTGCCATTGCCTTCTCCAGGGGATCTTCCTGACCCAGGAATCAAACCCGGGTCTCCTGCGTTGCAGGCAGATTCTTTATGGACTGAGCTATGAGGGAGCACTCATTAAATATTTCTGAAACGCATGAGACATTTTTCACTGCAGGAAGACTAGGTTGCTGCTGCTGCTGCTAAGTCGCTTCAGTCGTATTCGACTCTGTGCGACCCCATAGACGGCAGCCCACTAGGCTCCCCTGTCCTTGGGATTCTCCAGGCAAGAACACTGGAGTGGGTTGCCATATCCTTCTCCAATGCATGAAAGTGAAAAGTGAAAGTGAAGTCGCTCAGTCGTGTCTGACTCTTAGCGACCCCATAGACTGCAGCCTACCAGGCTCCTCCGTCCATGGGATTTTCCAGGCAAGAGTACTGGAGTGGGGTGCCATTGCCTTCTCCAGGAAGACTAGGTAGATCCTCTTATTTTCCCTCTTTCCCTCCCCCACCCTCCCCCACAATTACCACACTGCTTTGCACATAAATGACATTCAGTAAATTCCTCCTGATTGACTTTAAAATGTTCAAAGAAGCCATATGATGTTCTTTTCCGAGAAAAATGGATCTGCAAGCATCTGATTACACACTGCCTGAGCGATGATGAACAGCTGCTATTTATGAAGCAGAAGAGACAAAAAAATGTTGAATGAATGAGAAATAGACTTCAATTGAAATGGTAAGGATTTAATTTAGCTTTTGAAATTCATTTCCTGATATGAAGCTTACAAAATACTAAAAGGCAACACAAAGTAGACTGTGAAAAAATTTCATTCTTTATAAATAGATTATCTTTGAACGTTTCCCAAAATAGATCAAGTACTTATTTGAAGGTTAACGGGTATTTCTGACCTGAGTTCTCAACAGTCTGATATGAGACAGATATTTTTTTTTAAATAAAGTTTTTCATAGGGGATAATTTTACAGGAAAGTTGGAAAGTTTTTCTCATTAACATCTTACATTACCATGGTACACTTACCAAAATTAAGAAATTGGAACATATAATTGTTAAAAAAACTTCAAACTTTATTTGAATTTCCTGTTTCTCCAGTTATCTCCTCTTTCTGACCCAAGTGAGACAGCCTTCTGATATTCTTCAGTGGTGTGTAAAAGACTGTGTATTCTAGACATCAAGCTCTGTAAGTAGAAATACACATGTCTAGAGTTGCCTCGGGTCCTTCATCTTGACGCAGAAGTACTTTCCGATCAACCAGACTTGATTAGGATCCTTAGCTCTATCACTTGGAAGAGCTGTGTGCTTGTGGGCAACTTGTTTAATCACACTGAACCATGCTTTCCACAGGGTTTCCCTGGTGGTTCAGAGGGAAAGAATCTGCCTGCAATTTAGGAGACCCAGGTTTGATCCCTAAGTTGGGAAGATCCCCTGGAGAATAATCTCCATTATTCTTGCCTGGAGAATTTCATGGACAGAGTAAACTGGCGAGCTACAGTCCATGGGGTTGCAAAGAATCAGACATGAATGAGCAACTAACACACACATGTTCTACACATCTGTTTTGTTTTTGGCCACCGCATGGCTTCCTGGATCTTTGTTCCCCGACCAGGGACTGAATCCAGGGCCCTCAGTAGATTGGAGTCCTAACCACCAGATCACCAGGGAATTACCTCCACATTTGTAAAATGTAGGTAGTAAGACCTCTCCAACTGTGATGGTTTCTGAAATCTTTCACAGTAAGAGAATTCAGTATTGAAAAACTTGATTTTTAATAGGTAGTCTTTCGTATTTATTAAACTAGTATCATAAGAATGGCACTCTAAATAGCATACCTGTGATATTTTACATGTTAAATTAAAAGAGGGTTCAGAGGAGCCTGACTAAAGACCCTTTAACTAAACATTAGTCAGGCTCTTCTGAGCCCTGTCCTCAACTTGACCTTATCCTAGGACTTGCCTAATTCAGTTTTCACAAGAATTCTGCTAAGTTGGTTTGGAAAGAATTTTCCAGGTTTGATATCTTATAACCCTGGCATAAAGCTCAACATTCAGAAAACTAAGATCATGGCATCTGGTCCCATCACTTCATGGCAAATAGATGGGGAAACAGTGTCAGACTTTATTTTTGGGGGCTCCAAAATCACTGCAGATGGTGGCTGCAGCCATGAAATTAAAAGACGCTTACTCCTTGGAAGCAAAGTTATGACCAACCTAGACAGCATATTCAAAAGCAGAGACATTACTTTGCCAACAAAGGTCCATCTAGTCAAGGTTATGGTTTTTCCAGTGGTCATGTATGGATGTGAGAGTTGGACTGTGAAGAAAGCTGAGCGCCGAAGAATTGATGCTTTTGAACTGTGGTGTTGGAGAAGACTCTTGAGAGTCCCTTGGACTGCAAGGAGATCCAGCCAGTCCATCCTAAAGGAGATCAGCCCTGGGTGTTCTTTGGAAGGACTGATGCTGAAGCTGAAACTCCAATACTTTGGCCTCCTCATGGGAAGAGTCGACTCATTGGAAAAGACTCTGATTCTGGGAGGGATTGGGGGCAGGAGGAGAAGGGGACGACAGAGGATGAGATGGCTGAATGGTATCACTGACTCAATGGACGACAGAGGATGAGATGGCTGAATGGTATCACTGACTCAATGGACATGGGTTTGGGTGAACTCCGGGAGTTGGTGATGGACAGGGAGGCCTGATGTGCTGCAGTCCATGGGGTCGCAAAGAGTCAGACACGACTGAGCCACTGAACTGAACTGAACTGAACTGAACCCTGGAGAGTTGGATTAGGAAGAATTCCCCTACTCTTGATGTCTCCTTTAGCAAATTTCCACCCACCAACTTCCCTGAAGGGGAGACAAGACTTTCCCTCTAACCTTCTAGGTTTGATAGCTATGCCTAAGAAACAAACTAAAAGCAAGCAAGTTACCAAAATAAAAGGTATATAAATCTACTAATTTTTAATAACACATGCACAGGGGCATCATGGGGGGAAAATTGAATATCTAAAAAAGCAGTGATCTTTGACAGTTTATACCAATCTCAGTAGGGGAAGGGGAAGGGGAAGGAGATGTATGCCACTTCGGCAACAGTAATGTTTTAGAAAGATGAATGGGCTCAGAATAGAGGGGAGGTAATGACAGTGTGTTGAAAAATTTCTCTGGGTGTGGTGTTGAGTCCTGACTTCTAGTCTCTTCTTTGGTGATTAGAGTTAATCTTCCCCGATTGCCGAAACTAATGGGGAGGGAATTTATGACAGTTCAGTTCCTTTTGGAGGACTATCTTTAGGCAGAAAAGTGGAGCTCAAAGAAGTCTGTTTTTCAAAGTGTCTTCACCTCAGAATTATTACTTCCCTGGTGGTCCAGTGGCTAAGACTTCAAGCTCCCAATGCCAGGGACTGGGGTTCAAATCCCTGTTTGGAGAATTAGATACCATATACCCCAACTAGTTCACAGGCACCACGAAGACTGAAGGTCCTGCATCAACATGCAGGACCAAGACCCAGCTCAGCCAAATAAATATATAGATATATATGTTAAAAAATTAATATACCAAAGCAACATATTGCAAGCGACAAGCCTAACTCCTTCACGCCTCACTGTTCTCCTTGGTTATACATCCCCACCTACCCTTGCTGTATTCAGAGCTGAGCCCTATCTCTCTCTACTGTGACAGTCTTGACATTTATCATGATAGTACTGTTTTAACAAGCGTCAGAATAATTTTTTAACATTAGCAACAACAAGTATTAACTAATTTCTATTTATCTCTGATTCATTGTGCAAAACTTTAAAACTATCCCTCCAAGTTTTAACAAAACTCTTTAAAAATATTTTTGTTTTGTTATGGGTCTTACGAATGCTGAAAGACATCTTCCTTCCGTATGTGTCCTTTATCCAAATGAAAGGGACAGAGTAAAGGGACAAAGTAGGTGATTAAATAGCTAGTCCTACTAGGGGATTGTAAGTAGGAAAAAATACGGGAGATCCCACAAATTAATGATTACTCAGGAGAGCTCATTTACTTAACCACGCAGGCTTGCTTAGCAACAAAACCATGTACTAGAAGCACAGGACACAACCCCAAACAATAAAACAATGGTGGCATGAGACCGAAATCCTGCCCAGTGAGCTCAATAGGTTAGTGATGCTTAGGACATACTCTGCACACATAAAAAACAATAACTCTGAACTTAGCTTGACCATGTAAGGACATGAAAACTTCCCTGTCCGACCTGGAGGAGAAACTGATGATGGAAGCATGAGGTCTACTCAAGAAAGACAAAGAAGGTCTTCGCCTCTTCCCCTCTCTACCTCTGACTATAAAAATGTAACCCACTAAGTACTCAGGGCACAGTACCCCCTCGCCCACCTGCTTGTAAACATCACAAGCACCCTATTCTAACAAATCGTTTACCTGTCACTTTCAGTGCGGTTCAGTTCAGTCGCTCAGTCATGTCTGACTCTTTGCAACCCCATGAATTGCAGCACTCAGGCCTCCCTGTCCATCACCAACTTCCGGAGTTCATCCAAACCCATGTCCATCGAGTCAGTGATGCCATCCAGCCATTTCATCCTCTGTCGTCCCCTTTTCCTCCTGCCCCCAATCCCTCCCAGGGCTGATCTCCTTTAGAATGGACTGGTTGGATCTCCTTGCAGTCCAAGGGACTCTCAAGAATCTTCTCCAACACCACAGTTCAAAAGCATCAATTCTTCAGCGCTCAGCTTTCTTCACAGTCCAACTCTCACATCCATACATGACCACTGGAAAAACCATAGCCTTGACTAGACGGACCTTTGTTGGCAAAGTAATGTCTCTGCTTTTGAATATGCTATCTAGGTTGGTCATAACTTTCCTTCCAAGGAGTAAGCGTCTTTTAATTTCATGGCTGCAAATTCTTCCTTTGCTTAGAGATAAACGACTGTGGTACTGAGCTCTTTGGAGCCCCCTGAAAGGACACCATTGAGTTTCACAGTCATTCAGCACTTTTTAAATTTTATGAGTAGAAGTTGATGCCCACTTCCCAGCTGCCACTGATCCCAGATACAAAGAGTAATTTGGATTAGAATTGCTTTAGTTGATTACCCTTTTAGTTGTAGGACTATATTTCACAAACATCCTTCTCAACAGGTAAGTGGGGGATGTTTGTCTCTGCCCATGAACATGTCAAAGACACATCTTACTTTCTCACTGGAGACTCCATACTAGTCTCATCTCTCTCTAGCCAACTAACTGGTTAGCAGTGCCTGGCACTTTAGAGGTTCAACAAATAAGGGCAATTACTATACTAAATCCAAACTTTTTTTTCAGCTTCCTTATTTTTTCTTGAATCTTCATTACAAAAACATGTAAATTCTGCCCTGCCTCTGCCTTACTTTTCTTATTCTCAAGAGTTCTCTCCTTGTCTCCAAAAGAAGTGACTTGCAATCTGCAATATGTTAAGGCATCTAGTTCAAGGACACTAGAATTTTATGGATGGGGCATTCTTCTACTGTTGTATCCAAAGGGTGATGTAATGAACTCTAGAACACACAAAAAAGTAGATACCATCCAGTAGTGCTCAAGAAATGTTAGGTCCCTTCTTTAATCGTCATTTTTACAGATGAGGACAATGACGGCAAGAAATTTAAGTAGTCACAGCTAAGTTGCCAAAGAGGCAGGTAAGAGAGGGCTGCCTTTTATTTATCATAGTTCCCCTTTTCTGGGCTACTCCTTTGGTTATGTGGCTTAACGACCCATCTAACAAATCCACGAGGCTCACCAATGCGCTTAGCACCTGTCAAGAGCCCAGACGTAACACAAACATTTTTGTAAAACATCACAGTTTTTGTTGACTTCCCCTAAAATTTTATTGTCAAAATCATGCCAAAAAAATATTGTCCGTCATTTAAGTCTCACAGTCTCATACATATTTGGAGGTGAACATTGCTTTTCAGGCCTTGGCATTGTTCAGGGCCATTAACATTCTTTAAGACATAAAGGAAGCACTTTGGGATGTAATTCAAGGGAGTCTAGAATTATGCTTTTAGGGTATTTCTACTTAAGTCCTATCCAATATTGGGACTAATTGGACGAGGATAATCATCCCTTGCGACCAATATTCACTAGAATAAATATTCATCAAGAAATTAGGACGCACTCAGGAGACTACAATTGGGTAGCGCCTTGAGATCCATCCTTGGCCACGGAAACCCGGTGGAAGACTACCTGGTTGGAAAACAAGATTTCCAAGAGGAGGGGCCTGGAGGAGGCGGGCCCGGACAACCAAGCGCGAGCACACGCCCCAGCGCATGCGCACCTGTTAGCGGGCACCTTCCATTCGCTGGGCAGGGGAGACAGGCGCGAGGCTCGCTAGTTTTTGAATTTCTGTTCTCAACTGCAAGTGAGGTGGCGACTAGTTCCGCGCATAACGTGACACCGTTACTCCTCGAGTTCAAGATGAAGAACACTCGGCACAGACGCCCGAACCGTGAGGCGACTTCTCGTCTGGTTCCCCCCGTCCCCCGGGACCCGAGTCGGCCCGTCCATTCCACAGACTTTCGAGTCCTCGCAGCGGGGTCGGGGGATCGAAGGATTGGGCCAATTGCGGCTGAACCGTCTCTGGAAGGAGGAAGGGGGTGAGGGGGCACCCCCTCTTCAGAGTTCCGCCTCTCCCTTTACAGGGCGGTCGCGGGGAAGGGGGACGTTGGAAATAACTGCCCTCGGAAGCCGACGGATCCCACACCCGCTCCGTGCAAACTGCCGGGAGGGCGGCGGGAAGAGGGCAAGACGGGAGCGGGGACAGGGAAGGACCCGGGAAGCCGCGCGGGAGGGCGCGCGCGCGCGCGCCCCTTTTTCAGCAGTGTGGCGGGGTCGCACGCACGCCCGCCTCGGCGGCTGGGCGCGGTTTGCGACAGTGGGGGGAGCGGCGGCGGTGGCGGCGGCGGCAGCTTTGCGGCAAGCTCCGGCCGGGCTTGCTTGACGGCGGTGTGGCGGAGGCCCCGCCCCCGGCGGCAGGAACCTGGAGGGAGGCGGAGGAATATGTCCGAGAGGGAAGTGTCGACAGTGCCGGCGGGAACAGACATGCCTGCGGCCAAGAAGCAGAAGCTGAGCAGCGACGAGAATAGCAACCCGGACCTCTCTGGAGACGAGAATGTGAGCGCAGCCCCCCAGGGCAGTCCGGACGGGACTTGGCCGTCAAAGTTTTCAATTCTTTTTAAACTGGGCGCGGGGGCGGGCGGACGGCTGTGGTAAGGTGGAGTGGGGGGGAGGGAGAGGTGTCACCGCTCTGCTGAGGAAAACGCGGGCGTGGAGGAGAAAATCGAACTCGTCTCTGAGGGGATTTTTTTGAGCTGGGGCGCCTAGAGCGAAAGGAAACTTCGCGAAGGAGAGTGTGGCTGGGGCCAGAGCGTGGTGGCGGAGGGTCGGAGGGGGTCTGCCCCGAGAGCGTTTTGCGTGGAGGGGGAGAGTTTGGGCCTTTGGGGGGCAAAGTGCGGATCTGAGATTCCAGTAGTTTAAAAGGCAAGTTAGAGGTGTTTTTTTTTTTTTTTTCTAAGACAGTTGGAAGGAGGGGCCAGCGTGTGTTACGGACTTTTAAAAAAGGGATTTAGGGACCGTGTCCTTCTTAGACCCTTCCAGGCAGTCCACGATGGGAAGAGCAGATCTCGGACGTCAGGGGTTTCGGTGACTCTCTTAAAGGGGCTTTTGTGTTTGCTCCCGTCTAGTTGGTGAAGGGGTGCCCCTGACAGTCGGCCTCACTTCTGGAGGAGGAGAACTGCAAGAGTCGTCTCCAGAGTTGGAGGGGGAGCGACTCTTGAGGAAAGGATGAGAAGGGACAGTTAGTCTTTCGTCGGTTTTCACTAGGATAACGGGCACAACCTAGAAGACACTAGGCAACTGTGGTAAAGGTAGATGGCTTTAGGTGTAGGCTCGTGGGCTCGCATGTGTAAAGGTGCTCTGAAATCAGATTTTTAAACTTTTTTAAAATAGTCATAACTCTAGTCCGTCCCAACAGTTGACCCCACTGTGTTTAGGTGAGACGCCAGTGATAACCGAATTGACGTTAATTTGCCGTTTCATGTTTTAAGTTTATTCCAATAAGTTCAGGAAAAAATGTCTCGAGGGTTCATTCAAAGGTGATACTCTAAAATGTGAACGCTCCGAGGGAATGTCTTCTGAAGTGTTACAGAAGGGTGGTGTAAGTTCTTTTTCTCAGTTTGCCTAGTTTTCAGAGTAAATGGTGTATCTTACACACCAACTGAAGCACATGTATGGCATGGTATCAAGACCAAAATTTTCACTGAACACATGGGAAAGAATTCTTTTTGCAGATAGAGGAAAGATATTTGGGGGGTTGTCAGTTTGTGGGATTTGGACTTGAAATATCTGAAAGGCTTAGTAAGTGTTGATTGTTACTTTAAATCTTTTTATTTTCCTGTTTGTGCTTTCCAATCTTATATATTGGGATCTAACATTTTTGACCCTCTTCACTCCAGCCATTGGAATCTGTTTTATTTCCACCTTCTCTTAAATTTCTCTTGGCAGATTAGATTAGTGACTAGAAGCACAAACTGGATCCAGGTGATAGGTTAAAATCCGCCACTCTACTGCTTTACCCGGTTGCTTGATCTAGGTACTTTACCTAGTTTCCTTGGATTCTTATCTTAAAAATGGGGATAATAACAGTATTTACCTCTTGGGATGTTTATGAGGATTAAATGAGATAATATAGGTAAAGTGCTGAACCGAATGCCCCGTTCATAAATACCATGCAAGTGTTATTTAAATATTATTCCTTATTTTGTAATCATATTATCTAGACTTGTGTTTCTGGCCCTTCCAGATACTCATCAGGCAGAAATGTAATGAAGATGTCAATACCCAATTTAGACTGAGGAAAATTTCAGGGAACTAAGTAAATTGAAAAGTTATTTTCTTTTTACAGACCCTTAAGAGGAATGTATTCTTTGATGCATTCTGAAGCTATTCAGAGCTACATGGTTGGACTAAGCCTTTGTTTTGGTTCCTTCCTTTAGATGGCGACTTTTAACCTTTTCTCTGCCTTGGACACTTTAATGAATCCTGTGAAACTTCAGAGTAATATTTTCAAATGTATAAAATACAATATAAGATTACAAACAAAATCAATGATAAAATTATAAGGAAGTTATAAAATTGTTTAAAACAAATTTCAGGTTTGTTTTAATAAAGTACTTCTTTATTACATTAAGTAACTAGACCTCACAATGACTGATAGTACTGATGGGTATAGACAGCTTTTGAGATCTGCAACAACTATAATGGAATATAAAAATTCATGATTTCCATTGCTGAGAAGGTTACAGCTACAGTAACATTAGCACATATACTGCCTGTGATTATAATAGAAGGAAGTAATAGATTTCAGTTAAAAATGTAAAAATTAAGATGCAGTCTTAAATTTATTTATGAATTTATTCAACTGCATAAGTTCACAGGCCCTCTGAATTCCATCCAGGGACCCAGATATAGGACATAGGTTAAGAGAAGCAGTAAAGAAAGGGAGTAGAGAACTTTGTATAAAAATGAATTCAGAAAAAGCTAATAAGGGCAGTGGTTTAACTCTTGAGGGAGCCAAATAATGACAGGAAGGCCAAAGGCAAGTGGAGGAAAGAATGTGGTATTTGTAAGTTGGAGTTATGGTAATCTGAGCAGTTGATACTGTTAAAGTGAATCAAAGAACTGATAGGACATTAAACTTTTTAAAAATTTAGATATAATTGACCAATAACATTGTGTTATTAGTTTTAGGTGCACAATATAATGATTCAGTATTTGCATTGCTGAATGATCAGCACAGTAAGTATAGTTAATGTCGGACCTATTTTAAGTTCATTGTATGTGTATCTGCCATTTTATTAACTTTTTCATAAAAGTGCAGCATAATTGGCTTCTGAAAGAATACTGATTGATTGTTGCCTGGTAATAAGATCAGAAGGCTGAATCTGAAGACTTGACTTGCTTAAGGAACCTGTGGCAAGATCAAGGGACAAATTACTATCCCCGTTTCCTTGTGGAGCAGATGAAGGTGGTAGTGCCATGTCTGTTATACAGTACCATTCTGTACTTTGAGGAGGAGGAGTCAAGGTGGATATCAGCTTGTGCACATACTAGATGCTCAGGAAAGGTTTGAATTTGCAAATAAAATGAAAGCATTGTGAGTGTATTGCGTTTCCATTTGATTCTGTCTTGATTTGACTATTTGAGGAGACGGGTAAATTAAATAGGTAAAAGGTGTGTGTGTAAATTAAATAGTTAAAGGTGTGTGTGTGTAATGTTCTCCAGTTATTTACTATGTTTTGTGTGGCTTCTTGATTAGCAGTTGACTCTTTAGCCAGAGTGGAAAGAAGCTGGTGAATAAATGTCTGACCATTGTATTGTTTCATTTCTCTAGTGTTTAAAGATAATTTTCAGAAACATTTTACTCAGGTAAGGGAACTGGTTAAGTTTAAGTCACACAGTACAAACTATACAGATGAAAGGAATGTAGAGATGAAATTGCAAATGGAGACAAAAACTTTTCTTCAGAATGAAAGGGAAGACATTTTGAACCTCTGCCTTTGGCTGTCCACAGTGTAAGAGATGTAAGATTGTTCAAAGGCATTGAAGCAGACTAGAATCTGATAACATGGAAGAAAAGTGCAGTAGACATGAGGTTTTCCGATGAAACACAAAATTGTTTTCTACACTAAATTTTAATTAACTTTGTAAATTCAACTGAAAGGTAGGAAGAAATAGAGATTAAAAAGCAGTGATTTCGACCTAGGAACTAATCTCTATAAATATAGTTTTGTATTTTCTGTATCTAAAAGCTGATTGTGTTTACATTAAGTTACAATCTAGATATTTTTTGATATTCTAGTGGATTTTTAACTTTCTGTAATATCATAAAACTAACTTTAGAAAGCAGTACTTTAAAAATAGCTCTTAGGGCAATGGTTTCTAGTCTGTATTCTCATTGATGTTAGTGGGCACTCCATGAAAAAAGCTTCCTCTGTAATGAATTTAGTAACTACTGCCCTAAGGTGATACAGGTTTAAATAAATCTCTTTATTCCAGAGAACACTTTGGAATGTGTAATTGGAAGAGGTAGTGAAATCCTCTTCTGAGAGTAGAGGACCATTAATATATCTTGCGGACTGGAGACAGGTTATAAATTAGGTGAAATTTTAAGGTTTATAGTCACTTCTGCATTTGGAAAGATTTTACTTTATAGTGAGCTTCTGGAGTTCTGAATCATGAGTATTTTAGAGCCATGAGTCAGATTTCACCGGTAAATAGCACATAATAAGTAGAACCTAAAAAGGTTTCTAAATGGTTTAAGTGTTATAAATAAGCAGAGTTTGAATGATAATCAGGATTTTCATCTAAAATAGGAAATACTAACACACTGGCATCAAACAGCCACCCATTGCCATGCTCCAAACTGAGCAGCAAGCAGTCAAATAAACTATGAGGACATGTCAGTCAGTCAGATTTAGGAGTCACAGCTCTGGTTTTCAATCCCAGCAACCCTAACCAGCAAGACACCACCTTAGGCTCTCTAAGCAACACTTTCTTATATGACAGTATCTTGTATGAAGAGCAGTAAAGATGAAGTGAGGCAATGTAGTGTCAAGGCTGGCACAAACCAGTGCTTTATTATTTAAAGGCAGTATTATTCTTACCATTAGCATCATCAGGATTAGTTTTTTGTTTAAATTTTTGCTGAAATAGCAAATATCCACAAATGTAATGCATTTGCAGGAATACATTTTTTCATTTCTTGCAGGATTTATTACTTCTTTTACGTTGGTCAGCGGCTGTCCAGTTTGAAGTCATTTCCTAAGTACATTATTGCTGTTTCATATAGTTTTTTCTGATTTGCTGCTTATAGGATGATGCTGTCAGTATAGAAAGCGGTACCAACACAGAACGCCCTGATACGCCTACAAATACGCCAAATGCACCTGGAAGGAAGAGTTGGGGGAAGGGAAAATGGAAATCAAAGAAATGCAAATATTCTTTCAAATGTGTAAATAGTCTCAAGGTATGTGGAGAAAGACACAATCTATGGGCTGAATGCAGGGTTTCAGGATTGCAGGTTTCTCAATGGCAGACATTTTATGCTCAAGGTTCTCTGTCAAGTTAAAATTTTAAAGTTATAATAGTTGGAAGTCAGTCTTTAAAAATTTAAGTCTTACTTGTAATTGTTTTCAAGAAAAAAGGTATAAATTAAAATTTGTTTTGCGTAGTTAATATTTGGGAGAAATAATAGGTTGGAGTTATTTAGATTACTGTCTTTCTCAATAGTCTTTTTATTTTTAAAAAATGTTTACTGATATTTATTTTAAGTGTCTTATATATTCATTTCCTGTTTTTTTAATTTGGGGATATTTTTCCTATACTGAGCAAAAATATACATTATAGTGTCTTGTGCATATGTTAGATTCTTTTTAAAATATCTAAATATCCTTTTAAAGTCTTTGAAAAGCATAAGAAACTATGGCCATATGGAAATTATTTTCCTATCTAGGTAGCAAAATTCATTGTTGTGTGTGTCAAATTATACTCTCTTAAAAGAAGAGAAATTAATTTCAGTGTTTTTGTGTGTGTGTGTTTTCTTCTAAAGCAAAGTGTCCCTTTGTAGTTTCATGTTAATATTTAGGTATATTAACCTATTTTTACGTAGTATATTTGGAAAATGGTTTGAACTGTGTTATTTTTATTAAATATTTCCAAAGCCTAAAACTGTGGCTTTTTAAAGGATAAGAAATGAAAGTTGTCAGACTTTAAAGTGCCTTAAAGTGAGTATGAAAGTTACTGTTAAACATCAGGAAATTGCCAGTAAAATCCTAAGGCTAAAAAATAACTTTATGAACAAAACTGAATACTTTTAGCAGAGGGAACTCTGCTCAGTACTCTGTGGTAACCTAGATGGCAAAAGAGTTTAAAAAAGAATGGGTGTGGGTGTGTGTGTGTGTGTGGGGCTGAATCACGTTGCTGTGCACCTGAGACTGACACCACATTGTTCATCAGCTTTGCTCCAATTAAAAAACAAAAAACGGAATGCTTGTTTTTTATGTACTTCCTTATAACCTCCTGATAACTGTGGAGCTACAGCCCACTGCCTCCCCAGCCCCCACTTCCAAGTGTTCTTGTTCATTATAAAACTTCTTAGGTGGTTTTCTTTTAGGATCCAAATTCAAAGTAATTTAAAATTGTTTCTATAGAACTAATAGAGAGCAGTGATTTGAATGGAATCAATTTTCTTCACTTCACAAGGGAAGAATTCAACCAGAAAACGTTTAATGAGTACTGGAGAAACTGTATTAACTCTCAGGTTATTTGTTATTTCAGAAAAATAAATTGGGTCCTAAGAGATTAAATGCATTTGTCACAATTATCCATTATATTTTGATTCAAAAGCATGCCATTTGGGTTTAAGAAGATAGAGAGCAACTATTAAAGTATTTTCATTGATGAGTACTTGTTACCTAACCTCTAAGTCTTTAATTGTTACATAGTTTTATCATGCACCAGTATTTTAAAATGTGAAAACTGGACTAACATATTTTTAAGTGTCATAAGTCAGTTTATGTATGATAAAATTGCAGCTTGCATTTTGTGGAGGGGAAGGTTTTTAATGGGAATGATCAGTTTACTACCTTTCTGGTTTTTAAAATATATTGATTTTTCTATTTTCTTGGTTATTTTATAGGAAGATCATAATCAACCATTGTTTGGAGTTCAGTTTAACTGGCACAGTAAAGAAGGAGATCCATTAGTGTTTGCAACTGTAGGAAGCAACAGAGTGAGTGTTAAGGGGCTGTTTGGCATTTGACTCATCAGTCTCTGGTATTAGTGTAACACTGAAGTGTAATGATTTTGAAGTAAACTTTGTATAGCCAATTTGACAGTATCATTCCTTTATGTAAAAATGAAACATTCTAGAAATTGTCGAAAATTAAAACTAATATTCATGACTGAAAATACATCTTTTTTCATATATACTCATAAAATTGTTCATGAAACAAGTCTCTATTTATATTTTGTTTCATAAATATTGTTCTGAGTGGCTGAAAAAATTGACTTTGCTTTTTCCAAGTGACTGTGATAGTTGTTTGTCAACTTGGAGTAACAGGTCTGTGATTTCTTAAAAATAATAAATGTAATTAGTTGCTCTCTATAAATGCAAAGCATAAATCCAATGGATTTGTATAATAGTTACTGAAAATATTTTAATTATACACAGTAAACATTTGTTTTGAATTATTTTTATTTAAGGAAGCCAGAATATCTTGAACTGAGAGAATGCATGGAAAAAAACCGTAGTGGACATGTTTTGATGTAAACTGTTATTTAACTTTTTAGTTGAACCTGGGGCTGAAAAAGTGGATTGCAAAGACTTATTTCCATTCACTTCTAAATGAATGGGAAAAAGGAAGATTACTAGTGCCTACCGGGGAGTCTCAGGAGTCTGTTAAATTAAAATCATTTTGGAAAAGTTGTCTTCCTAATAATAAGTCTTTTAATTAACTTACATTCTGGTTATTCATTAATAATGTACTAGGAGTTATGAGGAATAATGGAGAAACAGATTGGTGTATTTGGAAATAGAAAGATGGGGGAAATTGACTAACTGGTATGGGTTGCCAGTAAAGTCACTTGTTTTACCTTTAGCCCAAGAGGGGAAGGGAAGGAGGTGAATCTGGGAGGTATTCTGTAACTTTATTTTAATTGAGTGAAATTCAATCTTATGCTTCTTTAGTAATTGTGCTAAGCTTGTTAGAGAAATAAAAGACCATGATTTTGAATGCACTGGTTTCCTATATCTATGTTTTTAGTGTTAGTGTTCTGTTATCAGTCAAAACCAACCTGGGAGTTGTCAGCTGAGTATTTTCCAAATGTCAGCATATTTCCAAGCTTTTTTCTTTTTCTTTTCTGAAAGTTTGAAAATCTTACAAACATGCATGCATCTATTCTGGGCTAAATCCTTCCTATTCCTATTTTCCGAAAAGTAAAATTTGGCTTTAAATAATTCCCTGGAAGTCTTCAAAGAAGTTTTTATATATATATAACTTTATTATTGGCTCTGCTGGGTGTTTGTTGCTGTGTGGGCTTTTCTCTACCGCAAGCATAGATTACTCCCTAGTTGAGGTACACAGGATTCTTCCTGAGGTGGCTTCTCGTGTTGCGGAGCACAGGCTCTGGAACGTTAGGGCCTCAGTAGCTGTGACACGTGGGCTCAGCATTGTGGCTCCTAGGCTGTAGAGCATAGGCTCAGTAGTTGTGGCACACAGGCTTAGTTAGTTGCCCTACATTCAGAGAAGACGCTTTTATTGGTTGTTAAAGTTCTGAAAATTTGAAACTCACTACTTAAGTTGATAACCTGGATAACAGCCCTTTTATGTTTAGCCAAGTGTATGTTATGATATGTAGCTCGAAAACAGTGATTCAGAGGGAACGTGATGCAGTTCAAAGAAAAAATTAAGGTTATTTTTTTCCGAGAATTGGGAATATAATCCATTAATTGGTTTGAATTCACTTTTAAGACATCACTATAAGCATACTTCACTAACTTTACCATCATTATTATTAATTGGCATGTTGGTGTAATTAGAATTAATACAACTTGTGCTTCAGAATGCCTCTTGTAATGTTGCAGGCTTTGTAACAAATCCCTAGTTTCACTTAAAATGACATTGAATTATAGGTTATTGAATTATAAGAAAGTCTGCTATTTGGACCTCTTTTTTTTTTGTTTTTAATCAAAATACTTTCTAAAGACATGACCTAGTTAATGTCCATATAAAGAATATGCTTTTAGAATATTAATGTAGAGATTATCTTATTAATAGGTGATTTAAAGGATTTTTATAGAGTTCTTATAGACTTATTAAAATTAGTAACAGTATTACTAACATGACTAAACTGTAAGAAAAATGGAAAGAGGTTTTTAAAAATGTAATATTACAGGGACTTCCTTAGCGAACCAGTGGTTAAGACTTTGCCTTCTAATGCAGAGGGTGCAAGTTCTATCCCTGGTTGGGGAGCTAAGATCCCACATGCTTTGGGGCCAAAAAACCAAAACATAAAACAAGCAATATTGTAAAAAAAATTCAATAAAGACAATGGTCCACATCAAAAAGTGTTTAAAAAAATTTTAGTGTTACAGAGTAAGCCCTCTGTATCCTTGGGGTTCCACATCCACAGATTCAGCCAACTATGGATTGAGAACATTCAGAAAAGAAAATTCCAGAAAGTTCCAAAAAAGCAAAACTTGAATTTGCTTTGTGCTGGCACCTTTATTTGCATAGCATTTGCATTGTATTAGGAGAAGGCAATGGCAACCCACTCTAGTACTCTTGCCTGGAAAATCCCATGGACGGAGGAGCCTGGTAGGCTGCAGTCCATGGGGTCACTAAGAATTGGATACCACTGAGCGTCTTCACTTTCACTTTTCAGTTTCATGCATTGGAGAAGGAAATGGCAACCCACTCCAGTGTTCTTGCCTGGAGAATCCCAGGGATGGGGAAGCCTCGTGGGCTGCCGTCTATGGGGTCGCACAGAGTTGGACACAGCTGAAGCGACTTAGCAGCAGCAGGAGCAGCAGCAATGGTCTAAAGATAAAGTATACTGGAGGATGTGTGAGGTTATAGGCAAATACTATGCCATTTTATATGAGGAACTTGAGCCTTCTCAGATTTTGGTATCTGTGAGTGTCCTGGAACCTATCCCCTTGCAGATACTGAGGGACAACTGTACATAATTGAGTAAAGTGAATATGTTATTAATTTTAGAAAATGATAAATGGAAAGGGCCACTGTACAACAGAAAGTTAATATTTGATGAGCAATGTTCATGAGGCAAATTTTAGATTTTCTTTTATGTTATTAATAAATGCTCTAAAACTACCCAAAGACTTTAAAGAGGATAAGCCACAGGAATTCCCTGGAGGTCCAGTGGTTGGAACTCTGCACCTTGACTGCCATGGGCCTAAGTTCAGTCTCTGGTCAGGTAACTGGGATCTTGCAAGCCGTATGGCACTACCGAAAAAAAAAAAAAAAAACAGAGGATAAACCACAGTTTTAGGAAGTAGTTATACTTTACTGTGAGGTACTCAACTCTATTTACTTGGAAGAATTGGTCCAGTTATATGAATAAGTTGAAAACATTGGAAATAGAAACCATTATTATTACTACAGTGTTTAATATACTCTGGAAATTATGTAATGTATGAGAGTTTATAATGGTTTCCTTAAATTTAAAGGAGTTCTCCTTTTTTAATAGTTTTCTGTATTATTTATTTAAAAAAAGTTTTTTTGACTGTACTGCACAGTAAAATAAAGTATGTTCAAAAGCTGAAGAGTGTGTTTCTGTATTTGAGATAGACTTTTCTGTATTTTTGTTTTCATTAGGTTACCTTATATGAATGTCATTCACAAGGAGAAATCCGGTTGTTGCAGTCTTACGTGGATGCTGATGTATCCTTTCCTGGGTTTTCGGTATCATTGGCTAAAGAAATTGACTTTGAATAAGTACCCCAAAGCTTTTGTACCTTACTTTCTTAACTTTATCCAATGCTATTCCTTCATTGTTACCCAAGAGATTCTTGGTATCTAGTTTTCCTGATCCCGCGAAGCCACTGTCAGGGTGGATATGAGGGCGGACAGTACAGGTGGCTAGAGATGAGTGCTGGAAATCCAGTAATAGAAAGTGATAGCAGAACATAGTTAAAACTTGCTGTTTCTTTGACCTTGCTTAGATTTTTATCATTTCAGGGCAGGGATATTGGTGAATTTGGGTTGATCAGAAGTTGTGCCTGACAGTCATATCAAGTATTTGGTCAGCAGAGCCTACAGGGAAAAAAAAGCGTGTTTGTTTAGGAAATGAAATATTGTAAAACATGGGTTTATAAAGAAAAAGAAAGCTTTAAAAAGCCAGAGGATACAACAGTCAAAGCTTGGTGATAAGATTTCTTCCAGATTCATTTGAAAAACCTAGCAAGTAAGAAAAAGAACATTTTAGTCTTCCCTTAGGTGATAAGGAAGGAGGTGACCTTTGGCAGTATTGAGAAAGTCTCACACAGGAGAAGGTGGAAAACTGAATAGTTAACTGATTTTTATCTAGAGGCACGTAGAGTTATTGACATAGAGCCAGGGTCAGCAAATTACAGCCTGTGGAACTGGACACCTGGTTTTGTTTTGTTTTGTTTTTTAATTTTAATTATTTATTCTTAATACCAAAAACATTTTGTATTGGGGAATAGCCAGTTAACAATGTTGTGATAGTTTCAGGTGAACAGTGAAGGGACTCAGCCGTACATATACATGTATCCATTGTCTCCCAAACGTTACTCGCATCCAGGCTGGCACATAATGTTGAGCAGAGTTCCATGTGCTACACAAGGGTTTTAGTTGGTTATGCATTTTAAATACGGCAGTGTATACATGATCTTCCCAAAGTCCTTGACTGTCCCTTCCTCCGGAAATCTGTTTTTATAGATAAATTTTGGGGAGGATACAACCTATGCCTATTCATTTACATATTGGCTGTGGCTGCTTTCAAAAGACAGGTAAATAGTTGTGCAAACAGCAAAATAGTAATCAAAATTGAGTGGAAAGATTGGGTTTGTTTGATCACTTGGTATAGATTTTAGACCTAAAATCTTCATTGTTTCAACCCTGATGGTATAAAGAAAAATGGGAACTTCTTCTTTGGACATTATTGTGATCATTGATGTATTTCCTTTTCAAAAACAAATTATATTTCTTAACTGGGATTTCTTAGGCTGATGAAAACTTTTACACTTGTGCGTGGACATATGATAGCAATACAAGCCATCCCCTGCTGGCTGTTGCTGGATCTAGAGGCATAATTAGGATAATTAATCCCATAACAATGCAGTGCATAAAGGTGGGTTTTCTTGTTAAATTGTAGATCTGCTTTTTTTGTATGCACACCTGTGAAAACTTGCATGTTGAATTTAAAATGGAGTCAATTTCTGTGCAGTTTTTAATTTGGTTTGTACTTTGCCTGTTGCTTCCTTTAGACAAGTCTTTTGAGACCTTTGTCACATTTGAATAATGCAAATTAAGGAATAAATGGGAAATTTTTATCATTTGCACTGTTTTCTGTTAAAATCATTTCTGTTCTTTTGCTTTATCCTGAGAAGCTCTAAATGAACAATAACTAACGAGTGAGGTCATTTTTCAAGAACCCCTAAATAGGAGTATGGAGTCAAGGATACTTTGTAAAGAATTAAAAAGTGAAGCCTTGGAAGCTGATACTAAAAGAAATTTTACAAATCACTTTAACCCTGGGGGCACATTAGAATTACCTGAGACTCTTAAATCCTTGCTGTGCCTCAGAATATCTGCAAATGGGACTTGAACATCTTTTACTTTTCCTTCAAGCTAGGTGATTTTAATATGCAGCCAAGGTTGAGAACCACTGCTTCAAGTGAAATTATTTTTCCATTCATTTAAGATTAATGAAAATGAATTTATTTATTTTTATATGAAAGTTGAAGTATCTTAAATTTATTATAGCACTATGTTGGCCATGGAAATGCTATCAATGAGCTGAAATTCCACCCAAGAGATCCAAATCTTCTCCTGTCAGTAAGTAAAGGTAAGAGAAACAAATATTTCCTTGTATAGTTGTATTTATTTGGCAGTGAGTTGGGTTTTGTTTGTTTTGTTTTGTTTAACTTAGGGACAAACTAATCTAAGGGAAAATTCCAAATTTAAAAAGAAAGAAGTTTTAGAAAAATTTGGGCTACATTAGCATCCCCAAACCAAGAACTGGAGAATGGGACCATGAAATACACTGTTCCTGTAAGATGTAGATAAAATAATTGACACTGAGGATTAGGTGTGTGTTACCCTTCTTTACCATATTGCATTATGATAGTTCTAGAACTTTATCCTCAATTGAATTATCATAGTAAACTATTAATTTTAATGGCAGATCACTGAAGTTGCAACATTTTTAATAGTTTGAAGGTAGTCTAGCAAATCATCTGATGCTTTCCAACCATGTAATAAGAAATAGTGTATCTGAAAATCCATAATGCTGTTTTTTGCCTCTCTCTATAAAGCTTCTATTTTATAAAAGATTCCCTACAGGATTCCTTAAAATGCTAAGTTATCCAGCGTAAGCTCTTCCTTATTTTCCTTCCTTACAAAGAGAAAGCATTGTCTTGCTCTGTATGCCCATGTTGGCATTAGAAGTTTATTTTGGGTTCAGACAGGCCTCTGAATCATTCTTAATCATTTCTGAGCTCTCTAAAGTGATTTGAATTGTTCTTATTTCTACATTTTGTTTTTTATTGCCCTTTCTCTTTTCATATTTTTACATTATTATTCTAGTCAAATGTATTCTTTTCTTAACAGCTATCACACATATAACCTAACCCCCATATTAAAAGATATCCTCAAATTAAAACTCTTACATGAAAAAAATTTCAGTGTGATATTTCAACTATAAAGGCTTGTTTGGAAATAGACACCTAAGAAGAGAGCTGATAACTTTTTCTCTTCTGTTAATAACAGTAACTGGGCTTAGATATTCTTTTACAAGTAACATAGACCATAATGCCTTACTTGTTCTTAATATCACAGTTTCTTAATCTTGCTCTTCCCCCATTGTGTTAGAGCATTTTTTCAAACAGCTTTTCACAATGAACAGGAATTTTTCTGCAAGTAAAACTCTCAAGAAAGGAAAAGACAACTTACAGGGAAAAAAAAAAATGCAAAGTGTGTATCTAATAAGGGACTTAAATCAAGAGGTCATACAGTTCAGTAATAAAAAGACAACCAAATAAAAAGCAAACAAAGGCTTTAAGTAGACATCTTTCCAAAGAATAGGCAAGAATGTCCAATAAGCACATGGAAAAGCACTCACTGTTAATCATTCAGTTCAGTTCAGTTGCTCAGTTGTGTCCGACTCTTTGCGACCCCATGAATCACAGCACGCTAGGCCTCCCTGTCCATCACCAACTCCCAGAGTTCACCCAAACTCAGGTCCATTGAGTCGGTGATGCCATCCAGTCATCTCATCCTCTGTCGTCCCCTTTTCCTCCTGCCCCCAATCCCTCCCAGCATCAGTCTTTTCCAGTGAGTCAACTCTTCGCATGAGGTGGCCAAAGTACTGGAGTTTCATCTTTAGCATCATTCCTTCCAAAGAACACCCAGGGCTTATCTCCTTCAGAATGGACTGGTTGGATCTCCTTGCAGACCAAGGGACTCTCAAGAGTTAGTTGTTAGGGAAATGCAAATCAAAAATACAGTGAGATACCACTTCACACCTTCTAGGATGACTGCAGTCAAAAAGACAGTAAAATATGGAACCCCTTCATCCATTGTTGGTGGGAATGTAAAATGTGTAAGCACATTGAAAAACAATCTGGCAGTTCCTTAAAAAAATAAACAGAATTACACTCCTCAGCATGGCGTACCGGGGCCAGGGCCAGAAGGTGATGGTGCAGCCCATCAATCTCATCTTCAGATACTTGCAAAATAGATCGCGGATTCAGGTGTGGCTTTATGAGCAAGTGAATATGCGGATAGAGGGCTGTATCATTGGTTTTGATGAGTATATGAACCTCGTATTAGATGATGCAGAAGAGATGCATTCTAAAACAAAGTCAAGAAAATAACTGGGTTGGATCATGTTAAAAGGAGATAACATTACTCTGCTCCAAAGTGTCTCCAACTAGAAGTGACAGATGAAGTGAGAAACTGTTTGGCAATACCGTTGGTGTTTTAGGTGTCCTTTATTAGAGATGTAGTTCTAAAACATGTATTCATATTGTTCTGCTCATCCTTATGTTATTACCAGATGACAATAAATGCTGTGGGACTGTTAAAAAAAAAAAAAAAAAGAATTACACTCCTAGGTACATGTATCTTCAAGAGAAATGTAAATGTCTGCACAAAAACTTGGATGCAGATTGAAATCATTGCTACAAAAAGAAGTCATTTTTGTAGCAATGTTTATTTCCACTACTAACAATATATTATATAATGTTAATATTATACAATATAGACATTGTTATATTTCAAACTCTGCTTGGTATTATATTTATGAATATTGCTTTCTATTTATTTTGTTGCTGATGTTCAGTGGAAAATGAGATTGCTCAGATTACAGTTATAGAATTTTTGAAAGGTCCATAATACTCTATATGTGTATGTTTCAATTGTATTTTTAGATTTACTATAGAGATCTTATAAATCTACTTTGTTCTCTTCAATTTGTAAATGTGGGTATGGTAGAGGGAAAAACTAGTACCCTTGAAAGTTTGAACTCATACCTAGTTAAATCTACAAGTAATATAAATATTTTAAGTTCCTATATGATATGGATTCCTTCTTAGTCATTACTGTGAATGAGTTAAGTCCAGACTTTGGTAGTTTTTTCTTTAAAGACATATTAAATGTCCACAGTAAATGAATGATAAAAGTTTGTTATTTTTTTGTGTCTGTACTAGATCATGCTTTACGATTATGGAATATCCAGACGGACACTCTGGTGGCAATATTTGGAGGTGTAGAAGGGCACAGAGATGAAGTTCTAAGTGCTGTAAGTTGAAAGCTGCAGGGCAGTGACCTTCAGGCTACAAAGCTGGGAGCACTCCCGATAAGAAAGCGTGTGGTTTGTTTCATGTAGCTTGGCAGGCAGGTATTTCATTGACTGTGACAGACAAGGTTTTAACTTAAAGATGAAGAAATAAAGCAAGTAGGCTCTTTGTGTTTTATCTGTACTCTTGCACATGTTTTACCAGCGCCTGGATTCTCATGAAAGAATTCTGTGAACTTGTTCTTTTCCTTTTTTCATCTAAAATCACGAAGTGACCTTTTGTTGTTTCTCAGTTATTAAAGGAAAAGGTTAACCTATTTGGCAATTAAGAAATTTTTTCACCTTTTATTTGAAGTTGAAATATAAGTTACTCATTTCTAGGAGGTGTTGTTCACACTGACTTTTAGATAACTCCCTTTGATGGCATGGTGTTGTCTTTATGCTTTGTATTACAATCTGTTGATCTGTTGTAGTGATATTAAGTGTTTTTAGTTAAGTTTCAGATTTTGTGTTTAGGTTTATTTACGTTCTGTGTGTAGCATACTTATTTAGTAGTCTTACAGCTCTTCAGTTTTTGGGTTTTTTTTTTAACTATTTTAAAAGGGCATTATATTTTGAAGCATGTGATATTTTAATTGGAGGTACTAAATATTCCTATATGCTTTCGTGAGAATCATACCTACCTTAAAGGATTTTCTAGAACTTGCAGAACTCCATCTGGCTTTATGTGTGAAAAAACAAAGACTACTGTCCTTCCTTAAAAACTAAATGAGAGCTTCTGGCTCTAGAGGTGTCTTGTTGCTATTGATAGTGAGGTTATTAGGAAAAGTTACAGCTGCCAGACTTCTGAATTCAATAAACACCAAACCTGAAGCTCTCAGGCTTTTGTAAAACTGTGTTCATGATTGATTCAAAGGTTGGATTAACATAGAATATCTAGATTAATGAGGAAAGTACTCTCCTTAAATAGAACTCTCTACTGTTATTTCTTAACATGAAAGTAGGGGGTAGGTTGTATCTCTTTTGTACCAATAGGAGTTCACTGCTAGAAGGATTGATGTGTGAGATTGTCATTGACACATGTATCATGTGCTAAAATAATGATCTCTGAGCCTCAGTGTCTAATCTGTGAGATGAGGTGTGGAATAAGGTTGTTACAACAGATGATCTGTTAGGAGCTCATTAAAAATTAGTAAACAGCAAATGAGGAAACGTTGCTTCCTTTTTAAGACATATTTTTCTTTATTCATTTAAAAAGTGAACTCTAAAACCAAGGTACCCAACTTATCTAAGTGTTTTGGCTTAGATGTACAAGTAAATTTCAGTTGTTTAAAGGACTCCTAATTTCACATGCAGATACCAGTTTCATTGCTTCATCTGGGTTGGACAAAGAAAAATAACAACCATTCAGGTTTTTATGTCATAGAATAATTGTTTTACCTCAGCATTAGATTCAGCCTTCAAAATCAAATTGGCTAAAGATAATTGAATAGATAAAACTAAATTAAAAGAGTTTACTTCTTACCTGCCATATTGCATAAGCTCATAT
This sequence comes from Bubalus bubalis, assembly GCF_019923935.1. Classification (NCBI taxonomy): domain Eukaryota; kingdom Metazoa; phylum Chordata; class Mammalia; order Artiodactyla; family Bovidae; genus Bubalus; species Bubalus bubalis. The sequence continues at coordinate 89,770,847 of NC_059161.1, read as the reverse complement.
ATTGTGGTGATAACAAGTCAGTTAAAAGTAAATCTTGAAAGTGGTAAAAACTTTGTGACTTATGGCCTGTATATATGAAACACAAAATGTTAGTGTTGTGGTTTGAAATACAGTTTTCACAATACTGGACATGAGATGAAAATCAGCATAATTTGGGGAAATAATTTACATATTTAATTTAAGCTTTTCTGTTTTATATACAGGATTATGATCTTTTGGGTGAAAAAATAATGTCTTGTGGTATGGATCACTCTCTTAAACTTTGGAGGATCAATTCAAAGAGAATGATGAATGCGATTAAGGAATCTTATGATTATAACCCAAATAAAACTAACAGGTAACAGCTGTAGTGTTTAAAACAATGTGCTATCTCATGCCTTTGAATAGTGTTTTACTTTTTCAAAAATTGTTATATAAGTCTCCAGTATGGAGTTGAGAACCCCCTCTTTTAATAACTAAGGTATAATTTATATGCCATAAAACTCATTGAATTTAAATGAAAGCCTTTATTTTTATCTAATTATGTTTGTGGCTCATTTTTCAAAATCCCTTTCAGTTATATTTTTCTCTTAATTTAGTAGCCCATTTCACATATTTTATTTAGTTATGCATGTGCTAATGTTATTAGCACTGCTTGTCAACCCTGTAAATTCTAATTAAAGACAGTAAGTCATAATTTTTTCAATGAGGTTCTTAACTTTAATTCATGATAAATGCTTTCCTTTATTTATTTATTTATTTTTTAATGCTTTCCTTTAAATGATACTCATGTCACTAAACAGAGAAAATTCAAAAGCAGGAGCTTTGTTCTTAGGGACTACTTGTGGGAACTTTTCAGTTTTCTTATTTTTGAAAAACCTCAGTTCTTAATTAATTTACTCTCTTTTTCAGAATCTTATCAAGCTATTAACTCTTTCACTATGACTATCCTATGTTTGTAAATGTTAACTTTGTTTGCTCTTTTCATTTTAGCAGTTAATTCCCTGGTTATCGACCCACATTATGAGTAGATTGTTAGTTGAATTTGTAACCATAAGTAAATATTTTAATACAGTGACATTCATCACATCTCAGGCCTCTTAAGAATTGGCACAGCTTTTAAATTCTGTTTTAAAACATCAGGGGTTAGTACAATATTAAATTTATGTTTTTATATTTTCTAGAGCTCTGGAATAAATAGAAGTTGTTGTATTTTACAGCTTACAGAAAGTAACAGTGAATTATGCTGGTCTTCTTGAAAGAGGTTAACCATAGATTATAATACATATTTGGCTAAAAAGCAATTAATAAAGCTATAGTAGTTAAGAATTTATATCAAGTCATTAATAACATTTTAATGTTTTAATAAAGAAAAGATCTGGGAGTTTCCTGGTGGCCGAGGGGTTAGGATTCCAGGCTTTCACTGCTGTGGCCCTAGTTCAGTCCCTGGCTGGGGAACTGAGATCCTGTGAGCCACCCAAAAAAGGTAAAAAAAAGATCCCACAATTTGAATTGGAAAATGTATTTGAAATGATTGAGCCCAACATCCTTTTTATGTATGAGGGAAAAGCCAAAGAGAAGACTTGTGCCCAAGATACAACTAATTCATGGCATGTGATACTTCTTCAGTTACTTCACTTTAAAAACTGAATCACTTACTAGATTAGAAATGTTAGGTATACATTTAATTAACTGAAGAACTGGTAGCAACTTCTCTAGCTTATGGTTTTGTCACAAACATCTTTAAGGAAAAATTGTGCCATATTTTACTTTTCTAAATACAGGAAAAGTTCTAACTAATAAATGTCAAATTCCTGTCAGATGTCATCTTCAGAAATTGTTGTTCTAGGCAGGATTCGCACCTAACTTTATCTTTACCAGACTTTGAAGTGTGTCATTGTTTCTGAAAGATGACTATCTTTTGAAATAAGGTAGGTGTGTTAACTTTCATAGACCATTGTTAATATGAAAGGATTGAGTTGGTAGCTTAGCATCTTCTATGAGAAATTTTCAGCTCTAAGCAGATGTCTTTTGTTATTGGTTAAGATAACCAGAATTGAAATAATTGATTTTGGTCTATATATAGTAAGGCATAAAGTTGCAGTTATTATAAATGAAATTTCATAGGATAAATACAGAATTCAGTTGCGAGCTAATAATGGAGTAAAATGTAGAAACAAAAACGGAATGAGATTTTAGTTGCCGGTAAACAGATCAGAAGGTATTTAGTTTTATAGGAACATAGACGAACTAATACTCATCTGTTTTTCTTTTCAGAGTTTTATAAATCCTAAAAGGAAAATTAGTGAGCTTCTGCTACACATTTTTCTCTTAACTTTTGTTATTTCTATTTCAGGCCATTTATTTCTCAGAAAATTCATTTTCCTGACTTTTCTACCAGAGACATACATAGAAATTATGTCGATTGTGTGCGATGGTTAGGTGATTTGATACTTTCCAAGGTATGGTAACTGTTGTTAAGCTGTATTTCCATTGTTTGTGTGAGTTGGAACTCTGCAGGGAGCACAGTTTTTTATGCAGTTGATAAATTGTGTAACAGATGGGAAATGGCTTTTTTTTTTTTTTAAGTCTCATGATACTTTGAAACTTCAGAAACTTATTTTAGGCATAAAACATCCTGATGAACTATAATTTGTGCTCCAGTAAGAAAAAAAAATGTTAACTTGCAAGATGATATTCTCTGATATCCAGTGTTACTGTAAAATTACCAATATCTAAAGCCAGTAGTGTTTTTTTTGGTTTTTGTTTTGAATGTTTGTGTCCATTTTAGTGAATTTACATGTATAAAAACAAACAGATGGAGTTGGCTCATGGGCTCTAGTTTGCCAGCCCCTGCTCTAGTATGTTGATATATATTTTTTCTACTGATAATTTAGGGAAGTTGGTGGTGATGTCATCTGAACATTTAGGATTGTCAGATTTGAACAAATTGCTATCCAGTTTCTTCTTGGTATAGGTTTCAGGGCATTTCACTTTTTCTTGGGCAGAGCCTGATTATTTATTTTTTCCTTACCAATGAGGGTAAAGAAAAAATTTTACTTTTTTATTTTTTAACCTTTGATTTTGAAATTAAATCCACAGGAAGTTTCAAAGACAGTTTAGAGAGGTTTCACATCGTCCTTCACCCAGTTTCTGCCATTGGTTACACCTTATATATACAGTATCAAATCCAGGAAATTGACATTATAAGTGTATGTGTATGTATAGTTGTATGTTATTTTATCACATGTGATTTTGTCATTTTAAGAATGTTTCTGTATGGGACCTTTTAAGATTATTTTTCACTCAGTATAATGCCATCCAAGTTGTGTATATCATAGGTCTCCCTTTTAGTTGCTAAATAGTACCCCATGGTATGGATGTACCACAGTTTATTTAACCTTATTCATCTATTGTAGGACATTTTGGTCCTTTCCAGTTTTTGGCCTGTTACAAATAAAGCTGCTATTGAACAGTCGTGTGTAGGTTTTTGTGTGGACTTACGTAAGTTTTCACTTCTCTGGGATAAATGCCTAGAAGGGCAATTGCTGGGTCATGGTTACGTTTGTTTAGTTTTTTAAGAACCTGCCAAACTATTTTCCAGAGTGGCCGTGCCATTTTACATTCCCACCAGCAATGTATGAAAGATGCAGTGTCTTCGAATCTTCGCCAGCATTTGGTACTGTCACTATTTTTTATTCTAGCTGTTCTGATAGGTGTGTAGTGATACATCATCATGGTCTTAATTTACATTTCCCTGATGGTTAGTGGTGTTGAACATCTTTTTTATGTGCTTATTTGCCATCCATATATCCTTTCAATGATGTCTCTTCGTATCTTCTGCTCATTTTCTAATTGGATTTGTTTTGTTTTTTTTACTGTTGAGTTTTGAAAGTTCTTCATATATTCTAAATCCTGTGTCAGATAAGTAGTTTGCAAATTTTCTCTTCCAGTCTGTAGCTTGTCTTTTCATTCTCTTAACAGGGTCTTTTGCAGAGCAAATATTTGCAGTTTTGATAAAGTTTAATTTATTTTTTTTTTAATTATTTTTTATGGATAATGCTTTTGCTATTATTTTGAAATGCTCTTCACTAAGCCCTGGATCCTAAAGATTTTCCCCTGTGTTTCCTTCAAAAGTTTTTGTAATGTTTTATATTAAATTTATGGTCCATTTTAAGTTAGTTTTTATATGACATTTAGGTAGAAAGTTCATTTTTGCCTATAGTTTATCCAGTTGTTCCAGTACCATTTGTTGAAAGCCTGTCTTTCCTCCTTTGGATTGCTTTTTGCACTTTTTTCAAAATTGTATGGCCATGCTTGTATGAGGCTGTTTCTGGTTATTCTATTCTGTTCCCTCTACCAGCACTACATACACAGGCTTGATTACTCTAGCTCTGTAATAAGTCTTGGAATTGGTAGAGTGATTTCATCCACTTTATTCTTTTTCAAAATTATTTTCGTCTAGTTCCTTTGCCTTTCTATATAAGGTCTAGAATTATCTTGTCTACATTTACTGAAAATCTTGCTGGAATTTCTTTGAGGGTAAGGAACATTTTAATTGGAATTGTGTTAAACCTGTGTATCAATTTGGTGGTGAATTAATATCTACTCTGCTTAGTTTTCTTGTCCTTGACTGGTATGTCTGTTCATTTATTTAGACCTTCTTTGATTTTTTATTATCAGCATTTTGTAGGTTTTTTTAAATATAATGTTTTTTATTTTGTTTTTTGGGTGTGGTGGGGTTTTTTTGCTGCATAGGCTTTTCTCTAGTTGTGGCGAGTGAGGGCTCCTCTCTAGTTGTGCGTGGACTCCTCGTTGCAGTGGCTTCTCTTGTTGCAGAGGACAGGCTCTGTCCTCTGCAGTGCATGGGCTAAGCTCTGTGGCATGTGGGATCTTCCTCGATCAGGGATCAAACCCATGTCTCCTGCATTGGCAGATGGATTCTTCACCACTGAGCCACCAGGGAATCCCCCAGCATTTTGTAGTTTTGAGCATGCAAGTCCTGTACCTACTTTGTTAGATGTATACCTTAAGTATTTCTCTTTTTTGAGTGACTATAATAAATGGTATTTCTGATTTCCATCTCTTTGTGTTCATTGCTAATATATAGAAATAAATTTATTTTTGTGTATTAATCTTGAGTCCTATCTATTTTAACTACTTATAGTTCAAGAAGGGTAGTTGGAGGGGTTTTTTTTTTGGCTAATTACTTGGGATTTTCTACATAAATCATTTCATCTCTAAATAAGGACAGTTTTTGTATATTCCTTTCTGAACTGAATTTGTAAAGAACTTTCCATTTCTTGTCTCATTTAACTGACAAGATTCTGGCGCTACATTGAATAGCAGTGTTAACTCATTAATGACCGGGGGATTTTTGCAGAAACTAACTCCTGTGGCCGGTGATATTTATTTTGACTGGTCAAAAATTAGTTCTGTTATTTCACTAACACTGTACAGGTACCTGTGGTCAGTTACACCTGACATACCTGTAATTCCTCCAATTTTTGTGAAATGTTGTCTTCAGTCCACTCTGCTGTAGAAGTACAGGAGCAGTCTCCTGCACTGTAGCATTTTCACTTTGTATCAGAATCTATCACTAAGATTTTTTGTTGGTCTGATATTCACATCATCTGAATTAGAACTATATTCTGGAAGAACTATCATCTTCTGAGACACTAGTATATATGTCACTTAGACATAGAACGTATCTGCATAAAATTCACTGAAAAATTCTTCCTCAAATTTCGTGACATGTCAGTTCTGAAAATTTTATGTTTATAATATACACAGAGTTGGAACAAAATGTAAGTGATAATGACAGTCATAAGTTGTATGATGAACCCAAAACATTGATACATCTCCAGTCAATAGCATTCAGGTAACAAAAGATATATTAATATGTCTCTGGTCAGTAATGTGTTAAGAGAAGACTTCCTAGGCTTGTTTCTTATGTTAAAGGGGGAAAGAATTCAGTCTTTTGCAATTACACATATCAGCTGTATGATTCTTTTTTAGTACTTATTTTTGGGCTGTGTCAGGTCTTAGTAGTGGCACTCGGGACCTTCGTCACCTCATTCAGGATCTTTCCTTGTACCACATGGGCTCTCTGGTTGTGGTGCGTGGGCATAGCTGCCCTGTGGCATGAGGGATTTTAGTTCCCCCGCCAGGGATCAAACCAGTGTCCCCTGTATTGCCAGCCACTCTGGACCACCGTGGAAGTCCTAGCTGTATGATTTTTGTAGATGTTCTATATCCAGTTGAGAGTTGTTCTTTTTCCTAATTTTTTCAGAGTTTTATCATGAATAGGTGTTGAAGTTTGTCAAATGCTTTTTCAGCATCAACTGATAGGATCATTGTTTTTTCTATTTTAGCCTGTTAATGCAATGAACTGCACTGATTGTTTTTGAATATTGAATCACTGGAATAAGTTTACTTGGTCATGCTGTATAATTCTTTTTATATGTTGCTGAATTCTGTTTGCTAATATTTGTTAAGAATTTTATGTGTATTAATGAGATATAATATTGGTCTGAAGTTTTGTTAGTTGTCTTTGTCTGGTTTTGATATCGATAATACTGGCATTTGGGCCTAAAAATTTTTGAGGAGGAATTTAAAAATTAAAAACTTGATTTCCTTAAAAGTGAAAAGGTTGTTCTAATGAAGTTTCATATTGGGTGAGTTGTGGTAGTTCGTGCTATTTCAGGAATTGATCCATCCCATCTAATAGAAAATTTATGTGTGGAGAGCTGTTTGAGTATTCCCTTATTACCCTTTTGATATCTGCAAGGTCTTTAGTGATAGCCCCTGTTTCATTCCTGAAATCAGTAATTTATGTCTTCTTCTCTTCTGTCAATCTTTTTAGGAGTTTGTCAAAATTATTTTGTTACCTCCTGTCTCCCTTTTTTTAGTTTCCTATGAGTGTATTTTGTTTTTCTGTTTGCTAGTTTTGGGAGCTTAGATTATTTAGTCAAGACTTTTCTAATGTAAGCTTTTGGTGCTATAAATTTCCCAGTCAGCACTGCTTTAGCTGCTTCTCACAAAAATTTTTTTGATATGCAATGTGCTATTTAGTTTTTGGTAGTGGTTTAGTCACTGAGTCATGTCTGACTCTTTGCAACCCCATGGACTGTATGTAGCCTGCCAGGGTCCTCTGTCCATAGGATTTTCCAGGCAAGAGTACTGGGTTACCATTCTCTTCTTCAGGGGATCTTCCCAACCCAGGGATCAAACCTGGGTCTCCTGCAGTGCAGGCAGATTCTTTACTGACTAAGCTACTAGGGAAGCCCATTTAGTTTTTAGGTGTTGGAAAAGTTTCATTATCTTTCTCTTCTGATTCTAGTTTGATTCCATTTTGGTCAGTCAGTATATATTCTTTATGATTCTGATTCTTTAAAATTTTTCAGATTTGTTTTATGACCCTGTTTTGGGTATGTTCCATGGGAGCTTGAAAAGAACGTGTTCTATTGTTAGGTGGAGTGTTCTGTAAATGTCAGCTAGATCCTATTGGTTGCTGCTGCTGCTAAGTCTCTTCAGTTGTGTCCGACTCTGTGCGACCTCATAGACGGCAGCCCACCAGGCTTCCCAGTCCCTGGGATTCTCCAGGCAAGAACAATGGAGTGGGTTGCCATTTCCTTATCCAAGATCCTATTGGTTGACTGTGGTTGAATTCTTCTGTTTCTTTGTTGATGTCTGTCTGCTCTTAAGTGCTGAAGTCTTCAACTATAATCATGAATTTTTCCCTTTCTCCTTCAGTTCTGTGACATATTGCAGGTCTGTTGGTTAGCATATACACATTTAGTATTGCTTTTTCTTGGTAGCTTGACCCTTTTATCATTGTGGAAGGCCCATCTCTATCTCTGGCAGATTTTTTTGCTTTGATGTCTCCTTTTATCTTATAGTATAGCCGTTCTTTCTTTCCTTTAATTAATGCTTACATGGTATATCTATTTCAAACCCTTTACCTTTAATCTATGTGTATTCTTACATTTGAAGTGAGTTTCTTACAACATACAGTTGGGTCATACTGTTTTTTAATTCACTTTGAGAAACTGTTTTAGCTTGTAAATTTAGACTGTATTTGAGCCTTAAACTTACCGATTGTTACATTGTCTGACATTTAATTTTTTTTTTTTTTTTTTTTTCATTTTTCTGGGTTTTCTCCCCTAAATTCCTGTAGGTTATACGCACATATTTTAAAATTCCAATTTGATTTATCTGTACTACCTCTGAGTGTATTTCTTTGTGTAGTTTGTTTTGTTTTTATATTTGCTCTGGGAGTTGCAATATATGTATGTGATAATCAGTATATCAGCATTTTACCACTTTAAATGCAGTATAGGAAGCTTATCTCCCACTTTGTCCTGCACTTATAATTGTTTTAAATATTTCCTTTACAATTGAGAACTTTGTTAAATAATATTAAAATTTTTGCTTGAACCATCAAGCAGAATTTAAAAACTTGAAGAAAAGGAGAATTTTGTGTTTACTCATTTTGCTTTTTCTGTTGTTCATTCCTCCTTTCTAATATTCCAAGATTCCTTCTTTTATCATTTCCTTTCTGTTCGTAGAACATTCTGTAGCTATTGATTTAGAATGTTGACAGATTCTTTTAGTTTTTCTTAGTTTAGGGATGTCCTCATTTCCAATTTATTCCTGAAGTGTATAGAGGATTCAGTGAATCCCACAGTTCTTTCTTTAAACATTTGAACAATGTTGTTCCCCCTCTTTCTTGTCTCTGTCATTTGTAATGAGACATCTGCCACCATTGGAATTGGTTTTTCCTTATAGCTTAGGTATTCTTTCTGACTTAACTGCTTTGGGAATTTTTTTTTTTCCTTTATTTTTAGTTTTCAGAAGTTTGACTGTGCTCAGCTTGATATTGATGTGTTTGAGGGATTCATTTACTGTCTTGAATCTGTAGGTCTTTAGGGGACATAATTCGTCCCAAATATGGGGATTTTTCAGCCATTACTCAAATTCTTTTTTAATCCCCTTTTTCTCCCCGCTCTCCTCTAATGATACTTTAGATTTTTTGTTTGGTCCCTGAGACTCTGTCATTTAATAAGTCTGTTTTTCTTTTTTCAGTTGGTAACTTCTTTGTTCAAGTCTTGTTCAAATTGGGTAATTTCTACGTTCTGACTTTAAATTTACTGACTCTCATCTCTCTTCTCTGGTGAGCCCTTCAGTTGTTCTTTATTTTGATTATAGTATTTTTAGTTCTAAAATTTCCACATGGTTCTTATCTTTTCTTTTCTTTGCTGAGACTGTATTCTAAGTGTGTTTGTAATTTCTTATTGAACCATCTTTTTTTCCAGATTTTTTACTTTTAATTTTGTATTAGGGTGAAGCATTTTTATGATCAGTTCAGTTCAGTCACTCAGTCGTGTCCGACTCTGCTCTAAAATCCTTGTCAGATAGTTCTAACATCTGTGTCATCTCATTGTTTGTGTCTCTTGTTATAATTTCTCATTAAAGTTGAGATTTTACATTTCTTGGTATGAAAAATGAATTTTGATGGAGATATGGATATTTTGGGTACTGTTAGGAAACTCGGGCTCTTATTTAGCTCTCTTACAGCAGGCTTCCTTTGATAAATTTTCAGCTGTAAAGTGAATGCTGCTTCATGATTGGCAGGTCGCAGGGGACATTCCCCACTTGGTTGACTTGGTGGTGATGTCTCTTTTCTATGGGGCAGGAGTTCAGGCTTTTCTCGGGGACTCCGCTGACACCGCCCTAGCAGAGTGGGGTTTGGAGCCCGCATGACTGCTCCCTGGGTGGTCTCGGCTGACACTGTGGTAGGTGGTTGTGAACATCCTGGTGCTCTGCTCAGTTCAGTCAGTCAGTTCAGTCGCTCAGTCGTACTGACTCTTTGCGACCCATGGACTGCAGCACGCCAGGCCTCCCTGTCCATCACCAATTCTCTGAGCTCGCTCAAACTCATGTCCATTGAGTCAGTGATGCCATCCAACCATCTCATCCTCTGTCGTCCACTTCTCTTGACTCTTTGCTACCCTGCCTCTAATACAACCCCAGCCAGAGAGGAGGAGGAGGAGTCACGTCATTACCATGAGGGGTAGGGAGGAGTCAGCAGGGTATTATGTACTTGAAGTGTTTAGTTACCACCTGTGAGAAGGGATCCCCACTGGGACTTTGCTGGTTCGTATGTGGGCAGGTCCACAGTTTTTTCTGTGGTATTGTTTACCTGAAAATTTTCTCTTATGCTGGGTTGCCACTTTACTGGTCCTTTGGAGAGAGTAGGCTTTGGGGGGTTTGTTTTGTCTTTAGCTTTGTTGAGTCACTACCTTCTCTAGCATGTAGTCTGGGATACAGAAAGGAGGCAAAAGAAAACCAAGGAACTCAGTGTCCCTCATGTCCCAGGGTCCTTAACCAGTCTGCCTCTTCCCTGCCCTTCAGACTCTTAAGTTGTATTTAGTGAGATGAATAGGGAAAAGTACCTCTACTTCATTGGTTGCTGGAAGCAGATGTAAAAAGGCAGTAGGTCTAAAATTTCTGCTCTTAGAACTTAATCAGATGATAGGAAAAGATATCTGCGTTTTAGGTAAGAGGCTGAACTGAGTATTGGTGGTCTCAAATCTGGCTCCACATCAGAACTACTGGGAGGACATTGTAAAAACAGATTCCTAAGCTTCATCCCCATGTATTCTACATCTGGCACAAGGACCTGCGGATTTGTAATTGTTAGGAGCTCTCTGGATGACTTTCAAGTACAGCCATCCATTAGTGTGGGTAGACTCTTTTTACCTCCCTATGCTTTAGCTCTCTGTGAGGGGATTCTACTGACTAAGGGTCCTTTACCAGTACAGTCAGTAAGAAGCACTTGAAGAGCTATGTTACAATTCTGCTGCTTTGGCCTCCTCTCTCAGAAATTGTGATTCAGTGGGGTTGGGACCAAGATGTGTTTTAAAGAAAGCTCTACAGGCTGTCAATCCAACTGTGCACTTAAAAGAGTCACCAGACTGGGTGCTCTCTAAGGTACTTTACAATAAAGAACTTGTATAATGGATCTGTAACCCTGGGATTTTATATAATCTAAAAAAGGCAGAGAAGAAAAAAACATGTTCTTCACTCCCTAATCTCCCTATGACCCCGCTGTTAAACCATTGAAATGCCAGTGAACCCCACAGGGCTACCATATGTGGTTGTGTGGAATGTGTCCTGTAAAATTCCAGTAAGCACCCTTCACCTTCACCAGGATTTCTCAGTCCTGGGTCTGAGATAATGAGGTCAGACAGTTCTTTTTTTGTGGGAGGAGCTGTTCTCTACATGCAGTTTTCAGCATTCTCTGGCCTCTGTTAACTGGAAGCCAGAGACATTGCCAGAGATTCCTTAACTGGCAAACCACTAGCCTACACAGTAATATAAATAGTGCCCTCTGTGTTGCATTTTCTTCTCCCATTGTATTCTCCACCACTTGCTACTAAAGTAGAATGTATGTAAAGATTTCACTGTTGCAGGACAGAGAAGGTGTAACTCAGCCCATTTCACTCCCATCCCCTTACCAGTGTCAGGATATTGAATCACTGCTTTTATTGCCTTCTGTATAATCCGATCTGTAAGGCCCCTTCTATGAATTCATTAGCTTTCCTACAACATCTATTGAGTACCTACCATGTAGTACAGATACTGCAGACGAAGGATTAATAGTTAACTGTATAAAGGGAACCACAGGAGATTGGAACCGCAGGAAATTAGAAGTGAAATAAAGAAAGATGGAATTAGCAGGGGTCATATTGAAGAACCGTGTATTCTAATATGTTTGTAACTTTATCTTTGCTGTAAAATACTTAAGTCTCTGTATGCTGAAGTAGTTAAGGCTAAAACTTGGTTTGGAAGAGAAGTTGTGACTTCAAAAATGAATATTCTAGATAGTGTAATGCTTTTGTATTGTTAAAATCTGTTGATAATCTGTAAGTGTAGATACTGATTCTGCAAATACAAATGAATATGTTTATCATTGGACTCAGTTGAGGGATAACCAGGTTTAAAGAGCTGTGAATTCTGAAATGATAGTTGAGAAAAGCTTTGTTTGTAATGTTTAAAATTCAGTTCTACAATTAACATTTCTTTTTTATCTTGTGTCTTTTTTTTAAGTCTTGTGAAAATGCCATTGTGTGCTGGAAACCTGGCAAAATGGAAGATGATATAGATAAAATTAAACCCAGTGAGTCTAATGTGACTATTCTTGGGCGATTTGATTACAGCCAGTGTGACATTTGGTACATGAGGTTTTCTATGGATTTCTGGCAAAAGGTAGCAGCATATTTTACATTTTGAAATTATTTGACTTAAAACCATGCAATTTTAGTTTTCTCTGAGTGCATCTGTGTTCTCTTTCCTCTTTAAGTGTAATCTACCTTGATTTTTTGTATTATTTGCTTTGGCCTTTGATGTTATTTATTCTCCCCTTGTGGCTCTGCACACCATCTGCAGTGCTTATTATAGATGAAATTGACAGGTGTCAATGGTGGCAGTTAGGTGTTTACTTTCCATAACATCTGTTAGTAAGATTTAATGTTTTGGTGATTAGAATTTTCATCTTCTTATATAGAAAACCAGCATGGAAGATAGAGACAAAATATTAGTTATCTAAAATTTTACAGAAGTTTGGTATTAGAATTTTATGGTAACAAATTACTTGGTTATTTCTTTCTATATAAAAGCTTTGGAAATTTTCTGTGGCTTTTATTATAGTTCTTTAGGGCAGAATGAAGAATATATGCTAATTGTGTACATTGTATAGTTCTTCAAAAATTTGCAGAATGGTTTAATTTATTCAAGACACCTTTGTGAAGCATTAGTTGCTCTTATCTTCATTTACAAATCAGAAATATAAGATGCAAAGAAATAACCAAGAGCATTGCCATAGGGTGGAGCTGTTTGTGCAATAAGAAAGATATCTAAGGATTGCTTGAAATTTTTACAGCTTATATTAATAATTTGATAGGTTTTTGTTTTGTTTTTGATGGGTTTTTAAAATATGTTTATACAGATGCTTGCATTGGGCAATCAGGTTGGCAAACTTTATGTTTGGGATTTAGAAGTAGAGGATCCTCATAAAGCCAAGTAAGTATTTAGAAATTCCTCTTCATAATTTCTAACTTGTCCTTCAGAGTGTTGTCACTATAGAGTAAGTAAGTGATACTTACAATGCCATCCTTAACATCATTTGTAACATTTACATTCTCAGCATATTGTAAAGTATTTCTTTTTTATTCTAATAATTGTTTTTCCTGAGTACTTTGGTACTAAGTTACATTCACTGGTTTTAAGTTTGATACTGACAGCATTGTGTATGTGTGATATTTAACCTGTTGTCATGTTTTCTCCCTAGATGCACGACGCTGACTCATCACAAATGCGGGGCTGCTATTCGACAAACCAGTTTCAGCAGGGACAGCAGCATTCTTATAGCTGTTTGTGATGATGCCAGCATTTGGCGCTGGGACCGACTGCGATAAAGTACTTTTCCCAATCAAAATTAGCGTGTGTTTTCTGTGTACAATAGAACTAATGTATCCTGCTAGTAAGGGCACATAGAGCATTTAGAGTTGTCTTTGAGCATTCAATCAGGCTGAGCTGAATGTAGTGATGTTTACATTGTTTACACTCTTTGTACTGTCTCCTGCTCAGACTCTACTGCTTTTAATAAAAATTTATTTTTGTAAAGCTGTGTGTTACTTTAGTTTGTTTCTATTCATTGTGATGCAGTGTTGAAAGTAATAAAATTACACCTTATCTTTTTTCAGTGATGATTTATTGTTTTATTTGCCTAATGGAAAAAGCTATAAAACATAGTGATTAAGTATAAGTTCTGAAACTAAACTGAATTTTAATCTTGGCTCTGCCATTAACTGACCTTGGATAATTAAAAGGATCACGTGATTTAATACATGTGAAGCAATTTGAACAGAATTTGACTCACCAAACCCTTAGCTTTATTGGAAATTGTATTTCCTATGGTTTTATATTTCTTAATGATTTCTTCTATACTAACTTTGTAATAAGCAGTCTATAAGAGTTATATAATATTTTATCTTTACAGTTAGGAAACATTGCCATTTGATTTACAACTTCATCATTAGTAATCTTAGTGGAAATATTATCATCACAGCAAGGGAGGAGAGGACACAGCAGCTTAAATGCAAATGAAGGAAATGGAGAATGTGTTTGTATAGTGAGTTCTTGTCCCCTTTTCTAGAAGAGTATTGGTTAAAACAAACAAATTGATATCATAGGGTTGAAATACTTAGTGATTTTGTCCCAAACATAGGGTACTTTGGTTATATTTACAGAAAAGAATAGAATTAAAATACAAAGCAAGAATAGGATTAAAATACAAAGGCCAGAAAAATCCTCCAAAGAGGACCAAGATGACATACGGAGCATTTAACCAGAAGCAGAAGAAAACCTGAGCAATCATACAGATAAGGTAGGTGAAATGAAGGGAACCAGGGTAAAATACAAAAGAATGAATTTTGTCCAGCCCAGTACAGAAGTACTGTACAGTCCAGTACAGAAGTCTTTGTCTACATCTCTGATTATTTCCTTAGGCTCATTTGTCAGAATTAATAGGTGAAAGGGCATTTTTGTTAAGGAACCAAATTATTTGCTCCAACAGCGTAGATTAGTGCTTCCTGAGGTTTTTGTTTTTAGTTGCTTTGTATATCTCTGTAGATGAGAGGTCAGCTAACTTTTTTCTGACCTCTGTAACAGCCAGATGTAAATATTTTAGTACAGTCTCCATGACGTGTACTCAGCTCTGCTGCTGTAGCATGAATGCAGCCTTAGACATTACATAAACGAGGCTCACTGGTGCCAGAAACACTAGTTAACAGAAATAGGCAGTGGGCCATATTCAGCTCACAAGCCATTCATTGTTATGGATGTTAGCTATTAAAACAAGAAACCTCAACAAGGCCCCTAAGATTGCTAAAAATTGAGGTTAACTAGCTTACAATCAAAGATCACCAGACAGAAAAGGAAACAAGCTGCTGTGACAGGTTAAACAATTTGCAATATACTGAGACCACTAAAGATTTTAGAATTATCAGAATACAAAGTCATTTAAAATCAAATTCTTGTGTCCTCTTCCTTATTTTCCATCAGTTTACCTACTTGGTTTGTTGTATTTCTCCCACTAGGATGTGGGCTTTCTGAGAGTAGATGGGTTTTTTTCCCTTACGTTTCATTTCACTGGTATAACTGTAGTACTTATAACTTGCATTTGGTGGGTGCTCAATAAATACTTGTTAAATGAATGAACATTTAAATAAAAGATGCAGTCACAAAAATAAGCAGTAAGAGACTCCCAAGATGAACCAAGAGGAATTGAAAAGTAGAATTTTCTGAAAATGAATGAAAAGTATGATTATTGAGATAAACTCAGTGGATGGGTTAGACAGTAGATTAGACACAACTTGAATAGAGATTAATGAACTGAAAGCCTAATTACTTAGAATGTGGTATAGTAGAGAATCAAAATGGGGAATACAGAGTTAAAACTGTAGAGGATAAAATGAAAAGATCTAATGATACTTTTAATTGGAGATCCAGGGAAAAAAAATGAAGGATAATAATTTGAGATGATTCTTTTACTTGCTTCCAAATCCTGCAAGCCAGGCTTCAGCAGTACATGAACTGTGAACCTCCAGATGTTCAAGCTGGTTTTAGAAAAGGCAGAGGAATCAGAGGTCAAATTGCCAACATCCGCTGGATCATCGAAAAAGCAAGAGAGTTCCAGAGAAACATCTATTTCTGCTTTATTGACTATGCCAAAGCCTTTGACTGTGTGGATCACAATAAGCTGTGGAAGATGAAATCTTCAAGAGATGGGAATACCAGACCACCTGATCTGCCTCTTGAAAAACCTGTATGCAGGTCAGGAAGCAACAGTTAGAACTGGACATGGAACAACAGACTGGTTCCAAATAGGAAGAGGAGTACGTCAAGGCTGTATATTGTCACCCTGCTTATTTAACTTCTATGCAGAGTACGTCATGAGAAACGCTGGGCTGGAAGAAGTACAAGCTGGAATCAAGATTGCCGGGAGAAATATCAACAACCTCAGATATGCGGATGACACTACCCTTATAGCAGAAAGTGAAGAGGAACTAAAAAGCCTCTTGGTGAAAGAGGAGAGTGAAAAAGCTCAACATTCAGAAAACTCAGATGATGGCATCTGGTCCCATCACTTCATGGCAAATAGATGGGGAAACAGTGTCAGACTTTATTTTTGGGGGCTCCAAAATCACTGCAGATGATGATTGCAGCCATGAAACTAAAAGAAGCTTACTCCTTGGAAGGAAAGTTATGACCAACCTAGATAGCATATTCAAAAGCAGAGACATTACTTTGCCAGCAAAGGTCCATCTAGTCAAGGCTATGGTTTTTTTAGTGGTCATGTATGGATGTGAGAGTTGGACTGTGAAGAAAGCTGAGCACCAAAGAATTGATGCTTTTGAACTGTGGTGTTGGAGAAGACTCTTGAGAGTCCCTTGGACTGCAAGGAGGTCCAACCAGTCCATTCTAAAGGAGATCAGTCCTGGGTATTCTTTGGAAGGAATGATGATAAAGCTGAAACTCCAATATTTTGGCCACCTTGTGCGAAGAGTTGACTCATTGGAAAAGACTCTGATGCTGGGAGGGATTGGGGGCAGGAGGAGAAGGGGATGACAGAGGATAAGATGGTTGGATAGCATCACCAACTCGATGGATGTGAGTTTGAGTGAACTCTGGGAATTGGTGATGGACAGGGAGGCCTGGAGTGCTGTAATTCATGGGGTCACAAAGAGTCTGACACAACTGAGCAACTGAACTGAACTGATGATACCTAAGTGCCAAGTGGGCATGTATGATAGAAAAGGAGAGCGCTGTTGGTCCCGACAGCTTCCATACCATCATGTCTCCTGCTTCTACTGCAGTCATAGCCACTAATGTGCCATCTGCTGAAGTTTCTACCAGACCTAGAACTTCACCCCCATCTGTATCCATGTCCTGAGAAAAGGCTTCCATAGTTAATTTCAAGCTGGATGAGCAGCCAACTGATGCCATATCCCTATTGTAGTTTTTTGGAGTGAGGCAAGGTGCTCACTAGGACAGGTGAGCCTTCTGCAGCATAATTGAACGACAGGAAGACAAAGTCCCTGTGCGGTTTTGTTTCTTGAACAACGGGATCCAAGGACTGGCATTCCTACACTATGCATCTACCCAGGGCTAGATGCTCGATCTAAACTCCCTCTTTTGTCATTCGCCTCAGGTAGTCAGTCCAGTAATATGAAGAGCCACAAATTCTCCCTTTAATTCCACATTGTGGAGCCCATTTTCTTGCTCAATTACACCTACGCTTCAATAGCAAGGGAAGGTGCACATTTAGCTCACCTGGACCTCCAATCCAAAAAGGAACAAGAAACCCTGTTCAGCGGTGATGTTAAGCACTGACACTCTCCATGCACGCCAACATTATGCTCACTGCCCCGAGGGAGCCAAGGTCATGACACACGCGTAGGTAAGGGACACATGATTCTTGTCTTTGGAGATCAGAATGAAGTCTTCCCCGAGCCCATTGTGCTTTGGAATCTGTTGTGCTTTGTGGGCCTCACATACCCAGCTCTTTGAAAGGAAATGTGGAATAATCCAAGAGGGACAGCATGCTATTGATCTTGTTTCTAGTCCTGAAGGCAGGGTCAGCTACATAATTTGCAGGGCCTAGTGCAAAATGAAAATGCAAGCCTCTTGTTTAAGCAGCAGGAAAAATGTAAGATGCTGAAATTCTAAACTTTTCCCCTTCTGTGATTTCTTAACTTGTATTTTAAAAATTTTCAATGCCACTCCAAGTGAAACTTCTGTCAACACAAATTTTATTATTCATCTTTATATTATATAACAACAGTTTTAAGTGCAAACAAAAGCATTTATTTCCTTTGTGGAATCATTGAAATTACACAATTGGTATTTTGTAGCTCATGCATTCATGTGTATTTACTAGTGCAGTGGGAATGTTGGGCAAAAGTAACTCAGCTTTTTATTTCACTTCTTGGTACAATATATTCTACCAACATTCCCTGTGTTTGATGTACTGATGTGTAAGGACAAACTGAAAGGAAGATAAACTGTTGATTGCCCTACCTTTCCATTTTCTTCAATGTCATAAACTTTGGTGTAAGTAGTTGGCTAATAAGGGCTTCCCAGGTGGTGCAGCGGTAAAGAATCTGCATGACAATGCAGGAGACTCTAGAGAGTCTTGAGTCTCTCTTGAGTTGCAGGTGCAACCCCTCAGTCAGGAAGATCCCCTGAAGAAGGAAATGGCAACCCATTCCTGTATTCTAGCCTGGAAAATTCCATGGACAGAGGAACCTGGAGGGCTACACTTCATGGGGTCGTAAAGAATCAGATGCAACTGAGCACGCAGTTGGCTAATGTGAGGAAGTGACAAGCAAGAATAGGGTTTCTTGGTTGTTTGACTTTCCTAAAATGTCTTGTCTTTGTTGAAAACAAATGTCAAGATGGGACAACAGAGCATTATGCTAAGCATCTTCCTAATCTCAGTGTTCTGCATAACTGCATCGGTCACACACCCGTGAAGCTGACCCTGCCGGGGGCTGACCTGAAACCCCGTGCCTCCCTTTTCCCAGCAGCTCCACGTGGTACTGACATCTCTGTTGACAGGTTCTCATTTCTTTTACGAACTATTCAGTCTTGTTACCAGTCTCTTTCTGTTGGCGTCTTTGGTCCATTTAAATAAAATGAATAGGACAGTTATCCATGTCCCTGTGGTCCCACATTTGCCCTGAAGAAAAGCAATTGTGTTTCTTTTAGCAGTAGGAAATCGGGGAGAAGCTGGGAACCATACTGTACTCTGTGGGGAGGAGGCCAGAGTCCCAAGAAACGGGTTAAAAAAGGACTAGGTGTATCATTCTACTACAAAGTAATGATTATAAAGGTTGTTTTTTGTTTTGTTTTTTTAAGCAAATGCCTGAGAAGGGCAGAGGTCTAAAGAATTAATGGTCACCTTGTCCAAACATTCTTAAAGAATTAAAGTGTTCACTTGAGGCAAAGGGGACAGTCATTCTGCTTAATCTCATCTTCAAACTAGGATGAGGTAATCTAGGATGTAATTTTTAAACCTAAAAAAAATTATGCTACCCACAGTAAGACACAGACTATATATAGTATATCCCAATCACACACACACATAACTTCCATGAGTCAATCACACAAAAGTTCCATTAAATGATACACTTTACATGTATTCTGAAATTTTCTTTTTTTCTTGTAATTTTGTTCAGACTCACCACATAGATTTCACAGCTTGATAATGGATCTCAGTCCACAGTTTGAAACACACTGATCTAGAGGAAATGAGTCTAGACGGCTTTTACAAAGGAGGCTGGGAGCAGGACTCACATTTTACAATCAAAAGTAAAAAAATGCTACATGGTCTCTTTAACCACTGAATGTATCTCTAACCCTGTAAAGTTTCTAACTTCCCCTACTTTCATTTATCACCTGTGGGTTTACCCCGTTGTGATTTGCAGAAGATGACTGTCGTTTTGGAATTGAGCTGGTGGATTTCTGAAGAGATTCTTGGTATTTTGTGGTTATTTTCTGAGGTAGACCAAGACTTCGGATGTAAAAGCAGACTCATTTCACCATCCTCACTTCAGTCACCCCAGGCTGATGCGGAATGTGTTGGGTGGGCCAAAAAGTTCATGCGGGTTTTTAAGCCACATGGAGAAACCCGAATGAACGTTTTTGGCTAACCCGATGACAAGTTAGTTGATTTCTGTGACATTTTTGTGTGATGAGTGAGGGAGTGTGTATTTGTGTTTAATTCTAAAACTAATCATGGGTTGTCAGAAAATCCTTGTGAGAAATGTCTAGCACTGTATTGGCCATTATTTGATTTTTTTGGATGCAAAATCACTTTTAAAAAATTATTTATTTTTAGCTACGCTGGGTCTTTGTTGCTGCATACAAGTGTTCTCTAGTTGCGGCAAGCGGGAGCTACTCTTGGTTGCGTTGCGAGGGCTTATTGCAGGGGCTTCTCCTGGTGGAGCCCGGGCTCTAGGCTCTCGACCTTTGGTAGCTTCGGTACACGGGCTCAGTAGTTGCCCTCCAGGCTCTAGAGCACAGGCTCAGTAGTTAACCGTGCACAGGCTTAGCTGCTCTGCAGCACGTGGGATCCTCCCAGACCACGGATGGAACCCATGTCCCCTGCATTGGCAGGCGAGTTCTTAACCACTGGACCACCAGGGAAGTCCACAACGTCACTTTTTAAACTGCTAAAATTTTGCATAAAAAAATTTTATCTTTCTGAAAGACTAATTGCAAACCAAGGTTTCATAATCCCAGCTCTGAGTAGCTTACCTATGTCACTGCATTGTTTGCCTCAAGTCCCGGAATAAAACTGGTTGCCACAGTGGTTGTTAACTCTTGCAAGTCAAAACCCTTTGTGAAGCACCCTCTAAAATGATAATTTATTACCTTTGCCTTAAAGTGTGAACTCCTAGTAGACAGGAGAAAATCACTTATCGATAACTTAATTGGCCAGGT
This sequence comes from Bubalus bubalis, assembly GCF_019923935.1. NCBI lineage: Eukaryota > Metazoa > Chordata > Mammalia > Artiodactyla > Bovidae > Bubalus > Bubalus bubalis. The sequence goes on along the minus strand of NC_059161.1, from coordinate 89,750,294 downwards.
GTGCAAAGCATTTCATTAATCAGGTCACTGTATTAACTTGTGCCCTGCGATGGTTGCCACATGCTGTTCTGTGGAAAGAGTGTGTGCACCAGACTCATTAGAGAGTATATGACTTATGTCTGAGTCTCAACTTGAGAGGGTCAAATTCAGTATTTAAAAAAAAAAAAAAAAAAAACTCACCCAGGTGATCCTGATACACAGATTGTGCTTACCTTAAGCCAGCCCCCCACAACTTTCCATAGTCATCTGAAACTTTCTCATGTGACTAACCAGTACCTCCCAGACGCATGTTCAGGGTTACTGGTGGGAGTGGAGGAGAATTGTTAACAGTTCTGCTGTCTGCCAAGTCACCTCTGTGTCTGGGATTTAGCACTGTTTCTGTCCCAGGTCTCAGACTGGGACCTGACTCGGCTTCCTGCTAGGACTCCCCTCTTTCTATAGCCTTTCTCTCTAGTCTTCTGGGCCACAGCCAAGATCAGGACATCCAAGAAAGCAGCTGTAAATAGGCTGGAAGTTGGCAGGGACAGTTCAAGGCCCCACATAGACAGGTCTCTCTCTTCTCCGGGGCCAGGGTCCCCACTTAGCCAATGCCCTTTCTCTTTTCTTCTGGTGGCCTTGAAAGGCTTGGGCAGAGGCTTTCCAGGAAGTCAAGTTGTTTTCTGCATTCGGTTAAATGTTTATAAAGAATTTCTACTTTCCTGAGTCACTGCCTCTCTTCTACTTCCCTTCATATTATCTCTTGTTGAAGCTCTCATTTTAGCATCCCACAGAAATGCACGCACTGTTGTGTTTCCCTATGTTATGAAATCAGTGCTAGAGAAAAAGCTATTGAAACACACAAGTGTTTCCTTAGTTTTTGAATCTCAATCTCAACACACTGGCTCATAGTAGACATTCAACAAAATTCGAAATGAATGAAAAATGAGCTAAACTTCTCTGGTGATCCAGTGGTAGAGAATCCACCTACCAATGCAGGGCACAGGGGTTTGATCTCTGGTCCAGGAAGACTCCACATGTCATGGGACAACTAAGCCTGCGAGCCACAAATACTGAGCCTATGCACTGCAAGTAATGGAGCTAGTTCACCGAGAGCCCCTGTTTCACAACCAGAGAAGCCACTGCGATGAGAAGCCCACGCACCACAGCTGGAGGGTGGCCCCCCTCACGCCAAGAAAGACCCAGTGCAGCCAAAAAATAAGAAGTAAAAAAATTTTTAATGTTGAAAGAAAAACCAAAACCCAAGAAAAATGAGCTAAGAAATCTTTGCTTAAGTGAATTTCTAATGGATTTCAGGCATATGGGCTACAAATACACACACTCACAAACACACACTCAGTTTATGAACAGAGACATGAATACCACTAAGCCTTTGTAAAGCTGTGCTGGGAAAAAAAAAAAAGATTTGTGCATCATTGGCCTTAATATTCTTAACCCCTAGCACATACAATGCCTGGCTTCTATTTTCTTTAGCAATGTTTTCCAAATTTTAACATGCATCAGAATCATTGGGAAGGTTTGGTAAATCCCACATTGCTGAGCCCCATCCCAGAGTGTCTTATTCGGTAGGTTTGGGGTGGGGGCCAGAGAGTTTGCATTTTTAACGGGATCATGAGTCTGTTGATGCTGTTGGCCCAGGGACCACCCTTTGAAAACCACTGAATTTTCCATCATAGTAGCTGTACTATTAGTTGAGTACTGACCATCTTATTCCCTACCATGGACTATGCTAAGTTCCTTATATGAATTATTTTACTTACCATTCAACAACCTCATGAAGTGTAAATTATTGTCCCAATTTTACAAATGAGGAATCGAAGGAGTAACGTTGTTAAATACTTGGCCGCAGTGTCGTAAGTGGCAGGCAGGGCTGAGATGTGAACTAATTTCTAACTCCGGGGCCCCTGGTTATAGGCATGATGACAGACAACATAGTTTGTATGTTTTAAGTAAATATCTGACAATGTGCAGACCAGTAATTCCTCAGACGGATGCCCAGTCATATCTACCCCTGGACAGCTACCAAACACCAGCTCTACTGGAGCAAGGGGCCTGATCATCCTTGTTCCTTTTTTCCTTTTTTATATCTAGAGCCTAGAAACAAGCTCTCCCATAGTAAGTGCACAATAAATTGATACTTGTTTAAAAATTAGTGCATATTTAAAGCATCTAGTTTTGGCAAAAAATCCTTTTCTGAATAAAGGAGGAACATGTTCACCTGTACAGACTGAGTGTTCAGATTCTTGAGTAGGGGTGGTAGGCATTTACTTCAGCATTAAGACCTTTGAATGGGCTTCCCTGGTGGCTCAGTGGTAAAGAATCTGCCTGAGTGCAGGGAACACGGGTTTGATTCCTGGTGCAGAAAGATCCCACATACCATGAGACAATTAAGCCCACATACCACAACTACTGAGCCAGCACTCTATAGCCCGAGAGCCACAGTTCCTGAAGCCCACATGCCTAGAGCCTGTGCTCTGCAACAAGAGAAACCACTGGAATGAGTTGCGGTGAACCTCACTAAAGAGGAGCCCCTGCTCACTGCAACTGGAGAAGGCCTGAATGTGGCCACAGAGACCCAGCGCAGCCATAAAATAAATACATTTAAAAAGAAATTGTCATTTAAGAAAAAAAAAAAAGACCTGTGAACTAGAAAGCTCTAGTATGTATAAGATTACACGGGTTAGTGTTTCTCAAAGGGCAGTTCCCAGACCAGCAGCATTAGCATCACTTGGGAACTTGCCTAGGGGCTGCCAGACTTAGCAATAAGATACAGGATGCCAAATTAAGTTTGAATTTCAGATAAAACAATAAATAATGCAATACTTAGCAACAAGCCTGTGTGTGTTCAGTTTCTTGGTCATGTCTGACTCTGTGACCCCCGCGGACTGTACAGACCACCAGGCTCCCCTGTCCCTGGGATTCTCCAGGCAAGAATACTGGAGTGGTTGCCATTTCCTCCTCCAGGGGATCTTCCCGACCCAGGGATGGAACCCGCATCTCTTGAGTCTCCTACGTTGGCAGGCGATTCTCTACTACTGCGCCTCCTAGGAAGCCCCACTTACAACATACTTATAATTAAAAGTTATTCACGATTTATCTGAAATTCACATTAAAGATATTGGCAACTCTTAACTGGTTAGAAATTAAAATGGTCTAACTCCAGACCTGCTGAATCAAGTCTGGAAGCCCATCCATCAGTGTTTGAACATACCCTACAGTTGATTCTGTCAAACCTGAGAGTGAAAACCACTGCTTTGTTGACCTAAATCAGGCTCAGCAGAATCTGGCCAGCAGTCCTTGGGGTCAAGTTTTCAGGACACAGCCACACCCTTCATTTTACTTATTTTACTTACTCTCTTATGTATATACTTTTAAGTTTCCTGCCCTCTTGGAACTTATATTCTAGTTGTGGGTGGTTGTGTTAATTCTATCCTCAGCTTTAATTAACAACGAAGTCAGCTAAAATTGGCTTAAACAATAAAGGAATGTATTATCTTGCATAACCAGAAGCGCAGAGGGAGGGTGTTCTCTGGGGCTGCTTGGTTCCACAAATCTTGGTGTTACAAGGGCATGTCAGCACAAAGACCTTCTGGCTCAGGAAACCCAAAACATTTGCTACCTGGCCTTTTACAGAAAAACATTTATTTGACCTTGACCTAAAGAGAACTTTTTCAGTTGACAGAAGCAGGTCCTCAGCCTTCTCTAACAGGTGCTGGAAGCTGAGGCAGCACAGACGCTGAGGTTCTGAATTTATGGAAAAGTCCCTTCTAAGCTCCCACGCAGGCATTGCTGTGGTCTTTAGCTCCTAGTGGGGAAGGTGGCAGAAGAGGGGTGAGAGAGCAGATAAAGGAGAGTGCCTAGTGCCAGAACACCTGGCTGTGTGCACCCTCTGCTGGAGAGTTGGCAGAATATTCTGGAACACAGACCATCTCAACAAACGTGCAGAGAATCTACTATCCGCAAGGTACTGGGGAGCAAACAGTCCTTTTCCTGAAGGGTTCACAGCAGGAGTAGTCAGGCTTGGGGACTTCCCTGGTGGTCCAGTGGCTAAGATCCCACGCTCCCAATGCAAAGTGCTTGGGTTCAATCCCTGGTCAGGGAACTAGATCCCACATGCTGTGACTAAAGAGATTGCTCGTGCCACAACTAAGACCCAGCACAGCCAAACAAATAAATAAATATTCAAAAGTATAGTCTCCCTAATTAGATCTTTATGACATTTAATCAAGTGTCAAATGCAGACATACTCAGTGATTATCAATATACTTCCATTCGTTCAGCAAATGAGATGCTTCAGTTCAGTTCAGTTCAGTCGCTCAGTTGTGTCTGACTCTTTGTGACCCCATGAACTGCAGCACGCCAGGTCTCCCTGTCCATCACCAACTCCCGGAGTCCACCCAAACCCATGTCCATCGAGTTGGTGATGCCACCCAGCCATCTCATCCTCTGTCGTCCCCTTCTCCTCCCACCCTCAATCTTTCCCAGCATCAGGGTCTTTTCAAATGAGTCAGTTCTTCACATCAGGTGGCCAAAGTATTGGAGTTTCGGCTTCAACATCAGTCTTTCCAAAGAACACCCAGGACTGATATCCTTTAGGATGGACTGGTTGGATCTCCTTGCTGTCCAAGGGATTCTCAAGAGTCTTCTCCAACACCACGGTTCAAAAGCATCAATTCTTTGGCGCGTACTAGAGGGTAGATGCTGAGCTTGTCACCGGAGATACAGCAGCAGGCAAACCAGACACGTGCTCTGCCCTCTTGGAGCTTATATCCTAGTGAGAGTTGTGTTCATTAGAACATCAGCTGTAACAACAAAGTTATTTTTATCTCTTTACTCTGCCTTCCTGGTTGTGTTTTTTTCTCAGATTGTTCTCAGGTTGTTTCAAGATGATTGCTCCAACTCCAGGTGTCATTTTCAGATATATCAAACAGAGAGAAAGTGACCAACTTTTCATGTGACTTTCTTAAGACCAAGAAACCTCTCTCAAAAGCTCCCAGCAGACTTCCTCTCAGGTGTCGCTGACCAGAATTGGGTTATAGGATTGACCCTAAAACAGTCACTGCCAAAGAAATGGAAATTTGTCAATTAGATTAAGCAGGATCTTCTTCTGGGGCTCCTGAGTCTTACGGAGGAGGGGTTCCTGAATGAAACTGTGGTTAACAAGGAAGAAGGGGGGAAATGGATGTTAAACAGATAACTACCAGTATTCATTATAGGGAAGGAAAATTAATCAATAAAAGGTGATTACAGATAGTGACAGAACTCCATAGAAGTTAGCTTTTGCTACATAACAAAACATCTCAAATTTATTTATCTTATGATTCTGTTTGGGCTGAGCTCAGCTGAGTGATTCTTCTAGTCTTGACAGGGTTCACTCCTGTGTCTGATGAGCTTCAAGTCAGGTAGCTCTGCTCCTGGGGTTTGACTGGTTGTTGGCTGAGGTAATGAGGCCAGATGTCTCTTGTTATCCAGTGAGCTATCCTTGGGCTGTTCCTGCAGCAGATTGACAAAGTTCCAAGAACTAGAGCATCCGCTTGCAAATATTTTTGAGGTGTGGACATGGAAAGGGCATAACATCACTTCTGTTGTATTCTTTTGCTCAGATCAAGTAAGAAGACTAAGAGGGTAAACAGACAGACTCTATCTCTGGAAAGTCATACTGCAAGATCATGGACACAGGAAGAGGAACAATTTGTGCTAATTTTGCAATCTACTTGGTTTGGGAAGATACGCTGGAGGAGGGCATGGCAACCCACTCCAGCATACTTGCCTGGAGAATCCCATGGTCAGAGGAGCCTGGCAGGCTACAGTCCAGAGCACTGCAAGGAGTCAGACAGAACTGGAGTGACTTAGCATGTACACATGCACAGGTGAGAAGGTGAGTAACAGCAGAAAGCAATTCAGATCTCCCTTCAGGACAGAACTATCACGTGGAAAGTTTCAAACCACCAGTATATCTTTTTCTGAGCTGAACTTCTTGTACCATATGATTGGTATTAATGATTTGTTTTAGGCATCAGAAGTTCAGAGGCTGTGAGGCTGTTACTGAAAACAATAATGTTAAAGAGGTAGAGGCTCACGGAATATTCACTGATGGTAATTTTAAAGATTATATAGTCCACTTCCTTTTCTCAGTTTTATAAAATCAGATTTTGTTATTAATATAATATAGGCATATATACAATTTTAAAAAATCAAACAGGGTAAAAAAGTTTTAAGCAAAATACAGTGGTTTTCTGCTCATGATCTATTCCTCAGAAACAAGCACTTTCAACATTCTTAGCTGTGTCATCTTGTATTTACCCTGTCAGATGATCAGATCAGATCAGTCGCTCAGTCGTGTCCGACTCTTTGTGACCCCATGAATCGCAGCACGCCAGGCCTCCCTGTCCATCACCAACTCCCGGAGTTCACTCAGACTCAAGTCCATTGAGTCAGTGATGCCATCCAGCCATCTCATCCTCTGTCGTCCCCTTCTCCTCCTGCCCCCAATCCCTCCCAGCATCAGAGTCTTTTCCAATGAGTCAGCTCTTCGCATGAGGTGTCCAAAGTACTGGAGTTTCAGCTTTAGCATCATTCATATGTAATTGTTATTCTATCCTGATTCATTCATTAGTTTTGACATATTTTGACTACGTTAGAAGAGGATTTTAGCTATCCACATGTCCTTTCTTTGTCTCTCATCTTTATAAAAAATAAATTTACTAAAGCATAGTTGATTTACAATGTTGTGTTAATTTCTGTTGTATAGTAAAGTGATTAATATTCATATCATTTTTCCATTGTTCTCCCATCTTCTTAATGTTGTCTAGTTAACCCACATTTGGAGTTTTTATTAAGATAGTGGTGACAGGCTAAATAATGCTCTCCCCAAATAGCCAGGTCCTGATCCCTAACCCTAAATAGTCAGAACCTGTGGATGTTACTTTATTTGGCAAAAGAGATTTTGCCAATGTGATTCAGCTAAGGATCTTGAGATGGGAGATTATTCTGAATTATTTCATTGAACGTTAAATGCCATCACGAGTATCTTTTTAAAAGGGAAGCAGAGTGATATCTGACAGAAGAGGCAATGTGAGGGCTGAAGCAAGAAGCCCCTCTGCTGACTCTAAAGATGGAGAAAGCCAAGAACTCAGCTCTAGGATCTGGAAGAGGCAAGAGAACAGCTTCTCCCCTAGAGCCTCTGGACGACAACTGCAGCCTCGGTGGCAAGTTGTTTTCGGCCAGGGGAAACTGATTTCAGCCTCTGACCCCTGGAACAGTAAGAGAATGCTTGCTGCTTTAAGCCACCAAATTTGTGGCGTTTTGTTACAGCAGCCATACAGAACAAATACATTCACGTAAATATTGTTGGGTGCTAAGTCATTTCATTGGCACTGGCCTAGATAACTGCCTCTTTTTCAGCTTTAGTATGCATATCTGACTTAGGCTAAGGTTTCCTCCATCCACCAGCTCCAGGAAACACCTCTCTGTATAACTTTTCATGTTGTCGGACGTGTCAAATAATTGATTCATTTTTTTTCTAACTGAAAAAAAAGTCCCTTTCAAGAAATTCCTGAATTGGGTGCTCCGGGCTTTATCTACTGGGACTTATTTTGCCCTCACTTTTGCAATTCTCTTTATCCTTCTCCTTAGTGGAATCTCTAGTGTTCTGAACCTGGATCTCATCTCATGTCTTCCTCTTTATTGTTTCTTCCCTTGTTTGGGAGGAGCACATCCAGTAACTTACTGAGAAAAGGATATATGGGAGGCAATTTTTTTTTTTTAGATTTTGCAGGTCTGAAAATATCCTTCCTTGCATCCATGCTCAGTCGGCTCAGTCATGTCTGGCTCTTTGTGATTCCATGGACCGTTGCCTGCCAGGCTCCTCTGTCCATCTAATATTTCAGGCAAGAGTACTGGAGTGGGTTGCCATTTCCTTCTCCAGGGCATCTTTCCTGGCCAGGGATGGAACCTGAAGCTCTTGTGTCTCCTGCATTGTCAGGTAGATTCTTTACCACCGTGCCACCTGGGAAGCCCAGTCTGTTCTATACTTGAAAATAATTTTGGATGAATATTGAGTTCAATATAGGAAATAATTTGCACTCAGAATAATGAAGGCACTTTTAGCTTTTAGCTTTCAGGGTTGCTACACAGAGGTCAATTCACTTTGGCCTGCAATCATTGTATATAATTTTTATTTTAGCTTCATGGAATCTCTATTTAGTTCCATGTTCTGAGCCTTGGTGTGGGTTCTGTTTATATTGGTGGGTAGTCAGTGAGCCTTTTTCCTTCTGGAGAGTCATATCCTACAGCTCTGGGATTTTAATAAATTGTATTTATTTGATAATTTACTGTCCAGTGCTTTTTTATTCTTTCAGGAATTCCCACTAAGTCAAATACTGAGCCTCCTATCAGTTCAGTTCAGTCGCTCAGTCGTGTCAGACTCTTTGCGACCCCGTGAATCGCAGCACGCCAGGCCTCCCTGTCCATCACCATCTCCCGGAGTTCACTCAAACTCAAGTCCATCGAATCGGTAATGCCATCCAGCCATCTCATCCTCTGTCGTCCCCTTCTCCTCCTGCCCCCGATCCCTCCCAGGATCAAAGTCTTTTCTGATCTTCGAATTTAATCATTTCTCTCTTTATTTCCGTTTCTTTCATTTTCCTCTCTTCCCTGGAAAAGTTCCTTGACCTTATCTCACTACCTTCTAAAATCTAAACACTGTCTTCTTAGCCCTCATATTTTTAAGTTCTATGGGGTTCTTTCTTGTTCTCTGACTTTCCTCTTTGATAGCATTCAGTTTTTGTTTCAGTGACACAGTCTGTTTCTCTCTCTGGATAATACCTGCTGCTAAGTCGCTTCAGTCGTGTCCGACTCTGTGCGACCCCATAGTCGGCAGCCCATCAGGCTCCGCCGTCCCTGGGATTCTCCAGGCAAGAACACTGGAGTGGGTTGCCATTTCCTTCTCCAACGCATGAAAGTGAAAAGTGAAAATGAAGTCGCTGAGTCCTGTCCGACTCTTAGCGACCCCATGGACTGCAGCCTACCAAGCTCCTCCATCCATGGGATTTTCCAGGCAAAGTACTGGAGTGGGGTCATTGCCTTCTCCTACAGGGTTTTATTAAGCTCTTTTTGCTCTTTGTGCTATTTTGTTTCTACTGAATCTGCCCCTCTGCTCCCACTGCCCCAAATATTTATTTACCTCAGTCTTTCTCTTTCATGATAGGGAATTTCCTCATATGTATGCTGATCCTTAGCGGCATGTTCTATTTATTTATAAATAAAAAATGTGGGGAGGCTGTTTACTGGAATGTTTCACTATTTTTAGGCAATCTGTCAATTTTTTCATTGTAGATTTCAAGATAGCTGTGTCTCTGGAGTGTTCAGTTTTTCCTGAGAAAGATGCTTCAGTCTCCTACCTGCAGAATGTGAGCCTTGATGTCAGTATTGCAGAGTCAGGCAGGGGGAGACCTTCATGGAATCTCCCTGTCCCCACTCCAGGACTAACTACTTGGTTATAGGTACCTTTACACGAGGTTGTTGTTATTTTAATACTATTGTAAATGGTACTGATTTTAAAAATAATTTTATTGAAATATAATTCACATACCATACAATTCATCTATTTAAGATGTATAATTCAGGGAATTCCCTGGTGAGCCAGAGATTAGACTCAACATTTTCACTGCCATGGGCTCAAGTTTAATTCCTGGTCGGGGAACTAAGATTCCACAAGCGGAGTAATGGGGTCAGAAACAACAAACAAATCCATTTTATCCAACAAACAGTGGTTTAATAAAGAGGAGTTTCTTTAAAAGGAAAAAAGTATAATTCAATGGTCTTTAGTATATTCAGATATATGCAAACATCACTAGTGTCAATTTTATTAACAGATCATTTTCATCACCTCAAAAAGTCTAGGGGAGGGTGAATAGGGCAACTGTTCAACAGGCACAGTGTTCTAGTTTTGCGAGATGAGAAAATTCTACAGATCTGATGCAGGACAAGGTTATCAGTTAATACTACTGTACTGTACACTTAAAAATAGTTACGATTGTTTCCTGGTGACGCAGAGGGTAAAGCATCTGCCTGCAATGCTGGAGACCTGGGTTCGATCTCTGAGTCAGAAAAAGTCCCCTGGAGAAGGGCATGGCAACCCACTCCAGTCCTCTTGCCAGGAATAGTCCATGGATGGAGGAACCTGCTAAGCTTTCCAGTCCATGGGAATCACAAAGAGTCGCACACGACTGAGCAACAAACCCATACGCCTTAGCTATTCACCACCATCTCCACATCCACACCTACCCCAGCCAAAAGGAATTGCTAATATACTGTCTTTGTAGATTTCTTTACATACTTCATATGGGTGGAATCATATTTACTATACGAATAATTTTCCGTTGTACAACATACCACATTCTGTTTATCCGTTTAGTCATTGGTGGACATTTGTTTCTACCTTTTGGGTATCATTAATAATGTTGCTATAAGCATTCACATACAAGTTATTTTGTGAACATCTGTTTTCATTTCTCTTGAGTATACACCTAGGAGCAGAATTACAGGTCATATGCTGGCTCTATGTTTAATCGTTTGAGGAACTGTCAATCTGTTTCCCAAAGCAGCTGCACCATCTCACATTCCCACTAGCAATGTATAAGGGTTCCAGATCTGTGCTTCTGACTTTCTAATTCTAGACTTTCAGAGTGTGTGAAGTGTATCTCCTGTGGTTTTTATTTGCGTTACTCTAATTACGAGTGGTGTCCAGCATCTTTTCATATGCTCATTGGCTATTTGTATATCTTCCTTGGAGAAATGTCTGTTCAGATGTCTATAGTGAATTGAATAGAGTCCCCCCACCCCGTCCCTGAATTTATGTCAGTCTGTTAATGGTGAATGTGATCTTTTTGGAACTAGGGTCTTTGCAGATGTAATCAATTTAAGTTAAGGCCATACTGGATTAGGGAGGATTCTAAATATAATGAATGAAATCTGTATAAGAAGAGACACAAAGACACAGAAGGAGAAACACAATATGAAATGGAGGCAGAGTTTGGAATGAAGGGTCTTAAATCAAGGAATGCCAAAGACTAGTGGCAACTACTTGGGCTTCACTCAAAGCTCAGTAGGTAAAGAATCTACCTGCAATGCAGGAGACTTGGGTTTGGTTCCTGGGTCGGGGGATCCCCTGGAGAAGGAAATGGCAACCCACTCCAGTATTCTTGCCTCGAGAATCCTGTGGACAGATGAGCCTGGCAGGCTACAGTCCCTGGGGTTGCAAGAGTCAGACAAGACTTAGCGACTAAATCAAAACCACCACTACTGGCAACCACTAGAAGTTAGAAGAGAGGCATGGAACTGATTCTTCCTCAAGCCTCCACAGGGCACATTGCTCTTCTGACACCCATCATGACTTTTAGACTCCAGAATTGTAAGAGAATACATTTCTGTTGCTTTAAGTTACCTATCTTGTGGTAATTTTTATGGCGGCCCTAGAAAATTAATACAAGATCCTTTGTCCATTTAAAAATTGGGTTGTCTTTTTAAACTGTAAAAGTCCTTTATCTGATCTAGATACAAGTCCCTTATCAGATATGCAGTTTGCAAATACTTTCTCCAGTTCTGTGGTGGTCTTTTCACATTTGTGATGATTTCTTTGGAAGCACCAGAGTTTTAATTTTTTTTTAAATTAACTTAATTTTTATGAAATTCAGATGATCTATTTTTTGGCTTTTTGCTCATACTCTTGGTGTTATATCTAAGAATTCTTTGCCAAACCCAAATTAATGAAGATTTACTCCTGTTTTCTTCAAAGAGTTTGATAGTTTCAGTTTTTACATTTCGATCTTTCATCTATTTTGAGTTAATTTTTATATATGGCATTAGGAAAGGGTTCAATTTCATTATTTTGCATGTGACTATCCAGTTGTCCCAGAATCTTTGTTGAAAAGACCTTCCTTCCCCAACTGAATGATCTTGGCACTTCTGTTGAAAATCTGTGGACCACAGACATAACCATATATTTCTGGATGCTCAATTCTATTCCATTGTTTAACACACTGATTTTTGTCCCAATACTGCACTGTCTCCATTATCATCACTTTGCTATAACTTACGAAATTGTAAAGTGTTAATTCTCCTTGCTCAGATGCTCAGTCGTGTCTGACTCTTTGCGATCCCATGGTCTATAGCCCATCAGGCTCCTCTGTCCATGAGATTCTCCAGGCAAGAATACTGGAGTGGGTTGCCATTTTCTTCTCCAGGGGATCTTCCTGACACAGAGATCAAGCCCGCATATCTTTCTTACGTCTCCTGCATTGGCAGGTGGATTCTTTACCATTATTGCCATCTGGAAAGCCATTAATCTTCCTAGTTTGTTCTTTTTTGCAAGATAGTTCAGGCTCTTCTGGGTCTCTTGCAATTCTTTATAATTTTTAGAATCAAATTGCTAATTTCTACAAAAATAGCTGAGATTATGATAGAGACTGCATTGAATCTATAGACCAATTTAGGGAATATTGCCATCTTAATAATATTAACTCTGCAGATCCATGAAAATGGGATGTTTCCATTTACTTAGATATTTAATTTCTTATTTTGTTTTTTAGATAGCTTCTGGAATGTTTTACTCTTTTTGATGCTACTGTAAGTGGAACTGTCTTATTTTTATGTTTGGATTGTTCATTGCAAGTGTTTATAAATATAATTGAATTTTGTATATTGATCTTATATCTTACAACTTTGTTGAACTTGCTTATTACATCTAATTGTTTTTTAGTAGATTCCTTAGGATTTTCTATGTACAAAATCATGTCATAAATCGAGATAATTTTATTTCTTAATTCCCAGTCTGGATGCCTTTTATTTCTTTTTCTTGCCTCATTGCTTTAGGTAGAACCTCCAATACAATGTTGAACAGACATGGCTGGAGAAGCATCTTTGTTTTGTTCCTGATCTTTGGAGGAAAGCATTCAACATTAACCATTAAGTATGATGTTAGCTGTGGGATTTCAAGCTCTTTATCAGCTTGAGGAAGCTGTCTTTTATTCCTAAAAGTTTGTTGAATTTTTATTTTAAGCATGAAAGGGTTTTGGATTGTTACATAAATTTTTAAAGTGACCCTCCTCCATGGGGTTGCTAAGAGTTGGGCACGACTGAGCGACTTCACTTTCATTTTTCACTTTCATGCATTGGAGAAGGAAATGGCAACCCACTCCAGTGTTCTTGCCTGGAGAATCCCAGGGACAGAGGAGCCTGGTGGGCTGCTGTCTATTTGGGTTGCACAGAGTCGGACATGACTGAAGCGACTTAGCAGCAGCAGTAGCAGCCTCCCCTATATGGATGACTTAGTAAGAGATACCCCTCTCTGCATGGTCCAGCCCCGGCTGATCCAGGGAGTTTGAAGCGGGGATGGCGTCGGCGAGGATCAGGATACAATAGCTTCAATTAGATGTTAATTAGAGCTATAAAGAGTAATAGAATAAGGATAGCTTAGTAGGAAAATTCAGTGGAGAAAAGAGGCTGAGTAGCTTGGTTTACCCGGGAGACCAATAAAACTTCAAGACAAGAAGCTTGCACCACTTATGTAGGCCGCAGGCATCCTTCCATTCTCCCGAAGGAGAGGAGACACTGAGGCCTCCCCGGTAGGATCTTAGAAGCCCAGGTATAATTAGTAAGCATGGCGGGTTCCGTGCTCCAGATGGAGACTCAGCCAGAGTGAGAGAGAGAGTGACATGGGGAGACCAGTCTTTCAAGGAACTGATCCCAATTCTTTATTTTCCATGGTCTACTTTTATACACTGAGATGTTATGCAAAAGTCACACAGGGTCAGCAGTCCTGACTTTTATCAAAGTCAGGTGCTTCATACAAATGTATACAGAGGTCTTAGGGATGTTACATCATCTTCTGGCCAGGGGGCCTGCTGACAATTTATGACCCTCTCCTTGTGACAGCGGTCAGTCAACCAGGACACTTATTTCTCCAGGGGTGATTATTCTTAAAACAGACGCCACCCAAATAAAGTTACATTCCTATAGGGAGGGTGTAGTGGGTTTTAGTTAAGGAAAGAATTTACTTAGCCTAAGGTCTAATGTGATTAATATCAAAGGTTAATACTTATTTCTTCTATATATTCATTAATGTGTATAAGGGCAGGGGATGTGGAGACCTAGTGACAAACATTGGCTCAACAAGTGAAAAACCCTTCACCAATACAATTTCTAATCAGCCCATTATACTTATACTAATAGTTTTCTAACTTTTCTAAGGAACCTGTTTTTAGAAGGTTTAAAGCATCTCGTGCCTCTCACGGTTGGGAGGCTGTGAGCAATCACATGTGGCTGGACAAGCCTGTCAGGCAGGCCAGAGAACCTTCAGAGGAGTTTGTAGGTTAAAACACTCTTGTCACGCCCAGGAGTTTTTATTAACTGGAGCTCTAAGTTAACTCCTTCTCCGAAAGAGGTGGTGGGGGACAGCCCCCAGTAAAGTCAGAGGTGTAGGTGAGAGGACAAAGTAGTAAAGTAGGCAGGCTCTGGTTATGGGGGTAGATGCTCAAGGATTTCCAGGGGGACTCCTGAGGCTCAATCCCGCCTTTGTGTATGTTGAGCCTCCTTCCTCATGACCTTTGCCACGGGCAGAGTGCCTCACTCTGGCCCCCAACAAGTGTGAGCTAAGTGCTCCTCTCCCATGGGATACTCTATTTCAGGACCTAATCTGTACAAGGCAGCCTTGCCCCACAATCTTTTTTTTTTTTTTCAGTATCTGGTTTCCTAGTGCCTGGGGCCTCTCTGATTCAATTTCTTTTGGAGATTTCATACCAATGGCTGAGGTGTTGAAGAGGGTCAGATATAAAACCTGATGTCGATTTTAACCAATCTACGTGTTTCAGTCTACTGCCTTACTGTTACCTTCTGTGGCCCCTGGTATCTACAATTCCTGACCTTCTTTGGTATTTATTATTATTATTTATCTTTCTCTATAGGTACTTGAGTTTGACCTTCTGCTTTGCTAAGTTACTTTCCACTGATATCTTTGTGACTTGGAGTTACACATATCTCTTAGTTCAAAGGAAAAGAAGTTTGTGCTTTTATTTCTTGTTCTCCCTGCTTTAGAGAAGAAACTTTCCTTAGAAGAAGAGAAAAATATTTTTGCTCTTGAAATCAGAATTCATTGTCCTCATTCTTAGAAGTATGGAAACCTATCACCTAAAAAGATAAATTACTTCATCCCTAGGCTAGTTAATGGAAAAGGTAAAACCAGAATTCAGTTCCCGACTCCCTGTCCAACACTCAATTATGATTTTGTTCTTGGTCCATAGAAGCACATGTAGTCTGAAAGCTGGTAGGTACCTTTGAGGTTCTAGGTCAGTTTTCCCAAGTTTTCTATGAATCTCCTTAACAATATAAGCGGATATCAGCATTGGTTAAAATATCAATGTGAAATCCCATGCCTGCCTATTCTTATCTCAGAGAGTTCTGGTTATTGGAAAGATTTTTTTTTTTCCTCTGAAACACATTTCTTCACTTCCATACACTGCATCTACTTCTTCTCTCTTTAGTTACTAAGGACTGTCGTATTTAAAAAACAAGGGACTTCCCTGGTGGTTTAGTGGTTAAGACTCAGTGCCTCCATTCTAGGGGGCGTGGCTTCCACCCCTGGTCCAGGAACTAAGATACCCACAGGCTGCACAGTTGTGACCCAAAACATAACAAATAAAAATAATATAATATGGTGAACAGAAGGCTGATTTCATAGTCTGGAGAAAGGATACTAAACTCATTGTCTCTAATTCTTTGTCCAACCCAGAAGTAGACAGTTCACCAGCAAAATGGAGAAAAAGCTCAAATCCCAGATAACAAAGGTTGGGCCAATTAATAAACAGCAACTGTAGTTTACAAAAATCTAACTAGCTCTCAATCAATTAGATAAGATTGTCATGTAAGAGAAGGAATGACTAATTACAGGTGAGTCAGAAAAATTTCTGAAGAAAATATTTGAGCCAATTGGAAGGGTCTGTAAGAAATTTCCAAGGAAGTATTATAAAACAACCTTTAAGCACATAAAGGTTAAAAACTACAAGTGGTTAAGAGAATCAAAATACACAGAATACATAGTTACAGTATGTAAAAGAAAAAACCTGGTCTTCCTTCCATGCTTCTTCTTTACCTTCACACTACAACCACACTGTTTTTCCTACATCAGGCAATTCTGTGACACCAGCTCAGTCCTACCATTCAACCCAATCCTGACACACTTGGAGATAGTATCAAATCCCACAGGTTAAGGGCTCAGCCCCTCAGTACCCCTCTTCAGATGCCAATCACAAGTAGTTAGTCCCAGGTTACCCACAACTTCTGTCCAACCCACAACTTCTGTTCAACATGGCTACAACAACAACAAAAAAGTTTTCCATACCTTCCTCCCCTTGAATTTGATTATTGACTGGAACAACTCACAGAACTCAGGGAAATACTTACTTATGTTTACAAATTTACTAACAGTTATGATAAAGGATAAAGATGAACGGCCAGGTGAATAGATGCCTAAGGCAAGGTTTGGGAGTACAGGATCTTCTGTCCTGGTGGAGTTGGGGTATATATAGCATCCTGGTACATGGACATATTCATCAACCTGGAAGTTCTCCAAACACCATACTACTGGAATTTTGTGGAGGCTTCCTCATGTAAGCATGATCCATTAATTCCATTCCAAACCCTCTCCCCTTTCTATAGAATGGGGGGAGGGGCTGAAAATTCCAAGCTTCTAATCAGGGTTCATGTTTCTGGTGATGAACCACCATCTAGGAGCCACCCAGGAACCTACCCAGAGTCCCTCATTAGAAAAAAAGATGCTCCTAGCACTCATTACTTGGGAATTATAGGAGCCCTGTGTAGGAAGCATAAGGCAGAGACCAATATATTAATTTATTATTTCCAAGGGTACAAGATGGATATGAATACATGAAAAATTAAGAAAAGTAATAACTGATTTTGGATGTGGTGCTGGAGAAGACTCTTTATAGAGTCCCTTGGCCTGCAAGATCAAACTAGTCAATCCTAAAGGAAATCAACCCTGAATATTCATTGGAAGGACTGATGCTGAAGCTGAAGCTCCAATACTTTGGCCACCTGATGCAAAGAGCTGATTCATTGGAAAAGACCCTGATGCTGGAAAAGACTGAGGGCAGGAGAAGGGGGTGACAGAGGATGAGGTGGTTGGATGGCATCACCCACTCAAGGAACATGGGTTTGAACAAACTCTGGAAGATAGCGAAGGACAGCGAAGCATGGCATGCTGCAGTTCATGCGACTGCAAAGAGTCAGACACAACTTGGCAACTAAACAACAACAAATAATCTGGCTACTACTTTACATGTAATAACCTTTATAAGAACCTTATTACTATCTCATTCTATACATGGTGAAAAGGAGGAAAAGGTAGTGTTAGGTTAGCTGGCCTGAGATTATAAACTAATTAATGACAGAGATGGGCTCTGAGTCCAGGCAGTTTGTCTGCCACTCATAAAATAGTCTCATATGAATGGCCTTCTTATTCTGAATATTCTAGGACTTCTTAGGTAGAAAGCTGGAGACACTGGTAGAAAGATCCTCTTCTATTAATCTTTGGCTTGGCTATTCAAAGGAGTACCTGAGACAAAGACAGATGGTTCAAGTCTATGGTGCTGGAGTGGAGACCAGAGGACTACTGTTCCAAATACTCTGATCCTCCACATACAACCTGGGATAAACTTGCTGGTTCCTGGTGGACTAAGCTCAGATATTTCAAGTTGAGCAGAGACCTTCACAAAGGGGGTACCTCATCTGCCTATTGGAGAGGAAAGGGAACTGAAGTTTTGAAACACAGAACAGTATCGGTGGCAGTCAGAACTTGACACCGGTTCTTCTGGCTATGAACCTTTTCTGCAAATGCACAGACAAAACAAGACAAGACATTTTACAACAAAACAGCCTTTAGTTAAGTACTGCCAAGTTCTAAGGGCTTAAACTCATTTAACCCTCACAGCAACCCCAGGAGACAGACACAATTATTCTTATTTTACAAAGATGCCATTAAAGTACAAGGATATTACTATACGACTTGCTTACAATTTTTTTTTTTTTACAGCAAATAAATGGAGGAGCCAAGTGAAGTTGTAAAGAACTACAAAAAAAAATGTCAATAAGTACAAAACAGCTGATTAAAAATCAGTAATTTTCAGCTAACATATAGCAGAAAGCTTTATCAAGAGGTTGCCAACAATGGTCCTTCTAGTCAAAGCTATGGTTTTTCCAGTAGTCATGCATGGATGTGAGAGTTGGACTATAAAGAAAGCTGAGCGCCGAAGAATTAATGCTTTTGAACTGTGGTGTTGGAGAAGACTCTTGAGAGTCCCCTGGACTGCAAGGAGATCCAACCAGACCATCCTAAAGGAAATCAGTCCTGAATATTCATTGGAAGGACTGATGCTCAAGCTGAAACTCCAATACTTCGGCCACTTGATGCGAAGAACTGACGCATTGGAAAAGACCCTGATGCTGGGAAAGACTGAAGGTGGGAGGAGAAGGGGATGACAGAGGATGAGATGGTTGGACGGCATCACTGACTCAATGGACCTGAGTTTGAGTAAGCTCCAGGAGTTGGTGATGGACAGGGAGGCCTGGCATGCTGCAGTCCATGGGGTCGCAAACGAGTCGGACACGACTAAGCAACTGAACTGACTGACTGACTGATAGCAGAAAGAAACTCGGATTTGAATCAGGACTTGGATTTAAACTCCATCCCTGAGTGCTGTGTGAAGATTTGGGGCTGGTCACTCTGGGCAATTTCCTCGCCCACAAAATGCAGATAATAATAACCAACTCACACGGTTTTTGAAAAGATCCAGAGAAACGATTGTAAAAGCGCAATGTAATGTAAAAATCGCTGAAATGTAACACAAACGTGAGCAACACCTCCAGCCTGCTTTGAAACCGCTCATTTGAATGCGGACTATCAATCCAAAGGGCAAATACCGCGCGCCTCCTTCCCGGAAGCCCACGCAGGGCTTCCTGGGACTTGTAGTCTTAGCCGGAACCGGCCCACCTGTCTAAAGCCCCGGAAGTACTCGTCGCCTGAGAGGCGCGCTGGTTAGGAAGCTGGGGGTCAGAGGTCGCGGAGGCAGAAGGCGTTCCTGCCGCTGTCCTCGTCACTATGTAGCTGAGGGGCAGGAGCCCTACTCCACGTTCTGGAAGGTTCTTGGGCTCGACCACGGCGGTAGCCCCAGGACTTCTAGTCCTTGGCCTCGGGTCCTTGCCGGCCGAGGGGAGTCGCCGCCGCCATGTTCGGCTGCTTGGTGGCAGGGAGGCTGGTGAGGAAAGGGTCGGATGGTCTTAGGAAGGGGGCGACACCCCAAGGGCGAGGCCACTGGGAGTGGGGGTGGGGGTGCGCCGGGTTCGGGGAAGACCCCTTCCGTCTGCTTTCCGGCGGAGAACGTGAGTGTGGGGGCTGGGTTTGAGCCCTTCTTTGCCCCCCAGCGCTCTTGATAGTAGTCCCAGTATTCACTGCCTCTTCTTGAGTGTGCCTTAGCCTAGGCAGCGCACGCCTTTTGTTCACTGGGCTTCATCTCAGCCTTCTTCGTAGCGCTTTTTTGGCACTCCAGACTTAAGCGGTAACTCGTGAAGTGGTGCTTCTCGTTTTCATTTTGCAGTTGAGGAACTTAAGCTCAGTTGGCAGTATAAATACTCGCCTGAGCTCCCAAAGGGAATTCGAGGTAAATTTGATCTAGCCGGTAGCGTCCAGCCTGTCGAAGGTTAAGATGCTCGGTCAGTGTTTAACTGCTGGGTCCCTTTGGAAGGGTTCTAATAAAAATAGGCTTAACGTAATTTGAAGTTGATTGGTAGAAATTCGTGAAACTTAATCGGGAGCCGTGCCAGTGATGACTCCAAAATGATATGAGCAGCGAGTTTCCTTATTGCGTAAAAAAGAGATTGCAAAAAAAAAAAAAAAAAAAAGAGAGAGATTGCCTTCCTTGATGAATTGTTAGGTAAATAAGATAAGTACCTGGAATTGTTGAGGAATAATCTGGAGGGTGAATCTTGCTTGCCTTCGTAGAAACCATTCAGATTCATTTCAGACCTGATTGTTTTTTCACCAAGAGTTCTTTTTATGTTTTCTCCCTGCTTTGTTAAATGTTGCAGTTTCTTTGTTAAGTTTTTCATCAATTTGTTTTAAACAATGTAGACTGTAGACAGTGTAAGGAACTAGAGAGAGAAATTGGAGATGGCTATCCTCAGAAAATTTGTCTGTCCCTTAAATGGCTGAGAGGTGCCTTTTGGCGCTGGTAGGAGATAACACTGGTGAAAAGTTTGGATTGCACCTGCCCTTGGTAGGAAAAATGACAAGTCCACCCGCGGAACTCAGATGAATTTCATTAATGAATGACCTTTAATATGTGTGTGTTTTTTTCTGAAGAATAAAAAGGCCCTATGGAATTCGTGTTGTTAACTAATTTGCAGGGCATTTAGTTACCGCAATGCCTTTGTCTATTACCTCATCTCTGTAATGGATATCCAGGAGGGGTTCGTTGATGGCAACGTTTTTTCACAGCGTTTGACTCTTAATTCTGCAGTATTTGAACATGTTAATCGAAATAAAGGGTAAAGAGACGTAGAGTACCTCAGCACTTAACAATATTATTCTTTTACTAAAAAAGTCCATCTAATCTAAAACTAGGAAGTCAATTTTCTTTCCTTGACAACTTTTCTTATGTAAAAGAGGTCCTTTT
The DNA here is from genome assembly GCF_019923935.1 of Bubalus bubalis. NCBI lineage: Eukaryota > Metazoa > Chordata > Mammalia > Artiodactyla > Bovidae > Bubalus > Bubalus bubalis. The sequence goes on along the minus strand of NC_059161.1, from coordinate 89,729,553 downwards.
TTTTTTTTTTACCTCGGGTTGAGGATTAGACTGTCATAATACAAATTAACAGAATGTCTGGTGCTTTTGACAGAGTTGGCATTAAGAAATGTTTATTTTGCTTGAGGATTTGTACATACCATAATTTTACATACCTTTAAGATTGTGTGCATGCCAAAAACTGATAAAATTGGATTTAATACTAATATGGGCAGTTTGGTTTTATATTCTTTCTTCCTTTGTTTTATTCTCCGTATTTAAACTGAAGGTTAGTAATTTGGGGGTTACAAATATATTTTAGTGAGTAGGCAAAATGACAAATAGGGAATCTGCAAAGAATGAGGATTGACAGTAACAATTTATGGATTGCTTACTCATTTTAATTACCTGGAGTTTCTTTACCTTCAAACTAGAAGATAAGGCTTTCATGGTGTGGTGTTTCATTTTTATAACATTTTGAAGCTGTAGTGATTTATTATTTAAATATAGTCTTTCCTGGGCTCTTCTCAAATAATTTAGTCATGTTTTTAAAAGATGGCATTCATTAAATCATTTTAAGCCTAGATATATATTTTTAGGTTTTCTATTAAAGTTAGCACTCTCTGGTGTATTTGGTAATTCCATAATTAGAGTATCAGATTCACCCAGTGTTAGGCTTGGCATGATGACAGACGTCAACTATATCTTTTAACAGAGCTTACAGCAACACTAAAAGGGCTATAGTAACTTATCAAACTATTGAACTAAGGTGAGTTTCTTATTTTCTAGGTGCAAACAGCTGCACAGCAAGTGGCAGAGGATAAATTTGTTTTTGACTTGCCTGATTATGAAAATATCAACCATGTGGTGGTTTTTATGCTGGGAACAGTCCCATTTCCTGAAGGAATGGGAGGCTCTGTCTACTTTTCCTATCCAGATTCAAATGGAATGCCAGTATGGCAACTCCTAGGATTTGTCACGAATGGGAAACCAAGTGCCATCTTCAAAATTTCAGGTCTTAAATCTGGTAAGAATAATATATTAAAATAGTTTCATAGTTAAACTTTTTTCTTAAATAGCATAGCATAGAATATGGCTTTTTTCACTTTGCATTATATTTTTCTGATTGCTAAAGTAATATGTAACATTGGTTAAAAAAAAAATCAGATGATACACATTTGAAAAATGGTAAGTGAAGGGACCACATACTCCCATCCTGTGCCCCTGGAGAGAACTAGTCACTGTGATTCTCTTTATATGGTGTATACCTTTATAAAGAGATATTTTTGAGTGAGAGGGTGTTTAATGAATAATGAGAGGAATCTTCTCAAGATGAGGAAACAGTGGAAACAGTGTCAGACTTTATTTTTCTGGGCTCCAAAATCACTGCAGATGGTGACTGCAGCCATGAAATTAAGAGACGCTTACTCCTTGGAAGGAAAGTTATGACCAACCTAGATAGCATATTCAAAAGCAGAGACATTACTTTGCCAACAAAGGTTCGTCTAGTCAAGGCTATGGTTTTTCCCGTGGTCATGCATGGATGTGAGAGTTAGACTATGAAGGCTGAGCGCCAAAGAATTGATGCTTTTGAACTGTGGTGTTGGAGAAGACTCTTGAGAGTCCCTTGGACTGCAAGGAGATCCAACCAGTCCATTCTGAAGGAGATCAGCCCTGGGATTTCTTTGGAAGGAATGATGCTGAAGCTGAAACTCCAGTCCTTTGGCCACCTCATGCGAAGAGTTGACTCATTGGAACAAAGACTCTGATGCTGGGAGGGATTGGGGGCAGGAGGAGAAGGGGACGACAGAGGATGAGATGGCTGGATGGCATCACTGACTCGATGGACGTGAGTCTGAGTGAACTCCGGGAGTTGGTGATGGACAGGGAGGCCTGGCGTGCTGCGATTCATGGGGTCACAAAGAGTCGGACACGACTGAGCGACTGATCTGATCTGATCTGATACATCAGTGTTTAAACAGGTAAACCGAGTAGACTTGTGTAGGAAATACGAGAGTCCTTTTTTTCTATGAAGATTTTTGAATTCTTAGGTTTGATTACCCCTTCAGTGTTGTGTTGGTTTTATTGACATTACAGATGCTAGATCTTAGAGGGACAAATCTTGTTTACATGCTTGAGGTATTTTGTGTAGAAACTGAAAATAGAACTAGGTACATTTACGCCCAATGGATGTCTGGTTCCTTTGAAAGTCTAGATGAAAAGAAACATGGAAAGTCTTAGATTATAAATATATCTTCTCCTAGAAATAGTCTATAGAGTCTAAGGAAAAGTCGTATTTTAGACAACATATTTGGACCATTATTTAGAAGGTTGAAAAGTAGTTGTGTATGTTTGTATAAAGTGCTTAGAGAATCGGTAAAGGGAGCAACCAAGTAGGCAACCCTTAGTAGGTTGGGGAAAATTTCTGGGCGGAGGTGATATTAAACCCTTTGACAAGATGAGTAGGTGTTTGTCAGGCCTATGAGAGGCCTATTGGGCATTCTTTTCTACGTGGAGGTAATATGGATATAATGATAAAAGTTTGAAATCGTGGTGTGCTCAGAATGGCACAAGGCATGGGGCATAGGATGCAGGCATGGGTCATGAAAGGCTGAAAAGCTTTTGAATCACACTGACTCATTTGAATTTAATAGGTTAGAAAGGCTGAAAAGCTTTTGAATCACACTGACTCATTTGAATTTAATAGGTTAGCAAGTTTTAACATGCTTTGATCACAGACCTATTGGATAGTGTCAAAAAAGTGTGTAATATAAGCATAGCGAAACACTAAAAAATTTGCGTGTACTCTGAAGCCCATGTTTCTCTCCCTCATAAAGACTTGTCCCTGTAGTTGTAGAGGAGCCAGTGAACAATTGAGTAGGGAAATGATAGGGTCAAATTCTGTTTTTACCTTGAGGACTGTGAATAATGAACTGGAGCATTTCTGGTCAGATGATGAACTGTTAGCTGCTGTTATTTATTTAGTTGGATTTCTGTGGGGAGAAATGGGAAAGGGTAATATTTACAGCTAAACATGGTTTAGATTGATGGTAAAGACTAACCTCTAGATTTAAGAAACAACAAATTCCTGCAGTCCTTCTGAGTAGGGGTTCCTTGAGATAATTATTCCTAATCCCTAAGGAAGTGGTTCTTAAAGCATGATTCCCCTACCAGCAGCATCAGCCTGGAAACTTGTTGGAAATGGGGATACGTGGTAGGACCCCAGACACACCGAATCAGAAGACTTGGCTGGAGTCCAAGTTTTTCAGTAGGTTTCCTAGGTGTTTCTGTTGCCTTCTAAAGTTTGACAGTCATTGTTCTAGGACATCCATTGTATGTAGTAAATTAATGCTTCTTATAGTATGGTATTGGTTCTGAAAACTCTTTGGGAAAATTAAGAAAATGGTCATTCTAAAATCACTTACTGTGAATGTGCCTAAAAATAGACACTCTATATAAGTAAGAAAAAATATGGACAACCTAGTACTAGGTTGTCCATATTTTTTCTTACTTATATAGAGAAACTAATAAAGGAACCAGAGAGAGAAGACAAGTCACTTGTAACTGAACAGCAGTTAGTTTAGCAGATTTATCAACAGCATGAATGAAGATAAAAGTTCTCTAGATTAGTATTTCAAAGTGCCGAGGAAAAATGACATAACCCTCATTGGTTATTGTCATTGTACAGTGAAGGAGAAATGAACTTTTTCAGGTGGAGATGGAGAGTTTGCTACTGACAGACCATTGCTGAAAGAACTGCTGAAGGTAGTTGAACTTTGATGGAAGGGAACTGAATCCAGAATGTAGAAGAGGATGAAAGACTCAAAGTTAGCAGAGAAATTGGTAAGCATAGACAAATTGGGACAGTTTGATTATATGAAACAATACAGTAAATAAATACATAAGAATTGAAGGAGGTAGTAGTCTGAGTAAGCTTTCTGAGGTGCTGTTGTTTAGAAAGAGTAATAAAATTGATTCTACTTTAATAAAATTGATTCTACTTTTAAGTAGTTCTGTTAAAATTGTAAGGAAAACTTAAAAAAAGGAAAGAAAAAATGCATGGTATTGAAAACATAGCTGTGGAAATAGTTTCATATATATCAGTTATCAAAATAAATGTAAACAGAATAAACTTACCAGAGAAAGCATGGAGACTCTGGGATGGGATTTCTTTTAAAGACAGCAAACAAGTAATTATAGTGATGTTTATCAATAATGCATCTAAAATATTCTAATGCAAGGACCCCCACTCCCCTGAAGCTGTCACAGATGTGTTTAAGAAAAATGAGACTAATACAAAAACATTATCAAGGAATAAGAGGTTCATTCCTTAAAAATGAGATCATCACTAGGAAGGCTTAAATATTTCTAGGAAAAAGTAAATGTCATGAATTTGTGTATAATATAAAAGACAACCTCAAATATAGAGAACTTTATAATCAGTATTTTTAACACACTTCTCAATAATTAATACATCAAGTAAATAGTAAGGAATGAAAATTTGAATAAAGAATTAACAATCTTGGGATGCTATAGAACCCTGAAACTAATAATTAGATCATACGTATTTTTTAAGTACACAGAACATTTATGAAATTTGACCTTATAGCAAGTCATGAAGCAAGTTGTAGCTAATGGGAGATTATCACTGTGCAGCCCACAGTGCAGTCTAATTACAAATCAAAAGATAAAGCAGTCATATTTAGAAATTTAAAAATATTTTAAAGTAATTAGGTGGGTTGCAGAAGAAATAACTGTGGAAATTAAGCTTCTACAGTCAGTCGCTCTGTCATGTCCGACTCTTTGCGACCCCATGGACTGTAGCACGCCAGGCCTCTACAGAATAAAGCATCACATCCTTTGTGGCTCAGCTGGTGAAGAATCCGCCTGCAATGCGGGAGACCTGGGTTCAATCTCTGGGTTGGGAAGATCCCCTGGAGAAGGGAACGGCTACCCACTCCAGTATTCTGGCCTGGAGAATTCCACAGACTGTATAGTCCATGGGGTCGCAAAGAGTCGACTGGACGAGTCCTTCTTTTTCAAGGTAATACTGAAGAGATTAACTCATAGGCTTAAGTGATAATATTTGAAAAGAAACAGAAATGAGTGGGCTAAGTGTTTAAGCAAACTAAGAAAGTAGATGCAAAAATGGTAGTGCTAAAGAATAGAAATAATAACAGAAAGCAAAGGAACAGTGGAGGGACTTAATGAAATAAAAATCGGATCCTTTGAAAAGACAAATAATGAGCTACTGAAAGGTATATTTAGGAAAAAGAACACACAGTGTTTTTGAAAATGTGAAAATGGAGATATAACTATAACTGTAATACAGTTTAGTAAAATTTACAAGAAATTTTATGCCAGTACATTTGAGAACAGTAAAGGAACATATAAATAGGCTATATTCTAGAAAAATACACTAAACTGACTCAAATTTAAATCATGATGAGATAAAATATCAAAAAAAATTAAAATGAGCAATTAAAAATATACCTTTTCCTTCTACATACCACTATCAGACTGAAAGGGTTAAAAAGTTCAGTTACACCTTTATGAAACAGATTGTTTATATCTTATGTGTTAGAGAACAGGAGAAGAGGCAGTTACCCAATTTAGATTTTGAAGCTAATATAACAGCTTTATTAAAAAGGACAAGGAAAATATGAAAGAGGAAATTTGGCCTAAGCCAGTTTATTTATTTGGATATTTATATCTATGTACATATGAAAGTTACAAAGTGAATTCAATAAGGTATCTTTATTTTTAAAACTTGTCATTATGGCACATTTAAGATGTATAAAAGCACTTCAGTATTCTTGCCAGGAGAATCCCATGGACAGAGAAGCCTGGTGGGCTACAGTCTGGGGGGGTGCAAAGTGTTGGATATGACTGAGCGCACACACAGTTCAGCTAACCTGCATGTATTTAAAGTACCTTTTGATCAATTTTGATATATGTTTACACCTGTAACACCATGACCACAATCAAGATAATGAATATATCCATCACCCCTAAAAGTTTACTAGTGCTCCTTTGTAATCCCCTCTCCAATCTCCTCTTCTACCCCAGGAAACTACTGATCTGCTTTCTGTCACTGTAATGTTTCATTTTCTCGAGTTTTCTTTGAGTCAGGACAATGACTTTTTCAGTCATCCACGTTGTGGAGTAACTCGCCACAATAGTAATTCATTGCTATTTATTGCTGGGTAGTTGTCTGGTATACCACCATTGTGTATCCATTCACTTGTTGATGGACATTTGGATTGTTTCAGTTTTGGGCTCATAAAAGTAAAACTGCTGTGAACATTTGTGTGTAAGTCTGTATGGACATATGGTTTCATTTCTGTTAGCCAGGTGGCTCAGTGGTAAAGAATCTGCCTGCCAGTGCAGGAGATGCAAGAGGTGCAGGTTCGATCCCTGGGTCAGTAAGATCCCTTGGAATAGGAAGTGGCAACCCATTCTGATATTCTTGACTGGAGAATTCCATGGAGAGAGGAGCCTGGTGGGCTACAGTCCATGGGGTGGCGACGAGTTGGACACAACTGAGTGTGTACATACGATACAATACAGATAAATACCTAGGAGTGGAATGACTGGATCATAGGGTACTTCTGTGCTAACTTTTTAAGAAACTGCCAGACTATTTTGCAACATGATTACTGTTTTACATTTCAGTCTGTAGTGTTTGAAAGTTCTAGTTCCTCCCTGGCCTTGCCCACACATGATCAGTGTTAGGCCTTCTATTTTTTCGGGCTCCAAAATCACTGCAGATGGTGATTGCAGCCATGAAATTAAAAGACGCTTACTCCTTGGAAGGAAAGTTATGACCAACCTAGACAGCATATTGAAAAGCAGAGACATTACTTTGCCAACAAAGGTTCGTCTAGTCAAGGCTATGGTTTTTCCTGTGGTCATGTATGGATGTGAGAGTTGGACTGTGAAGAAGGCTGAGTGACGAAGAATTGATGCTTTTGAACTGTGGTGTTGGAGAAGACTCTTGAGAGTCCCTTGGACTGCAAGGAGGTCCAACCAGTCCATTCTGAAGGAGATCAGTCCTGGGTGTTCATTGGAAGGACTGATGCTGAAGCTGAAACTCCAATGCTTTGGCTACCTCATGCGAAGAGTTGACTCATTGGAAAAGACTCTGATGCTGGGAGGGATTGGGGGCCGGAGGAGAAGGGGATGACAGAGGATGAGATGGCTGGATGGCATCACCGACTCGATGGACATGAGTTTGGGTGAACTCCGGGAGTTGGTGATGGACAGGGAGGCCTGGCGTGCTGTGATTCATGGGGTCGCAAAGAATCAGACACGACTGAGCGACTGAACTGAACTGAGCTGAATAGTTGTATAATGGTATCCCATTAGGTTTCAAGTTTGCATTTCCTTGATGACTAGTGATATGAGCATTTTTTCAAGTGCTTATTTGTTCTCTCTGTATCTTCCTTGAAGTGTTTGTTCAAATCTGTTTTTGTTTTTTTATAGATGGGGTTGTTTTCATATTATTGAGTTTTGAGAGTTCATTCTTGACACAAGTTATTTATGAGATGTGATTTGAAATTTTTTTTCTGGTTTTTGGTTTGTCTCTTTACAGCATAAGTTGTTGGGTTTTTTTGTTTTTGTTTTGTTTACAGATATCTTATTTAATGATTTGTTCCTTTGCATCTTTTTAAAAAAATTACTTGATTGATTTACATAGAGCATGTTTTTAATTTTGGTAAAGTTAGTTTTTCAATTTTTTCTTTTCTGGATTGTGGTTTTGGTTTTGCCTCTTAAGAAATCTTTGCCTAATGTGAGGTTATAAAAAGTTTGTCCTAGGTGTTTTTAGTTTTAGATTTTACATTTATATCTGGGATCCAACTTGTATAAATTTCTGTATTTAGTGCAAAGTACAGATTGAAGTTCAATTTTTTTTTTTTTGGCAAGTGCATATCTAACCATTCCAATACCTTTTGTTAAAAAAAGGAAGGAATGACATTTTTCTGCATTCTTCTCACTTGGGAGCTCTCAAACTGCTCCATTTTAAGGTAAAGCATAAACTAGTGAATATTTATATTTGTTTGTACAAATATGTATTGATTTAAAAAGGAAAGAGAAATGGAAATAGATACTATTATATAGTTTGTTTAAACAAATCACTAGTTGGAAAACATGCTAGAAGATTACATGGATACTGGTAAATGTTAATAGTAATAAGCAGCCAAAGTGGAGAAGCAGCTAACTTGGGGCAAGAGAGAGAGAACAGTTTTGGTTTGGGTGTGAAGAGCCTTTGGAACTTGATGCGTGTGTGTGTGTGTTTGTGCATGTGTGTGCGTGCGTGGTCAGTTGTGTACAGCTGTACATGACCCCAGGGACTGTAGCCTCCCAGGCTCCTTTGTCCATGGGATTTCCCAGGCAAAAATATAGGAGTGGTTGCCATTTCCTACATGGTAGCAATGCCTTAAACAAAGTGGTGGATTTTGTTTGTATAGCAATAGGCTAGGAGAAGGCAATGGCACCCCACTCCAGTACTCTTGCCTGAAAAATCCCAAGGACGGAGGAGCCTGACAGGCTGTAGTTCATGGGGTCGCTAAGAGTTGGACACGACTAAGCGACTTCACTTTCACTTTTCACCTTCATGCATTGGAGAAGGAAATAGCAACCTACTCCAGTGTTCTTGCCTAGAGAATCCCAGGGACGGGGAGCCTGGTGGGCTGCTGTCTATGGGATCACAGAGTCTGACACGACTGAAGTGACTTAGCAGTAGCAGTAGCAGTAGCAGTAGGCTAGTAGTCAACCAACTGTTAACCTTTGCATAGCTGGAAAATGCAGACTTACTTTATACCCAGATTCATGCATTGATTAAGGTTAATATTGGCCATCATCTAGTACACCAGGAACCTTGGTTGTTTTTGAAGACATACTAAATATTAATGAATGGTCAGTTGTCATCACCTTACCCTCACTTCTCTGCTCTGTGCCAGCATTTTGAGTTGGAAAGGGATTCAGTGCCTCTTTTTTGTTTATGATCATCACTATATTCCCTGAAGGAGATGCCATGTGAATAGTGAAAATTGCTTTCTTCTGTCATGCTTTTATTGCCTTTGGCTATCTTTTCCCCTTTTCTCTTGTGACACACAAAAGGTTGAGGGGCAGTGGACATATATTCAGAGATCATAAAAACCCAGACATTTCCTTATTGTGTTATCTCATCCAGTGTAGAGAAAATTCAGCAATTAAAAATTAGTTAATATAATTGCTTTAACCAATTATAGTAATTAGTCAATAGTAATTAGTCAGTGACATTATGATTTCTGTTGTGAAATTAAACAGTCCAAAACACAATCCCAAAATAATACCTAATCCATTTCAGGAAAATGGATTTATTTCCATTTTGATAATACAAATAGTTCTTTTACTCTCCTGTCTTTTAAAAAATACATTATTTCTCATCATTTCCAAAACTATAACATGGCTTTTGATAGTTTTAGTTATGAAAACAATGAAATTTCAAGGCAATATTTGTACTGAGTAAAGCAGAATGTTTTATTAAAGAGAAATAAAGCAGCTTAAAATATATAGAGACTTAGTGATTATCATAGTTTCATTGAGTTAGACAAGGCTGTGGTCACTGTGATCAGTTTGGTTAGTTTTCTATGATTGTGGTTTTCATTCTGTCTACCCTCTGATGGAGAAGATTAAGAGGCTTATGGAAGCTTCCTGATGGGAGAGACTGACTGAGGGGGAAACTGGATCTTGTTCTGATTGGTGGGGCCATGCTCAGTAAATCTTTAATCCAATTTTCTGTTGATGGGTGGGGCTGTGTTCCCTTCCTGTTGTTTGACTTGAGACCAAACTATGGTGGAGGTAATGAAGATAATGGCAACCTCCTTCAAAAGGTCCCATGCACACACTGCCGCACTCAGCGCCCCCGACCCTGCAGCAGGCCACCGTCGACCCACGCCTCTGCCGGAGACTCCTGGATACACGGGCAAGTCTGAGTCAGTCGTTTGTGAAAAGATCAGTTTTCATTCCAATCGCAAAGAAAGGAAATGCCAAAGAATGTTCAAACTACTGCACAATTGCACTCATCTCACACACTAGCAAAGTAATGCTCAAAATTCTCCAAGCCAGGCTTCAACAGTACATGAACTGTGAACTTCCAGATGTTCAAGCTGGATTTAGAAAAGGCAGAGGAACCAGAGATCAAATTGCCAACATCTGTTGGATCATCGAAAAAGCAAAGTGAGTTCCAGAGAAACAACTACTTTTGCTTTACTGACTACGCCAGAGCCTTTGACTGTGTGGATCACAACAAGCTGGAAAATTCTTAAAGAGATGGAAATACCAGACCACCTGACCTGCTTCCTGAGAAATCTGTATGCAGGTCAAGAAGGAACAGTTAGAACTGGACATGGAACAACAGACTGGTTCCAACAGTACCGGAAAGGAGTACATCAAAAGGCTGTATATTGTCACCCTGCTTATTTAACTTATTTGCAGAGTACATCATGTGAAATGCTGGGCTGAATGAAGCACAAGCTGGATTCAAGATTGCTGGGAGAAATATCAATAACCTCAGATATGCAGATGACACCACCCTTATGGCAGAAAGTGAAGAAGAACTAAAGAGCCTCTTGATGGAAGTGAAAGAGGAGAGTGAAAAAGTTAGCTTAAAACTCGGCATACAGAAAACTAAGATCATGGCACCAGTCCCATCACTTGGCAAATAGATGGGGAAACAATGAAAACAGTGAGAGAAGACTATTTTCTTGAGCTCCAGAATCACTGCAGATGGTGACTACAGCCATGAAATGAAAACACACTTGGTCCTTGGAAGAAAAGCTATGACCAACCTAGACAGTATATTAAAAAGCAGAGACATTACTTTGCCGACAAAGGTCCATCTAGTCAAGGCTATGGTTTTTCCAGTAGTTGTGTGGACGTGAGAGTTGGACGGTAAAGAAAGCTGAGCGCCAAAGAATTGATGCTTTTGAACTCTGGTATTGGAGAAGACTCTTGAGAATCCCTTGGACTGCAAAGAGATCCAACCAATCCATCCTAAAGGAAATCAGTCCTGAATATTCATTGAAAGGACTGATGTTGAAGGTGAAACTCCAATACTTTGGGCACCTGATGTGAAGAACTGACTCATTTGAAAAGACCTGGATGCTGGGAAAGATTGAAGGTGGGAGGAGAAGGGTCCATCAGAGGATGAGATGGTTGGATGGCATCACTGACTAGATGGACATGAGTTTGGGTGAACTCCGGGAGTTGGTGATGGACAGGTAGGCCTGGCGTGCTGCAGTTCATGGGGTCGCAAAGAGTCAGATATGACTGAGTGACTGAACTGAACTGAGTGATTATCAGCATTAGACAAATGATAAAATGCTGTGGTGGTTCTTTGCTAGTATGTTTGAAAAAGTACTTTTTGGGTGTTTAAAATATTAGAATTCTTAATTTAAGAATTAAGAATTAGAAAAGATTAGACTTTTATATTTGGGAATTGTGTATTGCTGCAATTTAAAAATAGGTAGACTTGTAATGGATTTATATTTTTGAAGCTTTGAGATGCCTTTTATAAACTTTATTGAGCAAATCTAGCTAATTAGCACAGCAGGGTGGAAGAGAGACTTGTTGAAGTAACTTTAGGCAATTGTTATTGAACTGAGAATTTATTAGAGAATCTAGCAGAATTTTTTGGAGTAAGGAGAATAGTTCAAATGAAGCAGATTTCATGTTAAACTTTGGTAGTGTTTGTGGTTCTCTTCTGGATGATGAACAGATTCCTTAATTTTGCATTGAAAGATTTTGGTTGGAGAAGGTGAGGAGCAGAGGGCTCTGTTGAGAGAATTTCAGTGGGTAGGGGATCTTAAAACCAGTTACTGTGAGTTTTATTTTGATAGAAGATTCTTTGTGACTCTTGGGTTCTGAAAAGGAGTTTACACAATGAATACATTTTTTAGGCTGATGCTGGAACAATCTGAGATAATGATTGAGAATTAGTATGGGACTAAACTCTTAAAATGTAGAAGGGAAGGTTTGACATTAGACGAGAAGAAACTGCCCTTCTTTCTTCCTTCTTTCATGGGATCTAGAAATCCTTAAAATAGTAAATAAAAGGCACAAGCTTAGGGAATACAGTTTGGTGGTTAGAGAATTGGGAAAGTTTAAATCAGTCTTGCAATTTTTATCTTTAGATACACTGTGCTTGGTGTTTAGTGTGGAAGAGACATTGAATTAAAAACTTAGTAAAAATTATGAAATACTGGGAGTATTACATAAAGAAATTGTTTGGTTTATAGGAATTATATGCAAACTCAGATCAGCACATAAAAGGGAGTATTGACAAAAATAAAATTTGTGTGGAACTTAGGTTTTAAAAAGTAGGTAGCTATAGGCACTATAGGTCTTTTGCTGTATTATAATTTTTAATTATTAAAAAACTTGGGAAGTATACTAGAAATTGCTTTAGACATTTCCATTAAACAAATTACAGAAGAAAAATACTTGCTTTTGTAAAAACTTTGTGGTATATCTACTTCATCCTTAGCACATACACTTCAAATTGATGACTGCTTTCATTTAGGGTCTCCATATCTGTGTGTGAATATTAAAACCACTCCAAGACAGTATTCATAGGAAGCAGATTAGTGACCTGAGATAATCGAAAATGGCTCAGTGGAAGATTAGCCTGGAGCATGAGCTTGAAGCATGACTGGATTTGCTTGGGATGGAAGTGGGAGGATGGGAAGTTGATTGCATGTGGAAGTCAGCAAAGTTATGAAAGCAGTAGTGTACACCACACCTTCAAGTGACAGTGAGGAGGAGACTTTTAAAGGCAGCATGATAGACTTCTACTTGGGAAGTCTCAGATGGGGATGTGAGTAAGGTTTAAAAGTAAAGTGAGGCTGTTGTGTGATGGTTATACCATGTGGGGTTTCATTTTTTTTTCTCTGGTAGGAAAGTGTTTGAGCAGGAGAATGATATTTTAAAAAATGATGTTTTAGGAAAATCATTGTCTGGGATGGCTTGGAAAATTTTGTTGAGATTAGAGCCAGAGCAGCCAATTAGGAAGATTTTATGATGTTGAAAGAATGAAGGAAAGGGTAACATTGAATATCTGCTCATGCAGTGCATTGTCCTAGGCTTTCATGTGTATTATCTCATTATTCTTTAACAACAACATTTAGAGGTGGATATTATTAGCCTCTGGCTTTTCAAGAGACTGGATGTCAGAGAAATTAAATATTTCACTTAGAAATACTGTAAACTATTAGGCAACAATTGTATGTTATGCAGTACCAAAATAATATTTAACTAATCCACTTTGATTAGTTATGCAGTCCATGGGGTCACAAAGAGTCAGACACGACTGAGCGACTGAACTGAACTGAGTCCTCATTGATGGAAATTTGGATTATTTCCATTTTTAAAAAATTGTTTATAGCAATGCTACAATCAATATTCTTACATATATTTTTGTACATATTTTTTAGCACTGTATTTCTGTAGAAGAAACGCCTACAAGTGGAACTGAATTCCTGGATTAAAATGGCCTTTTAAATAAATATGTAGGAGGCCTGGAAAAAGTGTACTGAGTGTGGATAATGGATCATCATTGTCTTGGCGGTTGTTAGAGAATCATAAGAAAGGTAGTTGGTACTACAGAAAACTAATAGAGCATATCCTTGCCAAGTATAATAAGAGAATAAGCCATGGAATTTTAGAATAGAAGGTCCTAGAAATAATTTCATCCAATCCTTAAATTTACTGTTGAGACACTTGAGATCTAGAAAGTTTCAAGAGAGTTTCTAAAATTGAGCTGGGATTAGAATCAAGATACCCAGATTTTTATTCACTATTCTAAATGATATAGATCTTTTCACTTTTGAAAGTAAATTTAAGGAGAAACCTACATTCACATTCCTATGCATTGTTTTATATGTATATATAGTTCATATGTTTATAACTGCTATTTTCTGCCATTTTCACTTAATATTATTTCATATGGAATTAAATTTTTATGAAACTTTGATGTGCTAAAGAGTATTTACTGTTTAATCTTCTCTCTCTCTCTTTTTTTTTAACCCTCCTTTTCCATCAGTCAGGTACTGTAGAGTCAGAAACAGACACACTCTGGTCTTTAGATGGGCTGAAGTGGAAATACAGGATGAGATTTTAATGTGTTTTAAAACAAAAGATGATATGCATTAAAAGGTTTTCAGAAACACGGATGTGAAGTGTATGGTCCTTTTTTCCCTATTTGTTTAAAATAGTAGTATAGAATTACATTTTGTTGATAGGTTATAGTTACCTATTTATTGTTTACCTTTTTGGCTTTTTCTTGCCCCTCAAATTACTTTAAATTTCCAGTTATTATTGGTATGCTGTGCTGTGCTTAGTTGCTCAGTTGTGTCTGATTCTTTGCGACCCCACGGGCTTTAGCCTGTATCATGCCAGGCTCCTCTGTCCGTGGGATTCTCCAGACAAGGATACTGGAGTGGGTTGCCATGCCCTCCTCCAGGGAATCTTTGCAACCCAGGGATCGAAACCAGGTCTCCCACATTGCAGGTGGATTCTTTACTGTCTGAGCCACCAGGGAAACCCAGAAATACTGGAGTGGGTGACCTATTCCTTCTCCAGGGAAACTTGCCAACCCAGGAATTGAACCAGGGTCTGCTGCATTACAGGTGGATTCTTTACCAGCTGAGCCACTAGGGAAGCCCTTATTACTGATATATAGAAGTACAATTGTTTTTAAAAAAAAAATAAGAAAAAAAAAAAACAGGCTTTTTTAAAGAGCAGTTTTAGGTTTATAACAAAATTGAGAGGGAGGTACATAGATTGCTCATATACCCCTGCTCCCACACATGCTTAGGTCTGTCCTGTTACCAGCATCATTAACCAGAATGCTTTTTTCTTTTAACCTACATTGATGCATCATAATCACCCAAAGTCCACAGTTTATCTTAGAGTTCACTCTTACAGGCTTGGACACATGTTTAAGGATATATATCTATAATTATAATGTCATATAGAGTATTTTCACTGCTATGGAAAATCTTTTGTGCTCTGCCTATGTACCACATTGCCTCACCTCCCCACCGGCAGCCACTGACTTTTTTAAACTGTCTCTAGGTTTGTCTGTTTCAGAATGTCATATAGTTGGCATTATACAAGTGAAATCTTTTCATGCAGATTGGCTTCTTTTGCTTAGTAATAGGCGTTTAAATATAGTTTTTTCATGTCTTTTCATCACTTGATAGCTAATTTTATTTTTAGTGCTAAGTAATACTGCATTAGGGCTTCCCAGGTGGCTAAGTGGTAAATAATCAGCTTGCCAGTGCAGGAGATGCAAGTCAGTCCCTGGGTGGGGAAGAGCCCCTGGAGGAGTGCATGGCAACCCTCTCCAGTATTCTTGCCTGGAGAATCCCATAGACAGGAGCTTGGTGGGCTACAGTCCATGGGGTTGCAAAGAGTCAGACGTGAGTGAGCACGCATGCAATATTGCCTTGTTTGGATGTACTGTAGTTTATCGTTTCACCTACTGAATGTTATTTTGATTGCTTTCAAATTTGGGCAGTTATGAACAAAGCTACTGTAAATATTCATGTGTAGATTTTTGTGTATATAGACATTTTCAACTCCTTTGAATACTAAGAAGCATGAATGCTGGATATTATGGTAAGAGTATGTTTGATTTTGTGAGAAACTGCCACATTCTCTCCCACGTGGCTGCACCAGTTTTCATTTCCACCAGCAGTGTATGGGTACCTGTTGCTCCACATACTTGCCAGCATTTGGTGGTGTTATACGATTGGTTTTTGTTTATTGACTTTGTATATTGAAGGATGAAGGAAAGGGTAGCACATTGAGTATCTTGCTAAAATCCCTTTATTAGTAGTTCTGATTGTATCCTAAAATTTTCAATATAGATGATTGTAACATCAATGAAAAAGACTTTTTATTGCTAACTTTTATGCCTTTTATTTTCTTTTTATTGGCTATTACATTATCCAATCCTTTGAACACCATATTGAATAGGAGCAGTAAGAGGGCAGTGGGGCAAGAAAAAGAAAGAAAAGCCGTAACTCTCTTCTCTATTCTTCCTCCCTCTGTTTCATGAGTGTCCAATATTGATAATGAATCGATCCTCTAATCAATATGAAATACCCTGTCTCTCTGGTAATGCTTCTTAAAAAGTCTTCTTAAAGTAATGTCTTAATGTCTGCTTTGCTAAAATTTATATAGTTTCTCCAGCTTTCTTATGATTAGTGTTCACATGCAATGTTTTTCTGTATTTTTATCTTTGACATAAATCTTTGTCTCTTGTAAGTAGTGTATAGTTAGGTGTGCTTGTTTTTTAACCTCTTACTATCTCTGCCTTTTAAATAAGGCGGTTAGACCATCAGTACTTAATGTTACTGGTATGGTTAGGTTTACATTTTCATCTGCTAGTTGTTTTTCCTCCTTTTTTGGAAAGGAGGTCTTTTGGATTGAGTATTCTTAAAATTCATATTTCTTCCACTATTTTTGTGTATACCTTTGTATTTTCTCAGTGGTTCCTCTAGGAATTATGATACGTGTTGTTAACTTTTTACACTGTACCATGAGTTAATACTGACAAAATAAAATCTGTATTTGACAACTCTGAACCTGAATTTGGTCATTTTTTTAGGGTGTCATCTCCACTTTTCGTTGCTATGTTAGCCCACTTAGTGAAATTCTGAATATGACAACAAAAATTTTATGGCAAAAATCACATTTCAGAAAAAGCAAAATCACATTTTGGTGATTTATTTTAAATTAAGGATATTTACTTCCACTCTCATTATCTTCATACTGAAGAAGTTCACCATTGCAACTCTTAGTAGCATGTGAGAGAGTCAGATATGGATAATAGGAAGCCAAAAGATCTGTGATAAATACTCTACATTATATTTTTTCCCCACAATTCAGAATTTTCAATCCTTAGAGCTGAATACAGAGACAAAGGATTATCTGCTCACCTTTGCTCTAGACTGAATCTGGTCCAGAGAAGCATTTCATGGTTGGGTCCAGGTTGTACTGGGGATTTTCTCACTGGGCTGCATCTGTGATTTTCTTAATGAGGTTTTTTTAGAGATAGACTACTTTGTCATGTGTGTCCATCTCCTTGACCCAAAAGGTATCTGTAATTAGAGTTAAAAATTTACTTTCCACATACATGTAAGTATTTATAGTTGTACAGTATAATGATTATCAGATCTCACAGTACTTTTTGAATATTTTTTATATTACTTTTGGAAAGTTTTTCTTAAAATGTCTTATTTGAGTTCTGAAGTTGGTATCTAGCCTTAGTAGCGTTTATTAAACTGTAAGATGCACCAAGAAACTCAGCATTCATATAGTAGTCAACTGAATGCTGGTGTTCACTTGTCGTAAACATCTGTTAAAACTTGTAATATATGAATAATGAAATCCATGTAATGTTGACTTTAAAAAGTTTGGGTTCATGCTATATAAAGAACATGAGTACAGTATCTTTTAAGATTTAAAATTCTAGTTCTGAACTTGGAAGGTGAAAACAGTTTCTCTTACCAAAAATATGTAACTGAAAAATTTTATATTATGCATATTTATATGTGTTTATATGCATATGTCTGTCAAAGGTAAATATTTGTAGAGCTCATATACTATTTGAAGAATTTGTTTAAGCCACATCTACATATTCTTTCATACACATGCTTAAGTTCAACTTAAAACCTTCCTTTTTTCTGTAGGTTAACTATTTTAAAGTGTTTCGAGATACAATGAGGAAGTGGCTCAGTGCCTCAGTCAGGGAGAATCCCAGTGACATCTGCAGTGGAGAATGATGTGGAGAATGGGAAGCAGAAGAGGCCAAGATTGGAAGAGCAGGTGGGGAGCAGGGCACTAGGTCAGACAGAATAAGAACACTGACGTGGAGCTGAAATGTTTTACATTGTGTCATTAGCACTTTAATATGTGATTGTACTTAACAGAATAAGAAATTGCTGATTAACTCACCTGTGCTATAAAGAGGAATTATATATTTATGTGAATAAAATAAGAGTCATGAAGGTGGTAGAGCTTTTTAGAACACTGATGAGAGAGAAGGCTGGTATTTTGTGTTTCACACACCTCAACTAGGCACCTTATGATGGGGCTTTACCTTTTTTCTTTTTTGGCTAGGGCCCTGCTGTGAGATAGTGTTTGGAATGAAATTCTGGAAGTATCATTTCTGATAATTAAAAAACATTTTTTTTTGCAGTAGGGGTTTTTAAAATTTATTTTTAATTGGAGTATGATTGCTTTACAGTGTTGTGTTGGTTTGTGCCATTCATCAACATGAATCAGCCATAGGTATGTGCAGTAAGAGATTTAAAGCAACTGTATTTTGAAATAGTTTCAAAATTAGAGAAAAATTATAAGAATAGTGTAAAGAATTTTTTACATTCTTCTTCCGTATTCATTTGGGCTTCCCTGGTGGTTCAGACAGTAAAGAATCTGCCTGCAGTGTAGGAGACTTGGTTTTGATCCTGGTGTTGGGAAGATTCCCTGGAAATGGAAACAACTACCAACTCTAGTACTCTGGCCTGGAGAATTCCATGGACAGAGGAGCCATATTCATTGATTTTGTTACATTTATGGTCCTCTGGATATTTTTTCCCTGAAAATTTTGAAAATGTTACAGATATCATACCCCTTTACTCCTAAATACATCAGCATATGTTTCCTAGAGCAAGGATATTCTTTTATAATCACAGTATAATGATCAAATTCAGCAAATTTAACATTAATACCGTACTCTTGTCTGTATTCTGCATTAAAGTTTTGCCAGTTTTCCCAGTAATGCCTTTTATAACACTTTCCTCCTCCCTCTGTCTAGGGTTCAGTCAGTATTGTGCAGTCCATTTAATTGTCACACTTCTACACCATGCTCAGCCTTTGTCTTTAGGCTAAGCACCTAAGAATATCCATGAAAAAAGGCTTAGCATCCATGAAAAAAGGCTTAGCACCAAAGAATTTTCAAGGAATGTTAAAATTAGAGTTTGTTATAAATCATTTGACTTTCTTTATAGTTCTCTTTTGGGGCTTGCTGCTGTATTTTAATGTTACCGCTTTGGCTTCTTGCCTCTAGCTCAGTTGCCAAGAAGAAACATTTAAACTATTCTAGTTTTCATTTTAAAATTGGATTGAGCTTGTTAAGGGGATTAGAAAGGACAACCCCGCCCCCCACCTCAAGATACCACTAGGATCAGTCTATTCATATGTAGTGGAACTAGAGCCAGAATGGGAACCTTTTACTTCTTTTTTTTTTTTTTTTTTTTTTTTTTTTACTTCTTGACTTGCTATCTTGAATGCTTATTGTAAAGTAAGTAATGAGTAAAAATCAGTATAGAGTTCATAAGCATCAGCCTTGGGGCTTACTAGACCTCTTTGAATCCCAGTGCATTACTAGCTGGGTAGTCTTGACCAGGTTCCTTAACCTTAGAGGAGAATTCAGGTAAAATGGGGATAATAATACCTACGTTCATGTGTTTTGGGGAACATTAGAGATAATGCATAATAGTGCCTGTCTGGCACTTAGTTGGTGCTCAAGAAATGATTTTTATGTTTTTATTATACTATAGAAAGACAGCTCTAGGAGGTATCTTAAAAATCACCCAGATAATGAAACCTGTTCAGAAAGGTTAAGTAATTGTGACTGCTTTATGAGAATGAAAGTGCCTTGAGAGTAGGGAATGTTGTATCTTTTACCATATGTTCTTTAGAGTGTATAGAGCACAGAGATGGACTTGGTAAATAGTGATTGTTTACATACATTTCAGACATCCAAATTCTAGACATACTTCAATGTCAGGTAAATTAACATTTTTATCTGGTTTAAGAGATTGATTGTTGATAAACCTTTGGAAGTCACATAGCTCTTAAAATATGCATTCAGGAAAAATGGTATTTCAGACTTGTCAGACTATCCATAGAAATGAAGCAGAAGTTTTAGGAATATATATTTGTGATTTCTAAATATTTATATTTAATACTAAGAGGATTTTCAACAAGCATAATTAGGCTGTTTTTCTGTAGCTTTTTAGCGTATGTCAGATTTCAAATGTCACTTCATAGGAAATTGCTTGTTTCTGCCATAACAGTTTTCTTCAGTCCTCATCTCTTTGCACACCAAAAATACTGCAACTACTGGACTCACTTTTAGTTTCTTATAGGGGACGCTTGTAACTCTTAAATAGATATTTCATGAGTTTGTTTTTTTTTTTTTTTTGTAGGGGTCTTTCAAAAAACAGAGAAAGCATTTATTTTACTTAATCTGTTTTTTAAGTTCATTCTATCTTACAGTTACCATATGGGTCCATTGGATCATTTTATAAATCTAATATGCATTTGGAGATATTACTGATCTTATTTTGTCTATATTTTGAAACATTTTGCTATTTCATCCAAGGAATTCATTATTCATTAGTTATTCTCAACTATGGGGGAAAAAGGCTGAAATGATAAGAAAGAGGAAGAATGATGGAATTACTTGAAGCTGAGGTTGGCAAACATTTTTGTAAAGCTTAAGATAGTATATATTCTAGGCTTTGTGCACTACAAATGGTCACTGTGACATGTTCTTTAAACAGCCCTTTAAACATGTAAACACTGCTTGGGTCAGGAGCTCACATTAGCTGATGGGCTGGGTTTGCATGTGGGCCTTGGTGCGCTAGTGCAGTGCCCCTCAGCCAGCCTCCATACCGTACTGCCCAGAGAATTACGTCAGCCTGCGCGAAGTATAAAGGGAGACTGGAGACACCATCTTCATTGTCTGCTTTTTGCTTTTATTGGACAGAATTAGGAATTAATAATTTTTTATGTTTTTAATGGCAAAGAGAACATTGAAAAGGAACAAATTTTACATTTATTGCATGAATCGGACAATAAATACAAAGAGGCAAATAGCAGCATTCTAGACTCTTATCATGATGGTGCAGTTGATCATATAAGTAAAATCTTAGGACTGAATCTTCTTAAATAAAAGAATGATGATCTCAGTGAATTTTCTTAACTAAAAAATTGATGATTGAACAGTATATTTCTAAGGACCAAAAGAAAATAGGATATTCTTACTCATTCAGTCATTCAGCAAGGAGGAATTAATCAGGTAGTATTTTGTGACAAAATCTTGGATGTGTGGTTTGAAGGATAGGTGCTGGTATTCTTTTATCTCTTACATTTGTGCTCCAAATTTGACTGAATACAGTTTGTAAGTGGACATTGCACCTGCTTTGGTTATGTTAATCACTTTGATGTTTGAGTTCCACACGAGTTAAGTGAGAAAATCCTTCTTGACTATATTTTTGCATGTGGTTCTCTACTGAGACATATGAAGATGTTCTGTTCTTAAACAAATTGTGCCAAGCGATGAAAAGTGGATACTGTATAATAATGTGGAACGGAAGAGATTGTGGGGCAAGTGAAATGAACCACCACCAAGCACATCAAAGGCCTACCTCCATCCAAAGGAGGTGATGTTGTATATATAGTGGGATTGGAAGGGAGTCCTCTATTATGAGCTTCTTCAGGAAAACCAAACAATTAATTCCAATGAGTACTGCTCCCAGTTAGAACAACTGAAAACAACACTGTATGTAAAGCGTATGGAATCTGTCAACAGAAGATGCATAATCTTCCATCAGGATAATAAGACCTCGTATTTTTTTGTTGACCAGGCAAAAACTGTTACAGCTTGGCTGGGAAGTTCTGGTTTATCCACCGTGTTCACAGACATTGCTCCTTCAGATTTCCATTTATTTCTGTCTTTACAAAATTCTCTTAATGGAAAAAATTTCAGTCCCCCCCCCCCCCTCCCCTGAAAGACTGTAAAAGGCATCTGGAATAGTTCCTTGCTCAAAAAGATAAAAAATTTCAGGAAGATGGAATTATGAAGTTGCCTGAAAAATGGTGGAAGGTACTGGGACAAAACAGTGAATACGTGGTTCAATAAAGCTCTTGGTGAAAATGAAAAATATATCTTCTATGTTTACTTAAAAATCTAAAGCAATTTTTTTGCCAATGCAATGCAAAGATGATGAGAAGATAATAAATGTAGAAATGAAATGTTAATTGGATTATTCTAAATGTTCATAAATCTAAAAATGACAGTGATTTAAAAATTAAAAATCAGAGAAGGTGGCTGTTCTTCAACAAATTATGAGTCATTAAAAATTTCAAGTATTGCACTTTCACAGTACAACTACTAGAAGAAGGACCAGAAGTAATGATAAGCTTGAACCTAACAGAGATGTGTTTAAAGTCAGGAGTCAGGTTTATAAATGGACATATTCCACATTTATTAGTGACACTTGATGAACAGTTGTATTCAAAGAATGTGGCTCATTTTGTTTTATTGTAACTTAAATACCAGGCACATGTGGGAAATCTGGAGTGTGTATTTGAGTTTGCTAAGTGCTTTGTTACTCATTGAAAATTCCAATAAAGTTGTTTTTTACTCTCTGTTCTTCCAAACATTTTTTGTGAAATGACTTAAAATGTATATATTTTTAAAAAGAGTCAATTAGACCCAGATAGTAAATGATGATGACTGCTTTTCCTTGTATACTAACAGTAAAACACTAGTTTCCTATATGATTTCTCCTCTTGAGTTACGCCTTGTTAGGTTAGTGAGGAGAATATTTTGAGAAACAGCCTTAAAAGATTTGTTGCTGCTTTTACTGTTGGAATGTTACTGAGGACTTTATGCAATGTATTTTTTTTTGAAGACCAGATGTTTTACTTTCCCTGCTGTTTTTGCTTTTTAATTTTTTATTATAAGACTCAGTGTCACTGATCATGTTTTTCTTTTGACTTTGGCTATCATGAATTCATACACAGAATTAAGCGCTCACTATTAGTTTGTATTTTATGTTCCAGTGTTTCTTCCCAGTATTTTATTTTATGGTTTGCAAACAAGAACTTTTGTACTTGGAGGGTATCAACTACTGTGTCAAACCCATTTTGAGAATAAAATCGACTAAAGGAATGGCTTAATTGCACAGTAGATTTCTTTGAAAATATTGATTAAAGATTATTGAAGACTTGGAGTTTTATTCCCCCCTCCCTTTACATTGTCTTGGTTCCAGAGAGCTTTAAAATGAAAAAGTCAGAATATTTCCTTGGCCCCAGTTTTTACAGTGGATCGTAGGCAGCTTTACTTAGGACCCCACTCATTTGCCGAGAGCTTGTGTATGATAAGAGATGGAGATTAGAGATGACAAGGCTTTCTGCTTGGGCACATCACTCCCTGGGTGATTATAACTAAGGCAAGTGTATTGAGTCATTTTCCTGAGCCTGATACACAGACAAATAGCAGTGCATTTTCTGGACTTAGCATGATTCTCATCTTAAAACAGTTAAAATGATGGCGAAGGGGATTCCAAAATTATCCCTCCATAAAAGCAACAACACGAATAACAACAAAAAACTGGCAGAAACTCTCAGAATCAACTTTTTCAGGCCCCTGGAAACTAACCAAAGGCTTGTCACAGCCAGAGGGACGTTTATTAAGAAAAAACACCAAATCTCTGTGAGAACAATAAGCTTTGTGGTGTTTTAATCCACCCTGATCTCAACGCTTTTTCCTCTGCTCAGTGGTAGCCTTGAAAGTAACAGACCATGTTCTTGGTATTGGTACTGATACCAGAAGGAGCAGAATGGATGTCATTCACAATTAATTGTAATTAACTTATTTAGTTATGTGATTCTTTGAAAGGCAGAATCAAAAGGTTTGCCTTTATGTCGTTTAACTTAGAACTCTTCCACTGCTAAAATGATTTCTTGCAAGGGTTGGTCAAAAATGTTTACAGGTAAATGTAATATTTGCATATATATTACAAATATTTACAGGTCATTGATGCCTGAGGAAGTGTCAACAGTTGGGGCAAACATCAGACTAACCAAGAAGTTTGGAAGGGAAGGCTGTGAATAAGATACTTAGGAAACAAGGGCTTTGAAATTCTCTGACCTGGGAATTCCTAGGAATCTAAATGACCACATGGGTGTCCAGGGCTATGCACATGCTTGGGAAAGATCTAAGAAGGTCCTAAGGTCTCACTGCTGGCCGACCTTGAAGGCATGAGTTTTGAAGCCATGTCTCAACATGTGGAGCCCACCTGCAAAACATTGGGAGAATTTGGTTCCAGGCTTCTAAGGCAATCTTCCCATTCACTAGCTGATCGTTAAGCTAATAAGGGACTTTAGTAGTCACAATGATAAAAAATAAAGACTTTATAGTATTAGTTCAGAAAAATCATTAAACAAGGAAACAGCTACAACAAAGTGGCAATAAACCTTAAGGAGTGAAACATCTAATTGCTAGAGTTGTCGATTATTCAATGTCTAGTTTTCAACAAAAAGCTATGAAGCATACAAGAAGCTAGCCCCTTTCACAGAAGAAATGACTAGAAACTGTCTAGGAAATAGAGACATTGGACATAATAGTCAAAGACTTTAAGGAAATTTCTCAGACATGCTCAGAGAGCTAAAGGAAACCAGGAGAATGATATATCATCAAACAAGAAGTAAAAATTGAAAAAAATTTTAAAGGAAGTAAACTATGGAGTGGAAAAGTACAGTAATGGAAATGAAAAATTGACTAGAGGGTTTTAGTAGCAGATTTGAATAGGCCCCCCAAAATCAGTGAATTTGAAAATAGGTAAAATATCAGGTTCGAAGAGCTGAAAGAAGAATGAAAAATGAACAGAGCTTTAGAGACCTGTGAGACACCGTCAAGCGTGTCAGTGTTGGGTGTCCCAGAGGAGGAGGAGAGAAGGGGTGGAAAGAATACTTGAAGAAATATTGCCCTAAAACAGATTTGATGAAAGCTTTAATCTACACTTAAGTAGCTCAGCAAACTCAAGTAGGCTTAGCTTTAGAACATATTAAACTGACTAGAGAAGCAACTCATCATGTACGGGGGTCCTTATTAAGTTACAGCTGATTTCTCATCAGAAACATTGAGTCCAGAGGAGTAGGCTGACATATTACAAGTACTGAAAAAAGGTCAATCGAGAATTCTGTAGCCATCAGAAATGAAGGTGAAATAAAGATATTCCCAGATAAACAGAAATTGAGAGAATCATGACTAGAGGACTAACCCTACAGGAAATGCCAAAGGGGGACCTTCAAGCTGAAATGAGACCTGAGACAAAAATCAGATACATGTTAAGTAAAAACAGGTAAAGGTAACTACACAGGTAATTATAGAAGTCAGTATTAATACATACTTTGTAACTCTGCTCTTCCTGTTTGATATAAAAGACAGTGACATAAAACATTGTCTGCTTCTTGATATAGTGGGCTTCTCTGGTAACTCTGGTAAAGAACCTGCCTGCCAGTGCAGGAGAATGTGGATTCATTGTATGGGTTGGGAAGATCCCCTGGAGAAGGAAATGACGACCCACTCCAGTATTCTTGCCTGGGAAATCTCATGGACGGAGGAGCCTGATGGGCTGTAGTCAATGGGGTCACAAAAGAGTTGGACATGACTTAACTAACAACACCACAACATAGTCATACTATGTATGAAGATGTAATTAGTGACAATAAACAACATAAGGAAGAGAAGCAGTTACATAGGAGCGAAGTTTTTGTATACTGAATTTTGTATACTGAAATTAAACTATTTTGTATACTGAAATTTAAATTTTGTATACTGAAACTGATATTAATCCAAATTAGAGTTATAAATTAAGATGTTAATTGTAATTGTAGTGCAATCATTTAAAGAATATAATAAAAATTATGATAAAATGGTATACTGGCAAGTATCTATTTAACACAAAATTCAACTCTCCAACTAAAAGGCATAGATTTACAGAATGGATTAAAAGACATGATTCAGCTATTGATTCAGAGAGAGAAATGGGTTGGAAGTAAAGGATGAAAAAATATATATGCAAACTGAAATCAAAAAGGGTCAGTCTTTCAAAAAGATGTAACAGTTGCAAACTTGTGTGCACCTAAAAGAGCCTTGGAATACATAAATCAGGTATTGACAGAGTGGAAAAGAGAAATAATCAGTTCAGCAGTAATTGAGAACGTCAGTACCTTACTTTAAATATGGACAGAACAGCTAGACAGATCATCAAAGAAATCGAAGACTTGAACAACACTATAAACTTGATTAGACGTAGCAGAACATTCTGTTCAATAGCAGGAGAACAGGCATTCTTCTCAAGTGCCCATGGAACATTTCCTTGACACATTAGGCCACAAAACAAATCTTAGTATATTTTAAAAGATTGCAGAGTATGTTCTCAGACCACATCGATAGAAATAACAGAAATAAACCTGGAAAATGTATAAATATGAGGAAATTAAGAAAAATAAAATACTGAAAATATCTTCAACCAGTCGCATTTAGTGAAGTGTGTGTATGTATTTTTAAAGCACAGAAACATACGGTTGCAAGTTTTTATATTCATATACCTGAAAATTTAAGAAGAGATTTGATACTTTGAGTGTTCTGGTTATTAGGAATGCATGTTGTCCCAGATTTTTGTTCTGTAGTATTAGTTTAGACATTTTATAGTCCTGTTAAAAGAGCAGATAAACCACTAATCTATTCATTGTATTTTTTTCTTCTTTCATGATTGTTTTATATGGACTAATAAAACTGACCTATATTTTTTCATGTTTAAGTTAGCTGACACTTAGAGGATCAGGTATATCAGATACACTGTTTTATGTATTTATGATTATATATATATATACACTTATAAATGATATATTGTACAGTGGAAAATTATTATTTTCTGAATAAGTTGCAAATTTTTTTATTGCCTATTTGATAATAGATCCTCAGGTGTTGAGTGGGGTGAGTCATGACATGTAGTAAAATATGCCATGTCGTTGATAATGGCAATTGAGAGCTCTTTCTTTGTATAATAATCAGAAAATATTAAAACTAATTCTAAAAATCTTTTAAGATATCCTTTCGTCACAGCATTGAGAATTTTTTTATCTAATTCTCATTTATTTTTGTCTTACTCTCTTAATTTCCATTTCTAGCTGTAATAATTTTATAAGTTTTTAGAAAAATAACAGCTGTTTTTCTGGTGGGGAAAATTTCAGTTTTCTTAATATGGTAAGAACTAGGCATCCTTTTGGGCTTCTCTGGTGGCTCGAATGGTAAAGAATTTGCCTGCAGTGTAGGAGACCCAGGTTCTATTCTTAGGTGGAGAAGATCCCTTGAAGGAGGGCATGGCAACCCATTCCAGTATTCTTGCCTGGAGGATCCCATGGACAGAGGAGCCTGGTGTTGGTCTACGATGCATGGGGTTACAAAGAGTCGGATACAACTGAACAACTAACACACACACAGGCATCCTTTTACATTTATCTGAGAAAAGACAAACTTTCAGGTGACAGAACTTCTTAGTGCATATAAATCAGCAGTTCTTTACATCTTTAGGAAGGAATTTATATATGTACAAGTTAAGTTTGAAACATGTGGCACATGTTAATTTCTTTCAGGAGAAGGAAGCCAACACCCGTTTGGAACCATGAATATTGTCCGAACTCCGTCTGTTGCTCAGATTGGGATTTCAGTGGAGTTGTTGGACAGTCTGGCTCAGCAGACTCCTGTGGGTAATGCTGCTGTGTCCTCAGTTGACTCATTCACTCAGGTAATGGAATGCACCTTTCATTTTCTAAAATAGTTTACAAAATCACATTCTGTACTTCATAAAACAGCCTGTGGTAGAATTCATGTAAAAATGAAGGTAAACACATATGACATAAATTACTGGCTTCCATGAATATTTTCAGTTTGTCTCCTTTCTATATAAGTATTTTAAAATTCATAAATGCTTTGATGATACTTAGTTTTTACAGTGATAAAATAGCTCAAAGTGATTTTTTTAAATGAGTTTAAATATTAACTTTTCCCCCCGTTTCCTCCCACAATTAATATGCTAGGCTGTGGGTATATAGTTTTGAACCTGATAATAAGCAAGATTCTGGTCCTCATGTTGCTTAAAATCACATAATTTCATAAGGGTTGACTTTTATTCTATAAGGCAAAGGCCTGAAGGGGAGAATGGTTGAGGCAGAGTTATAGCTAATACAAAGGCCCAGTGGTAGAAGTCTGTTATGTTTGAAAAATAAAGTGAAACTTTGTGGCTGGAGTAGAGTGAGCAAGGGAGAGAGATGGGAGATGAAGTTGGAGATTATGGGGAAACCGCTCCCCCATAATGAGATTCCATATATGAAATCTCGTTACGGGGAAGCAGCTCCCCCATAATGAGATTCCATATATGAAATCTCATTGGCTTTTGTAGGGACTTTGGCTTAAGTTCTTTTTGGAGGACAAAACAAAGTTTTGAGCAGGGGAGTAATATGATCTAACTTACATTTTTAAAGGATCACTTTTGCATCTTTGGAGAGAAACTGTAATGAGGCAAAGATGGAAGGAGAAAGAGCGGTTAGGAGTCTCTTGCGAAAATCTCAGAGTTTAATGGGGGAGTACAAATGGAGGTGGTGAAAAGTAGTTGATATCTCTTATTGAGGTAATTTGAATATGGAGCCAATGCAGTCTCACAGTGTAAAGCACATGTAAAGTCTGAGATAGAGACATCAACTGTGGCTCTAAGGATGCTGGTTCCAGGAGCTGGAACACAGGAATGTTGTGCAAAGAACAAGTATGGGCTGGGAGTGGAATCAGGAGTTGAGTTTTGGTTGTACTGTGTTTGGGATGCCTATTAGATAGATAGCTGGAGGTGGCAGGTTCATGAGATAAAAATTTGGGTGCCCTCAGTGTAGAGGTGGTATTTAAAGTTGTAGAGGAAATGTGATCACTGAGAAATAACTATAAACAGAAAAATTGGCCAGTGACAGAGCTTGAGGCCATTTCAAAGTTGAGATGCTTAAGAGATCAGGAGGAATAAAAGGAAAGGAACACCCAAAGTAGGAAGAAACCCCCCAAGATGGTATTTTGGAAGAGAAGTACTTTTTTTTTTACCTCTTTAAATTATTAAGATATGATAGCACATTTACAGGAGATTTGGAAAATACAAATAACAAAGTTATATATATTTCTACTATATATTACAGTTATTTTTTTAAGTAGATAAAAGATTTTTAGTTGGGGTTTCAATATCAAACTCAAAACTTAGTAGAATGAATATACAGAGAAGTAGAAGGATACGGTAGACCTGAAAAACACGATGAACCAATTCAACATAAGATATATACAATTTTCAAGACTGGTTTTTAAGAAGAAGTGATCAGTAGTATTGACTACCTACGGATGAAGTAAGTGAAGGCTAAGAATTAACTATGGGACTTGGCAAGGTAGAAGTCATTAAAGACTTTGACAAGAATTCACAGAGGTGGAAAGGGAGTTTGGAGTGAGGTTGAGTGACTTGGAGAAGAGGAAATGGAGATAGTGACCATAGATGACCCTTGGTGAGTGTTGTTACAAAGGACAGCAGATGGGTGGTCTGGTTGCTTGAGGGCTGTGGGGACAAGGAAATTTTTTTTTTTCTGTTTTTAATAGGAGATACTATATCATGTTTGACAGCAGTAAAGCATTTGTGAGAGAAAAATTGATGATGCAGGAGAGTGGGGAGACTTGTGAAAGTGGTATCCTTGAGTAGGAAGTAGACTGTATTAGGAAGTAATAGAAAGGATAACGGGCAATGTTTACAGTATGAATAGAGCCGCAGCAGGTTAGTAAACGAGCTGAAGAGAACTTGTGCAGGTTCTCTCTCGACTCCTTCTCTAGTGAAATAGGAAGCAAGATCATCAGCTAAGATTGAGGGGAAAGGAAATACTGGAAATGTAAACCAGAGGCTTCCCTGATGGCTCAGATGGTGAAAAATCCACCTGCAATGGCTTCAATCCCTAGGTTGGGAAGATCTCCTGGAGGAGGGCATGGAAACCCACTCCACTACAGTCTAAACCAAAAGGATTGTTAAATAAGTCCTCTAGGAGAGGAGGAGCATGAATGGACTAGGGAAACCTCTGGGCTTGCTGGACAGCATACTTTTAAGAACTGTGGCTGTGAATTTAAGAGCCAACTTGTCATGCACTCTCTGGAGAATGGGCCAGATTAAGAATGACAGAGTCTGGGTTTTAAAATTTTTGTCAGTAATTTAAAAATAAACTGTGCTGAAAAAAGCAAGTTACGAAGCAATACTCAACAGTTATTCCATATAGATTGTATGTGAAAAATGTCTGGAAAATACATGCCAAAGTGATGTTATCCCTTGAGAGGGGCAGAAAGACATTTTAACTCTATAATAAATTATTTGACCTTTTTATTAAACATATGTATTTTTTATGAAATATTTTAATATACAGAAAAGTACATCCCACAGATATTTATTGTGTACATTTTGTGTGCCAGGCATTTTTAAAGAACAAATAGATAAAAACAGGTATCAAAATAAAATAGTACCTGACCTTGTAGGGCTCACTTTATAGTGGGGCATATTTGAAGACTTCCATGTATCTTCCTTGGAGAAGGCAATGGCACCCCACTCCAGTACTCTTGCTTGGAAAATCCCATGGATGGAGGAGCTTGGTAGGCTGCAGTCCATGGGGTCGCTAAGAGTCGGACACGACTGAGTGACTTCCCTTTCACTTTTCACTTTCATGCATTGGAGAAGGAAATGGCAACCCACTCCAGTGTTCTTGCCTGGGGAATCCCAGGGATGGGGGAGCCTGGTGGGCTGCTGTCTTTGGGGTCGCACAGAGTCGGACACGACTGAAGTGACTTAGCATAGCATTAGCATGTATCTTCCTGGGCTTCCCTAATGGCTCAAAAGGTAAAGAATCTGCCTGCAATGCAG
This sequence comes from Bubalus bubalis, assembly GCF_019923935.1. Lineage (NCBI taxonomy): Eukaryota > Metazoa > Chordata > Mammalia > Artiodactyla > Bovidae > Bubalus > Bubalus bubalis. Next base: position 89,698,762 of record NC_059161.1, on the reverse strand, counting down.
CAGACCCAGGTTCTTTACCTGGATTGGAAAGATCCCCTGGAGAAGGAAATGGCCACCCACTCCCTTATTCTTGCCTGGGAAATCCCATGGACAGAGGAGCCTGGCGGGCTACAGTCCATGGGATCGCAGTTGGACTGGACTAAGGGCTCACACATGCACACAGTCTTCCACTTAGATTTAACTGATACATTTTGCTATATTTTATACTAGTTAAAAAATTATATAAAGTGTTACAATCCACTGCTCTCTGCTTCTCTTTTTCTCTGTCCAAGTAGCTACTCTTCTAACTTTATGTATCCTATTTCAGTACTTTAAAAAAAATTTTTTTTTTTTTCACAAAATATGTATAGTACAATTGTATGTAATTTATGCCTTTAGTTGTTCTTACTTGATTTTAGTTTTTATCAGTAGCACATGATTGAAAAAGTCAGTTTTACATGCAAAACAGCTGTTCTCTATTGTACCTCTTAATATTCTGCTCTTATTCTACTCCTCAGCAGCAGTCACTTTCAGTGTCCCACTTTTTTCCCCTTCTTGTATTTACGTCCATGTGTCAGAAGAAACTTGTTGAGTCTTTATTGATTTATTTGTTATAGGTATTTTCCATTGACTTATCAGTACATAACATGATTTAAGGGCTTCCCTGGTAGCTCAGATGGCAAAGAATCCGCCTGCAATGCAGGAGACCTGGGTTTGATCCCTGGGTTGGGAAGATCCCCTGGAGAAGGGAATGGCAACCCATTCCAGTATTCCTGCCTGGAGAATCCCAGGGACAGAGGAGCCTGGTTGTCTACAGTCCGTGGGGTCGCAGAGTCGGACACAACTGAGTGACTGAGGATAAGCACAAGCCCAACATGGTTTAGCTCTCTTAATCTTCTGCTCCCCAGCATATACAGGTATCTTTTCTCCCCTCCTTTCCAATATAGATCTTCAGGATTCCAAATTTTCAGTATTATGACCTGGTAAATATTTTTCAGAGCTGAGCCATGTGTTATGAGTTTATGGTTATATTTCTTGTTCTATATAACTTTTTATTTTTCTTGGTTAATAAATTCCTCATTTTTTCGTTTGCATGGATTTCTGTGTTTCCATTAATAATTTATGCCCAAACTCTTCCAAGTATAAATTCCCTTATCTTTATATATATTTATAGCAATTTAAAATTTATCTTGGAAACATTCCTCTTGGAACTCTTTATTTTAAAGCAAATACATCTTAAAAATTTTTTTTTATTTATTCATCTTGGACCGTGCTGGATCTTTGTTGCTGAGCAGGCTTTTCTGTAGTTGCAGCTCATGGGCTTCTTATTGTGGGGCCTCTCTTGTTGCGGAGCACAGGCTCTAGGGCTTGCAGGCTTCAGTAGTTGCAGATTGTGGGCTCCGTTGCAGCGTAGTTGCTCTGCGGCATGTGGCATCTTCCCAGATCAGAGATTGAACCCATGTCTCCTGCATTGGCAGGTGGACTCTTTACTACTGAACCAGGGAAGCCCAGTCCCTATTTTTAAATTAATTAATTTGACTGTGTCTGGTCTTAGTTGTGGCCTGTGGGATCTTCCTTGCAACCTGTGGGATCTCCTGCTGAGACTTGCAGGCTCAGTAGTCGTGGTTCGTGGGCTTAATTGCTTGGCATTGGGATCTTAGTTTCCCGGCCAGGGATTGAACCTGTGTCTCTTGCATTGCAAGGTGGATTCCTCACCACTGGACCTCCAGGGAAGTCCCTACATACATTTTTTTTTTTTTAATTGAGTAATAGCATCTTTGTGGTATGTCATGTGTCACATATACTTATGTTTGTTTCTGGGCTCTCTCTCTCCATTTTATTCCAGTTAATTTGCCTGTCCCTTTGCCGGTTATATCTGGTAGGCCAAGACCCTCCTCCTAATCATCAAAACAGGCCTGAGTATTTTTCATAATAATTTTAGCATCAGCTTGTCAAGTGCCATGAAATATCTTGTTGGAATGTAGTTGAAAATGACGTTGGATTTATAGGTTTTAATGTGCCTTTATTACATTATGTTTTCCCATTCATGAACACATGATGTCTTTCCACTCAATGTGGTAAAAAAAAAGTCCTTTGATTGGTTTTCTTTCTTCTTGGTCAATACACTCTTAAAATATTTCTCACAAATATCTTACTGTCAGCTTGTCTTAGCATTTCCTGTAGGTATCTTATAGACTTGCTGTCATGAGTTGGCTCTTCTTAAAGTTACATTTAAAATTTTTTGTTGCTTGTGTGGAGGGTTGCTGTTGGTTTTATTTCTCTTGATACTGAACTTTTAGTACATGCTCTTACTGAACTCTCATATTGGTTCAAGTACCTTAACAGAGTCTCTTGGGTTAAATTATCTCTATATTATTAAATAAAAAACCATGTTAGCATGTTTCTTCTCATGTAGAAAAGAGACAGCAAGAATCTTCATGGCTAGTTTTGTGTTTCTGAGAAAGTGATGTTGGAAGATTATTTTTGAGTGAATAAAAGGTATTACTATTGTTAGTAGTTCATTAATTTTGGGTTTAGTGCTTAAACCCATTTGATGCTCAAGAAATGTAAATCCGTGTGCTTCTGGCTTCTACCAAGGAGACCTGGAAGGTGGTAATGGATTTGCCCATTTGAGGGTCAGTGAGAGCAAACAGGCCAGGAGATAGAAGTGGAATAGTATCGTCTTTGTAATTGATGGCAAGTAACCAGTTGCTCCTTTTTTATACTTTTAAAAAATTTTTCTGGGAAGAAAAAGACTTTTTAAATATGGTTACTATTTTGGATGAGGAAACGGGTTGATTTGACCAGGGTGGTATTTGAGGAGAAGGGAATCTCCAGAGGTGGAGATAAAAGAAGATATTTTGAAGGAAAAAAATTTTATCTTTTTTTTTTTTAAATAAAATGAATTTGTTAGAAACTTAAAAATGGTTGAAAGTCATAGAAATTCTTTGAGATATAAAGATAGTACTAAAGGCAGATGGTTACGCTTTTGTGCCCTAATGTCATTTTATGACTTCCCTTAGTGGTCAGCATTAGACTTAGAACTCTTAGTTCTTAAACCAAGTGACTGCAACAACATTTCAAATTAAAAATATTAGAGTTTAGTATTTTAAAATATTTTGGTATTTAATACAACCCATTAATCTATTTATTATTAACTTTTAGTTCACACAAAAGATGCTGGACAACTTCTACAATTTTGCTTCATCATTTGCTGTCTCTCAGGCCCAGATGACACCAAGTCCATCTGAAATGTTCATTCCAGCAAATGTGGTTCTGAAATGGTATGGGGCATTAAGTAGCTCTCATATTAAGGCTTTGAGTAACCATATATATATTTTGCTTGTGAATGTATTTCTTCTTTGACGTTTAAACATTTTCTTTTATAGTGGATATCAGCCTACATTAACATTTGCATGCCATTAAATAGTATGTACTTAGAGTTCAGATTAGGAACAATTTCTGCCCCAAATAATACTCTGTTATATAGTAGCCATCTTGGGTTTTTATAGACAAGGAAATACAGTTGCTTATGTTTTAGGGACCACAATTAAGGTCTGTATCTTTTATATATATATTATATATATATATATGCTTGAATTTTAAGTACCATATATGAGGCTTGAAATATCAATGAAAACTTTTTTTCCTAAATTTAGAAAGTCTTGATCTAAAATAAACATATATAAGACATCAGAGTGTCTTACCCTGTACATGAGTGTCTGTGTAAGTGTCTGTACCCTGTACATGAATGATTAATAAATCTGTTTCTCCAGCTTTTCTCTGTTTCTCTTCTATAGATGTTTCTTTTCACTTTGAATATCCCAGTGTTAGGGAGGTACATAAGGAGACTGTTGAAAAGTGGTAGCATGGTGTAGCATGGACTGGTCTGGAATATATTAGATTTGAGCTTTTTTATCATGTAGCTGTGTGACCTTGAGCAAATCACTCTCATCTGTGAAATGAGGGTGGGGGAGTTAGATTTCATTTTTTCTTAGGTCACTTCTAGCTCTCAGATTTGCTGAAGATAATAAAACGTATTATGATGTGTGCTTTGTGATTACAGCCAGGTAAATCACTATGCTTGCTGTCTTCTTATACATTAATAATTAAGCTCCCAAATTAACTTTTTAACTTTCTAGGTTCTTAATCTTGGCTTTTTAGAAGTGACATGTAAAGTTATATGCTTTTTGATGAGTTATTTGTCAGGTTATGAAAGATTCTAATTAAATTTCTTATAAAGATGTTTTTTCTTTTGTAGGTATGAAAACTTTCAAAGACGACTAGCACAGAACCCTCTCTTTTGGAAAACATAATTTGAATAAAATAATTTTTAATGGATTCTAAAATTTGTCATGTTTTGAAGATAATGACTATTTGAAAGCATGAAGTCAAAAGGATCAATGAAGCCTAAATTTAAAAACTGCTTAGTGACTATGAAGTTTAATTAAGATCTTTATAAAAAATTAAAAACATTAAAAAATGAAAACATGTTCATCATTAATGACTCTTTTCCCTTAAGCTTAAAATATTCAAGAGGTAAAACATTTTGTTTGGGCTATGATTCATGTTTTACTTAAAAATAAAGCATATTCACAATAGCGTACCAAATGCATTGCATTTATAATCTTTCATTTATATTTACAGTGGAATTTGCTAGAATAATGAAAATCAAACATATCAAAATTTGGAGATTTTTGGAAAAACATATCCATTATACATTTTTACATATGGAGAAATTATTTTCAGTTAGTATTTCTCAAAAGTTTTTTCAGGGGCATTCCCTGGCAGTTCAGTGGTTAGTACTAGGAGCCTTCACTTCTGTGGCCTGGAGTTCAATCCCTGGTCTGGGAACTAAGATCCTATAAGCCTCATGGTGCAGCCAAAAACAAAGTTTTCAGTTAACAAATTGGTTGTCACTTTTTATATCAGCAAATTCATACATTTTAAACAAAATTCCCATAATTATTGTTGTTCAGGTTAGTATTGATAATGTTGTTAGGCACTTTTGTATAGAATATAGGATTTATTGCTTTTATGTATGAAGTTAAAGCCTTTGTGTCTCATTCAGAGGCAGACCTTTGACTTATACTGGTGATTCCCATTGACCAAATACCACCAGGATCTCACCTGTCTGGTGATCTTTTTAGAGATATAACAGTAAGTATTAACTAAATACAAACTATTCCTTGGCTTGCCAAGAGGACATAGATGTGATTGTCCATGACAGCCCTGGGTAGTGTATTTAAATTGGTTTGTTGGGCTTTCACAGCACAGCATTAGGCAAAACTTGGATTACTTTTCTGATTGTATTGTTCTTGCTGTTGGAGTAGGTAGTCATACCCAGTTTGGGTGTAGTGTTGTTAGTTGCTCAGTTGTGTCCAACTCTTTGTGACCCCATGGACGGTAGCCTTTGTTCATGGGATTCTCCAGGCAGGAATACTGGAGTGGGTTGCCATTTCCTTCTCCATGGGATCTTCCCAACCCAAGGATCAAACCCAGATCTCCCACATTGCAGGCAGATTCTTACACCATCTGAGTTATCAGGGAAGCCCCAAAAGAATACTGGGGTGGGTTGCCATTTCCTCTTCCAGGAGATCTTCCCAACCAAGGGATTAAACCTGTGTCTCTTGTCTCTCCTGCATTGGCAGGTAAACTGTTTACCTGTAAGAGGTGGGCAAAAGCCTGATATTGATGTTGCAATTCCGGGTGAGTTACAGATAATATCAGAAATATATTATCATAACAGGAGTAAGCCAATAATTGTTCCTTGAGGTGTACATATTCTTAGTGCAGCTTAGTTCCTGCGCAGAAGTCTGGAAAATCTTGGAGAAAATGACCAGTATGCTGAGAATAAGTCCAGCATTTATTCCTGGTGCACTTGGTTTAGCAGACAGCACTGTAATGATTGCAGCAGAAGTGCTTTGTTGACTTGGAGTACAGTTTTTGCAATAATGAAAATTGGGGCTAATACTATGAGGAAAGTTCAAATTCTAAGAAGGAGTCTTTGGGAGGAAATTGGTCTCAAGAGTTTAAAGGAACAGCTATTAAATCTTTCACAGTGGAATTTGACAGGTTTAGCGTCAAATTCCAAAGTAAAAGATTTAATAACTGTTCCTTTAAACTCCCAAGGAGACCAGTTTCCTCTGAAAAGTCCCTTCTGCCATGTGAGGATATATGGAAATGTCTGTGACCTGGAAGAGGGTCCTCAGCTGACCATGTTGGCATAATGATCATGGTCTTCCAGCCTCCAGCACAGTAAAGAACAAATTTCTGTTGATTACATGGTGTTGAGTCTGTGGTTATTTTGTTGTAGCAGCTTGAAGGAAGAAAGACACATTGAAACATTTTATTCATTTTTACTTACAGTTTAATATAGGAAAGCTGAACTCTTGATTTGTCAATTTTTTTAAGTTTGATTTTTAAAAAGAGCTTTTATAATAGTTATTGAAAATTTGTAGAGTGCCACACAAACTTAATTTTGCCTATTACTGTTTTTTCCATAAAGCAACCAGAGTTTAGGTAAGAAAAACAACATTATTTTTATGCTTCAATATGGGAAAGGGAAAATCATAAGAGAGTTGTCCGAGGAGACAAGATACAAACTTGAGTTAAAAATATCCAAAGGCAAGAAATAGTCTAAGCCAATATCTCTATCGGTTTACAGGGAAAAATAGTAATATCATTTACCATCTGTGCCCAATGGATCCATTTTTTAAAATGCTTGTAAGTCACTGAATAATTTACTGAATAAAAAATTTTAAAAGATAGCAAGGGACTTTATTAGAATTTTAAATAGTTAGAAAATAGCAAACTCAAATATGTGTTTCATATTTTCATGCTGTGATGATAACAGTGCCTGATGAACTATGGATGGAGGTTCGTGACATTGTACAGGAGACAAGGGATCAAGACTATCTCCAAGAAAAAGAAATGCAAAAAAGGAAAATGGCTGTCTGAGGAGGCCTTACAAATAGCTGTAAAGAGAAGTGAAAAGCAAAGCAGAAAAGGAAAGATAAACCCCTTTGAATGCAGAGTTCCAAAGAACAGCAAGGAGAGATAAGAAAGCCTTCCTCAGCAATCAATGCAAAGAAATAGAGGAAAACAGAATGGGAAAGACTGGAGATTTCATCAAGAAAATTAGAGATACCAATGGAAAATTTCATGCAAAGATGGGCTCAATAAAGAACAGAAATGATATGGACCTGACAGAAACAAGATATTAACAAGAGGTGGCAAGAATACACAGAAGAACTGTACAAAAAATATCTTCATGACCCAGATAATCACAATGGTGGGATCACTCATCTACAGCCAGACATCCTGGAATGTGAAGCCAAGTGGGCCTTAGGAAGCATCACTACGAACAAAGCTAGTGGAGGTGATGGAATTCCAGTTCAGCTATTTCAAATTCTAAAAGATGATGCTGTGAAAATGCTGCACTCAGTATGTCAGCAAAATTGGAAAACTCAGCAGTGGCCACAGGACTGGAAAAGGTCAGCTTTCATTCCAATCCCAAAGAAAGGCAATGCCAAGGAATGCTCAACCTACCACACAATTGCACTCTTCTCACACATTAGTAAAGCTCAAAATTCTCCAAGCCAGGCTTCAACAATACGTGAACCATGAACTTCCAGATATTCAAGCTGGATTTAGAAAAGGCAGAGAAACCAGAGATGAAATTGCCAACATCCACTGGATCATCGAAAAAGTAAGAGAGTTCCAGAAAAACATCTATTTCTGCTGTATTGACTGCCAAAGCCTTTGACTATGTGGATCACAATAGACTATGGAAAATTCTGAAAGAGATGGGAATACCAGACCATCTGACCTGCCTGTTGAGAAATCTGTATTCAGGTCAGGAAGCAACAGTTAGAACTGGACATGGAACGATAGACTGGTTCCAAATAGGAAAAGGAGTATGTCAAGGCTGTATATTGTCACCCTACTTATTTAGCTTACATGCAGAGTACATCATGAGAAACACTGGGCTGGATGAAGCACAAGCGGGAATCAAGATTGCCAGGAGAAATATCAATAACCTCAGATATGCAGATGACACCACCCTTACGGCAGAAAATGAAGAAGAACTAAAGAGCCTCTTGATGAAAGTGAAAGAGGAGAGTGAAGAAGTTGGCTTAAAGCTCAACATTCAGAAAACGAAGATCATGGCATCTGGTCCCATCACTTCATGGGAAATAGATGGGGAAACAGTGGCTGACTTTATTTTTTGGGCTCCAAAATCACTGCAGATGGTAACTGTAGCCATGAAATTAAAAGACACTTACTCCTTGGAAGGAAGGTTATGACCAACGTAGACAGCATATTAAAAAGCAGAGACATTACTTTGCTAACAAAGGTCCATCTAGTTAAGGCTATGGTTTTTCCAGTAGGCATGTATGTATGTGAGAGTTGGACTATGAAGAAAGCGGAGCACTGAAGAATTGATGCTTTTGAACTGTGGTGTTGGAGAAGGCTTTTGAGAGTCCCTTGGACTGCAAGGAGATCAGTCCTGGGTGTTCATTGGAAAGAGTGATGTTGAAACTGAAACTCCAGTACTTTTGCCACCTGATGGGAAGAGCTGACTCATTTGAAAAGACCCTGATGCTGGGAAAGGTTGAGGGCAGGAGGAGAAGGGGACGACAGAGGATGAGATGGTTGGATGGCATCACCGACTCAATGGAATGGGTTTGGGTAAACTCCGGGAGTTGGTGATGGACAGGGAGGCCTGGCGTGCTGCAGTTCATGGGGTTGCAAAGAGTTGGACACGACTGAGCAACTGAACTGAACTGTACCCAATAAAGGCATTGTCTTCTGAATTTAACTAGCTGTACATGAGTTGTCATGTATGAACCTGGAGCATATCCATCTTGTAAATGCAGATTCTAGATTTCAGGTATAGATCTAATAGGTTCTACTTTACTACCATCCAGTTTTGCATCATCAAAATGCAATACATGAAGTATTAATTGAAAACTGGCAATAATTTTGTTGGAGAATGGCTGTCTTTGTAGCTCCATAGTTGAAAGAGATTTTCATTTTTAGACTTATGGATTTATTGAAATGATAATTGCTCATTTTTGCATTTTCTATATAACCTTTGTGTGTATACTTGATTTCAACATTTGCCTGCTTAAAAACCTTATTAATATATAATTCTCATAACATCAGATTCACTCAAAAGTATATAATTCAATGTTTCTTTTAGTATATTAATGGTATTGTGCAACCATGATCATGATCTAATTTTAGAACATATTCATCTCCCCAAAAGAAACTCCATGACCATTAGTGGTTAATCTCCAGCCTCCAGGATCCCCAGTGCTGTAAGCAACTATGAATATACTTTCTTTCACCATGGATTTGCCTTTTCTGAATATTTTATATTAATGGAATCGTGTAGTGTGTGGTCTTTAGTGACTCATTTCCTCTAGCTAGCATAGTTTTTCAGAATTCATCCATATTATAGCATGTTTCAGAGCTTTATTCTTTCTTATTGTTGATAATATTACATTGTATGATTATACCACATTTTGTCCATATGTCAGGTGGCATTTGGGTTATTCCCAGTTTTTGGTGATTATGAATAATGTTCATGTAAATATTCATGTATAATTGTTATGTGGATATTTGCTTTCAGTTACCTAAAAGAGAAATTACTGAGTTCTATGGTAACTATGTTTAACTTTTTGAAGAATTGCTAAAGTGTTTTCCAAAGCTTTTATTACACTTTGCCATGAGCAGTATATATGTATGTGTGCTTAGTCGCTCAGTTATGTCCAACTCTTTGCAACTCCATGGACTGTAGCCCATCAGGCTCCTCTGTCCATGGGATTCTCAGGCAGGAATACTGGAGTGGGTAGCCATTCCCTTCTCCAGGGGATCTTCCCAACCCAGAAATTGAACCGGGATCTCCTGCATTGCAGGCAGCTGAGTTGTCAGGGAAGCCCCACTGAGTTACACAGTAACTATGTTTAACTTTATAAAGAATTGCTAAACTGTTTCCCAAAGCTTTTATTATACTTTCTCATGAGCAGTATATGAAGATTTCAATATCTCCATGTCCTTGACAACACTAACTATTGTGTCTTTTGATTGTAACCATTCTAATGGATGTGAAGTGATATCTCCTGTTTGATTTGCAGTTTTCTAACCCACCCAAGTACTCTTGCCTGGAAAATCCCATGGGTGGAGGAGCCTGGTAGGCTGTAGTCCATGGGGTCACGAAGAGTTGGACACGACTGAGCGACTTCACTTTCACTTTTCACTTTCATGCATTGGAGAAGGAAATGGTAACCCACTCCAGTGTTCTTGCACCGGAGAATCCCAGGGACAGGGGAGCCTGGTGGGCTGCTGTCTATGGGGTCGCACAGTCAGACACGACTGAAGCGACTTAGCAGCAGCAGCAATGACTAAGAATGTCTTTTCTAATTACTAATACACACTTCTCATGTGATGCTAGCGGTAAAGAACCTGCCTGCCAATGCAGGAGACATAAGACAAGGGTTCGATCCCTGGGTAGGGAAGATCCCCTGGAGAAGGAAATGGCAACCCACTCCAGTATTCTTGCCTGGAGAATCCCATGGACAGAGGAGCCTGGCAGGCTATAGTCCATGGGGTCGCAAAGAGTCGGACATAAGCAACTAGCACACACACAGGTGTGCATGCAATGACTAAGAATAGTATCTTTTCGTGTGCTTTTTGGCCATATTTTTATGTTCTTGGGAAAAATGTCTATTCAGATCCTTTACTCCTTGTTTAGTTTGGTTATTTGTATTTTTATTGTTGAGTTATAATAGTTCATTATATATTCTGGATATAAATCCCTTATCAGATGCATGATTATGCAGGTATTTTTCCCATTCAGTGAACTGTCTTCATTTTCTTGATAAGAATAATAGTTAGCACAAAAGTTTCTAATTTTGGTGTAGTCTAATTTATCTTTGTTCTTTTGCCACTTTTTTTATTTTTTTGGTGTCATAGCCAAAAAAAGACATTCTATCAATCTGTAAAGATTTATTTCTGTGTTTTCTTTTAAGAGTAGTTTTAGCTCTTCCATTTAGGTCTTTGATTTATTTTGAGTTGATTTTTGTGAATGGTGTGAAGTTGGGCTCCACCTTCATTCTTTTGCATGTGGATATCCAATTGTCCGAAGGCAATGGCACCCCACTCCAGTACTCTTGCCTGGAAAATCCCATGGACAGAAGAGCCTGGTAGGCTGCAGTCCATGGGGTCGCACAGAGTCGGACACGACTTAGTGACTTCACTTTCCTTTTCACTTTCATGCATTGGAGAAGGAAATGGCAACCCACTCCAGTGTTCTTGCCTGGAGAATCCCAGGGACGGAGGAGCCTGTTGGGCTGCCGTCTGTGGGGTCGCACAGAGTCGGACACGACTGAAGTGACTTAGCAGCAGCAGCAGCATCCAATTGTCCCAATACCATTCGTTGAAACATAGCCTACTTTTGTTAATTTTGGTGCACAAGCATAAAAGATCAAAGAATATGTGACTGAGATTATTAGGAACTTCAATATTTTCAAAAGTGGGGAACTTTTTTCAAAAATGATTTGAGTATATCAAAATATTAGAGGGGTATTCTTTAATCATGATAGAAGAAAACTCTCTCAGCACAGATAGCTGTGCTGTCTTATAAGAAAACTAATTTCACTTTTATCTATTTTCTATGTAACATCTAGTAATGGTTTCATGAGCCTACCCTTCTGAATACACTCATATGAAACCAACTTTGTCAATAGTTTTAAGACATTTATTAATCAGTTCCAATATCGTTATAAACCCAGACAAAGTTTACCCCTCAAACCTTCTACCTGTATACTCTTTAATTTGTCTTTACCAAAAGTATTGTTTTATAGTCTTAATCAGACACTTTTTAAGACAAAATTTTCTTTATGTAGAAAAAGTGTTTATTACTCTGCATGGACATCCTGTTACCTACACAATTTTTTTTTTATATTCTTTGAAAAATGTACATGCATACCAGTAATCTGAGGGCATCTGAAGTTCCTTTATAACCTAATATTTCCAGGTATTAAATAAGAACACATGTATAGTAAAATTATATTTTCTACTTATCCAGGATTATCAATTAATACTCTTTTAAAAAAATTATATTCCTTTATTTGGCTGCACTGGGTCTTCCTTGCAGTATGTGGGATCTAGTTTCCCAATCAGGGATCGAACCCAGACCCCCTGTATTGGAGGCAAGGAGTCTTAGCTCCTGGACCACCAAGGAAATCCCTATACTTATTAATATTCTTAAAGATAACTAAGGCTCTGGAAATTAAAAATTAGGCTGATGCAGGAAGTCTTAATGGAAGCATAAGAACTCCACAAATTTAATCTCTCTCAAAAGATACTTACTATAACCATTCCATTTTGTTAAGCACAATTTTAGGTTTTTGTAGTAATAATTTGTGGAAAACAGTGTTAACCCATAAAACCTGTACAAGATATTTAGAAACTTTAAGGCATGGGGAAAAAACAAAAAACACCCTAGTCTTGTACAAACTTGAATATTTTTACATTGTGATAAGGGGAAAAAGTGACATTATTAATTAACTGTAATTTGTGTAAAATCATCTGTGTTCAGGTGTATTTAATGAAGTTTTTCTTTAATACAGTTTATCAACCTGCATACATAAATCAAATTTAAAAGACTTTAAATTACATTTAAAAGTTCTGAATGCCTTGATTTTATTCTTGTAATTATTTGCTTAACTAATAGCAGTTAAAATGTTTTCATGCTATGTTTGAAGCAGAAATATTTTCCTTAGAAGAGCCAAAAATGTAAAGGATTAGAAGGCTCTCCCCTTCCCTTTGGAGTTTCTTGAATTATTTCTTGAGATTTATGTGAACATATCATACAAACCAATCAGAACAGGAGCTCCTGTAGATTTTAAGAGTCCTTGTCATCTGGTTCATTCCTCTTTTGGTTTTTAATGTACTTAAATGAGCAAGTTTCCCGAAGTGGCCACTTGTAATTCTAAATTGGCTTTGGTGAAATTGTTGCGGAGAAAGGTATGTGCAGACTGAGAAAATGGAAGAGTTCTGTTAGCAGTTCTGTTTCTTTTGAAATGAACCATAGGACAAACAGTTTGTTTAGGTTAAAAGGGAAAGTACTGCTTTTGTGAGTCTCTAGTCATTATTCAGCAGTTTCCCAGTCCCTCGACAGGGACAATATAAAGAGAATATCTTTCCCAGAGCCAGTTTTTCACACACAGACAAGACTGAAGTGTATTGATTTATGATCTTAAAAAGGTCAAAGTTTTAAAAGTTTGCCCAAATGATGCCAAGTTATCAAGACCTTGTGAACTTAACGGTTCTTGGAAAGAAGCTTGGAGGACAGGTTTAATGGGTCTGTAGCTGTCTTATGTTCTGTGAACTTCTTTAGACATGTAGCCGTACTGTAGACAATAGACAGGCAAGACGGCTAACAGTAAATCAAAGATTTGGCAGACCTTCACCAGGGCTTCCCTGGTATCTCAGCTGGTAAAGAATCTGCCTGCAATGCAGGTGATCCTGGTTCGATTCCTGGGTCATGAAGATCCCCTGGAGAAGGGATAGGCTACCTATTCCAGTATTCTTGGGCTTCCCTGGTAGCTTAGCTGATAAAGAATCCGCCTGCGATATGAGAGACCTGGGTTTGATCCCTAGGTTGGGAAGATCCCCTGGAGAAGGGAACAGTTACCCACTCCAGTATTCTGGCCTGGAGAATTCCATAGACTGCATAGTCCACACGGTTGCAAAGAGTCGGACACAACTTGAGCGACTTTAACTTTTCACCAGGGAAAAAGAGTATATATTTAGTTGGATAGGCCAAGAGTCTCAGGGGAGTTTATTCCTAGGACAAACCCAAAAATCCATCACTGGAAAACTTGTTGAAACCGTTGAATTCAGTTTTAGCACAAGGGTGACTCTTAGGGGGAAATGAAAGGGGTTCAGAAGTGCACATTCCCATCCAGTTGAGGGTCTAGGATGGAGTAGCAAGGATCCCAGTGGGATCTAAACTTGTTAAGCTCTGCAACACACAGACCACTAATTCACACCCTTATTCAAAGTTCTGCTGCAGCAAAGGAGAATGTAAACTGAGGCAACAAGGGGACTTCTCTAATGGAAGAGGCTTTGGGAGCCAGAGCTCGTCTTGGATCATCTAGGCAGGGATACACTGTTGGAAGTCAGTGGTCTTTAAAACACATAAACCTGAGTGTGGTTAATGTTAGACCAGTTTGTTTGGTCTAACCAGACCCTTAGACTATAAAGGGTCTGCATTAATTTAAGATGGTTTGTTTTGTATGTTGTTTCAATGTATGTTAAGTCTGTGTCTGCAAGTCACGGGTAAGTTGGAGTTTCTGTTTCAGTTCTCAGTACTTTAAGAAAATACCCACAGTTTAAAAAGAAAATCTTTATAAACTATTACATTTATTGCCTAAGTTAGAGTGGTAGTCTTTAGTTTCTATATTTTGGGTTTCTTTTTTTGTTGACTATTAGTTTAATTTTTTAGTTAGCTCTTAATAGTACATCAGGTCATGGAATTATGAGCAGTTTATGACATTTAAGGATATCTCCTTTTATTTTATTTATTAAAATGTTTTCATAAGCCATGTATGATTTACTAGAGATTGCATAGAGCTGATAGAAGGGTTTGTTTTTTTTTTAATTGAGTTTCTTTTGGTTTAATAAGTACACTTTTCCCTTAACAGGTTCTATTTTTCTTAAATAAGTTTTTGTTATTGAAGCTAGCTCACACCAATTTCAAGATGAGTTTTTCCTTTGATCATTATGATAGTGGTCATGTGTTAAATCTAGATTGAGCATGTGAAATTTTTAGGGCTTATGCACTTTATTCATCTTCTTGTTTTCTAGCCCACATTCATGGAAATTGAGAGAAGGACTACTATTCAGCAGTGGCTGTGTTTAAAATAGGCTTGTACAAGTATGCTGGCAGAATTGTAGTGACTGCTGCTTGCCAATTTCTGTTTGATTTATAAGACCCTTCAAATACTTATATGTTGAAACCAGCCTAATCTCTTTAATTAGTTTTTGGGAAAACCTAAAAAATGATCCTTCACAATTGTACAGTGTATTGCATCCTTTTCCACTCAGCATTAAAAGGAATCAGTGTAAAAAAATTGCATTAAACACGGTATTTCTTGAAAGTATAGTGTGATATCATTTTGCACTGTTGTAGCAGCAGCAGCAGCAGGCATTTTTTACTTCCACTAATTATTTACTTCCACTAATTATTTACTTCCACTAATTATTTAGCATATATTCAGGACTGATTGGAGAAGGCAATGGCACCCCACTCCAGTACTCTTGCCTGGAGAGTCCCATGGATGGAGGAGCCTGGTAGGCTGCAGTCCATGGGGTTGCTAAGAGTCGGAC
The DNA here is from genome assembly GCF_019923935.1 of Bubalus bubalis. NCBI lineage: Eukaryota > Metazoa > Chordata > Mammalia > Artiodactyla > Bovidae > Bubalus > Bubalus bubalis. Next base: position 89,683,378 of record NC_059161.1, on the reverse strand, counting down.
ACGACTGAGTGACTTCCCTTTCACTTTTCACTTTCATGCATTGGAGAAGGAAATGGCAACCCACTCCAGTGTTCTTGCCTGGAGAATCCCAGGGACAGGGGAGCCTGGTGGGCTGCCGTCTCTGGGGTCACACAGAGTCGGACACCACTGAAGTGACTTAGCAGCAGCAGCAGCAGCAGCAGGACTGGTACTCAGTCCCCTTATCCCATTCCTTGTCCTGAGTTCTAAAGTCCAACCACTTGTACTTTGTTTTTGTTTTTGTTTTTTTTAGAGAAGGCCACTGATGATTTCTTTTTTAAAAAAGTATTGTAACCACAATCTTTGACTTCACCTTGGTTGGTAGTGCTTTTTAGCAACCTTATGTCTTTTGATAAACTCTCCCATCTCACTTGCCACTCACTGTTTTTTTCCTGCTTGGAGTGCCTTTTAAGATTTTCCCTTTGGTTTTTTTTTTGTTTTCAGCAGTTTGCAAATGATTTGCCTAGGTGGTTTTGTTTTTTAAGATTGCTTGTGTTTCTGAGCTTCTTGAATCTGATAGGTAAGATGTGGTAAGCCACATCTATGTTTTTGGTTAGTTGCTCTACAATATCAATACTTGGATGGATTCAAGAAGGCTGTGAAGTTGCTGTTTGTTCATAGTAAGTTTGGTAGCATCTTTTTATCCAGCTTTCTACATCCCTAAAAGGAGATCAGATCTCCCACAGCAGTTTTTAAATGCCCTCCTTTATTAAAAAAAAAAAAAAATTCCTTTTATAAAATTCCTTTCCCTTACATCCCACTCATCCATTGGGCAGTTAGTCACTTTCTGAGAAAGTAGACATCATCAGATGGGAATGCTTCCACTTCCTGCAGCCCAGCATCTGTACCTTCCTCTTCTCCATTCTTCTGTCACTATGGGTGAGGTATTCTTTCCACATACCCAAGGATCATTCCTGTCTGAAAGGCCATCCCGATTTAACTTCTCAGGGATCTCTTTCACTATCCCCCTTCTCTCATATATCTTATCCCTCTCTTCGCTCCTTTCCAAGAACATTTAAACAGATTTAAGCCTCTTCTATCAAACCAAAAGCCCTCTGTGACATATTTGTTCCCTCTCTTGCTTCACTCTTCTTTCACAGACAGATTTCTCAGTGGAGTTGCTAGCTTTGCTTTCCTAATGGCTCGACCTCTTGCAATCTGATTTCAGTTTGCACACTCAAACTAATCCACAAAATCATTATTGGCCTCTTTGGACACTTCAATCTTAATCTTACTTAGCATTGCCTATTTAATCATATCCTTCTTAAAATTATTGAGCTTTGTCTTACCTGTCTACTTAATAGCATCCCGTGAAGACCCATGGAATTCTGTCCTAATCCCTCCATGTTTTACACTATATACTTCTACAGCAGTGCTTTCCAATATAATGTAAGCCATAATTTAAAACTTTCTAGGAGCCACATTAGACTTCCCTGGTGGCTCAGAGTTGGGCACGATTGAGCGACTTCACTTTCACTTTTCACTTTCGTGCATTGGAGAAGGAAATGGCAACCCACTTCAGTGTTCTTGCCTGGAGAATCCCAGGGACAGGGGAGCCGGGTGGGCTGCCGTCTCTGTGGTCACAGAGTCTGACACGACTGAAGCGACTTAGCAGCAGCAGGTGGCTCAGAGGGTAAAATGTCTGCCTGCAATGCGGGAGACCTGGGTTCAGTCCCTGGGTTGGGAAGATCTCCTGGAGAAGGAAATGGCAATCCATTCCACTATTCTTGCTTGGGAAATCCCATGGACGAAGGAGCCTGCTACAGTCCGTGGGGTCGCAAAGAGTCAGACACAACTGAGCGACTTCACTCACTCACTCAGTAGTCACATTAAAAAATAAGTTAATTTTAATCATATATGTTTAATATATACAAAATATCAATATGTAATCAATTTTAAAATTAATGACATTTCATTTTTTTTAAATGAACTTTTCAAAATCTGGTGTGTATTTTGTATTTACAGCTCATTTCAGTTTGGATGCCAGATTTTGAAAGGCTAAGGTGAAATATAGTACTATCAAAACAATAAAGTTGTGTTTATTGCAAAAATGTTTTATACTGCTTTGACTTTTATTTATTTATTTATTTTTTGTTTTGTTTTGTTTTTCTTTCATCCTTTTTTTAAATTTTTTTTTTTGTTTTGCTTTGACTTTTAAATTCATTAAAACTAACTAAAATTGAAAAATTCAGTTCCTCAATCACACTAATCTCATTTCATGTGCTCAATGAGCTATGGGCTACCATATTGGAAAGTGCAGTCTAGAGTGATCTAATTTATTCCAGCACATCTTGATGACTAGATCTCTTTTCAAATTCCAGAGTCTTATTTCCAGCTGTTTTCTGAAAAGCCTCATGTCCTATAAGAAGGTTAAAATCAAACTCATAAACAGAGCTCATCTCTTTCCTCTGCCTCTTTGTCCCCTGTACCTCTTATCTTGCTGCTGCTACTTCTGCTAAGTCGCTTCAGTTGTGTCCGAATCTGTGTGACCCCAGAGACGGCAGTCCACCAGGCTCCCCCTTCCCTGGGATTCTCCAGGCAAGAACACTGGAGTGGGTTGCCATTTCCTTCTCCAATGCATGAAAGTGAAAAGTGAAAATGAAGTCGCCCAGTCGTGTCTGACTCCTAGTGACCCCATGGACTGTAGCCCACCAGGCTCCTCCGTCCATGGGATTTTCCAGGCAAGAGTACTAGAGTGGGGTGCCATTGCCTTCTCCGACCTCTTATCTTAGGAAGTGGTATTAATTCCTATAAGGCTAGTTGCCCAGAGTTTAAATTCCACTATTGATTTCTCCTTCCCACCTTATCTAGTCAACAATTAATGCTAAATGAGTACAGTCACATCTCCCTCCAAATAGTTCTTAAATTTGTTCTCTTGTCTAATTCTGCATCTACTAGGCCGTTTGGGCCAGTATTTCTCAAACTCTACTGTACCAGCAAGTCACCTGGGGAGCTAATGACTGTAGATTCTGATTCAGTAGGTCCGGGTAGGCCTGCACTTCAACAAGTTTTCAGGTGAAACTGCCGTTGGTCCTGCTGCTCCCTTAACCATATTTTGAACAGGAAAGCTTTCTCTGACTCCCCTTCTTATAGCATTTTGTGACACCTAATCACACTAGTTTATTATTGGCTATTTACTTGTTGTTTTTATCTTTTTGAGCTTAGGAACTGTGACATCCCCTGGTGGCTCAGGTAGTAAAGCGTCTGCCTACAATGTGGGAGACCTGGGTTTGATCCCTGGGTCGGGAAGATCCCCTGGAGAAGGAAATGGTAACCCACTCCAGTATTCTTGCCTGGAGAATCCTGTGGATGGAGGAGCCTGGTAGTCTACAGTCCATGGGGTTGGAAAGAGTTGGACATGACTGAGCTACTTCACGTTCACTCTCTTTTTTAATTGTTGGTAAATAGTAGATGCTCAATAGATTTTTTTTTTTTTTTTTTTTAAGACTGGACAAGGTATGAGGGCAGTATGCTTTGTGGGGAAGTAAGTGCTTCCTTTGTTAAAATGGTCTTAGATCCCCTGTGGCTTCCAACTTGAGGGTTTCAGAAGGACCTACAAAGGAAGAAATTGAGGAATGAGAGGTGTTTCAGTTTTCTTTTTCAGCAGGGAATAATATTTCCCAAGACTTTAACTTATACCCTGTTTCTTAAATATCACATGTAATATGAACATGAATTTCTTCAATATTGCATAATATAATCAATATTATTTAAAATGCATTTGATAAACTGCTAATCTGCTAGATGCTGTGAAAAAAAAAGTTTCTAAGGTCAAATATTTTAAGAAACAGCATAATTTCCCCCTTCTTAAAATTCATAGTGCTTAATAGATCTAAATATGGAATAAAAATTATCAAAATATGTTTTGATTTAAGCATTTATTGAGACAGTTTCATGGCCTGCTGGTCCTTTTTTTTTTTTTTCCCATTTAGGACCTATTATGGACCAAATACATATCAGAGATCTGAGCCATCACAAAATTCAACTTTTCTGTATTTAATTGATCAAAAACTAATATTTTCTAACCAGGAACTGCAGTTATCTTAGATTTCAATAGCACTAGCAAGTAGCTTTTTTTTTCCCCCACAAAGGTTTTTCTTTTTGCAAAAGTACATAGATAGCAATAAAACTGTATTGTACAAATTTATTTTGTAAAGGTTAACATAATGGCCTCTAGAGCCAGATGGCTGGGGTTCAAAACTGTAGCCAGATGGATACAGTCCATGGGGTTGCAAAGAGTCAGGCACTACCTGATATTATCAAGTTACTTAACCTCTCTTGGTTTCCTTAATCTGTAAAGGAAAGTGACAATAATATCTGCCTCAGAGTCTCGTGGTAAGGTACAAATGATTTGATTACACAAAACAGACCAGTACCTGGTGTATCCTATGTGTTAACTATGTATTATAAATTATTAAAACTCTATCAAAGAGCAATCAGATCATTATATATCTTTAGGACTTCCTATGAATGATGAAATGAGCAATAACTATTTGAATACTAGGTATGTATTGCATTTTTAAAGGAAAAATGCATAATAATAGGGCTGCATCAACATGTGTTTCTTGTTTGGAATTTTATTTTCTTAGTGTGGTTTGTGTACTTGTGTACTTTTTAGTGAGATTTGAGAAAAATGGAAAAGATAGTTATAGACAAAAGTCCTTCAAAGCCTGGAGACCACTAGGGAGAAAGAAAAGGAGGAATATACAATCTGAATAGGTCTATATCTATTCAAGAAATCGAATCAGTAATTAACAACCATCCAAAACTGAAAGCACCAGGAAGTAGATGAGTTCACTTGGTAAATTCTACCAAATATTTAAGGAAGAAATTATACCAATTATCTATAGTCTCTTCCAGAAGATAGAAGCAGAAGAAATACTTCCCAACTCATTCTAAAACTAGATAAAGACATTACAAGAAAAAAGAAACTACAGACCTCTTGTGAACACAGAAGCAAAAATCAACAAAATATTAGCAAATAGAACCCAACAATGTATAAAATGAGCTGTGCGCCATGACTAAGTTTTATACAAGGCTGTTGCAACATTTGAAAATCTAAAATCTATCATGTCAATAGGCTAGAGAAGAAAAATCCAACGATATCAATAGATGTACTAATAAAAACACTGGACAAAGTCCAATACCCATTCATGATTCAAAACTCAATATCCTTAACTTGATAAAGAATATCCACAAAAAAAGTACAGCTAATATCATACTTATGGGTAAGAAATTAGAAGCTTTCTTGCTGAGATCAGAAACCATACAAGGATGTCCCCTCTTACTACTTCTCTTCAATATCATACGGGAAGTCCTGGTTGATGCAACAAGGCAGGAAAAGGAAATGAAAGACAAACTCACTGGGAAGGAAGAAATAAAACTGTCTCTGCAGATGACACATTTGTCTACATAGAAGATCTGAAAGAATTGACAAAAAACTCCCAGACATACTAAGTGATGATATTACAGTTTCAGGATACAAAGTTAGTAAACAAAAACTAGTCACTTTCTTATATACGAGCAATGAGCTTGTGGAATTTGAAATTAAAAATATATTACCACTTACATTAGCACCCCCAAAATGAAATACCTAGATATAAATCTAACAATACATACAATACCTATGTAAGAAAAACTGCAAAACTCTGATGGAAGAAATCAGAACTAAGTAAATGGAGTGATATTCTATGTTCATGGGTAGAAAGACTCAATATTCTCAGGATGACAGTTCTTCCTAACTTGATCTATGTATTTAATGCAATCCCATTAACACCCCAGCAAATTATTTTGTGGGTATCAACAAACTGATTCTGAAGTTCACATGGAGAGGCAAAAGACCCAGAAGAGCCAATTTAATACTGAAAGGAAAGAATAAAATTGGAGGAGTGACAATGCCAAACTTCAAGACTTCCTGTAATGCTATAGTCATCAAGACAGTGTGGTCCTGGCAAAAGAATAGACAAACAGATCAGTGAAACAGAATAGAAGCTGGAAATAGCAGCCACATAAATATGTTCAGCTGATCTTTGATAAGGAGAAAAGGCAATGCAATGGAGCAAAGATAATTTGTTCAACAAATGGTTCTGGAACAAATGGACATCCACATGCAAAAATCAGTTTCAGTCAATCAGTCTCGACACAGACCTTATACTCTTCACAAAACAAACCTAAGACGGAGCATAGACCTAAATACAAAATTTAGAACTATAAAACTTCTAGAAGATGATAGAAAAATCTTGATGGCCTTAGGTATGGTAATGATGTTTTATATGCACCAAAGGCATGATCTAGGAAAGAAAGACCTGACGAACTCTCAGCAGCCATGGAGCAGCATTCTATTTCCCTTTTCCTAATAGGTTCTTTCAGTACACACTAGTCCACTATAGAATGTTAAACTGCTCTTGACTAGCAGGTCAAATGCGTCTTCCAAATCACATGGAGTCATAGGCAGGGAGCAGGCATCCAGCTTTTGGTCTAGCTAACTGCTTCCTGCCCTGCATAAGACCAGAGAAGGACCTCATTGCATAAGTCATCAGGTGACAAAGTTACTCAGAGACACTCATCATGCTTCTTGGTCTTTCTGGCAAGCCACTCTTCAGTCCGCAGAATAAAGATATTTTAGCCTCTGTTTGCTTTTGTGTATCATAAATTCTCTTGCATAATGTACTCACTGAATGTGTACATGTGTTTTTTCCCTCCATCTTTGCAGGGAGAGTGGTTCTGTTAAGAGGGGGATTATGGGGGGAGTCCACTGAGTGCTTCACAGCTGTGGCTCTTTTTCTCCTAAAATACCTTGCATTAGTGTGCTATCACGAGAATTAATTTTCATTTCAGGACTATCTGATCTAATCTGCATTAGAAGCCTCTAATCTTCCTATTGACATTTGCCCCTTTCTTTTTCTGGTTTTCATTTCAAAGGACCGTCACATTGCCTGCACATGGCTCTGTTTAAGCCCCTCTGACTAGTTAAAGCTAGGATTTAAGTGTTTCTCTTTAATCCTCAAGTTTATTCTCTGAAAATGGGATGAGAGGATGGATGGCCTGTTTTACTACACTCTCTAGTCTAATATTAACTGTTCTACAAACTTGTAAGCAGACAGGCTTCCCAGGTGACCCAATGATAAAGAATCTGCCTGCCAGTGTAGGAGATGAGTTCAATCCCTCGGTTAGGAAGAGCCCCTGGAGGAGGGCGTGGTAACCCACTCCAGGATTCTTGCCTGAGAAATCCCGTGGATAGAGGAGCCTGGTGGGCTACAGTCCATGGGGTCGCTGAAGAGTTGGACACAACTTAGCGACTAAACCACAACAACAAGTAGACAAGACCACAGATACTAACTTGAGCTAACTTAAGAGAGTTACTGGAAGACTACTAGGAAGCTCACAGAGTAATGGGAACTGGGAAGATCACACTGGAAATGGGCAGGAATCATGGGGACTGCAGAGGGGCTAGGAATTAGGAACCCTGGCAATCTTTGTAAAGCAAAAGAGTGGGGAGAGCATGCCACCCCTGCAGTGTGTATGTTACAGACTTTTCTATTGTCTCTCTGTCCTTGGCTCAACTGTCTAAGAAAGAGCATCTGATAACTGAGCTTGGGTCACATGCCTGGTCTGCTGATTCAAGCAGGGCAAACATCTGTTTCGGTCTGCTCCGATAATGGAATGTGCTCACCAGGAATTACTGCTGCATCAAGATTACCCACAGTCTGGACGGATGAATTCCAAAAGGAAATCTGATGCTCTTGAGACAGCCAAAACAACAACAAATGCCAACCAAAACTGTGTTTGAAGGAATCAGTGAAATGTAGGAGAAAGGGATGAGGAATAAGGATGGGAGGAAATGGGGAAGAGGTAAAATCAGCAGGAAACATTTACTCAAGGAAAATTAATTTTTGACAGTAGGTACGTCTGTATATGAGTAATAGTGACTTTTTGTCTAACATGATTTTAAAGCTCTCTGAAAGCTCGGAGTATGGAAAGCACGTCTTGGTGACTTAGAAATATTGTCACCCTCTTTCACCACCAGATGGCGCTTTACATATAAATAGTGAAACATGGATCCTGGGGAAGTTCCCAAGCTCCTGATGTCCGCAAAGTGCTTTTGTGTAGCAATTATTAAAGAAATCCACCTTGCAATGCAAGAAATTAAAGAATCCGCCTGCAGTTCAGGAGACCCCAGTTCGATTCCTGGGCTGGGAAGATCTGCTGGAGAAGGGATAGGCTACCCACTCCAGTATTCTTGGGCTTCCCTGGTGGCTCAGTTGGTAAAGAATCTGCCTGCAATGTGGGAGACCTGGGTTCCATCCCTGGGTTGGGAAGATTCCCCTGGAGAAGGGAAAGGCTACCTATTCCAGTATTCTGGCCTGGAGAATTCCATGGACTGTATAGTCCATGGGGTCGCAAAGAGTCAGACACGACTTTCACTTCACTCACTCATTCAAGAAATATTGAGCTTCTGTTGGAAATGAGAAACTTAAGCCCAGATGAGGGATCCTGAACCTACCTAGGCAGATAAGGATGGCAAGTTTCCCGATTAACAGCTGAGACTGGGGCACCAGGACATGATAGGCATTTGGAGGGATATTCTAACGTAAGGGAGAACCACCAAAGAGCCTAAAGGTGTGAATACGTACACATACATTTAGATTCAACTCTGGATGGCTATTTAATTGTTTAGTTTGTTGTCTGGTGGTTTAGTCACTAACTTGTATCTGACTCTTGCGATCCCATGGACTGTAGCCCACCAGGCTCCTCTGTCCATAGAATTCTCCAGGCAAGAGTACTGGAGTGGGTTGCCATTTCCTTCTCCAGGGGGTCTTCCTGATCCAGGAATTGAACCTGGGTCTCCTACATTTCAGGTCCTTTACCGACTGAGCTGCAAGGGATGCTCAAAACGAAAGTCGCTCAGTCATGTCCAACTCTTAGCGACCCCATGGACGCTATAGTCCATGGAATTCTCCAGGCCAGAATACTGGAGTGGGTAGCCTTTCCATTCTCCAGGGTATCTTCCCAACCCAGAGATCGAACCCAGGTCTCCCATGTTGCAGCTGGATTCTTTACCAGCTGAGTCTGACTCATCTCAATTCTGTATCCTGTGATCTGAACTTGGAAAAGTGAGCTGTCTGTTTGAAATAACTATTCTAATTCTATCCCCTGCTTTCCTTAGCCATAATTGTTCCTCAGCTTCCCAATTTTTCTCATCCTCTCATTTTCTGTGCTAGAGCTGTATTGAAACAGACACATTGCAAAACAGGTGTTACATTAAAATACACCAGATCCCAAATGTTTATGCAACATCTACACTATATATATAGAAGACTAAGAAAAAGCCCATGCTATATTACTGATGCATTCATTCTGTTTGTAACTTATTACCTGTTTTGTACATCATGCTCAGTCACTCAGTCGTGTCTGACTCTTTGTGAGCCCCCAGACTGCAGACCCCCAGGCTCCTCTGTCCATGGGATTTCCCAAGCAAGAATACCTGAGTGGGTTGCCATTTCCTCCCCCAGGGGATCTTCCAGACTAGGGATTAAACCTGCTTCTCTTGCATCTCCTGCATTGGCAGGCGGATTCTTTACCACTGTACCACCTGGGAAGGCCATTCCATGATTTAAGCAATTATAATTTATTGTGTGCTTATGATAATAACTCTTTATGTTATCTCATTAAATCCTTAATACAGCTTAGAATGATTATGATCCCATTTTACTGACGATGGAGGTAAGACTCATAGAAATTGAGTAGCAGCCCCAGGTTTTCCAGAATAGAAAATTAAAGGCCTCAGGCTTAGTTTTCCATTAAATGTTCTCATAGCTGAGGATATTTACATCTTTCAGGTCTCTGTTTAAATGTAGCAAATAATAAGAAGCTCAACAAATTTTTTATGCTTAAGGATTGACTCTCAGTCCCAAACTCTTAACTTTTATTGTGTTCCTAGGCAGAACTAAGAAGATTTAATTTTTAAATCTCCTGATACTAAAGAATATGCTGTGCAAAGGTTGTGCATGCCACATGCTAAATAATATGTGCCTTGATGGTCTGTACTCTTTTTAAAATTAGAGTTTAATGTACATATAGTAAAATAAATATTAAGCACGTGTGTGTTTTCACAGGTCTATATACTCATGTAGTCACCACCCAGATCAAGATACAGAACATTTTCAGCCCTGAGGAAACTCTGTGCTGCCTTCCGGTTGATACCCTAGTTCTCAGAGGCAGGTTTTCTTTTTTCTTTTTAAATTATTTATTGTTTATTTGGCTGCACTGGGTCTTTGCTGTGGCACATGGGATCTTTGATCTTTGTTGTGGCGTGAGAGATCTAGCTTCCGGATCAGAGATCGAACCTGGTTGCCCTGCGTTGAAAGCATGGTGTCTTAGCCACTGGACCACCAAGTGAGTCCCAGAGGTAGGTTTTCTGAATTCTATCACATAAATTAGTTTGCTGATTTTTCAGGTTGAGATACACGTAATCTATAGTTGGTACTCTTGCATTTTTCTTTTTTTTTGCTCATCATAATATTTTGAAGATTTATCTGTGTTCTGCATGTCAGTAGTTTCTTATTTTTATGGTTGTCATAGTCCTTTATATGAACACACCACAGTTCATTTATTTACTCACCCACTAATGGGTGTTTAGGTTGTTGCTAGTTTTTGGCTATTAGGAGTAAAGGTGGTGAAAATATTCTTATACAAGTTTTTATAGACAGATGTACTTGATATATTATTTAGGGGAAGATAGGAGTGAAATTGATGTGTCATAAGGTATGTCTGTTTCGCTTCCTTTTGTAAAGAGTCCATGTTCAAGTATTTTGTCAATTTTAAAAGCTTTCTTATTGATCTATGAAGTTCTTTATATATTATGGGTATAATTCTTTATCAGATATGTCAGATATATGTATTACAAATATATTCTCCCAGTTTGTAATTTGCCTATCCAGTTTCCTGCTAATGTGTTCTGATGATAGAAGTTCTCAGCTTTAATGAAGTCACATTCAAGAATTTTGTCTTCTGAAGTCAGTGCTTTTTCTGTTTTGTGTAAGAAATCTTTGCCTACTCGAAACCTGTGAAGTTACTCTCCTACCTTTTCTTCTAGAGCTTTATTTTCTAGCTTTCATGTTTAGATCTATGATCCACCTTGAATAGATTTTGGAACTTGATGTGAGGTCGGGTTTATTGCTTTTCCCATATGAATATGAAGTTGTTAAAGCAGCTTTTAATGAAGAATACTATCAGTTCCCTGCTGAATTGCGGTGACACTTTTGTCATAAACCAAGTGACTATAAATACAGGGTGTTTCTGATCTCTGTTTTGTTATGTTGGTCTATCCTGGCACTAATGCTCCACTGTCTTAACTGTTGTTGTTGTTATTTAGTTGCTAAGTCACGTCCGACTCTTTGTGACCCCATGGACTGTAGCCCACCCGGCTCCTCTGTCCATGGAATTTTCCAGGCACGAATACTGGAGTGGGTTGCCATTTCCTCCTCCAGGGGATCTCACAGGCCCGGAGACTGAACTCATGTCTCCTCCTTGGCAGCTGGATTCTTTACCACTTCTCCCCCTGGGAAGCCTGCTGTCTTAATTAATGCAGCTTTATAGTAAATCTTGAACTCTGATAGTATGAGTTCTGTGATTTTATTCATCTTTATGATAGTCTTGGCTATTCTAGATTCTTTGTATTTCCAGATAAATTTGAGATTCAACCTGTCAGTAGCCACTAAATATTCATGCTGGGCTTTTGATTGCATTTATGTCAAATCTATACATCAAGTTGGGGAAAACTGACATCAATATTCAGTCTTTTGATTCATAAACATGATTTTGCTCTCCATTTATTTAGGTCATTTTAAATTTCTTTCTATAGTACAACGGAGAAGGCAATGGCACCCCACTCCAGTACTCTTGCCTGGAAAATCCCATGGACGGAGGAGCCTGGCAGGCTGCAGTCCATGGGGTCGCTAATAGTCGGACATGACTGAGCTACTTTACTTTCACTTTTCATTTTCATGCATTGGAGAAGGAAATGGCAACCCACTCCAGTGTTCTTGCCTGGAGAATCCCAGGGACGGGGGAGCCTATGGGGTCATACAGAATCGGATACGACCGAAGTGACTTAGCAGCAGCAGCAGCAGCTATAGTACAGACTTGCAATATTTGGCAGTTTTCAACATTAGCTTTATGAAACTTCTTAAACTTGTTCCTAGATGTTTGATTTTTTCATATTAATATAAATGGCATTTTTAAACATTTCATTTTCTGATCATTTCTTGATAGTACATAGAAATACAGTTGTTTTTTTATACGTTGGGCTTCACTTGTGGCTCAGCTGGTAAAGAATCTGCCTGCAATGCGGGAGACCTGGATTCGATCCCTGGGTTGGGACGATCCCCTGGAGAAGGGAATAGCTACCCACTCCAATATTCCGATTTGGAGAATTCCATGGACTGTACAGTCCATGGGGTCTCAAAGAGTTGGACACGACTGAGTGGCTTTCACTTTCACTTCTATACCTTAAGCTTATATCTAAAGAGCTTGTTGATAAACTTATGATTTTAATAGTTGATATGTTTTCAGATTTTGTTTTTACAGCCATGTAGTATGTGAGTGAAAATCACTGTACTTTTTTCCCAGTAGTGTATCTTTTATTTATTTCTAGTCTTATGGCACCATGTAGGGCCTCCAGCACAATGATAATGAAAGCTGTGGTGCTCATCTTGTTGGGGAGAAAGCTTTGACTGTTGCACCACTGAAAATGGTGTTTAAAAAATAAATCTGTTTTCAATTTATCTGGCTGCACTGGGTCTTGGTCACAGCACACAAGAGCTTCATTGCTGCATGTGGCATCTAGTTCTCTGACCAGGGATTGAACCTGGGCCCCCCGCACTATGAACAGAGTCTTATCCACTGGACCTATAGGGTTTTATTACTAGATAATTTTTCAAAAATCCTATTTCCTCCCATTTCTACTTTGTTGAGGATTCTTCCTTCTGAAATTGTGAATGCATTTTAGTTTTATCAGATGTGCTTTCTCCATCTAGTGACATGACTGCACTTTCTCCCTATTTTTAAAAATTCTGTTAATGTTGTGAATTACACTGATGGAATTTTAAAACGCTAAACTGTCCTTTTATTCCTGGAATAAACCCCTCTTGGCTGTGATGCATCACATTTTTTTTTTTAATATCCCTGGAATACTGTTTACTGTCAGGATTTTTATATCTACATTCAAAAGAGACACTGGCCTATAATTTTTCTTTTTTGTAATGTCTTTTTTAGGTTTGGTATGAATGTTTTACTGATCTTAAAAAATTGAGATCAGAAGTCTTCTCTCTTTTTCTATTCTTTGAGTATTTGTAAATTCAGTATTACTTTTTCCTTAAATATTTTGACGAATTCACCATTAAAGCCATATGGGTCTGCTGTTTATTGTGGGAAAATTTGGAAGTAATTTGTGTCAGCACATCAAATTTTAGTCATTCTCTATAGGTAATGTCCTTGTTCAAGAGAAATATTATAGCTTGAGATGAGTTTGAAGTTTATATAAAATAATAAATTCTAGGTATGTCTTTGTATTGGGCTTCCCTGGTGGCTCAGATGGTAAAGAATCTGCCTACAACATAGGAGACCCAAGTTCGATCCCTGGGTCAGAAAGATCCCCTGGAAAAAGAAAGCACTACTAATTCCAGTCTTCTTGCCTGGAGAATCCCATGGACAGAGGAGCCTGGCAGGCTACAGTCCATGGGGTCATAAAGAGGTGGACATGACCGAGAGACTAACAAACACAAAAATCCTGTCTTTGTACTAAGAAAATAAAAAAAACTAGTAATCTTCAAATTATTGGGTTTTGCTTCATCTATTTTGAAGCTCTGTTATTAAGAGCATAAATGTAATAGGATAATTAGGATGTAAAAATTAAGATTTTTGTGTCTTGTTCATAAATTGACCCCTTTATCATTATGAAATGGTACTCTATCTCTGGTAACATCCTTTGCTCTGAAATCTAACTTGTCTGATGGTAATATAACCACTCTAGTTTTTACTGATTAGTGTTAGTGTGGTATACTTTTTACCACCCATTTAGTTTTTGCCTATTTGTTTATATTCTGAATGTGTTACTGATAGGCAACCTATAGTGGGGTCTTGCTTTTTGACTAGGCTAATGATATTTGCCTTTTAATTAGGTATGTTTAGACCACTCAGATTATGTTTAATATGACTATTGACATGGTTGGATTTGAATCTGTATGTATGCATGCATGCTAAGTCATTTCAATCGTGTCTGACTCTGTGCGACCCTATGGACTGTAGCCCTCCAAGATCCTCTGTTCATGGGATTCTCCAGGCAAGACCACTGGAGTGGGTTGCCATATTCTCCTCCAGGGGATCTTCCCGACCCAGGGACTGAACCTGTGTCTCTTACACCCACCTGCACTGGCAGGTGGGTTCTTTACTGCTAGTGCCACCTGGGAAGCCCTGAATTCGAATCTACCCTCTTGCTATTTGTTTTCTATTTGTCTTGTCTGGCGTTTGTTCTCTTTGTTCTGCCTTCTTTTGGGTTAACTGATTTTTAAATTCCATGTTGAGGGGGCTTACTTGTTATAATTCTGTTGTATTTATAGTATACATGTTTAACCTGTCCCCATCTATCTTCAAGTGATAACACTTTACATATAAGAACAAGTGTATACTTCCATTTCCTCTCTTCCAGCCTCTGTGCTATTGTTGACATACATTTTACTTTTGTATATTTTATAAACGCTAAAATATATTGTTATTATCTTTGCTGTAGTCAATTTCCTTTCTAAAAAAAGTGTGTCTCTTAAATCATGTAGAAAACTAAAAACTGAAATCACAAACCACTGTTACAATAGTAATGCATGAGTGCCTGCGTGCGAAGTTGTTCAGTCATGTCCGACTCTTTGAGACCCTATGGACTGTAGCCCGCCAGGCTCCTCTGTCAAGGGGATTCTCCAGGCAGGAATGCTGGAGTGGGTTGGCATGCCCTCCTCCAGGGGATCTGCCTGACCCAGGTCTCTTATGTCTCCTGCATCGACAGGCAGGCTCTTTACCACTAGCACCACCTGGGAAGCCCAGCTTTAGTACTAGGTTATGTAACTGCCCAAGTACTCACCTTTACTGAGATCTTTATTTCTTCACATGGCTTTGAGTTACTTCAAATGTCCTTTCATTTCAGTTTGCAAGATTCACTTTAGCATTTCTTGCAGGGCATGTCTAAAGGTAATAAACATCCTCAGTTTTTATCTGGGAATATCTTGATTTTTCTGTCATTTTTTTTTTTTTTTTTTTCGCATCATATGGCTTGTGGGAACTTAGTTCCCCAACCGGGGATTGAACTCAGACTCTAGGCAATGAAAACGCCTAACCACTGGTGCTGTGCTGTGTGTGCTAAGTCTCTTCAGTTGTCTCTGACCCCATGGACTATAGCCCACCAGGCTCCTCTGTCCATGGGATTCTCCAGGCAAGAATACTGGAGTGGGTTGCCATGTGCTCCTCCAGGGGATCTTAATTCAGGGATGGAACCCACGTCTCTTAAGTCTCTTTCACTGGCAGGTGAGTTGTTTACCACTAGCGCCACAAGGGAATTTCCACTCCCTCATTTCTTAAAAGACCTTTTATTGGAGTATAGTTGATTTACAATGTTGTGTTGGTTTCAGGTGTACAGCAGAGTGAATCAGTTATACATATGCTCTTATTTTTGTTTTTAAATTCTTTTCCATTCAGGCCATTACAGAGTATTGAGTAGAGTTCCCTGTACTAACCACCAGGTTCTTATTAGTTATCCATTCTGTATATAGTAGTGTGTATATGCCAATCCCAATCTCCCAATTTATCCCTCCACCCACTTATCTCCTGGTGGCCATAGTTTATTTTCTACATCCATGACTCTACTTCTGGTTTATAAATAATTTAATTTGTATTCTTTTTTTTTTTTAAGATTCTATGTATAAGTGATATTGTATGATGCTTGTCTTTCTATATCTGACTAACCAACAGTACTAGCTCCAAGTTTAGTATGTTTGGAAGCCAAAAATTTTTTTTTCATTTAATTTTTCCCATTGTTTCTTATTTATTCTTTAAATTTTTGGCTCCATTGATCTTAGTTGGCTTCCTGCTGGATTTTCATTGCATTGTGTGGACTTCTCTCTGGTTTCAGCACACAGCCTTATTAGCCCTGAAGCATGTGGGATCTTAGTTTCTTGACCAAGGATGGAACCTGTGTCCCCTGCATTGGAAGGTGGATTCTTAACCACTGAATGACCAGGGAAGTCCCTCCTATTGTTTCCTTAAGCGTACTGCAGTTTCCTCTATTATCATTATTCCTGCCTTATGACTGAAAAACTGAAGCTCTGAAGTATTAACATTTTTTCAGTCATACAAATTATTTATGCTAACATCAGGTGTGAAAATTCAATTGCCAAAATTTTTACTTTTTCTTATTTGAAATGGGGGAAAAACATGCAAAATGTTTATAAGAATGACAGGTCAGATGAGTGTGGCATAAATATTAACATAGCACCCATTAATAAATAATGTTATATACATAGGTATTGTTACCATATTTATTATTCATTGAGGTCACATCTATTAAATACGGGAATGTTCTGTTGTATGACTTTTATCCTGCAGGTACCACGTAGAGTGGTGACAGTGTGCTATCTATTACTTGACATGTTCTTTTTTTTTGATAGTCTGACTTGAGTTTTCCTACATTTCTTCCTTGGGAGATCATTCCATAGCTTAGTCTCAAAGTATCCTCATTTGTCATATTATCTAATTTACCTTTCTTCAGTTGTGTTATATCTTTGCCATTTCATCTGTCAAACGTTTATAAACAGCTGTCACTCCCAATGACATTAATCACTCTGGGGTCAATCTTCCCAAGACATGCTCTTATGCTTTTAGTTATTGGGTGGCTTTCCCTCATCTCTCTCAGAAATTTCTCTGATTGCAGTTGACCCTTGAACAATGGGAGGGGGTGAGGTTTGGAGTGCCAACCCTCCCCACAGTGGAACCAGCACCCCCCCCCCCAACTTTACAGCCAAGTATCCCTCACGCCCCTCTACCCCCACCCTGATATCTGCTGTTCCACATCTGTGGATTCAGCTATTCCAGAATCTGTGTTACTATAGCATATATACTTAGTGAAAAAAATCTGCACGCAAAGGGACCCGGGCAGTTCAGATTTGTACTGTTTGAGGATCAACTGAATAGTTTCCATCTGACATATAGATTCTTTATGCCACATAATGAAATACCAACTCCATTTTAATACTGAAGAATATAATAGTCTGTGTGAGTGATCATACATCTTATTCCAAAGCCTTCAGGAGCCATCTACACCTTCCAAGTAAATCCCAAACCTCTTTGCTAAGCATTCAGAGCAGTCATCTCAGAAGTAACCTCCCCCTCCTTGTACTGCTATTACATTCTCTTCATATCTCAAATATGAGCGTTAACATGGAGAAGTCACCCAATGAGAAGCCCCTGATCTCAGCAACTAGAGAAAGCAGCACTTAGCAACCGAGACCCAGCACAGCCGAAAAGAAAAAGTGTGTTCAAGAATGTTTGCAGCAACATTATTCGGAATAGCTCCAAAGGGAAACAATTCATGTCTCCGTCAACAGTGGAATGGATAAATAAAGTGTGCAATCGTCACACAAAGAGATAACATGCAACAGTGAAAATGAACAAATCGCTACTGAAGAAATCACAGAGGAATCTCACAATGTTTAGTGACAGAGCCACAACCGAAGCATACATACTGTATGCTTCTAAAAGTTCAAATACAGGTAAAATTAATTGATGGTATTTGTTGGAATAATGTTGGGAGGGGGAATGAGGTGCATTTCTGTGGTAATGAACTCCATTCTATTTCTTGACCTGAATGGGATTTACATGGGTGTGCTTGCTTTGTGATAATTCATTGTCAGCAGAGGAGAGAGTATGAAAACAGTTCTGCAGGAGGAGATTCATTCAGTGTAGAAGGAAGGAGAAGTTGACTGTAATGAAAAAAAAGTCGGCTCCCTCCCCAGTCCTCCTGCCCTCCATTTCCTAGGAGAGGAGTCTAGGAAAAACCAAACACGAGACAAACAAATTCCAGCTCGCACTCAAACTCTCAAACAGACCCAAAGACTCAGAAAGTCCATCACTCAGGATAAACGTTTATTTCCAGATTTGTCCAGGGTGATTACCAAAGCGACACGTCTCTTCGCTGTTCAGGGCAAGAAGGAAAAGGGGGGGGTGGGGATTAAAAAACATTGTTACTTGCCAATTTCTCTCAGCCTGGAGCTCTGATTCAACCGGGCCACCTGGGACCAGACACACCTAGGGGGCCGGGCCGCGGCCTTATTCTGACTCCCTAGCAACGGAGTGAGCCTTTGTCGCGTCCTAGCAACACGCTCCTCCCATACTCTCGGCGGGCCCGCCCTCCGGCGGTCCCCTCCCCAGCTCCACGCTGACCCTCTCAGTGGGACTCCTCGAGGTCCCCAGAGCTTGGATTTGCTCTTTTTAATTCAAGTGCCAAACAGCTCTCTGAGTTCCTGTGGTGGGCACCTTTCAGGGACAGCCAGAGTCGGGGGCGAGGGGTGGGGGACGGCAAGAAAAAAACGTTTAAGAAAGAAAAAAAAAAAAAAAAATCGAGATTTGGTAATTTTTAAGGTACATCCAAATTTCCCAGGAGAGGGGGGCTGGAGAGTGGGACAACCAAGTTTGTGTAAACTCCATCTGAAGAAGAAAAGACGCAGCATCCAGCTGACAGGGGACCAGAGATGCTGGACACCATCCTCCCTTCTCTGCAGGACGTCGGCAGGCACCTGCTGCCCACGCTGCCCTCGCTGAGCCAGGAGGGTAAGCGACAGGGGCCTGGGTCTGGAGACGAACCTTTACCTGCTTGGGGCAAAGCTAAGGACTTCTCCCCATCCCCTGTCTCTGGAGGGCCCTAAAGGGCCCGTGTTGCCTTGTCAAGAAGCTGGTAATCACAACCGATTCACGATGCAAGTCCAAAGGCTCTTTCCATTTCTTTAGCTCTGCTGGGTCTTAGTTGCCGCTTGCTAACTCAGTTGCTCGGTGTGGGAGGGACTTCTTGACCCGGGATGGAACCCAGACCACCTGCACTTGGGAGCACTGTCTTAAGACACTTTTGTTTATTGAGTTCTTTAATGAGAGAAAAGGGCCAGCTGAGGGGGTTTTTATTAAGTAAGATAATGTACACACAGGGACTAGCGTGGAGTCTCAATAAATGCTGGCTACAAACCACCACCCCCAATGGCTCCTTCTCAGAATTCAGGCAAAGGCAAGGCTACAGTTGTTGCTCTTGGTGGTCCAGTGGTTAAGACTCTGGGCTTCTACAGCGAGGGGAGTGGGTGAATGGGTTCCATCCCTGGCTGGGGAAGTGAGATACTGCATGCTGCCTGTGGCAGCCAAAAAAGTTAAAAAACCAAAAAACTGAGATTAAAAAAAAGAAATGGCTGTTTGGAAGAAGACTTGACATGTTCTATAGAAAATGTGCTAGGCTTGGTTAGAAAGTTTCTTAGAAGAGTAACTCCAAAGTGACACCGAGATTAAAAAAAAAAATTATTTTTGGCCGCACTGGGTCTTCATTGTTTTGCTCGGGCTTTCTCTAGTTGTGGCGAGCAGGGGTTAGTTACTCTTTGTTGCAGGCCTCCGGCTTCTCACCGCACTGTCTTCTGTTGCAGAGCACAGGCTCTAGGCGAACCGACTTCAGCAGTTGCAGCCCGAGGGCTCAGTAGTTGTGACAACCCATGCCAGTGTTTTCACCTGGAAATCCCAAGGACAGAGGAGCCTGGCGGGGTACAGTCCATGGGGTCACAAAAGAGTTGGACATGACTGAGCAACTAAACAACAACAATAGTACTTAGAGGGAACCGTCATCATTTTACAGATGCGAACTGGTTGAAACCATTGAAGGCTGCACAGCGAGCAATCCGTGGGGGCGGGAAGGCTGTAGGTCTCCAGACACACAGCACAGCGTGCCCTTCCCACTGCACTGTGCTCTGGGAATGTGTTTCCTTGTCTAAATCACTCTATACTAATTTGCTCTGTTTGTATATCAGGATTTTAGTTTTATAAGATGTTTTATAAAGTTAGGGGACTTATCTTCTCCTTTTGATATTAGTATCTATTTCAAGTATATATTATTCTGTAATATACATAATGGGCACTTGGTCTTTTTTTTTTTAAATAATGATTATATATAAGATAAAGTGTTCCTACCTGGAATACATTTGGCATTGTGTTTAAAAATACGATTTTGAATGCACAAAATGTTTACAATCTGAACTTAAATGAAGGTTGAATTGAATATGGAAAGTACATCTAGGGATGATTTCTTGTGGTTCTTGGTATTTCAGTGTTTGGTCAAAATAAATAATAACCTCAGCGTTCTTAAAAATATAACAGTAGCATATTCTTTAATTTGCTTTTTAGACTGGATTAGAAGTATTTTTCTTTTGAGATATAGTGATTCTTTTCCTGACACTTTGGAGCGTGGGAAAAAATCAAAGTTAGAAATCACAGTCTGCAAGATTTCCAGGTCTGTTCCATTTGAATTACAGAGGCTTAAAGGCTTCATTTCCTGAAGGAAATGATGTACATGTTTTCCTTTTCCTTCAGTGAAAAATATCAAATTTCAGCTTAGAATAGTAAACTCTGCTCTTATAAGACTTTGCCTATTCAATTTTTAAGAAATTATTATTTTATTTATTTATTTCTGACTGTGCCAGGTCTTCATCGCTCGTGGGCTTTTCTCTAGTTGCAGTGAGAGGGGGCTGCTTTCTACGGGCAGCATGAGAGCTTCTCGCTGTGGTGGCTTCTCTTGTTTCTGAGCACAGGCTCTAGGGTTTGCAGACTCCAGTGAAGTGAAGTGAAAGTTGCTCAGTTGTGTCCGACTCTTTGCGACCCCATGGACTATACAGTCCATGGAATTCTCCAGGCCAGAATACTGGAGTGGGTAGCCTTTCCCTTCTCCACGGGATCTTCCCAACCCAGGGATGGAACCCAGGTCTCCCGCATTGCAGGCAGATTCTTTACCAGCTGAGCCACAAGGGAAGCCCGTAGACTCCAGTAGTTGCAATATATGGGCTAAGTAGTTGCAGCTCCCTGGTTCTAGAGCACTGGCTCAGTAATTGTAGTCCATGGGCTTAGCTGCCCAGCAGCATGTGGGATTTTCCTAGATCAGGGATGGAAACCATGTCTCTTGCATTGGCAAACAGATTCTTATACACTGTGCCACTAGGGAGGCCCCCACTCCCACCCCATTAGATTTTATAGGGTAAAATGACACAGTTGGACTTGAATGTATCTTTCAAATGAGGAAAGAGGATCTTCAAATTTCTAATTAAGCTCAGGTCTTTTCAGTAGGGTCTGGTTGCCAGCTATACACTTTCTCCTGGCCGTAATTAAATCATTTCATTTTGGTACAGATTGTTTTCCTGAAATGTGAGCTGCATATCATCACTCTAGGTTGAAAGGCTTAATAGTTTTGACTTTCAAAAGTCTTCATGTAAGTCTGGCTACTGAGATTCTGTATCACTAGTGAATTAAATATTTTTAGTCATGATGAAAATTTGAATTCAGGAAACAGTTGAGACTGTTAATTCTTAGCAGCCAGCAGCAGACAGAATTCTTTTGTCTGTAAGGGTGAGGAAGAATGGGAAATATAGTAGAATGGGACAGTGTAGAAGGAATACTTGAGTATATTTAATAAACTGTATATCCATGATTTAGAGTGAAGGGCAGAGTTGGCATCCAGCTCGCTGTAGCATGCAGTTCTAGTGTTCTTGGTGAGTGAGTTTCCATCACCCAACTTGTTCCTCGAGGCTCATAAGAGTCACTTCCATCTGGGCATGCATGCTTAGTCATGTCCGACTCTGGACTGTAGTCTGTCGGGCTCCTCTGTCTATAGGATTTTTCAGCAAGAATACTGGAGTGGGTTACCATTTCCTCCTCCAGGGGATCTTCCCAACCCAGGGATTGAAAGGTTGTTGCTGAGTTGTGAAAGATGCTGGGATTCTTGACCTCCAGAGGAGAAGAATTCAATCTGGGACCAGAGACAAGGCTTGATTGCTCAGAGCTTTTGTGTAATAAAGTTTTATTAAAGTATAAAAGAGAGAGAGAAAAGCTTCTGACATAGACATCAGAAGGGGGCAGAAAGACTTCCCCCTGCTAGTCTTAAGCTGGATGTTATATGGCTGCTGCTGCTGCTGCTAAGTCACTTCAGTTGTGTCCAACTCTGTGCGACCCCACAGATGGCAGCCCACCAGGCTCCCCTGTCCCCGGGATTCTCCAGGCAAGAACACCAGAGTGGGTTGCCATTTCCTTCTCCAATGCATGAAAGTGTTATATAGCTACCAGCTGCTAATAAGAGAAAGGAAATGTCTCAAAACTCAGAGACTGTCACCAGGCCCCTCACCCACAACATACATTTTGAGATAACATTGGTACCAGGTGAGTCATCCCAGGCCATAAAATGATTGACATGAATCTTGCAGAAAGGCAGGTTTCCAAGTAAATATACAGTTTCATTAACATAGATTGGGAGAACAATGTATGAGTAAAACATACTGGTTTGTTGAGCCCTTATCAGTTCTGTGTCTTAAGTGGAACCAACTTGGAGAAAGTCAGAGTCTAGGGTAAATAAATAAAGAAAAATATTTCCATAAGAAAAATGCATTGATTAGCTCAAGGTTTGAGAAAAGTTAAGTTCAGGTGTCATCATGGCAACACAAAATTTTAAGAGAAACCTCCTTTTAAATTTGTATAGAGAAGGGAAAAATATCTAACACTTGTAGTTTGTTTCCTCCTGCCGCTTAAGAAGGAGATAAAAAACGTCTGACACTTGCAGTTGGTTTCCTCTGTTTGGAGACCCCTAGCCTTCCTGCCTGTTACCCTCTCAGGATCAAACCGGTGTCTGCTGTGCCTCCTGCATTGCAGATGGATTCTTTACCCACTGAGCCATTAGGGAAACCCACGAGTCACTGCTACTTCTCATTGCCCATCCTGTTCATTCTCTGGCATATTAATAAAAATATTTACAGTGTTGATATACAGGATTAAATGAGTGCAATTTTCCACATTAGGTAATTGTTTACAAGAGTAAATCAAGCAGTTTCTAAACTGGGGAAAGAATGGGTTTTTGTGCCCAACTCCATCTATGCCATGAAGTTGTAAGCTGATATTTGCCACTGTTCTTGATCCTTTCTTTTGAGTAAAACACAGCACTCTTTTGATTTGCAGAGAGAGTTCACTAGTGGAAAATATCTATAATAAACTCATGACTAAGTTTGGAATGGAAATGTCAACACAGACATGGTTTTCTATATTTATGAGTATTACTTATACCCAGAGTATTCTTTCATATCATACATTAACACTTTAGTAATTGACAACTACTTATTTTTCTACCACAGCTTTCCTGGAACATAGCTCAGAACAAGAAAATAAGCATAGAAGGCCTCCCTCTGATCATTCAAAGTAGAGTGTGAAGTCTATGTCCCAATTCAAAGTAAAGCCCTTTGGGCCCTTACCCAAATGTCTGTTTTTAAAAATTATTATTTTAGACATAATGTTAGCATATTTGTTGAAATCAAGAGCACAGCTCATCAGAAGCAGTGAATTAAGACTGGGCGGTGAGCCTGCAGAGCACTCGTAGCAGAGAGGAGTGGCAGCCGGAGTCCAGTGGTGACTACTGAGAGTGAAAAGCAGTCAATAATGAAGCAAAAATAAAAGTGCAGACACAGTTAATGTACGGACAATGATCTTTCATGCTTTAGTGGCTCCTGGCCTCCTTCCTATATTATGGAATGGTGTGAGAATGAAGGCTCATGTTAATCAAATAGCATGGTGTAGACTCTTAGAAGCTTGTTGAATGGGTCATTAAGAAAAGCCTAGATTAGGGACTTCCCTGGTGGTCCAGTGGCTAAAACTCCATGTTCACAATGCAGGGGGCCCTGGTTCGATCCCTGGTCGGAGAACTAGATCCCACATGCTGCAACTAAGAGTTCACAGTTCAGTTCGGTTACTCAGTCGTGTCCGACTCTTTGCGACCCCATGAATCGCAGCACGCCAGGCCTCCCTGTCTATCACTAACTCCCAGAGTTCACTCAGACTCATGTCCATCGAGTCAATGATGCCATCCAGCCATCTCATCCTCTGTCGTCCCCTTCTCCTCCTGCCCCCAATCCCTCCCAGCATCAGGGTCTTTTCCAATGAGTCAACTCTTTGCATGAGGTGGCCAAAGTACTAGAGTTTCAGCTTTAGCATCATTCCTTCCAAAGAAGACCCAGATCTGATTTCCTTCAGAATGGACTGGTTGGATCTCCTTGCAGTCCAAGGGACTCTCAAGAGTCTTCTCCAACACCACAGTTCAAAAGCATCAATTCTTTGGCGCTAAGCTTTCTTCGCAGTCCAACTTTCACATCCATACATGACCACTGGAAAAACCATAGCCTTGACTAGATGGACCTTTGTTGGCAAGCCACAACTAAAAAAAGATCCTGCATGCCACAACTAAAGGTTCCACACGCCTAGATGAAGATTTAAGATCCCTTGTGCTGCAACTGAGACTCAGCATAGCCACATAAATACATATATATATAAAAAGAAAAGGCTAGATAACACTAGGTTAACTTAGACAGTTAAGAATCTGCCTGCAATGCAGGAGACCTAGGTTTGATCCCTGGGTCAGGAAGATCCCCTGGAGAAGGGAATGGCTACCCACTCCAGTATTCTTGTCTGCAGAATTCCAGAGACAGAGAGGCCTAGCAGGCTACAGTCCATGGGATCGCCAAGAATCTGACACAACTAACAACAACTATGTTTATAGAATAAAGGGCAAGGTGTGACACTTCCCTTTATTCTAGAAAGATTTTCTCCCCCTCCTCTCTACCTTCTCTTTCTCTTTCGCCTCCTCTTTCACATTTTTGGAATTTAAAGCGAATTAACTTTGCTTATTAGGAAAATTAACTTTGGGGAGTGACTTTATTTTCTGTTAATTTTAATTAGAAATTATCACTTAAATAATGTAAATTATTTATTCTCTATTTCATATTCACATTTTTGTTTATGAACACTAAGATATTACCACAAGTGTGCTTTCATAAATTATTCATACATTATATTTATTTACCTTGGATTTCAGAAGTTTCTACTATTTGGGGAAATGTGTCAGAATTTGTGGAACGGCAGCTATCCTTACACAAGGTAAGATTTATACTTTAATTTTAACGTAGGACATCAAAGAATGTTTCCTCCTTAGTCTCCAATTGTTTTGCTGGGAGAAAGATAGCAGATTTTAGAGCCATCCAGTGTAACCTGCAGTCTTGTGATTTTATGATGCTCACACTTAGACTTGTGGTTGGTAGATTTAACAGACACGGATTTCACCCTTAGGTAACGAATGTGAAAGTTCTTCTGTTCCAGTGATAGGAAGTGTATTGCTGATCAGTCCAGGTGTGTACAGAGGAAGTAGATGAATTCTGTTCATCTGTGATCTGGTAGTTCCTGGCGTGGCTATAGAAGGATATGATGCTTCTTGTCTTGCCTCCTTGCAGGGAATGGATTTTAACTGAAATGTATGAAGGCAGTCAGGGACTGAACTCTACTTGCCAAAAATGAGAACCTTTGTCCAGGGCTGGGCTATTTCTCCCCATCAAGTCTTGAGTTTGGATGCCACAGAACTGAACAGAGATGTTGGGAGTTTGGAGGGTGCTGGGATATTGTGAAATGTTTATATCCTACTCAGAGGTCCCAATATGAGAACCTTTGATCTGAATTCATCTGTGAAATCTATTTTGTTTGATCTGATAATTTGAATTAGTCATCAGAACTTAAAATTGGGAGCGTTTGTACAATTTTTTTTTCCTTGAAAAATCATCTGATTAATAAAATCAGTTTTTGTTCAGTATATGTGATGCTTGGCTGAAGCTGACAAGGGTCTCTCCCCTTTAGATGGGGCATGCACTCCTGAGCCATCACATTCTCTGGCTTGCATTCTTTCTTGGCTCCTGTAGCATTAGACTTTGTAACCTTTGATGTATGATGTTTCCAGAAAGACAGAGCTCTAGAGTGAGAGTCAAAATCTTTTGCTTCTGCGCATTAACCAAGATCACCACACTACAGCATGTATCTTGGATGTTTTGGGTTGTCTGATTTTAAGTGAGGGACATTAAACCTACCATAAAGAATGAGAGGGACTTCCTTGGTGTTCCAGTGGTTAATCCTCCATGCTCCCAATGCCAGGAGCTTGGGTTTGATCCCTGTTTAGGGTTCTAGATCCCACATGCCATAACTAAAAGATCTCATATGCTGCAGCGAAGATCAAGACACTGTGTGCCACAACTAAGATCTGGTGCAGACAAGTAAATAAATAGATAAACGTTTTTTTTTTTTTTTTTTTTTAAAAGAGAGAATGAGGAAGCAGAAATTCTCTCCCCCTGATGGCAAGGGATTAAAATTTAAAATGCCACAGAATTTCAGTCAGTTCAGTTCAGTCGCTCAGTCGTGTCTGACTCTCTGCACCACCACGGACCACAGCACACCAGGCTTCCCTGTCCATCACCAACTCTCGGAGCTTGCTCAAACTCATGTCCATCGAGTTGGTGATGTGGCTGAAGTATTGGAGTTTCAGCCTCAGCATCAGTCCTTCCAATGAACAGTCAGGACTGATTTCCTTTAGGATGGACTGGTTGGATCTCCTTGCAGTCCAAGGGACTCTTAAGGGTCTTTTCCAACATCACAGTTCAAAAGCATCCATTCTTTGGCACTCAGCTTTCTTTATAGTCCAACTCTCACATCCATACATGACTACTGAAAAAAACATAGCTTTGACTAGATGGACCTTTGTTGGCAAAGTAATATCTCTGCTTTTTAATATGCTGTCTAGGTTGGTCATAGCTTTTCTTTCAAGGAGCAAGTGTCTTTTAATTTCATGGCTGCAGTCACTATCTGCAGTGATTTTGAAAGCCCCAAATAAAGTCTGTCACTGTTTCCATTGTTTTCCCATCTATTTGCCATGAAGTGGTGGGACCAGATGCTATGATCTTGTTTTCTGAATGTTGAGTTTTAAGCCAACTTTTCCACTCTCTTCTTTCATTTTCATCAAGAGGCTCTTTAGTTCTTCTTTGCTTTCTGCCATAAGCGTGGTATCATCTGCGTATCTGAGGTTATTGATATTTCTCCCCACAATCTTGATTCCAGCCTGGGCGTCATCCAGCCCGGCATTTCACATGATGTTCTCTGCATATAAGTGAAATAAACAGGGTGACAGTATACAGCCTTGATGTGCTCCTTTCCTGATTTGGAACCAATCTGTTGTTTCATGTCTGGTTCTAACTATTGCTTCTTGACCTGCATACAGATTTCTCAGGAGGCAGGTAAGGTAGTCTAGTATTTCCATCTCTTTTTAGGACAAGAGTAATCTTCAGTTCAGTTCAGTTCGGTTCAGTTGCTCAGTCGTGTCTGACTCTTTGCGACCCCATGAATCGCAGCACGCCAGGCCTCCCTGTCCATCACCAACTCCTGGAGTTCACTCAAGCTCATGTCTATCAAGTCGGTGATGCCATCCAGCCATCTCATCCTCTGTCGTCCCCTTCTCCTCTTGTCCCCAATCCCTCCCAGCATCAGGGTCTTTTCCAGTGAGTCAACTCGTCACATGAGGTGGCCAAAGTATTGGAGTTTCAACTTTAGCATCAGTCCTTCCAATGAACACCCAGGACTGATCTCCTTTAGAATGGACTGGTTGGATCTCCTTGCAGTCCAAGGGACTCTCAAGAGTCTTCTCCAACACCACAGTTCAAAAGCATCAATTCTTCGGTGCTCAGCTTTCTTCACAGTCCGACTCTCATATCCATACATGACCACTGAAAAAACCATAGCCTTGACTAGATGGACCTTTGTTGGCAAAGTAATCTTAGATAAAGATTAAAAGCAGCTATGGCATCCATACATTTTTTAAAAAATATTTATTTGTTTGACTATACCAGGTCTTAGTAGTGGCATGTGGGATACAGTTCTCACCAGGGATCAAACCCAGGCCCCCTGTACTGGGAGTACAGGGTCTTAGCCACTGGACCACAGGGAAGTCCCCATACATGTTTTCTTAGTCCTCACAGCCTTTGAATGATATGGAGATGATGGATCAGAAAAGCACTGTGGATTGAGATATTACATTTTATACTTCTTTGAAAACTTAGAGTCATGAAATACTAAAGCTGTAATGGGTCATAAAGAGCATTGAATTTTAAGGCACATGCTTAAATTTCTTCATGTGCTTTGGGATAACAGTGCTAAGGATTATTTTTCTTTACATTTCAGTGAATTCTCTCTGTTGATTTTTTTTTTCCCCTTTGTCTTTTCAGGGAGTTCAGATTCCAGGACTTGGAACTTTCACTTTCATGAGACAAAAGCTTGAGGTGGGAAACAAGAAGTTTTTCCTAATTCAGAGGCCCGTGTTTATCATGGCAGAGAAGTTAGTACAGATCCACGGACTCAAACAAAACAGAGTATATACTCCTGGTAAATAGATTTTATTTTAAAGACTTTCCCAGAACGTGACTAGCCAGGGGATGAAAATGAAAGGGCAATGCTTGGCCAATTGTGGCTTTACTGCTTTCTGCTTTGAGAAGCTCTCTTTTCATGTGATACCTTTGTCAGAGGGAGGGGCTGAGGTAGGGAATAATATACAGTCTTTTTGCAAGTCATTTTCAACCTCAGAAGCTTAAGGCCAGATGTGACATCAAGGCAAATTTATATAAAAGCCACATCACTGAGTCATGCAGATTTTATATGTATTTCAGATCTAAGAAATTGAAAGTGGTAATAAGGAAGAGAAAGTTAATTAGGATTACTGGTTGGAAGAATCACAGTTAATATCAACTAGGAAAAGATCAACTGTGTTTCTATTGTATATCATCTAAATTATTGAAATTTAAAAGTTGTTAGAAGGTTAATGGAGAAGGCAATGGCACCCCACTCCTGTACTCTTGCCTGGAAAATCCCATGGATGGAGGAGCCTGGTAGGCTGCAGTCCATGGGGTCGCCAAGAGTCGGACACGACTGAGTGACTTCACTTTCACTTTTCACTTTCATACATTGGAGAAGGAAATGGCAACCCACTCCAGTGTTCTTGCCTGAAGAATCCCAGGGACAGCGGAGCCTGGTGGGCTGCCGTCTATGGGGTCGCACAGAGTTGGACACGACTGAAGCAACTTAGCAGCAGGTTAATAATTCTGTAAAGACTTAATACCTTATACACCTCTCACATCCTAAAATCTTCCTTCTTTCCTTTGCTTCCTTATTCCCTTCTTCCATCCTTTTCCCTCCTTCCTTTTTCCCTTCCACAAATATTTACTAAGGGCCAACGACATGGCAGGTCTTGTCCCAGGTGCTAGAGACATGGGGGGATACACGACACCTTCTCCAGGATACTGGCATTCCAGTTTCAGGGTGTGGCTTTATGTGATACCTGCTCTGGTTACTTGCAGTGGGAGGGTTCTCCTAATTTCTGGTTGTGTTCCTTTTGACTTTCCTTATCATGTCCTCCTGCATCTGGATGAAGAGAGTTCGTCTACCCCGAATGCCGACAAGGTGAAAAGGCTGGAACTTGCCTTTATGTTAACATCTCTGGAAGTTAATTTGCAGAGTAACTTTCTACCAAAAAATGATATATTGGAAAAACAAATACCAACAAGCTATACTTAGAATTTGTTATGCCTGTATTCTGTATGGTAAATTTGATGGATTTTTCGACCGTTTAAAAATTTATTTATTTTTGACTACACTGGGTCTTCATTGCTTTGGGTGGGCCTTCTCTTTCAACAAGAGAGAATGAAAAGCTTGTCTGTAGCACAGTTTAGAAAGCTAATTGTGCTTGTTCTGAGCAAAAACATTCTACTTTTAGGGAAAATTTAATTGAGCATTAAAGAGTACAACTAAAGGCTTCACAGGTACAGTTCTGTTTTTAAGTATTAAGTGAGAATCAAGTGATTATTTGTGAGTGTGTATGCTATGTCTTTGTTATAATCTCCAATTCTTTCCTCTCCCCCTTTCTCCTCTAGGTGATATCCCAATAGTTCCACTTAATTTTGTCATGATATCCTTGGAGGGTCCATTTAGCAGAGATATAGTGGAAGGATGTGTGAAGGAGACGCTGCTTTTTTTGTCACGATCCATTTCCATCAAACAAAATGTGGAGTTTACATTCAAAGGAATCGGGGTCCTCATGATCAAAGATAGCAAAGTCAAGATGAGATTCTATAAGGACTTCCTTTGTACAATGGATGGAAGCGGGGCTTTGGCAAAAGCCCTAGCAAATGTAAATTACTGTTTTCTCTCTCCTAACCCCTTTCTGAATCTGTAAATGTGTTATCTTTAAGATTGACAAGGGCTTCCCTGGTGGCTCAGTGGTAAAGAATTTGCCTGCCAATGCAGGAGACGCAGGTTCAATCCCTGGGTCGGGAAGATCCCCTGAAGGAGGAAATGGCAACCCACTCCAGTATTCTTACCTGGAAAATCCCATGGACAGAGGGACCTGGTGGGCTACAGTCCAGGGGGTCATAAAGAGTCAGACAGGACTTAGCAACTAAAACAACAACAAGGTTGACATATTTTAAATGGCAGTTACCCCAAGTCAAAGAAGTGCTTGTTTATAGATGATTAACTCTTTGACAAAAAAGTTAGAAGGGTTAAGGAACTAAGTTTTGTGTCAGTGCCAACTGAAAAATTATAAACAGTAGTAGAAACTCATAATTATGAACATTTTATAGGATAGTACCTTATAGTTTAAAAAGTTTTTTTTCTACATATATTATTTCATTTGACTCTCAAAACATTATAAAACCAGAATTATTATCCTGATTTTACCAGTGAGAAAAATGGAGTTCAGAGAGGTTGTGTGGGAAGTCTAGGAGTTCAGCAGTGGAACTGAAATTTAAGCCAAGACTTCCTAATTATTCTTTTTGTGCCGATTATACTATTTTATTTTAATGAAAGTCTACAGAAAAATCTAATTCAAGTCATAGAAATGTATATTCAGCTTTTAATTTGCATTGTTTAGAAGAAATTTCATAGTTGACCATTCACCGTTAACTGTTATAGCTGGTGTGACCTTCATGCCAAGTTGGACATTGCAGACTTTAAGGAGGCAGTGAAACAATCATTCAACAGGGCTAACTGAAACTCTTTTTTTTTTTTTTTTTTCAATTTATTTTAGTTGGAGGCTAATTACTTTACAATATTGTGGTGGTTTTTGCCATACATTGATATGAATCAGCCATGGGTGTGCATGTGTTCCCCATCCTGACTCTTCCTCCCACCTGCCTCCCCATCCCATCCCTCAGGGTCATCCCAGTGCACCAGCCCTGAGTGTCCTGTCTCATGCATTAAACCTGGACTGGAGATCTGTTTCACATATGATAATATACACGTGTCAATGCTATTCTCTCAGATCATCCCACCCTCGCCTTCTCCCACAGAGTCCAAAAGACTGTTCTATACATCTATGTCTCTTTTGCTGTCTTGCATATAGGATTATCATTACCATCTTTCTAAATTCCACATATATGTGTTAGTATACTGTATTGGTGTTTTTCTTTCTGGCTTACTTCACTATGTATAATAGGCTCCAGTTTCATCCTCCTCATTAGAACTGATTCAAATGTATTCTTTTTAATGGCTGAGTAGAATTCCATCGTGTATATGTACCATAGCTTTCTTATCCATTCGTCTGCTGATGGACATCTAGGTTGCTTCCATGTTCTGGCTATTATAAACAGTGCTCCGATAAACATTGGAGTACATGTGTCTCTTTCAGTTCTGGTTTCCTTGGTGTGTATGCCCAGCAGTGGGATTGCTGGGTCATAAGGCAGTTCTATTTCCAGTTTTTTAAGGAATCTCCATACTGTTCTCCATAGTGGCTGTACTAGTTTACATTCCCATCAACAGTGTAAGAGGGTTCCCACACCCTCTCTAGCATTTATTGTTTGTAGATTTTTGGATAGCTGCCATTCTGACCGTTGTGAGATGGTATCTCATTATGGTTTTGATTTGCATTTCTCTGATAATGAGTGATGTTGAGCATCTTTTCATGTGTTTGTTAGCCACCTGTATGTCTTCTTTGGAGAACTGTCTGTTTAGTTCTTTGGCCCATTTTTTGATTGGGTCATTTATTTTTCTGGAATTGAGCTGTAGAAGTTGCTTGTATATTTTTGAGATTAATTATTTGTCAGTTGCTTCGTTTGCTATTATTTTCTCCCATTCTGAAGGCTGTCTTTTCACCTTGCTTATAGTTTCCTTTGTTGTGCAGAAGCTTTTAAGTTTAATTAGGTCCCATTTGTTTAGTTTTGCTTTTATTTCCAATACTCTGGGAGGTGGGTCATAGAGGATCCTGCTTTGATTTATGTCAGAGAGTGTTTTGCCTATGTTTTCCTCTAAGAGTTTTATAGTTTCTGGTCTTACATTTAGATCTTTAATCCATTTGAATTTATTTTTGTGTATGGTGTTAGAAAGTGTTCTAGTTTCATTCTTTTACAAGTGGTTGACCAGTTTCCCCAGCACCACTTGTTAAAGACATTGTCTTTTCTCCATTGTATATTCTTGCCTCCTTTGTCAAAGATAAGGTGTCCATAGGTGCATGGATTTATCTCTGGGCTTTCTATTTTGTTCCATTGATCTATATTTCTGTCTTTGTGCCAGTATGATACTGTCTTGATGACTGTAGCTTTGTAGTAGTGCCTGAAGTCAGGCAGGTTGATTCCTCCAGTTCCATTCTTCTTTCTCAAGATTGCTTTGGCCTATTCGAGGTTTTTTGTATTTCCATACAAATTGTGAAATTATTTTTTCTAGCTCTGTGAAAAATCCTGTTGGTAGCTTGATAGGGATTGCATTGAATCTATAGATTGCTTTGGGTAGTATACTCATTTTCACTATATTGATTCTTCCAATCCATGAACATGGTATAGTTCTCCATCTATTTGTGTCCTGTTTGATTTCTTTCATCATTGGTTTATAGTTTTCTATATATAGGTCTTTATTTCTTTAGGTAGATATATTCTTAAGTATTTCGTTCTTTTCATTGCAATGGTGAATGAAATTGTGAAATTCTTTTTTTAAACCTTTTATTTTGTTTTGGGGTATAGCTGATTAACAGTGTTGTGATAGTTTCAGGTGAACAGTGAAGGGATTTGGCCATACATATACATGTATCCATTCTCCCCCAAACTCCCCTCCCATCCAGGCTGTCACATAGCATTGAGCAGAGTTCTAGGTGTTATATGTACAAGTAGGTCCTTGTTGAGAGCTAATTGAATCTGAATGTACTAATTTGGGATGGATAAATTGGATTATCATGAATGTTATATAATCTTGTGACCCATAGAACAAAAGCTGGACTTTCTTTTTTTAAAATGAAAGAGCTATGAAAGAAAATGTTATACATATGGTTTAATTCTCCCTTCTGATTTCTCCTTTTGTGGTGTTCTGGGATGGGGGTTTAGGAGATGGAGTCATGCATACTTAGGCCCTTGGTGTTTTCTCCACATCCTGGCTTCATACAGGATGGCTCAGAGGGATGCCAACCCTGTGTGTGCAGAGTGGAGACACCCACACATGAGTATCACCCTCTCATTTTTATTAAAACACGGGCAGGATGTGCAAAATCAGAAACAAGGCCAAAGTGCTGCTCCATCTCTCACCCTCAGGGATTATGCAGAGCTTTGTAAGCTTTGATACATGTTTAAAAGACAGGATAATGCTTCATTTGGCCTGCTGTACTCTAAGATGTACCTTTTAAGGAGAGTTTTCCAAAAGAACTGCTCTTGATGGATATCCTATAAAAAAAGCTCTATAGGCCAAAGCACATAGGTATGTTAAAGGACCTAAGAAGTCTGGCTGGAAAGAAGCAGCTTTAACTACCTGAAAGTATTTAATCATGGAACTTTAGGTTGAGTCAATATTCATTAACACCTGTAAAACACATTTCAGGAAACTGCTGTAAAGTTGTGAGAGTGACTGTTTTTTCCCTAAATGTTCCATAACGTAAACCCGAGAGCTGTCTTGTAGAAGAGTTCTCTTAGGAAGTTGTGTGCTAATTTCAGTGATGCTGCTTTAGCTCAAAATATTTTTAAAACTTTGATCTTTAGAATCTCCTTCAAAGCCTTTTGTAAACCATATCATTAATCCAAAAAGAATAATTTTACATGTTATTCTATACAAGTATAATTTAATAATGTGATTATTATATATAATATACAATTATTAAATATTTTATAAATTATATTATAAAGACAATTTGTAGATTATAATAAATAAATATTATTTATAATAATTGTAATTGTCACTATTTGTGGAGTGCTTTTATGTGCTAGCCACTTATATAGTACCTCCTAAAAGTCCTGTGAATTTGATCCCACATATCTAGGATCTAAAGCTTTATAGCTGTCGTTGTTCAGTCCCTCAGTCATGTCTGACTCTTTGTGACCCCATGGACTGCAGCATGCCAGTCTTCCCTGTCCTTCACTATCTACCGGAGCTTGCTCAAACTCATGTCCCTTGAGTGGATGATGCCATCCAACCATCTCATCCTCTGTCACTCCTTTCTCCTTTTGCCCTCAGTCTTTCCCAGTGTCAGGGCTTTTCCAATGAGTCAGCTCTATGCATCAGCTGGCCGAAGTATTGGAGATTCAGCATCAGTCCTTCCAAAGAATATTCAGGGTTGATTTCCTTTAGGATTGACTGGTTTGATCATCTTGCGTTAGCAGTGTGGAGATTTAAACATGAGGATAGCGGACTCCAAAGTCCTTCTCTCAGCTACCCAGTTTTAGAGTTATTTGGGTCAAGAGTGGAACTAGCCAGCTTGCTCATATTCCTGAGAGTTTCAAGAAGTTGGCTGTCCTCTTAAAGATGAGGAGCCGTCAACCCTGAGGGCAGTTTCCAAGGAGGAAATGGTTTGAGAAAAGGCAGCATCAATGAAATTGGGATGGGACCAAACAAGGTGATTTCTTTGATAAATGAGATCATTCTTCATTGGATGTTAAGTTCTAGACTTTAAGCCCTAAACAGAAATAACAGTGGAGGGTATCATGGTAGTCTGAGGCTTTCGAGCAGCCTGTGGCTCTGATTGTCTGTGTCCTGGACCACAGCCCAAATGTAACCTGTCTTTTTCCTTGTCCCCAGAGACCTGACACAGTGGACTCAGTGCTGTCTAGCAGAGAGAACTTGGGGAAGCGACCCAGCAGCGTGCTTGCATTTCCAAGGTCAGTGCTTTCCTCCATAGGTTCCTCCGGGTGTGGCCATCCTTGCAGACCTGCTGATGGAATTGGACAGTGTTTTGCACCTGAATTCTCTAGCTCATGCTCCATCTAGTGCAGCTCTCTCTTGCTCTCTCTCTGTGTTCCAGCAAATGAGTTTATTGCATGCACTTTCTGTAGTTAAGTTAAAAAACAATGGACACTTAGAATACTTTTTTTTTTAATACTCTTGGTTCCCTGGGAATTCTCTTACTGCCTCCCACCAACCTTAGTCCTTGCAAGTATCAGTAAAATTTTTCTCATCCACTAGGCTTTCTTCTACCTTTCACCCCTTCCTCTGATCTAGTCCCTTCTTAATCATGCACTCTAGACTAACAGCTGTCTAAGATTTGATTTTTACCATGGAAGGGGCTAGAAAGACAAGGTACAGCTTCACCCCAACAGCATAGTGAGTGTTTTCGATGGCTGCTGATGCTGCTGAATATAATAATGATAATAATAACAACAATGATAATATTACAATGACAATAATAATAGCAATCATCTATGGAGCACTTACTAGTTGCCAGATGTTGTTAAGCCCTTTCTTAATAGTCTTGCATTTAATCTTTACTACAACCACTTGAGATATGTATTATAATTTTATAAAGGAGCAAAATTAATTATAACTTTAATTCTATTTTTAATTAAAAAATTTATTGAAGTATAGTTCATTTGCAATGTTGTGTTAGTTTTAGGCATTCAGCATGTAGTTTTAATTCTTTTTTTTTTTTTTTAACAAGTGAAGTATCACTCCAGTTAGTTCAGTTGCTCAGTTGTGTCCAACTCTTTGCGACCCCATGAACCGAAGCACGCCAGGCCTCCCTGTCCATCACCAACTCCCAGAGTTTACTCAAACTCATGTCCACTGAGTCAGTTATGCCATCCAACCATCTCATCCTCTGTTGTCCCCTTCTCCTCCTGCCTTGAATCTTTCCCAGCATCAGGGTCTTTTCCAATGAGTCAGTTCTTTGCATCAGGTGGCCAAAGTATTGGAGTTTCAGCTTCAGCATCAGTCCTTCCAGTGAATATTCAGGACTTACTTCCTTTAGGATGGGTTGGTTGGATTTCCTTGTTGTCCAAGGGACTCTCAAATGTATTCTCCAACACCATAGTTCAAAAGCATCAATTCTTCAGCATTCAGCTTTCTTTATAGTCCAACTCTTACATCAATACATGACTACTGGAAAAACCATAGCTTTGACTACAAGGACCTTTGTTGGCAAAGTAATGTCTCTGCTTTTGAATATGCTGTCTAGGTTTGTCATAATTTTTCTTCCAAGGAGCAAGCATCTTCATGACTGCAGTCACACCTGCAGTTTCAGGATGCAGCATTAAAAGCACTTCAGTAGGAGTCAGGAGAGTTGGGTTTTATTTCCAGTTTGGTCGTTACTTACCCATTATGAGCTCTTAATCATATTTTTAATCTTAATTGCTGTGCCACTAACTACTATGCATTTTGGGTAAAGGAAGTTTGGGAAATAGTAAACTATTTCCCAAAATAGTTTTCTCATTTTTTTTTGTCTCAGAGTATTTTCTCATATTTTTTTTTTGTGGGGGGGAGGAGGGGGAGGGCGTCTGTGACATCCTCTTCTGTTCGTTGGTTTGGAACCAGTCCTTCCTGGAAAAGCTATATGATACAGACCTCAGCATAATCAGTGTGAGGGGGAGAATAAGTGTTAAAGATTAATTAGTCCAGTCTCTTCATCTTCTAGATGAAATGATTACACAGCAGGGGGGCCAAGTCGGAAATAAAACCGTGGCCCCTGACTGTCTCAGTGCTGTTTCCACTGCAGCATGTTGTCTTACCCATTAAACATAAATCCATGGATTCAAAATAACTTTATTTTGATTGTATTTTGGGAGGCAGATTTGACTGTCCCCTTGGACATAGTTTGGCTTAAGCACTCCAGGAGGGAAATAATTGTAGTTAGTTAAGGGACAGATGGACGGTCCTGTCCATTAGAGAGCCTGGCAATAGACAGGAGGACTCGAATCCTCAAAGCAAATGTAGGCGTTTCCTTTATGTGAAGCTTGGCCTCTGAATGTACTGCAAGCACCATGCCCGCCCCACCCTTCCTTCCCACCTCTAACCCAGCACCCCATTCCTGGGACCAGAGAAAAGCTGCAGTTACTGACATCAACTGAACAAACCCCTTCCCCCTCGCCTTTATAAGCCCCTCACTTTTGCCTGGGGAGAGGATGGAGCAGTGAGGAGGAGGAAGAGGGAGGAGAAGAGTGCTCACTTCTGGGCATACCCTGTCTACCAGTCCCTGAATCCATGCCTCCAAGTTATCCAGTGGCCACCATCCACTGTTTCAGGACTGTGGCATCTGCTTACAGAGCTAGAAAAGACAAATGAATCCAAGCTGAAATAAAACCCAAAAACTTTAATCCAGGCCTTCAGAGCAGTTTATCTATATAAGAGCTTCTTTGGGGTCCTCAGTATACTTGGGAAGGTCATGGTTGGCTCCCAGGCTTAACCTCAAAGAGAATGAGTCCATGATTCGTACTCAGCAAATAAAAGCACTTCCCCTCCTTGAGACAAGTAAGCTTATTTCATTCAGAATCCATCAGCTAACTTGGCTGCTTCTCAGAATTAAGAGATTTACACATTCACCTATGGACACATCTTGGCTCATTCCAGGATTGAGCTCAAGGAGATGGAGAACAAACCACCTATGGAGACCATTGCAGAAGAAGATGGACAGAATGAACAGAAGAAGGACAAATTAAAGGACCAGTCAGACAAAGAAGAGGGTGTCCCAGGTAGGTCATTGATTTCTGGGTATAATCTGTGACTCTTTACTACTTGTGAGCCACGCCATATTGCTTAGCAACTCTGATGGTCAAAATAAAGTTCATTTCGTGAATAATCACTGTATTCTTCTCTCTAACAAACATCTCCTATTCCTGGAATCCTGTATCTCACCCTAACCACTTTATGACACTCAGACTTTTAGACTGTGATCTCTTTGCTGACTCCCCACTACTCAAAACTCAGCTGCCTGGAAGATCTAGGCAGGTAACATAAATGCATGAACTGGGCTGGATGTCACATGGTAGGGAGACATGTTAGCATCAATATTTTTTATGAAAAATGAAGAGTGGTAGTTTTACATCTTTGACACCTGGATTTATAGAAGATAGCAGATTCTCATATCTGTGTCATCATATAATCTGTTGTAATATATTGTTTTGGTTGGGGCATGTGAGGAAAATCCTAGGACTTCAAAGACTTTTTGAAAGACTCCTAGGGATTCCCAGGGGTTGCCAGACTATATACTTGGAGACTTATTCCTCTAGCAGATTATTGATTTGTGGAAATGTAAGCCAGTTCAGTTTAGTCACTCATTCATGTCCAACTCTTTGTGACCCCATGAATTGCAGCAAGCCAGGCCTCCCTGTCTATCACCAACTCCTGGAGTTCACTCAAACTCACGTCCATCGAGTCGGTGATGCCATCCAGCCATCTCATCCTCTGTTGTCCCCTTTTCTTCCTGCCCCCAATCCCTCCCAGCATCAGGGTCTTTTCCAATGAGTCACCTCTTCGCATGAGGTGGCCAAAGTACTGGAGTTTCAGCTTCAGCATCATTCCTTCCAAAGAATACCCAGGACTGATCTCCTTTAGAATGGACTAGTTGGATCCCCTTGC
Organism: Bubalus bubalis; assembly: GCF_019923935.1. NCBI lineage: Eukaryota > Metazoa > Chordata > Mammalia > Artiodactyla > Bovidae > Bubalus > Bubalus bubalis. The sequence goes on along the minus strand of NC_059161.1, from coordinate 89,644,387 downwards.
AGTCCAAGGGACTCTCAAGAGTCTTCTCCAGCACCACAGTTCAAAAGCATCAGTTCTTTGGTGCTCAGCTTTCTTCACAGTCCAACTCTCACATCCATACATGACTACTGGAAAAACCATAGCCTTGACTAGACAGACCTTTGTTGGCAAAGTAATGTCTCTGCTTTTGAATATGCCATCTAGGTTGGTCATAACTTTCCTTCCAAGGAGTAAGCATCTTTTAATTTCATGGCTGCAGTCACCATCTGCAGTGATTTTGGAGCCCCCCAAAATAAAGTCTGACACTGTTTCCACTGTTTCCCCATCTATTTCCCATGAAGCGATGGGACTAGATGCCATGATCTTCGTTTTCTGAATGTTGAGCTTTAAGCCAACTTTTTCACTCTCCTCTTTCACTTTCATCAAGAGGCTTTTTAGTTCCTCTTCACTTTCTGCCATAAGGGTGGTGTCATCTGCATATCTGAGGTTATTGATATTTCTCCCAGCAATCTTGATTCCAGCTTGTGCTTCTTCCAGCCCAGAGTTTCTCATGATGTACTCTGCATATAAGTTAAATAAGCAGGGTGACAATATACAGCCTTGATGTACTCCTTTTCCTATTTGGAACCAGTCTGCTGTTCCATGTCCAGTTCTAACTGTTGCTTCCTGACCTGCATATAGGTTTCTCAAGAGGCAGGTTAGGTGGTCTGGTATTGCCACTTCTTTCAGAATTTTCCACAGTTTATTGTGATCCACACAGTCAAAGGCTTTGGCAAAGTCAATAAAGCAGAAATAGATGTTTTTCTGGAACTCTCTTGCTTTTTCCATGATCCAGTGGATGTTGGCAATTTAATGTCTGGTTCCTCTGCTTTTGCTAAAACCAGCTTGAACATCTGGAAGTTCACGGTTCACGTATTGCTGAAGCCTGGCTTGGAGAATTTTGAGCATTACTTTACTAGCGTGTGAGATGAGTGCAAATGTCAGCCAAGTGGTAGAAAATTGCCTGATTTTTCAAGAGAAGCAGAGATCCTGACTTGTGAAATCTATTAATTGTTTTTATTTAATTTATTTTAATTGGAGGATAATTATTTTACAATATTGTGATGGTTTTGCCATACATCAGCATGAATTGGCCACAGGTATACATGTGTCCCCTCCCATCCTGAACCCCCCTCCCACCTCCCTCCCCACCCCACCCCTCTGGGTTGTCACAGAAGACCAGCTTTGGGTGCCCTGCTTCATGCATCAAACTTGCACTGGTCATCTCTTTTACATGTGGTAAGGTATATGTTTCAATGTTATTCTCTCCAATCATCCCACCCTTGCCTTCTCCCACTGAGTCCGGTGTTCACTACTAATTGACATTCAAAAAAAAAAAATACTAACTAGGCCAAACAAAACATTTATCAATGGGTAAATGTTGGCTTGTGAATGTTGGTTTTGCGACGTGTGGCCTACAGGATTACACATCAGCTTTTAGCCTGATAGATGCTTTCATTCTTTAGCTTCATTTGTCAGTTTCCTATGGACTCTTTCTAGAGTTAAATTGTCTGTTCGCCTTCTCCTAACATGCTTTGCTCTTCCTTGACTTCAAGCTTCTGTTCACTCTTCTCCTGCCTGAAATTCCCTTCCTTTTCTTACAGTCTATCCCAATCCTACTCTCCTCTTATCAGCCTTTTTTTTTTTCTTTTAAATTAATTTTCATTGGAATACAGTTGCCTTACAGTGTTGTGTTAGTTTCTACTCAAGAGCACAGTGACTGAGCTGTATCTGTACATATATCCCCTCTTGCTTGGGCTTCTTTCCCATTCAGGCCACTGCAGTGATTGCATTAAGTAGCGCTCCCTCTTCTATTCAGTGTGTCCTCATTCATTATCTATTTTATACTTGGCATCAGTAGTACTGGAGTACATAGTATAGTACCATAGTATAGTAGTATTAGTACTGGAGTACATAGTATAGTACCATAGTATAGTAGTATTAGTACTGGAGTACATAGTATAGTACCATAGTGTAGTAGCATTAGTACCAGATAGACTGTAGCCTACCAGGCTCCTCTGTCCATGGGATTTTCCAGGCAATAATACTGGAGTGGATTGCCATTTCCTTCTCCAGGGTATCTTCCCAACCCAGGGCTTGAACCCAGGTCTCCCGCATTATAAACAGATGCTTTACTGTCTGAGCCACCAGGGCAGTTCTTGTACATAGTATAGTACCATAGTATAGTAGTACTGGGATACGTCCACCCCAGTCTTCCGGTTCCTTCCACCCCTCACTCTTTCCCCCTTGGTGTCTGTATGTTTGTTCTCTATGTCTGTGTCTCTATTTCTCTTAGTAGCCCTTTCACATTTCACTTCCTCCATGGAAACATCTCTCAGCAATGGATTCTGAACTGGCTCCCTTCATCTCCTCTGTCAGACTGTTAAAGATGGCACCATTTATCTGAGATTCAGATATTCTGCATCCTTGTCCTGAGTTGCTATTTATATAATGTGTATAAAACACTTAGTATTTTTGGCAGGTGGAAAGACCTCCACAACTGAGAGCTCTTGTGTTTTCTGTTTGTATCTTATTTTTCCTCTCCAACTATATTTATTGAAAGATCTTCAAGGGCAGAGACTTGCCTCTTGTATTTTTGAAAGTGCCCAGCCAGAGCCTTTACATATAATAAGTATACAGCAAAATGGATATTTTAACCACACTAGGGCCAAGGGACAACAATTTAAAATGAGAAAGTGCATTTTATGTGAAAATTTTCCCAAGTAAAATTATGAGTTTTTAAAATCTGTGTTACGTACAAACCACTGATTTAGAGTTAAAAGGAAACTCGCTTTCATTCATTCTACAGAGATTTTATCACCCAAGACAGCTCAAGATAGACTGGCTGTCTCTCCTGCCAAAGGGACAAATGTCAGTTTGCCAAATAAACTGGAGCAGAATGGGAGTGGTGGGAAGAATATGAACCTTGAAAGGTAATGCACTGGGTATTTTTCTTCTGTTGCATTTTACTAAATATATTTTCATGCCCTTTCTTGATGTAGGGAATTTTAAATAAGCATTCATTTTTTCATTCATTCCTTCATCCACTATTCCTGACGCCACATCCTAGCATTTAACATACACTTGCATGCCAGGTGATGAAGGTGGTAACGATGACCAGCACTCACAACCTGTGGGAAAACCAGAGTAATAAATTATGATTCAGTAGGATAAATGCTACCACGGAGGTGGAAACAAAACAGCACAGAGGAAAAAACATCTAACTTCCCTTATGAATTCGGGAAAACCTCTCTTGTTTTCTGTGTGTGGATATTATAATATGATACAGGTTCATGTTTAGATCAAATTGGAAAGCATTTTTGCCAAACATGGCTTTGTTGTTGTTTAGTCACTAAGTTTGTGCGACTCTTTGCAACCCCATGGGCTGCAGCACACCAGGCTTCCCTGTCCTTCACCAACTCCCAGAGCTTGCTCAAACTCATGTCCGTTGAGTCAGTGATGCCATCCAACCATCTCATCCTCTGTCATTCCCTTCTTCTCCTACCTTCAATTTTTCCCAGCATCAGAGTCTTTTCTAATTAGTCAATTCTTCCCATCAGATGGCCAAACTGTTGGAGCTTCAGCTTCAGCATCAGTCCTTCCAATGAATATTCAGGGTTGATTTCTTTTGGGATTCTAATTCCTAATTATTAGTGATTCCTAGTAAAGTTTTCCTATAGAAGTTGACCAAACAACCAATGTTTTTTTCTTGTTTGTTTGTTTTTGTTTGTGTGCTGATTACTAAAGTAATATGCATTTGTCAATGAAATTTTAGAAGAAATGAGAAAAGCAAGAGATACAAAAACAATCACCCATAGCACCACCAAACAGAAGTTTTCTGTAATGTTATGGGTGTATATCCTTCATTTCAATGCATATATATTATAACATGGACATATATTTATACTTGAAACATGTACATTAATTTTAAAGAAAACTGAGATATCATATGAACCTTTGCTATACTTAACAATTTAAGTGGTGAAAATTTCCCTATGGCTTTAAATATTCTAAAACATGAACAAATGATTTCTCATCTCATTTATTAAACCTTTTGTTTAACAAATCTCCTGTATACATAGATGATTTTTAGTTTTTTATAAATGTTGAAACAAATATAATCACATAATTCTTTGCACACACCTGCATATTCTATAGGAAAGAAGCTTTAAAGTGAAATTTCATAGATAAGTGATGAATCCATTTTTCATGCTTTTGATATGCATTACCAATCATCTTCAGGGCTTCTGAAGTGGTGCTAGTTTTAAAGGACCCACCAGCCAAAGCAGGAGATGTAAGAGATGTGGGCTCGATCCCTGGGTCAGGAAGATCCTTTGGAGGAGGGCATGGCAACCTGCTCCAGTATTCTTGCCTGGAGAATCCCATGGACAGAGGAGCCTCGTGTAGTACAGTTCATGGGCCCACAAAGAGTCAGACACAACTGAAGTGACTTGGCATGCACACACCATGCACCAGTTTTACCCTCAGGTAGATGATACCAAAAATTATCTTCCCAGTAACAGAAATATGAAGAACTGCTGTGTTCTCTGTAGCTTTGCTAATACTGGATTTGGCTCCCATTCAATGGCTGCATTCTCAATGGCTCCCTCTTCATTCTTCGATGGCTCCCATTCTCACCCAGGGTGAAAGCTAAAGTCATTACCATGGCCTTCAATATGTTGCCTGATCTCTGATCTCTCTCTCTTACTTCCTCCAGCCACACTGAACACAGACATGCTCTCACTTCAAGTCCTTAGCACTCATTTGCTCCACTAGATTCTTTTCCATCAGATTTCTGATTATTATTATTCTTTTACTGCCTTCAAGTTGCTCAAATGTCACCTTTCTGGTGAGAACTTCCCTGGCCATTGTATTCATGATTTAATACTCCATTCCTCCAGCATTGCATGGTATTTATCACCATCGAACAGACTATATAATTCATTCATCTTGTTTATTGACTGTCTACTCCCATCAGCATGTTAATTCCATGAGGACAGAGCTTTTTTTTTGTATGTGTGTTTTGTTCTTCACTGCCTCTCCCATGCTGAGAGCAGTACACCTAGAGAACACTCAATAAATTTTTGTAGAATGAGTAAGTTTTATCCCAATTTCACTGAATTGGTAACTGAGACTTTGTACAATTATCCAGTTTGTCTAATGCCAGTCAGCTTCTAATAAAGAAAGCCGGGTTTTGAACCCGAATTTATCTGATATCAAGGTTAGGTTTTTAATCTCTATACATGTAGATACTCTAAAGAAAACTGCTGAGATATTTTTAATTTTCTTATATTAATGTGTGCATGCATGCTTAGTCACTTCAGTCACGTCTGACTCTTTGCAACCCTATGGACTGCAGACCACCAGGCTCCTCTGTCCATGGGATTCTCCAGGCAGGGTCACTGGAACGGGTTGCCATGCCCTCCTCCAGGGGATCTTCCCATCCCAGGGATCGAAGCTGCATCTTTTATGTCTCCTGTATTGGTAGGCTAGTTCTTTACTACTCGTGCCACCTTGGAAGCCCTCTTATATTTATACTTGTTTCTAAAATTATCATTCATCATTGATTATAATTGATGTCAGGCTACATTAATATTAATTATTGTTGCATTGTTTTTATAGTGTATCATTTCCAGGTGGACTGAAAAATGATCATGCAATGAAGCCTAAAATTTCTCCAGGCACTTCTTGCAAGGACCATCATAGGGCAGGACAGGTACAGTGTCTTCAAAGAAACAGAGCCCAGACAGAATCTCCTTCTGACTTCTGCTTCTCAAAGAGAATTTGAGGAATTGCTCTTTCTTTAACACACGGGTATGGCTCAAGTACACAGGACCTATAATGGGACTGTGATAAATCTATCTACTAGTCAAAATCTACTAGTTAACAGAAATAGGTCTGGGAAATCTTTAATTTTCAGTTGCTTTAAACACATCTGTTCAAGTAAGAGTTGAATAAATCCTCTGGAATATTTGTGGAGCCCTCTCTGAAAAATCCCATTTGGATAATATCATGAATACATCCTTTTATGAAGTCTACTACTCGACACCCCTAGCCTTTGGAGAGCTTGGGAAGGAAATGCAGAGCAAAAAAAGTAAAAGGTAAAAAATCAATTTGCCCTAAAACTTGATGTTATAGGAAATGTGTTACATATGCTTGCAACGAGCACAGCGAAATTCCCCACTGTACTACACCGAGGAGAGGAGGAGGAGAGAGATGGAAGATAAGCGACTCATCCAGGAGTATCTCGTGTTGAAAGACCAAGAGACTATCTTCAAAGAGCAGGTACTTCCGCACCTCGGTTAAGGAGTGTTTAACATGGGGCAGGAGAACATGATTATCAAACACCATTTAAAAAGCTCCAGCATGTAGCTTGGTGGTAGTGTATTTAATCATTTACCTACTGCTGAATTCGAACTTAGGTTATGTCCAAGTTTTCACTAATAATAAACAGCCCAGGGATGAATATCCATGTAGTTGGTGTTTGCACCTGCTACTGATTTTTTTCCCCTACCTAAGGACTGAGTTTTAAAGGTGGAATTCCTGGATGTATATGGCTTTATTTTTGATTTATCATGAAATATAACCCCAGGCAAGTCTTTTCCCTTCAGATTCATGGCCTATCTTGAGTAAAGATGGAATGGCACCCTCACCTTTGCTCTATCCTGATTTCTGAACTTTTCAATAACTGGTTCTACTGCCTTCTTATGATATCATAGGGAACCATTCCTGAAATCTCCCTTCCTTCTTACGATCTCTGTAGAAGTGGTGCCTAGAGTCCAGGAATGGGAAACAAAAGCCCACTTAAATATATATATATATATATATATATATATATACACACACACATCAGAAAGTACCATTACCTCCCAAAGGCAGGTTTCTACCTTAGTTGGGTTATTTTAATGTAGTAGAATTAAATTTTTAAAGACTCTATTTCAACATGTAATGATTTTTTTTCAAAGATGAGAAGTCTGGCTAGTAGAGAACAGAATCAAAAGAATGCCGCCTATAATCTGGGAGTTGCTGAAGCTATACGAATCCACAAGAACGAGAAACCTGAATTTTATGTAAGAATCTTTTCAAAATTTCTGTTGCTGATACCTGCCCTAGTTGTGAGCATTGGGGTCTACTCATATTGCATGTTGTGCCATTTTTAAAAAGTGGTAAGGCTGTGCAGGGTTGAAGTTTCCTTCTAAGGCAGGAGTGGTCCACTGTCTGCCTCCGCATGTCACGTTCCCAATACAGTTCCTGTTGTTGGTCACTACAGTGCTTGCCACGGATGGTGATTCTCAGCTGGGACCTGGGAGAGGTGGGCTTAGGAGAGCAGTATATTAAATTCCTGCCCCAGGATTAGATGATCTAAATAGAGAACAAGTATCTCCTGGGAGCTTGCTGGAAATATAGAATCTAGGGTGCCACCTCACACCTCACAGAATGAGAATCTACATTTCAATAAGATATTTAGGTGATTTGTAGCTTCCTTAAGGGGCTTCCCCTTCCTTAGAGGGGCTTCCCAGGTGGCTCAGTGGTAAAGAATCTGCCTGCCAATGTAAGAGATGCAGGTTCAGTCTGTGGGTTTGGAAGAGCCCCTGGAGGAGGGCATGGCAACCCACTCTAGTATTCTTGCTTGGAGAATCCTATGGACAGAGGAGCCTGGTGGGCTACAGTCCATGGGTTCACAAAAGATTTGGACACAACTGAAAGACTAGGCAATAAGTTTGAGAAGTCCAGCTTCAGATGGAGGTTAGCCACCTGCCTTGCCATTAATTGTTTTCAATCATGATGTGCCCACCTTTATTTCTGCTTGTTCTTGCTTCTTTTTACCTCACTATCTAGGTAATGTGACACTCTGGATGTACACCTAATAAAATAGATTTTCTTTATTTAAAATCAGACATTTCATTGAATTATTTTGTGCTGGCCACTGTACCAGTAGCTAAGAATACAAAGATGAAGAATAAGACAAAGTCCCTCTCTAAAGACATTTCAGGATAATGGGGGAAACAGATTTAAAGAGACAAGAGTGTGATAAACTAAATGCTATGATAAATCTTTGAACAGGGCAGAGAAGGGAGTCACTTAACCCAGACCAGAGATCTGAAAAGACTTCCTGGCATACAGGAGTTAGGTCAAGAAGTGAATGAAGGCAAAACCTTCCAGTCAGGGGCAGCAGGGAGTGAGGAAGAGAGAGCACCATGCTTTTGAGCTGTAGGCCCAATCTCTCTCTCCTCTTAGGTAGATTTCAGGTTCAGATTATGTGTTTATCACTGCCCAATTTGAATCTTCTCTTTGTCATAAATGTAGATGCTTATATGCAGGTCAGGAAGCAACAGTTAGAACTGGACATGGAACAACAGACTGGTTCCAAATAGGAAAAGGAGTTCGTCAAGGCTGTATATTGTCACCCTGCTTATTTAACTTATATGCAAAGTACATCATGAGAAACGCTGGGCTGGAAGAAGCACAAGCTGGAATCAAGATTGCCGGGAGAAATATCAATAACCTCAGATATGCAGATGACCACCACCCTTATGGCAGAAAGTGAAGAGGAACTAAAAAGCCTCGTGAAGAAAGTGAAAGTAGAGAGTGAAAAAGTTGGCTTAAAGCTCAACATTCAGAAAACTAAGGTCATGGCATCTGGTCCCATCACTTCATGGGAAATAGATGGGGAAACAGTGGAAACAGTGTCAGACTTTATTTTGGGGGGCTCCAAAATCACTGCAGATGGTGACTGCAGCCATGAAATTAAAAGATGCTTACTCCTTGGAAGGAAAGTTATGACCAACTTAGACAGCATATTCAAAAGCAGAGACATTACTTTGCCAACAAAGGTCCATCTAGTCAAGGCTATGGTTTTTCCAGTGGTCATGTATGGATGTGAGAATTGGACTGTGGAGAAGGCCGAGTGCCAAAGAATTGATGATTTTGAACTGTGGTGTTGGAGAAGACTCTTGCAAGATCCAACCAGTCCATTCTGAAGGAGATCAGCCCTGGGATTTCTTTGGAAGGAATGATGCTAAAGCTGAGACTCAGTACTTTGGCCACCTCATGCGAAGTGTTGACTTTTGGAAAAGACTCTGATGCTGGGAGGGATTGGGGGCAGGAGGAGAAGGGGACGACAGAGGATGAGATGGCGGGATGGCATCACTGACTCGATGGACATGAGTTTGGGTAAACTCTGGGAGTTGGTGATGGACAGGGAGGCCTGGCGTGCTGTGATTCATGGGGTCGCAGAGAGTCAGATACGACTGAGCGACTGAACTGAACTGAACTGAAAGTGAAAAAGATCAAAACAGAAGTTTCGATTCCCCTTCTCAACCTGTTCTTCTCCCAGCCTTCCCATTTTGGCAAGTGGCATCACCAGCCAGACAGTTGCGTGAACCCTTACTTAAAGTGATCCCAGATCTCTTCTCCTCTGTCCCCCCTAATCCAGCCATATTCAAGCCCACTTGCCTTCACCTCCAAAATGTATCCAGCATCTCTTCACCTTCAATGGTACCCAACCCTAGCCTAAGCTGCATTTCTAGAAGGTCTAACTTTTGTGATGCTTTCCTAGTTAGGCTCACTGCCTGCTTTCCTACAATGTAATCTCCACATAGAAGCCAAAGTGATTTTTTAAAACTGTTCACCAGAACAGATCATTCTCCATATAGAGCTTCTAATGACCTTCCACTGAATTAAAATAAGTCTAAACACCTGACCTTTACCTCTCACATCCCCCTGGTTTGGCCCACCTCTCTCTTTGAGCCCGCCTGCCGTGTTTTCCCCCTGCTTACTATGCCTCAGCCATGTAGACCTTCTTTCTGCTTATTTTTATCTAGTGTCTTTGCACTTGCTGTTCCTTCTGTATGGGTCCCTGATATTTGCAGTGGAGGTAACCCAGTCACCACCTTAATAAAAGCCTTCCCTAATAACCAGTTAACCCCGTTCCCATCCAGTTACTTGCTATGATAAAGAAGACCTCATAGCACCTTGTTGCTGTTCAGTCACTAAGTCATGTCCAACTCTTGTACAACCCCAAGGACTATAAGCCCACCAGGCTCCTCTGTCCATGGGATTCCCCAGGCAAGAATACTGGAGTGGAATGCCATTTCCTCCTCTAGGAGAATCTTCCTGACCCAGGGATGGAACCCGAGTCTTACGCATTGGCAGGTGGATTCTTTTCCATTGAGCCACGAGGAAGCCCTCATAGCACACATTAATTTCTTAAATTATCTGTGCACTGTTGCTTGTTGACTGGCTGTCTGTGTCACCAGCATGGGGGATCAGTGAGAGTGAGCCTCTCTGTTGGTCTCTGTTCTTGGTCACGGCTGGGTTCCCTGTGTTGAGAGTGGCCAGGCCCAAGTAGGTGCTATATTCTCCTTCTTCCACCCCCTTGCATTCCTGCTGATGCTTCTGCACTCACTCAATTCCTTCTTCTTTCAGTACAAATGTGTAAGTACTAGTGGAGGACCTACTCCTTGAAGTCCTTTTTCATCTCCCTCTCTGTTATGGGGCTGTGGTTAGTACTATTCAGATTCATCCTTAAGTGTGCTCGTATTAATCTGTAGGTCACTAGCTATTTGCCACGTTGAAGACTGGGCAAATATGATAACTTAATGTTTTCTGGTTGACATTTTCTGAATGATTACCTTTGTTCTTTGATGGTTTTTGGAGAAGGAAATGGCAGCCCACTCCAGTGCTCTTGCCTGGAAATTCCCATAGATGGAGGAGCCGGGTAAGCTACAGTCCATGTGACTTCACTTTCACTTTCTTTGATGCTTTTTATGATTCTAGAATAAATGAGTTGCTTCTCTTTCATTCTAGAAATCCTTCCTGTTTGATAAACGGCCACTCAGTCCTGAGATTAATGCTTTTAAGCAAGAGGAGTATTCCCAAAGTCTCCTGAAACAAATGGATCACAGACGGGAAAAGGACATAAAGCAAAGGCAAAACAGAGAGCTGATGGACCGCCTGGAACACGTGCAGCTCACAGAGGAGTGAGTCTCTGAAAAGACGGGTTTGGAATGTTCATGGGACACTTCTTCCCCTGTAGGATTGAATCATCGCTGGTAGTCCCGTTAGTACCGCTGTGCACATTAACCCAGCTAGCAGCCAGTACCATAGCATAACACTTCATTAGAAATGAGAAAAAGCCAGCATTATTATAACTACCATTATAGTAACAATGGCTGCTTATAATCATTTTGATTACAGAGTATCATTTTGTATTTTTAAGCGAGATATTATTTTTAAACTTTATTAATTTGGCTGCATCGGGTCTTCATTGTGGTTTGTGGGCTTCTCTCTAGCTGTGGTGTGCAGGCTCTAGGGCTGCAGCCTTAGCTGCCCCGTGGCATTTGGGGCCTTAGTTCCCTGACCAGGGATCCAACCTGCGTCCCCTGCATTGGAAGGCAGATTCTTAACTACTAGACCACCAGGGAAGTCCCCATTTTGAACTGTTTTGTGGTCACTAATCCTTGTAGATGGCAGAAAGGACCTGCTTGAGCAGGCTTCATTCCATTATTCCCAGATGACCACAAGGCAAAGCTGAGTTTTATTATAACTAAGAAGGGGGGTCCCGTGGAACCCAAGGGCAGAAATGTATGGGAGACCCAGGAGGGCTGAAACCAGGGTCTAAAATCCTTGTAAAAAACGCTTTCCATCTGCTAATATCCACAGCTCCTTAGTTGACATTGTCTGTATTCCAGCTGGCACTTGGATGAATTTCAATTCCAGATTTTTAGGAAAGAATCTGATTGGTCCTGCATGGGCTATTGGAGACCTAGGTTAGGGCCAGGGCCACAGAGTTCAAACATGCTAGAGGGGATACACTTCTGCTACTGGAGAGAAATAAAGGAGGCTGCTGGGATGAGAGAGAGACCTCCAAAACAAATAAGCAGCTAGATTCTGTGGCCAAAAAGCTGTTTTCTAGAAAATGCATATGTTTTGTTATATTCATTTTACAGATCATGTGGAGGTGGTATAAAACAGATGTGTGTTACAATAGGAAGATCACTCTAAAGGAATCTTGTGATGAATCATTTTATTGTGTTATAGACATTTTCTGCTTTCCTATCTAGATTTTTTTAAGCATGAGGGGAGAAGGGGTGCCTGACTTACTGGCAGTGCATTTGGAAAATATGGTTGGTCAGTTGCTTATTCTCTACCTGTCTGTCCTTGTCTGCGGGCTTTCCCAGTGGCTCAGTGATAGGGATCTGCCTGCAATGCAGGAGACCTGGGTCAGAAAGATCCCCTGGAGGAGGAAATGGCAACTCACTCCAGTGTTCTTGCCTGGAGAATCTCATGGTCAGAGAAACCTTGTGGGCTACAGTCTATGGGATCGCAAAGAGTTGGACACAACTGAAGTAACTTAGCAACAGCATCAGCTGTCCTTGTCTACTAGCTTATGGATTTGGATTTCTTTTTCTTTTTTAAAGTAAAAGTTCCTGGAAGGAAAAAAGTATCACTTTTTGTTTATCAGGTTCTTATTCCTATTAATATTTATTAAACACGTGCTGTTGATGTTAATCTGTGTTACGAAAGACTCTGTAAGAAACTGTGCCCTCACCTTCTCTTATTTGTAACTGCCAGACTTGCTGCGCAAAGAGCCAAATATATAAAAGATAAGATGGAAGAAACACAGTGTTACAAGAGAGCTCTGGATGCCCAGGTAAGGGGACATATTATTACTTTAAAATTGTGCAGTGTTTCTGGCTGCTTTTGGTCCCCATGGATGGAGTAGTTGAAATCTGTAGGAATGAACTGCCAAGGGCTGGAAACATGACATATTTGGGAACAATTCTTAAACTGATTAACTAGCTGTAATATAGATTGCACTGATGCTGTAAAATCTGGACCATGTGGGTATATCTGTCCCCACATAAGTGTTCTCTCCCCTTTATTGCTGTAAACAGTGATGTCCACATAGCACATGTTTAACTTTTTTAATGTTTCCCATATACACTGCAAACTACTGTAATTTACATGTGTTTCCTTGTTGTAAATAAGCTTCTCCTCCTATCCAGATTTTTTTTGTGTGTGTGTTCTACTAATTAACTACTTTTGCAGTTTTATTCCTTTGTTATTTTTCCTACTTTGTTTAGGGAAAAAATAGAAATGCTGGAATCCCCACCCTCCCCTAAAAAGGTGTGCAGTGTTTCAATAGCATTCTAAAAATGTGTGAATCCTGTAATTTATGAATGCCCTTCTGTGTTATCCATTTGGTGTTTTTTGAGGCCCTTGTTCCTCCCACCCAGGTGCTGGTTTTTGCTATGCCACGGCCTGTGCCTGACGTCTAGTCCCTGGTATAACTATAATCTGCATTCTGTGTGTCCCTGCCTCAGATAAAGAACAGATGCCCTCAGCTGCCCGTGTTTGAGCCAGACTCTTCTAAGCCCATCTTTGGTAAGAATGAGGGTGAGATGATGGTGGAAAAGCGAAAGAGAGACCAGAACTACATGAAGCATCAGATGGAGGCCGCTGCTAACCACAAGAGGAGAGCCATCCTGCACCAGCTGATGGACCAAAAGCGGGATTTGCTAATGCTTCAGAGGACACACAAAGAGTGAGACCCCTGGCTCTTTCCTCCTCCTCCTCCTCTCCTGCCCTCCAGAGAAGCAATCATAACAGAGAACACACTGAAGAGTTACCATGTGCAAAATATTGTTCTACACTTATTATATGCTTTATCTCGTTTCATCCCTACAACTCAACCTATGGACAAAAGCTTTTAGATTAATAACAGACCCATTTAAAAGGAATATTATGTATACATGTTTCTATAAGCATACATATTATATAATGATGTAAGATAACCAATAATGAATTCCAAATGCATTATCTTTTTCATACTCTTTTCCATTATGGTTTATTATAAGATGCTGACTATAGTTCTCTTACTGCTTTTCTATTTTATATATAGTAGTTTGTTAATCCCAAACTCCTAATTTACCCCTCCCCTACTTCCTTTCCCTTTTGGTAACCATAAGTTTGGAGAAGTATCTGTTCGAGTCTCATACCAATTCTTATCACATTATTTATTTGCTATATTTACTATCTTGTGTTGTTTTCTTTCTTACTATAGAGTTTTAAAAATACTCTTTAATCTCCATTTTTTAAAAAATTGAAGTACTTAGTATTTCATAGTTTTAAAAGCTTTCTTGTGATTGCATTGAGCAGCTAAGTTCACAGGTGACATCTAGGTTCTGCAGGTTTGGTTAAGAAGGATGTCCCTTTGGAACTATGTATTACTTGGTTGAGGTTTCCCAGGTGGCTCAGTGGTATAGAATCCACCTGCCAATGCAAGAGACACAGGTTCGATCCCTGGGTCAGAAAGATCCCCTGGAGAAGGCAATGGGCTACCCACTCCAGTATTTTTGCCTGGGAAATCCCATGGACAGAGAAGCTTCGTGGGCTACAGTCCCATGGAGTCGCAAAGAATCAGACACAACTTACAGACTAAACAATAACAACAAAGTCACAAAAATCTTTCTTGATCCTACTTCTCCCTCAAGTTAACTTTCCATAGTTTTCTTTCCCTGTACAGGACAATGTCTGAAAAGAGTTGTCCACCCCAGCATTGTCCATAGGTGAGTCACAAATGTGCCGTCCTGCTCAAATGGACACAAAGATATGAAACTCAGATCCTTTCTCAACCTCCACTAAATCCCTTCTGCAGAGAACTGTGCATATAGTAAGCTGTGCTGATGTTTGCTGGTGCAGGGGTGCTGAAGGTGAGAACATTCTGGAAATCAGAGCTCTGAGCAAACATGAACTGTGGTCTTTACTTGGTTATCTCTTTTGTTGGAGCTCTGATCATAAACTTCCTTTTCTGTACGGGCCAGGTCCTTGTCTTCTGTTTCTATATCCTTTACTAATTATTCCAGTCTCTCTCACTTCTCTTTTCTTTTCCAACTGGCCCACCTTTAGCCCATCTCAAGATGTGAATTTAGGTCTTCCTGTGGCAAATAGAAAGTCACTTTCTTTCAGAGAGAAATGATTTAGTCTGTGTGATCCAAAGATGCCTGCTGACATAATTTTACTTGTTTTACATTTTTTTCTTTAAACTTTCCTGTTTTTGTTTTTTAAAAATATAACAACTCATGCTCATTAAAATTATCAATGGGTGGAGAGATTTTTTTAAAAAAGGCTGATAATCTCTCTTACCAAGTAGTCTGTGTTAAGATTCAGTTCAGTTCAGTCGCTCAGTCATGTCCGACTCTTTGCGACCCCACGAATCACAGCACACCAGGCCTCCCTGTCCATCACCAACTCCCAGAGTTTACTCAGACTCACGTCCATCGAGTCGGTGATACCATCCAGCCATCTCATCCTCTGTTGTCCCCTTTTCCTCCTGCCCCCAATCCCTCCCAGCATCAGAGACTTTTCCAATGAGTCAACTCTTCGAATGAGGTGGCCAAAGTACTGGAGTTTCAGCTTTAGCATCATTCCTTCCAATGAACACCCAAGACTGATCTCCTTTAGAATGGACTGGTTGGATCTCCTTGCAGTCCAAGGGACTCTCAAGAGTCTGCTCCAACACCACAGTTCAAAAGCATCAATTCTTCGGTGCTCAGCTTTCTTCACAGTCCAACTCTCACATCCATACATGACCACTGGAAAAACCATAGCCTTGACTAGACGGACCTTTGTTGGCATAGTAATGTCTCTGCTTTTTAATATGCTATCTAGGTTGGTCATAACTTTTCTTCCAAGGAGTAAGCGTCTTTTAATTTCATGGCTGCAATCATTAGCCTTCTATATTTTTTCCTATTTCTTTTACAAACGTATTAAAAAATGTACACATATATATATTTTCCCTTCCATTTTGCAAATGAAAATAAGGTGTGTGAGATCTTATATATAACTCCACAACCCAACCTTTCTTTAACCTAATAATGTGACGTTAATTTGTATTTAGGTCAGTACATATATAAAAAAATTCATTTTTCTTTAATAACAGCATATTATCTATAATATATAATATGGTTTATATAGTTTAACTTTTGCACCATTGATGAACATTCACTTTATTCCCAGGTATTTTGCCATTACACCAATTCGGCATTAAACACTTTTCTTATATATCTTATACTGGTTGTTTTGTTTCTATTGGATAAATTCCTAAAATTGGTATTGCTGTTAGTGGGAATGTAAATTGGTACAACCACTATGGCAAACAGTGGTGGTTTCTCAAAAAAAATTAGAATCACTGTTCAGTTCAGTTCAGTTGCTCAGTCGTGTCCGACTCTTTGGCACCCCATGGACTACAGCACGCCAGGCCTCTGTCCATCACCAACTCCTGGAGTTCACTCAGACTCATGTCCATCGAGTCGGTGATGCCATCCAGCCATCTCATCCTCTGTCATCCATCCCCTTCTCCTGCCTTCAATCTTTCCCAGCATCAGGGTCTTTTCAAATAAGTCATCTCTTTGCATGAGGTGGCCAAAGTACTGGAGTTTCAGCTTTAGCATCATTCCTTCCAAAGAACACCCAGGACTGATCTCCTTTAGAATGGACTGGTTGGATCTCCTTGCTGTCCAAGGACCCCTCAAGAGTCTTCTCCAACACTACAGTTCAAAAGCATCAATTCTTCAGGGCTCAGCTTTCTTCACAGTCCAACTCTCACATCCATACATGACCACTGGTAAAACCATAGCCTTAACTAGATGGACCTATGTTGGCAAAGTAATGTCTCTGATTTTTAATATGCTGTCTAGGTTGGTCATAACTTTTCTTCCAAGGAGTAAGCGTCTTTTAATTTCATGGCTGCAATCACCATCTGCACTGATTTTGGAGCCCCCAAAAATAAAGTCTGCCACTGTTTCCCCATCTATTTGCCATGAAGTGATGGGACCAGATGCCATGATCTTAGTTTTCTGAATGTTGAGCTTTAAGCCAACTTTTTCACTCTCCTCTTTCACGTTCATCAAGAGG